>NC_067402.1:227658539-228319094 GCF_016432865.1 Antechinus flavipes
CCTGGGTCACTTCCAGGTTTGAGTGGTTACAGCCAGATCTTGTTAGGTTCTGGCGTTTTTTAAAAGTACTCTCTGTTTTAGGCTTTAATTTCTCTGCCAGTTTACTGCTTTGTAGTCAAGGCAGAGCAGTTGGCCTATAGCTGAGTCGTCCCTATAATTTCTCTAGCCACAGAGATCACTCCCGCCCCTGCTCTGCTTAGGATGCTAGTCTCTCGCTGCCTGTGCTAGTCTCAGGCCCCTCAGGACAAACCTTTCCTGGCGATCTTCCAGATTATCTTCTGCTGGTAAGCTGTGTGATTCTAATCTTCGTGAATTTAAGCAGTGAAGAGCTATTTTTGAGGCTGAATTAAATAGTTGGTTATGAGGGGAATGAGAGGAGCTTAGAAAGTCGTGCGTGCCTTCTCCGCCATCTTGGCTCTGCCAAGAAGTTTATTCAAAGGCAAAAGCTAAACTATTTAATCTTTGAAATAAAACTCAGCTAGAGATGCCCACTTGGGTGGAAGCTTTGACAACTGCATAGTCAACCATTTCATTGCTGAGTTCAAGCAAAAGCTCAAGAAAATTACCAGTGAAAATAGGAGGCTCTCTGCCATTGGTGTATAACTTATAAATGTGAAAAGTATCTTTTTTTCCCAATACCCAAATCATTATTGAGATTGATTCCCTCTATAAAGGTACCAACTTCTATATCTCTATCACCTGGGCCTATTTAAAAAAACTGAAGGATGATCTCTTCAATGGCACATAGGATCCTGTAAAAAATGCCCTAAGATATGCCCATCTATTTAAATTATAGATTCATGATAACATCTTGGTGGGTGATTCCAAATGGATTCCTCAAATCCAGAATTTTCTGTAGAATTTCTTCAATGGCAAGAAGTTCAACAAGAGTATTAATCTGTGAAAGCTATTGCCTATGGTATAGCAGTCTAGGCTGTCAGCATAAATCTGAGAATGTGCAAGACTTGTTGCTATCGAAAATCACTCCTCTTTCCCTTGGAATTAAAATTGTTGGTGGAGTTCTGACAGATGATCAAATGCAATACCACCATCCCCACCAAGCCGACAAAGACCTTTACCACATACTCAGACAACCAGTCTAGTGAACTTATTCAGATTTATAAAGATGGGAGAACAATGATAAAGAATAAGAACTGCTTGGCAAGTTTGAATTCACTTTCCAAGGGTGTTTTTCTAATTGAAGTAGCTAGCATTTGATATTGATGTAAATAATATCCTCAATATTTCTGCCATGGATAAGATAACAAACAAAGAAAACAAAATAACCATCACCAATGACAAAGGTCAGATGATAAAGGTCATCTGAGCAAAGAAGACACTGGGCATATGGTCCAGGAAGTTGAGAAATACAAAGCTAAAGATAAGCAGAGAGACAAAGTGTCTTCCTAGAATTCTCTTAAATTTTATGCTTTCAACATGAAGGCTAATGTAAAGGTAAGAAACTGCAAGGCTAAATTGTGACAAAGATAAAGAGAAGATCCTTAACAAATGTAATGAAATGATTAGCTAGGTGGATAATCCAACCCTCTATATGTTGTGATTGGTCACATAAGTCTCCTGTATCCCTAGTTGGTCAGTGGAATATAGCAGACAAGGTGATATACAGCTTCTTCGGCCACTCCCTTCGTTGGACAATGGAATGTAGTCCAGGCCTTATCTAAAATCCCGTGACTCCCGAGAAGTCGAAACTGAGGCCTATACGCTTTAGCTAACAGTCTCGGATCAATATGTGCTTAATCTGTAAGTTCTTCACTTTTTCCCACACAATAAGAACCAAATTTTTGTCAAGGAAGAATTTGAAGATCAGCAGAAAGAGTTGGAGAGGGTTTACATCTCAAATCATTACTAGGCTGTACCAGGGAATGCCTGGTGGGTTTCCAGGGGGCAGAACCACCTCATCTTTTTCTAGACCCATTTTTGAAGAGGTCAACTTAGCACACCAAAAAAAAAAAAAACATTTTACATAGCTTTCAAAAAGTTGAAGGGCTCAAAATTTATAACAAGGCAATTGTAACCAATGCTATTGCATTTAAAAACATTTAAACTACTATATAAATCTGGGTATTCTGAATGCTTGTATGTGCAGAGGGAGAGAAGTGAACAACATTGCTCTAAATTAGTATTATAAATAGGTAGAAATATAATTCTGGTCCTGGAGAATACAATCTATTTAAAATTGGCACCATT
The DNA here is from genome assembly GCF_016432865.1 of Antechinus flavipes. Classification (NCBI taxonomy): domain Eukaryota; kingdom Metazoa; phylum Chordata; class Mammalia; order Dasyuromorphia; family Dasyuridae; genus Antechinus; species Antechinus flavipes. Next base: position 227,660,748 of record NC_067402.1, read on the forward strand.
AGAAGGAGAAGGAAGGGGAGGAGGAAGAAATGGAAGAGGAAGAGCAGGAGAAGCAAGAGAAGAAGAACAACAATAACAACAACATGAAGAACAAGATAAGAACAAAAAGAGCAAGAAATTGGGATGATGAGATGTTGATATGGTCACTCATGTTGGATCCACTTCAATTAAAAAAATATTTATTAAACATCTATAGCACACAGCTTTCTTGTCCTAACATATGGGCCACCCAAAAAACTTTTCTAAGTTTAAGGCACTTAAACCATTTACTCAAAACCCATAGTTCTATCACCTCCATTAGAACATTTCTTTTATTAAATCAGAGGACACATAATTTAAAGCAATAGATTATGACTTAAACATAGCAAAAATAAGTGATAAGAAAGATTCCCCTATATAAACAGACTCATATTCTCTCAAAGTCTGTCACACCACCAGACATGCATAGAAACCATGTCACCCAGGAACATGCCTGCCTAAGACACATGGCCATGTCAACTCCTACTTTCCACTCTGTAGAATCACCAATGTAGGTGATATCATGGGCTACTTTTTGCTGCTGTTCTCTGATGAGCATATTCTCAGCCTTCTAAGCAGTATCTATCCTGAGATGCTGTTGCTATTTGCTGGTCTTCAGCTACAATGGGTCTTCTTCCTCAGAACAGAAGTGACTTACCAGCTTATAGTCTCAGCAGCTCTCTTTTGTTTTTTTTGTGATATAGATTCTAGTCAGTTATCTAGAAAAACTCATACATTTTGTGTTGTCTTTTCTCCCCTTCTTGCCATTGTGAGTCTTACAATTTAAACTGTAGCTTGATTTAGAGTAATGAAGTTCCTTTTAACTACTTTCTATTCCCATGATGCTAATTATGTCCATGCAAATAAGAGCAGATGGAAAAGAATTGGAAGCCTTTGTCTTTACTCTATTTTTTTTGTACATTTCTGTCAGCCACAAAATTGCTGTCATCCCAATACACATGCTACACTGCAAATATTTTATCTCTGCCATTTGCTATTGTCAGTCTCTCCTAATTCCCAGGGCTTCAGAGAAATCTCTGGTCACTGTCTCTACCAAGCTTACCTCTTTCTGAGGTCTTCGGAGGCCTCTGGCTGCCATCTTACATGGACAGCAGTTGAAACGCAACAGAGCACTCGAGAGCAGTTGTATGCAAGCTCAGGATCTTTTATTCACATGTCTACATCCTACCCTTTGATCTCCTGCACTCTCTTAGTCCCTACTCCCAGCAGAGCTCCAGATGAAAAAAAAGCATGCTCCTCCTCCATAGAGCTTAAATAGGGTCTATGAGGTTACACGCACAGCCAATCAGAGAAGGAGACACTCCCATTAAGAAGCTACCTCAATGGGGCTAGAGTTTCCACCCATGATATGGTCTCTTTTTTGCACACATAAGTTACTTCCAGGGTTCTCAAGCATTTTTTGCTTGTTTACTTTCTGTTTGCACTGAGCATGACCTTTGTCCTTTGACCCTTACACTACATGTAAGAAATAATGCTAAATATTGGGAATTAAGAGGTGACATTTAATATAATTTTTGCTCTCAAGGAATTTATAATGTAATAGAGGATAAGACATTTGCCCAAATAAATGCAATATAAATTAGACTATAGAAAGTGCTGTGGGGAAAAAAAGATCACTCCCAGTTGGGGGATAAAAAAGAAAGTCTTATGAAAGCCTTATTGGATGGCACCTGGTTGTACCTGAAATAATGGGATGGTTTCATCAGGAAAATGCTGATGAAATCCCTTTCAGGAATATGCTGGGGTGGGGAGTGGGGAGTGGGGAGCATGAACAAAGCATGGAAATAGTAGCAAGCAGAATAAGAAGGGTAGTGAAGAACAAAGTCAATAAAGAGAGATCATAGTCTTTCATGTTAGGAGTAGTTAAAGATCTATTTGATGGGCAGTGAGCAGTCACTGAAGATTTTTGAGAGGTAAATGATATGATCACAATGATATGTTAGTACACCTTTAAACAGCAGTGTGAAAGATGGATTAATACAGAAAGACTATATTGGAGGACCAATTATAGTACTAATTAAATAGTTTAGGAAAGAGATCCTGAAACCCTATGCTAGAATGTTGGAAGCTGAGTAATTTAACACTTAATTAGATCAAGGGTATGCTAAGAGAAAATAATTGAAGTTCACTTCAAGTTTTAAGGCTAGATGAAGTGAAGCAGAATGGTGGTGGGTGTGGTTCAGAGGAAAAAATATTGCTTCCATTTGGGACATTATGAGTGGGAAGAATTGAGGTAATTGGACATAGAAAACTGGAACTCAGAAGAGAGACTAAGGCAAAAATATACATATTCATTTACAAAAAGATGATAATTGAAGTCATGGGTGTGGATAAGTTTACAGAAAAAAAGAGAGAGGCAGAGACAGAGATAGAGAGACACAGAAAGAGAGAGAAAGAGAGAAAGAGAAAGAGAGAGAGAGAGAGAGAGAACAAAACAGAAGAGAAGGGAAAGGAAAAGAAAAAAGAGAAGAGAAGAGGAGAAGGGAAAAGAGAAGAGGAAAAAAGAGAAGGGAAGAGAAGGAAGAGAAGGGAAGGGAAGGTCAGAACCTTAAAAGATTTCCAAATTTAGGATGTAGAAAGATGAAGGAGGAGTAAGGAAAAGAGGGAAAGAGGGTATAGTTAGTAAGGCAGGAAGAGAACAATAAACACAAGGCCATCATGAAAACTTAAGAGGAAAAAGTATTGAGGAGTGAAAGTGAGGGTGAGGGACAAGAAAGGTATATACAGAAACAATTGTAATGTAAAAAACCAGTAGTAGCAATAAAACTTTAGAAGGCAGTACCCACTTTGAGTTGCACCTTAACTTCCATAGTCCTTGGAAGAGAGTGACTCCAGATATTCTGAGGTCTCCATTTCTAAAATTGTAGATCACAAGCTCTCATAAATATGTTTACTTTTCAATAATTAACCAGAGGCACAATCATCTCAACCATTTACTGAAATGACATAGCAAGAAATTTAAGAATTTTAAACCCACTCGAGAAATAGTAGCAAGAGACATGGTATTATGAGGAACCTTAAATTCCATTATCCCATTCCCTGTCTCCAATCCTTCATGGTACATGTATAGTTATTATAATTTCTTTATTTTTCCCACTTTTAGATTCCGGAGAATTCCCAGTAAACAAAGAAATGAATACTGATGTACGCAAGTAAATTCTGTTTAAGTAAAATGCCAATTTTTCTTTCTACTTTACTTAATAACCTTTTGCTTTGAGACAGAACTAGACTGAGCATCTTCATGCTGAAGGAGTTCTTTCCGAATTTCCCTGATCCAGTAATGCTTGTCAGTAATATATCTTTGGCTTCAGACCTTTCAACGATAAGGATTTCATCCAGAAACACCAAGTTCCCAAAAGCAAGTTACTTCCTCACTCTAGACTTCAATTTCCTCATCTGTAAAATGATGAGGTTTGATTAGAAATCTTCATCATTACCTTGGGATTCTAAATCCTTTGTTTACTATGACTCCTTCAAGCAAAGAGTTTAACCCATGAATGTGATATCACTGAAAGTTGGCTCCCATCCCCATTTGCTGAGATCACATGTGTCTTATCTAACTCATCCTTGTTAGAATATTCATATCTTTGGAATAACCATGTTAGAACAAGGCTTTCGAAGTCACTGGACACCTCACTCTGGTCTCAACTGGCATCCTTTCATTTATACATGCCCCATGTCTGACGTATAAAAACAAATTGGTCTGGAGTGTTTTAGGGAGTTGTTGTGGATGGTACTCACAGAGTGAAAAGGGTTGTATTTTGGCTGCAGTGGGGTATACAGGAAAGGACATATGGTTTCCACAGCAAGGGTAGGAAGTGGGGTGTTTCTTGGTCCCACTGCAGTCTCTGCCTGGACTATCAAAGATTAATAAATAAATCACTAAATATTTATGAAGTACCTGTTGTGTGCCAAGCACTAGAGATCACATTTTCAACTACAAATAATATCAAGGTATTTAAATTCCCAGGTCAGCCCTAAAACACAAAAAGACATTCTTTAACTTACCTGAAATAGTATAACAATTCAGCCAGTGTCTGATTTATAAATATTTTCCAAAAGTTTGAGTAGCACCTCTTTCCACCAAAAACCAGGGTTGGTAACTGTAAGTAAGGCATAGATGAGGTCCAGCAGTACTGGGGGCAATTATACTATACTCAAGGACACTAGCCATATTAATCTGTGCTCTAACTAGCTACTGATTCCACATAGAGCTAGTAACCAAGTTCTTATTGGTAATGAGGGACACCATCTTAGAAGTTGATAGAGAGGGACATATAAGGTCACTGATTCTCTGATAACCATAAAGATCAAGGCAATTCAGCCCTCATGTGGCATGTGCCAAACATCAGGATGAATATAGGACTCTCCAACAAAAAGCTATTAGTGCTACGTGTTAGATAAATTTTCAGTACATTTTCTCATTGGAAGAATGTTATAAATTGTGATTATCTTTGAGATCAGCCTCAGAAAGCTGTAAATACACTATGTACCATCATAATGCTGTCAAAATATAGCACCAGTTCTACCTACATGCCTTGATATCAACTTGCTTGCCAAACTAGATACCATAGAATAGCCACCACGTGGAAAGAAGAATAGTAGTAGAGATGTCCCAAAATTCGCAGAAGACAAAATCCAAGAAAGAACCTAGTAATACTACCCATGGCCTGTGATTTCCACACATAAACGAATGAAGTTGTGGTCAACAATTAGAGATCTTAACTTAAGGTAACAAATTTATCTATAGATATTCTGAAATTTGGTCCACTAAGACCCATGACTAGAATTTGAGTCTGGAATGGCATACTATATTTAAAAGAAATTGAATAAGTAAAAAGGAAAGGGAAGATCATTGAATAACAATGATTTTTAAAAACATATACTTGTAAGAAGAGACTATTTTAGAATTTTTATTGGGAAAAGAAAGAAAAGCTGATTGTGGCATGAGGTGTTCTCTAGATTTGAAGAAGATATGTTTAAAGGAACTACAGAAAAAAGATAGGTAGGAAATTATGGACAATCAGGGAAATCATCCTCAAAAGAATACCAAGATTCAAGGAGGAAAATTCAAAAGCACAAATGGAAACAATTCTGAAAAGGAGAAAAAGGGGGAACTGCCTAAAAAGATTAATTTGAATCCAAAGAAAATTCCTCAATAATTGTTCTCTGTAAAAAATATAGCTTCAAACTTCATAGGGAACATTTTTCACATGTGACTCATGTGTGTATATATGTGTGTGTGAATGTGTCTGTATATCTGTATGGGTACTTGTGATTCATTCTGTGAGGAATTTTTGGTTTTAGAAACTTCCTTTGCTAATATATGTCATCAACTTGTTTGTGATTTATAGTCTATGTGATTATAATCTATGTGATTATAGAATTGCTTGGGGGCACTAAGAATGATTGTCTATGATCATACAGATAATATATGTTAGAAGCAAGACTTGAATCCAAAACTTCCTCACTTCAAGGCCCATCTTTTATTCACTCTTCCACCTTGATTGATTATTTCTATATTTCTATATCAGTTTGAGTTCTTGAAGTATAGTCAGAGTGCTCTAAAGTGAAGGTCTCTTCTAGAAAGTTAGGAATAACTGCTCAAAAATTTCCCCAGGAAAGACTGTACTGGAAAACTTTTAATTTAACTGTTGTGGAAAGAAAGAAACAAATAGAAGAGGAAATAGGTCCCTTGAGATCTATTTGTTCATTCATTCATGTTACAAGTGTTTATTACATTCCTGAGTGTAAAGAAATATACCAGCAACTTGGGAGAAGTATATGAAATTTAAGTAAAAATTGGTCCCTTTCTCCATAGAGCTTACAGACTAATCAACACACAGGTAACTAACACATAATATTAAAGTGATGTGTGTAAAATTTTAGGGGAAAAGTTGTTTCTAACAGGTTTGATTGAGGAAGATTTTCACTAAGCAAAAACAGCAATTCAGGACAGGAAAAGAAAGGAAAAAAGAGGTATTGCACTAGTATCTTTGGAGATTAGTAACATCCATGTGTAGATATATAGCAGAAATGTGAGAAGGGTATGATATATATATCTATATATATATATATATAGTTGTAATAGCCAGGAAGAATCTATTTTAATACAATTGAAAAGCAATGAAAAACTTTCAGCTCTTGAAGTTGACACTCTTAAAAGTCCTAACCTTCTAAGCACCATTTGAACAAATATACAAATTTTTGAAAAGATACATGTAAAATGACTATTTTTTAAAAAATAGAATTAATGCTCTACTAAGGATGTTAATACCTATGACCCTATTTAGGGCTTCCCCAATTGCTAGAATCTCTCTCCAAGATTAACAGATGCCATGACAATAACTCTTATTTCTATTATTGAAAGAAAATACCTAAAACTCTAAAAGGTGAGAAATATTTTCTTTTCATCTTTCTTCTCAGCATCCAGCATGATATTTGGTACATAGTCAATACTTAATTAATGCTTTCAGAATGGAATTTTATTGAAAATGTTAGGAAAGTTAAAGAGGAGTCTCTCCAGACCTATATTGGAGTTAGCTTTAATAGGATTTTGAGCAAATTGTTAAAATTTCAGAAATCACAAATTAGGGCTTGATTTATTATTTTTTTGTTTGTCTAGATTTAAAAATGTGATGGAAAATGTTAATAATACAGATTAAACTTAAAACTGTGGCCTATGCACTTATTTCTGGGGAGAGTCAGTTGTTAAGCATTTATAAATATTTAAGAAATTCCTGATCATGAATTTTCTTCATCCATTGTTTCCTTTCATTTTTCAAAGAGATCTGAAGACTTTTGGAAGCTAAGGGGAAGGGAATTTATTCTTTATTAAGTATTATTATGTACCAGGAAATTTAAAAATATCTCATTTGATCCTTGCAACAACACAAATTGAGGAAATTAAAGCAGAGAGAGGTTTCATGACTTAGCCAAAGTCATAAAATTAGTAAGTGTCCAATGGCAGATTTTAATTCAGTTCTGCCTGACTCTGGGTCCACAACTTTATCCACTATGCCATCTAGCTACTAAGGGAAATGAGCCAATAGTTATTTGAAGAAGGAATAGTGCCATCTCAAGTCAAATATCAATGTAGGGGTCCTTAATATTTTTTAAATGTTGCATACTAGAAATCTATGGAAACTGCTTTTAAAATAAAGATATGTCATGTTTTTCAGTGAAATTGTTACTCTAATTCAGATAAAAAATCAGTCAGTGTTAGGGTCACAGAAAGGTCAAGTAATGGCAAACAGGATGTAGCATAGGCCTAAGTGGCCTTGCGATCCCCGGATGTGATTAGCTATAAGTAAACAGGGACCACCTTTGTGGGCGGGAACTGGGACCACTCAGGCTGGAACCCTGAGCACTCTGAAGCCACGTCAGGAACGGGAAATGTCTCCGTCTCTGATTGGCTGTGCCTGTGACCTCATGGACCCAATATAAGCTCAGTGGGGAAGGAGCGCAACCCTTTTCACTCAGAGCTCTGCTAAGAGAAGGAACTAGGAGAGGGTAGGAAGTCTTAGAGTAGGATGTAACCCACATGAATAAAGTTCCTGAGCTTGCCTGCAGCCACTCTCCTGTGCTCTGTTGTGTTCTAACTGCATCCCTATGAGATAGCCCCCAGAGGGTCTCTGACGACCTCAGAAAGAGGTAAGCTTGATATAAATACTTACCAGAGATTCCTCTGAAGCCCTGGGAATTACGATAAACTGGCAATAGCAAATGCAATGATAGCATGTTGCAAATCAGTAAGCCAATCAACTGTGTTAGACATTGGATATAAATTACAAAGACTAAAACAAATAGCATACCTGGAATTGGGTCAGGTATGAACAGAGCTGAGAATTGTCCTCTTGGTGAGGGGCAGGATATAAGGTGGCTACTGTTGTTTTAGGGCTTCAGAGGAACAAGATCAGAACAAGAAGGATATTATGAAGTTTTCCCTCAACTCCCCTATCACTTAATGTCTTATGACAACTAATATAATCTATCATATTGTTCTTACAGGCTAAACCATCAATATGTTTCTGAGAAGTCTCCCAGAATATATAGTAAACAGCAGGGATTGTTGGAAGGCAAAACTTAGAATAGTTGGTTCATATTTGAGGAAGAATTTGACACTGAAAATTTTCATTGTACTTCTTATATGCATTTTAATCTTAAAAAATTAACTTATGAATTACCAGTCACTTTTGTACTGGTAACACCCAAAATAGATGTCAATAACATAAATTTGCTTTCCCGAGGATCATCACTTGTATTCAATAAGCAGAAGTGGCTCAGACTTCAAAAGTTATCTTGACTATTAATATAGTGTCGATAAAATCTATGGGGTGGGATTTATCACCAAATGATGGTAGGCACCAAAAGTTGGGGTTTAGTCATGTGAAGAATTCACAATGGCCATTCTCTTTGGCAAAATGCAGATTTATTTAGGAAATAAGTTACAGACAAAATGAAAGGATACAATAGACACCAGAAATAATAAATATGAAATAGAGTAAGAAAGCATATGAAAGACAAGTTCCTCAGTGGACCTCACAATTACCCAGTGGAAATGGAGCACCCCATGAGATTGGGGCATGCTCTTAGTGGACAGGCTTAAAAGAACTTAGCACCCTAAAAGAATTAGTTAGATGTGGGGTAGGGAAGGATAGTAGAGTTAGGGGAAATACCACATGGCCTGGGGGAAGGAGGAAGGGAAAGACTCCATAAGGCAAAGTGCCATGGCCGGCTGACCTAAAGGCAAGCAGCAGCCAGGGGATGGCCCATAAGTATATTTTATAGAGAAAATTTAACCTTAAGGACATGACTGGGAGTCATTACAGGACTGGCAAAATGAGATTGCTCTATAGAGGGTGAGTCTCAGGAGTCTGACATAACTTGGATTTCAGACTGGACAACCTCCCACAGAGTGGGACCATGAAGCTAAACTGATCTCTAACAGAACTGTCTGCCTGCTTGCTCCAGAAATCATTTCTTCTACTAACTACACCTAATAGTGTCACCACACACATCAAGGAAATAAATTGAAAAGGGTCATGCTTCTCAAACTTGTATGGAACATGTGCAAAAATACTTGTAGCAGTCCTTTTCATAGTGGCAAGAAACTGGAAACTGAGTAGATGCCCATCATTTGGAGAATGGCTGAATAAGTTACGGTATGTGAATGTTATGGAATATCATGGTTCTATAAGAAATGATCAGGAGGATGATTTTAGAGAGGCCTGGAGAGACTTACCTGAACTGCTGCTAAGTGAAATGAGTAGAACCAGGAGATCATTGTACACGGCAACATCAATATTATAGGATGATCGATTCTGATGGATATGACTCTTTCTAACAATGAGATGATTGATGCTAGTTCCAATAATCTTGTGATGAAGAGAACCATTTGCACCCAGAGAGAACTGTGGGAACTGAATGTGGATCATAAAAGCATTCTCACTCTTTCTGATGTTGTTCGCTTGCATTTTGTTTTCTTACTCATTTTCTTTCCTTCTTCTGCAACAAGAGAATTGTATAAATGTGTTTACACATATTGGATTTAACATATATTTTAACATGTATAACATATATTTGATTACTTGCCATCTAGGGAAGGGGATGGGAAGAAAGAGGGGGAAATCTGAACCATAAGGGTACGCAAAGGTCAATATTGAAAAATTATCTGTGCATATGTTTTGAAAATAAAAAGTTAAAAAAAAGCAACAAATAACTTGTGTGGAAGAAGAAAGACCAAAGATCATTTCCCATTCATCCTGCCCTCCAGAGAAGGAACAAGTGAAGGAAGAGAATAGATGAGGTAGGTACACAGAAATGAACCTTCATTCCTCCTGAGATTACAAGGGTGGGGAAGAGGGAATTTCTAAATCAGTCTCACCAGCAGACCCTTCTCCTACATCTCAAATGCATGTTGGAAAGCTCTGGAATGTCATTTTCTGATTTCTGCAAACCCCCCTCTTGTGCCCTTATTGTTGAGTGATGAGCCTTTAAACATACAGTTCAACCAATAATTAGAAAGCTCAGCATAGGAACCTAGCAGGCATGTTTACCTGTCTTTAATTTCAAGCATTTTTCATGTTGATCAAATATTAAGTTCCTGTTATGTGTCAGGCACTGTTTTAAGCTGTGGGGCAAAAGCCAGTCCCTTCCCTAAAGGAGTTTATAATTTAATTGGGGAGAGGGGGATTGTATATATTAGTTATATACAAAGCAAGCTATATACAGGACAAATAGGAAATAAAAGGAAAAGCACTGAAATTAAGAGGGGATTTGGGGAGATCTGTAGATGATGGAATTTTGGTTGGGACTTACAGGGAGAAAGAGTAGAAGAGGGAGAGTATTCTAGGCATGGACAGCCAGAAAAAAAAAAAAATGCCTGGAGCTGAGAGTTGAAGCATTTTGTTCATGGAATATCAAGGAGATCTGTGTTACTGAATCTAAAACTATGCATAAGAGAGTATCTTACAAAAAGAATGGAAAGATATGTATGGGATAAACTGAGGGAAAACTCATAAGGATGTGTTTTTGACCTATACCCTAATTGTGACTGAGACTGTAATAACAAACTGAGCAATAGCGAAAAAGCTGCAGGTGTTGGATTGTCTTGAATGAATATTCCCCTCTTGTTTCCCAACCACCTCTTAATTAGCATTTAAGTATTTCTTTTAAAGGCAATTTATTATTTTGTTTCTGGAATAGATTTCCTCATTTAGAATGTAAGCCCAGACTCTGCCAAACAATGCAAGAAAAGGTCAAAGGGGAAAGGACTTTTGGTCAATATAATCTTGTGTTTTACAATTTACAGAGTTTACAGACTGCTTTGTACTCTTTTACTTTTACTCTTGTCTGTTGGGAGTTGCCTTTTCTCGGAAGATAGTAATAATCTCCTTTTTGCTTTTCTTACTCTGAGAGTCTCAGCTGATACTGTCCCACACAAGAGGAAGCTAGATTATGAAAGGCTTTAAATACTAAACAGAGCATTTTGTATTTGCTCCTGAGAGCAATAGGGAACCACTGGAGTTTTTTGAGTGGGGACCTGATCAATCTGTGCTTTAGGGAAATCACTTTAATGGCTCAATGGAGGATGTGTTGGAGTGGGGAGATAGGAGATAGGCAGACCCATCATCAAGTTATTACAATAGTCTAGGTGTGAAGTGATAAGGACCTATACTAGAAAGGTGACCATGTTATCAGAGAGAAAAGGGACATAGCTGAGAGATTTGCAAAGATGAAATTGATAGACTTTGGCAGAGCTTGGTTATTATGAGATGGTAATGTGAGAAATGGATGGGCATTTAGTTTCCACAGTTATAAAAATTAAATTGAAGAAACAAAACTTAAATTAGAAAATTGAAGGATATCAATGAATAATCAGGGGTGGAGTTTTTAAATGAACAAGAACCCTCCATACTTTGCCTCCATAAGAATGTAAACTCCTTGGAGGCAGGGACTGGTTTTTGTAATAAGGGGTGGTAGCCTGAGATTTGAAAAGAATCTTTTTGGCTTTTGCCTCTAGCTTTCCAAGGTTGATCTTCTTCCTAAAATGTAAGCTCCTTGTGGGCAGGGGCTGGTTATGTAATGAAAGGTGGAAATGTTATAACTTCTATAACATCTAATTAATAGGGAATTGGAGGGACTTGCACTTCAGGATAGGAAATAAAATATTGCCTTTGCAGTTTCAAAAGTATGTCTACTAACCTGTAATGCCAGAGAAACTGAGGCAGGATAGAGATTAGAGAACAATTTAATAATTTATTTAAAAGGGAGAGATTTACTGGGACCAAATGGATCCATGGTTTGATCCCAGGGCTAAATGAGACTATCGTCTCCAAGAATCCAGCAGTGAATGTCGGGTACGAGATTCTTTTATAGGGTAACAAGAATAATGACATAATGGGGGAGGTACCTGGATGGGGATGACCTAATTGGGGGAGAAGACTTTTAGGATGACATAATAGAGGGAGGCATCTAAGATGACATAATGGGAGGTACTAGAGAGGCTCCTGATATTCTAATGATACCTAAAATGGATAAAGATCTTTTACCTATCAAACATTAAGAGGGAATGGTTATAACCTGAGGCAGAGTAACTGAATAGGACATTAGGGAAACTGGGTCAGGACTTTAATAGGGAACTGTGGCACAACAACCTAGGAATCCATTCTTGCAAGAATGTAAAATCTTTCCTGCATTCATCAGTGAGTCAGAGTACTTGGTAATATATTTTGTTTCTTATAGATGGGAGCTCATTGGGGATCCAGACGTCATGAGTTTGGGCAGCCCCTGTCAAAGCACAAGAAGACACATCCCGTTCATTTCAACAATCTTGTGGACCAGCTCTGGTGTCCCCTGCTCATAGTGTGTCTAATATCCTAGGACTACATTGATAAGTAAGACCACTGATGAATCCAGGAAATTAGGAAAGGTAGTAGAGTAGGTTCCATGGTAACCAGTCCACCCTGTGCACAGGCCAAGGGTAAGAAAATGAACTATCTAGTATTGTCTTTGGTGGTTGGAGCATTTAATGGGGGTCTGAGATTTCAGACAAATTCAGACAAATGTGATGGCACTAAAGGATAAAAGGGAACCCCTGTGAACATATCTCTAAATAGTCCTATAAGAGAGGGACTGTCAAGTTAAGTAAATGTTAGTGATCTGGGATCCTTGACGTATGGAGGATTTCCACATTGGAGTGTAAGAAGGATCTGCACAAGGATATTTATAAGAAAATGCAGGGGAGAAGGAGTAAAGAAGTGGGAACCCTGGCAGAAAAGAGATGCTCCTCCAAGAGATAGGCAAGGAACAGTTCTGTATAGACAGAAAGAAAAGGAATTTCAAAGCAATTTTTCTTGCGTATGTCTGTTTTGTCCTGAACTTTGTAGAAGGATGTGGTCTATCACCACATGACTTGGGGAAATATAGAGAAACTCAAAATACAAACCATCCACATGGTTTAGGGAAGAGTAGAAAATTTGAGAGGAGATAGCCATTGCCATTTTACTCTGAGGGGCCTATGTCTCAGGTCTCAAATAATTTACTGCCCTTTCAAAGATTTTGAGGAGTTTAGGAGAGTAGAGTTTTTGAAGAGGAAGAAGAGTTTTCTGCCAAAAATGTGACCTAAATTTCTGCATGTTTAAATTTAAATTGTATAAATATACAATTAAATTGTATATTATATTTCAACTGCTGCATTTGGGAATAAGATTTTAGAAATATGTGTGTATTAATATTGAAGTACTGCTACTAGAAATTAAAATGTGTTTAATTTTTATTTAAATTTAAAATTAAAAAAAATTGTAGAGGACTGAAACTCTGAATCAGACAAGAGAGCACTTAAGGCTACCTATTTGATGTGAGACAATGGCTCTATTAGCATATATTTAGATGATGCCTCTTCTCACCATTGGTGCTTGCTGAATGGTAGTAGGATAATTGTAGGCAAGAATTGGAGGGTGGAGGGAGAGAAGTGAGAGGCTCTTGGTGGCAAGATGAGGAGGAGAGAGGTTGGAGACGTGGGACTCCGTAATCCAGGATACATCTTTGGCAAGCCGCATGGCAGCTTGCCTAGCTCCTTCATTTCTCCTCCTAAAGACCACGGACTTTGATTTGTCCTAATTCTGCCAACTCTGAGACCCTCCAGGGAGTTAGCCCGTACTTTATATTTTGGCACCCAATGTGGACCAAGGACCCTAATTTCAGTGGAGAAGTCTTGTGACCAAGAAATAGGGTGGATTAAAATAGACAAACAGGGAACTTACTTTGTTAAGGACTAAACCAGTAACTTTCCTTTTTTAGCTGAAATGGGGCAGATATTAGGAAAAGATTCTCCCCCACCCCTACCCCAAGGGATCTTTATAGAAAGCATATTAATAGCTAAAGAAATAGCTAATAATTTGGAAAACAAAAAGAAAGCATACTAATAAAGAGGCAAGGTTTGCTTGTAACTTGGGAGCAGATTTGTGGACTCTTGGAAACATTAGAATGCATGTCCCCTTGGTCCTTCAAAGAAGAAGAAATAGAGACAGATAATTGCAAACTAGTAGGAGATCAACTATGTGAATATTGCAATGATAAAGGTCCTGATTCAATTTCTAAGGAAACATTCTATATATACAACATAATACAATTGGCCTTAAAGAATCTAGTTCTAGAAAAAAGAAAAGCTCGAAGGAGAACAGTCAAACAAGGAAGCATGAGGAGAAAGAGGAAGAGAAGGGAGAGAGTAATGGAAATATCACTCAAAGGCATAGGGAGTTAAGTGAACTTGAAGGGCGTGGTGATTCTCACTCTCACAGCCCAGCTTCAACTCCACCTACACCAGAGCAGGCTCTTGACCCTCCCCCATCAACTTCATTTTCCTGGGTGGATGAAGGAGGAGAAATGGAAAGGGCAGTGATATCACCAGCACCTCCCCCACAAGAATTACCCCTTGCCCCATGATTCAATTGCAAAAGGCACTACTTAAAGCCAAAGAGGAAGGGTAGAATACAGCTGATTTGAGAATAAAAATGTATCCTGTGACTGGACAGCTTAACTCTTCAGGTCAAGAAAGAAAAAGACATTCCTTTTAATCTAATTATCAAAGATCTGAAAAAGGCTTGCACTCTTTATGGGTCTACATCATCTTATGTTAAGATTATTACAGAATTTGGCTTATGAAATTTTAACCCATAATGACTGGAAATCTATAGCAGGGACCTGCTTAGAACCTGGACAAAACTTGTTGTGGTTTTCTGAATATAGTGAGTTCTGTAGGATACAAGCCCAATGAAATAGGCAAACTAGAGTTAATACTCCAATCACCTATGACCAACTAACAGGTGTAAGTTCTTATGCAGACACTTCAGCACAGATTAATTACCCCATAGCAGCATATGAGCAAATTGCCTCTGCTGCTATTAAAGTATGGGGCTTTCTCCTAGGTAAACAAGATAGAGGAGAAGCCACCATGAAAATAGAGCAAGATCCAAATAAACTTTTTGCTGATTTTGTGGGATTTCTGCAGACAGCTGTCATACAAACTATTGGTGAAAATGCAGCAACAGAAATTATGATAAGACAACTTGGTAAAGAAAATGCTAATGAGGTTTATAGAATAATTATACTAGGACTACACAAGGATGATCCTTTAGAGGTGATCATAAGATACTGTGCCACAATGGGCAAAAATACCTTTTATACCTAGGTTACGATGCAGACTTCCCAAGATCCAAACATGGGAAGGCAGGATCCCTTTTGGCAAGGGACTTCCAGAGAGACTCATCAATGCTTTCAATGTGGTAAAATAGGGTATTTAAAAGTTTAATGTTGGCATAGAGACTTAGTGATAAAACAGGGTGGGAGAATAAGACCCAAAACCCCATATCCAAAATGCAACAGAGGCTTTTATTGGGCATCAGAGTGTAGATTGATTCAGGAAAACAGGATAGGGGGCCTAACCCCAGGGCCAAAAGCAAAAAATACTTGGGGCATGAAGGCAGCTGATGCTACACCCAGTGAATCTTTAGAAGTTCAGTACTCAGACATGACCAATCAGCCAAGAAGCAATCTTATGGGAGAAAAGGATGACATCATCAATCAGCCAGGAAGGAACCTGATAGGAGAAAGGGAGAGTAGAATTGTATGCATCTGGGACTATTCAGATATTCCCTGGAGAAGTAAAATCTGTTCCTCTGCAGCCTATGGATCCCTTGCCTCCAGGCACAGTAGACTTGACCATTTCACCTCCTGAAAATGCTTACAAAACAGTGTAACAGTGTAACAGTCATTCATACACTGATATGGGAAACTGGGGAATGTGTAGATAATATCTCATTTACTAATACAGATAGACAATGTATGACTTATCAACCAGGAGAAGTAGCAGCATCAGGTTTACTGATACAGACTCCTAATAGGCAATCTGGTGATAGTTGCCCAGATTCTGACTCCAAGTAACAGAATCCAGGAATATTCTAGACAGCAGCTGTGACAGCTGACTGTCCTATGCTCATTATCTATATAAATGGCATACCATTAGAAGCATTGGTAGACATAGGTACAGATCATACAATCATTAGAGGTGTCAATTGGCCCAGTCACTGGCCAAAGATTAAGCCACACACCTATATGTCTGGTGTAGGAGGATCAATAGCAGCTGAAGTTAGTGCTATCCCTTTGAGATGGACATTTGAAGGTGAAACAGAAGTTTTTACTCCTTTTTAGATGAAAAAATCCCCATCAATCTGTGGAGAAGAGATATTTTACAAGAGTCATGATTTAAAATGAGTACTTAGGTTTTTTAGGCAGGGCTGCTGTTGAAGGCCTGCCAACACTCTCACCTGTTCCTATCCGATGGAAAACTGATACACCAGTGTAGATAGAACAGTGGCCCTTAGCTCGTGATAAAATTCAGGCCTTATTAGATATAGTTCAAGAGCAACTTGACCAAGGACACTCACAACCTTCTCTAAGTCCTTGGAATTCCCCTGCATTTGTTGTAAGAAAGAAATCTGGAAAATGAAGGATGTTGACTGATTTAAGAAAAGTAAATGAACAGATAGAAACTATGGGAACTCCTCAGCCTGGATTTCCATCTCCTATTCAATTGCCTAGATATTGTTTCTAATCTATCCCTCTAGATAAGGAGGATATGAAAAGATTTGCCTTTTCAGTGCCCAGAGTTAACTTAGCTGGGCTTTATTAAAAATATGAATGGACAGTTTTGCCACAAGGAATGAAAAATAGTTCTACTATGTGTCAAATATATGTTGCTGATGCTTTTACTCCAATAAGAAAAGCATTTCCAATAGTATTGTTATTGTGTTACATGGATGATGTATTGGGATATGCACCTGAGCAGCAAATGTTGGAAGCATGTCTTTTTTTTTTTTAATAATCATAACTTTTTATTGACAGAACCCATGCCAGGGTAATTTTTTACAACATTATCCCTTCCACTCACTTCTGGTCCAATTTTTCCCCTACTTCCCTCCACCCCCTCCCCTAGATGGCAAGCAGTCCTTTACATATTGAATATGTCACAGTATATGCTAGATACAATATATATGTGCAGAACCGAACAGTTCTCTTGTTGCACAGGAAGAATTGAATTCAGAAGGTAAAAATAACCCGGGAAGAAAAACAAAAATGCAAACAGTTTACATTCATTTCCCAGTATTCTTTCTTTGGGTGTAGCTGCTTCTGTCCCTCATTGATCAATTGAAACTGAGTTAGATCTTCTCTTTGTCAAAGAAATCCACTTCCATCAGAATACATCCTCATATAGTATCATTGTTGAAGTATATAATGATCTCTTGGTGGAAGCATGTCTACAAAAGATCATAGAAACACTGAGGAATTACAAATTGTCTATAGCTCCAGAAAAAATTCAAAGGCATGCTCCTTTTCAATATTTAGGATATGAAGTATACCCTAAGGTGTACAGTACAAAAACTTTCCTTAAGAATAGAAAAGTTGAACACCTTAAAAGACTTTCAGAAATTGATAGGAAATATCCAATGGATACTTCCAGTGTTAGGCTTGATTACCTATCAATTGCAATCATTATATGACATTTTAAGGGGAGACAGTGCTTTAAACTCACTACACTAGCTTACAAAAAAAAGCTCAAGAGGCTTTGAGGGAAGTTGAACTGGCTTTATCCAATGTGGCTGAAAGAGTCACTCAAAAACCCTTGGAAATATCAGTTTTTGCTACAAAAGAGGCACCCACAGCAATCCTTCATCAAGGAGACAGTGTGATAGAGTGGGTGAACCTCCCGGCACAACCAGAACAAAGCCTTAATTCTTACCCAGTGCTTGTGGCTAGAATTTTATTAAAGGTCATTAAGTTAACAGTACAATTATCTGGGATAAGACCTGATGAGATATACACCTTTTATACCAATGCACAAATTAATGTATGCTGTGAAACCATCCCAGACTGACAAATTTTGTTGTCCACATCTCCAAATTTTACACATGGATCTCATTAAAGATAACCCAATTATTACATAATTGGTGATGGATTCTTGAAGAAAAGTTTTCTAAAGTTCCTCTTAAAGGACCAATTATCTTTACAAATGCATCCAAACATAACATTTGTGCTTTATAATCTACTGATCTAGCTATAAAAAAGATAGTCAGAACTTTCTTTCAATCCACTCAGCAGAATGAATTGTATGCAATCATTCTAGCTCTTATTATCCAGGAGATATAAATATAATATCTGATTTAGCTTATTCAGGGTGCGTAGAACAAAGAATTGCCACAGCCCAAATAAAATTTGTAGCTTCTAATATATATCAGCTCTTTAAGGAACTTCAAGAGCAAGTGAGAAAGCATCCAGATAAGATTTATATTTTGCATGTCCATCCACATAGTGGACTTCCAGGTCTATTTAATTCAAAGGCAGATCGCCTTCTAACCATATTGGCTAATACCACTTTATTTCAGGAAGCCCAAGAATCTCATTCTAAATATTATCAGGCTGCTTGAGCTTTACATTTAAAACTTGGAATAACCAAAAAGGAAGCTAGGAGCATAGTAAAAACCTGTAAGGCTTGCCTTTCTTTCCACACTTCTACACTCCCTCCAGGGAAGAACCCTCGTGGTTTGAGACCCAATGAAATTTGGCAAATGGCCATTATAAATCTTTTGGTTGTCTGTCTTTTATCCATGTTGTAGTAGACACCTTTTTAGGATTCACTTTTGCAATACCATTAGCAAAAGAGACAGCCTGAGTGGTCACTGAATTCCTTATACAAGCTTTTGCAATTATGGGTGTGCCACAAGCAATAAAAACAGATAATGGACCTGCATATACTTCTAAACATTGTGCACACTTTTGTGCACAGTATAAGATTTTACACCACTGGCATACCCTTTAATCCTCAAGAACAGGCAATAGTAGAGAGGAGAAACAGAGACATCAAGACACGCCTCCAAAAACAAAAGAAAGGGGGAGCCACAAGTAACCCTAGAGAACTCCTAAACTTAGCCTCCTATACCATTAATTTTTTTTTTTATTTTTGATGGAGATGCACTGGCTCCAGCAGACAGGTTTTATAACCCATGGAGGGCAGTGTCCAGTGTGAGCAGCTCCACTATCATGAGATAATCGCCAGGTGATGTGGAAAAATCTAGAGAGTGGTAAATGGAAGGGACCAGATAGGATAATTGCTTGAAGGAAAGGGTTTGCTTGTATCTCTATAGATGGAGAAGGAATAAGATGGGTGCCAATGATCCATATTTGTCTTGTCCATCAGAAAGAGATGGAGCAGACCCTTGAAACGAAGGAAAAGATCCAAGAAACATTGGGTGGTTCCATCGCTGATTGTGCCCACCACTGAAAGAGTGTGCCAATTATGGCAATTGACTCATGCATATCAAAAATTGTTGATGAGACTGATGTAGGACTCCAAAACCCTCAGGAATCATTGGAATCCCTGAGACATGAAAAGATTGTTGTAGGACTTGAAAACCCTCAGGAATCATTGGATCCCCGAGACATAAGACTGTTGCAAGACTTGAAAATCTGCCGGAATCATTGGATTCCCTGATATGTGAAGTAATGGACAATAGATTGGTTTTGGACTATCTCTTGGCTGCTGATGGAGGAATATGTGTGATTTTATTTACATAACCTCCTTCTAGGACTTCTGGAAATCTTTTACAACACCATGTTGATTTATATTGTTTGTTATATCACTACTTACATGTACAATTCATGTTTGCTATTGAGCCTGCACCAGGTATGGGGAGAATCATCACTAATAGCCTGTGCTTTATTGCGATGTGCTTGTGTAATAGCTCCTATGCTGATGGGTTTGTGTATACCTGTTTCTAGTAAGACCCTTCGGCCCAGAAACTCACTAACAATATCTGGCTTGACTCCCCACTTCCCTTTGATGTTTTTCACCTCCCTTCCTGAGAAGTTGGGGGGGGGTGATCACCTCTTTTTGGGGGCTCTCACTTCCCTGAGAAGTCAGGGATGGCATGATGACCATCTGTGTTCTAAAACAAAAGAAAGCAGGAGATGTAGAGGGTTGAAACTCTGAATCAAACAAAAGAGCACTTAAGGCTACCTATTCCATGTGAGACAATGGCTCTATTACCATATATTTGGATGATGGCTCTACTCACCATTGGTTCTTGCTGAATGTTTGGTAGTAAGATAATTGTAGGCAAGAATTGGAGGGCAGAGGGAGAAAAGTGAGAGGCACTTGGTGGCAGGAGGAGGAGGAGAGAGCTGGAGACACTGGACTCCATAATCCAGAATACACTCCTTCATTTCTCCTCCTAAAGACCAAGGACTTTGACTTATCCTGACTCTGGCTGACCCTGAGCCATCCCATATTTTATAGCTTTCTCAATTATATATTAAGCAATTTGTAAAAAAAAAAAAAAAAAAAAAAAAAAAAAAATTTCCATGAGTTATTGATAGCTCCTAGGAAAATATAGAGGTGTTTTGGGGGTCCCCTGACTTTGGGGGTTTCTTTTCTAATAATAAATCAGTCGTCCTAAATCTTCTGGCTTTGAATAACTCCCATGCCCAATCTGTCTGATTCTGATCACTCCTTAGTCAGGTAGCTTCTGGTCTCAGGAAACTCCCACACCCAGTCTGCCTAATTCTAAAGACCACTCCTCAATTCATCCTTGACTGGTAATCTTATCAAAAATAATCTGGTTAACCAAGAACAACTCCTCTGAGACCACTCCTTTCTACCTATGAGCCATAGAATTAGCATGTCTATGCTTGAAAGCTATATAAATGTATCTCTTTCTTTTTCTATGCTAAATTTCTTTACAATTCAGTCTGCTTTGTGATAGCCTTATCATTACTTTCAATAAACTTTGCCCCTTGACTAGAAGATGGGTTCAAGCCTACAAATTTTTTTAAGACACCCTGTGACACCAGTCTGGGATGCCAAATGCTTGGGGTTTCCCTTTTAAGGAAGGGCACAGCAATGTTAGTTCCCTAAATATCCTTGGGATACTTAAAATATGAGAATATCATTTCCAATCTTACTGCCACAATCAACCAGCTAGCTAGTGAAACTTCACACTCTCTCCGAGAGATCCAAGAATCTTTGGACTCTCTTGCTAACATGGTTTTAGATAACAGGTTGGCCTTGTATTATCTTCTTGCCTCCAATGGAGATGTCTGTGCCCTTATCAATACCTCCTGTTGTATTGGGAACTCAGGGAAGGGTGAGCTTCATAGTGAGAGAAACTTACAAAAAGCTGGCTGGATGCAAAACATTCATGGACATCTCATCTCACCCCCTCAATCTTCCTCTAGGTGGGGTTCCTGGCTATAACCTTTGTATTAATTCCATTTTTTTTTGCTCATATTTGGCCTCTACATTTTTAACCTTTTTGTGAGATTTGTTTCCTCCAGGCTCCAAGCTATGAATTTTCTACTACTCATTCAATCTGAATATCATGTGCTGACTCAGACACTCAACATCCCCTAGATGTTACTGTTGCCATCTTCAAATCATGCACTTCCCCTCCCAATCTGAACCCCCACTACTTAGGGACAGCTCTATGCCCCTTATCAGCATGAAACAGCTCCAGAAGATGAGACCTCTGTCCCTTTGTCCCAAATGAATTTGTGGATGACTGCTTGAGGGGGAGAAATGATGTAATATTATTTTGTGGCCCCTTGATTTTAGGGTGGTTTCTGTTTTAATAATAAGTCAGGAAATCCTAAATCTTTTGGTTTTGGAGTCTGCCTCAGGAAATTCCCATGCCCAATCTATCTAATTCTTAATAGACAACTTTTCAATTCATTGGTGACTGATAATCTTGTCAATGGTAACCAAGCTTTGGAGCCACTCAGCAGTTAATTGCTGATTGATGATCTGGTCAGTGAAAATCAAATTCCACAGACTACTCCCTAGCCTTAGGGAAAATTCAGTAGGAAACAGGAGGGAATCTTTTGATGAGGGGTGCAGTTTAGCTCACCTTCCTTTCCTGCCTGCTTCTTTGGAGGTGGAGTAGGCAAAGGATGGCCAGGTGGAATCCTCTCCTCTCTCCCCCTCCCTCAACTGTGTTTCAGCCATTTTTTAAAATCAAGGTGTAGCCATCTGGTTCTTGGCTAATAGAAGCAAACTGTGATTTAAATTAATTGACTGAATATTTGTTTCTTTTGCTACATAATGGTTTCCTTGGTTAAGGAATATGGTCATAAATATAATCTATAATTTGCAAGGGTTATTTCTAAAAGTTTAATATTCTTTATAACTTTTGATGGATTGTATTGATTGTATACTGAAGTTATGCCCATCATTTAAAGGGCTTCTGAAAATAATAGTTTTTTTCTTTGTCTTTTTGAAAATGTTTCTGTTATGGACAATATGCAATTTGGGATATTTGTTTATATATTGGATATTTTAAAGTAAACTGATTTGTATCAATATAAAGTCATGGTAAATATCTGTTAAGGATTTATCCGAAACTTTGGTTAATGGGATTTGTTATCAGAGGTAAAATTTCTTAGGCTTGTAGTTAATATTATTTGGGAGTTTTAAAGCTCCATTGGGACAATTATCTGAAGGAAAACTGATTAAGTGGCTATTTATTCTATATGAGCTTAGGGATCAGTTTTGATTCCTTATATTATGTTATAGTTATGCCCCTGCATTTTTTTTCCTCCTGTGACTGATCTCTATAATCAGAGCAATGGTCAATAAGAAACTGTTAATGCAATTCAATTATATCATACCTTGCTGTTTCCAATCTGGTTATATGTAATCATTATATCCTAAATACTTAGTCAAATGAGTATTTAGCCTGGTCATCTAACTGTTACTGGATATTATGTCTGTCTATTCAAGTTTTTTTTAAAGGTTTCTAACTAATTAGAGTTCAATTAACAGTGGTCTGTGAGACCTAACTGCTATTTTATTTATTAGGAATATGGCTGACAGCCGTTTGCCTGTCCTATGAAAAAAACCTGTTAAATGGCTGGCCACTCTATTTTGGCCTCCCCACATCTTGTAGCAGTCCTTGTGGATCAGTCTTTCTGCCTCAGACTGTTCTAACCTTTCTTTGTTAGATTTGTGTTTTTTTAAGATCTTGGTCATATTACAGCCATATCTGGGACCTAGATCAGCTTTGATTGTCAGCATGCCACACCACACTTATCCCTCTCCTTGGATTGAGAGTTTCCACCTGTCCTCAGCATGAAGCAGTTTTGAACGAGAGACCATCACCTCTGCTCCTAGGGTACTTTGGACTGACATGGGGAATTTGGGAATGGTTAAATGACTGTTAAACCTTGATTGGATCATCTATTATTGTGTGTTTAAGATTTGAGATGGAAAATATTAAAATTGTGTAACTATTGCTGTTATGTTTGAGGGATTTTCAGGAAGCCCTACTGTACTAGTCTGTTATGTATAGGAATTTTGATTCACTCTTGAAATTTATATGCAGGATGGTTATTTAATATTTCCTTTCCATGAGAAAAAAAAAGGGGAGAAAGAGATAGGAAATTGGGAAAACTGATGGATTTTTCTCAAAATACCTGAAAGAATGGGAACTTCTAGTTCCTATTCACTTTGCCTAAGGCACTTCTGCCCCACCCCCAATCTTACTAGTTCAGATTGAGTTGGAAATCCTTTAAACAGTCTTTTTCGTTTTTTACTCCTTGCTTAAATTTACTGGACTATGATTTGCTGGTTAGGCATTAACTTTGAAATCCCTTATTTTGTTGGAATTGCCCTGGCAGACTCAGTTTGGGGGATTCTTTTTTTATAAATAACCAGAAATCAGACACCTGTCTTGGGACTGGCAATCTGTGACTTGTTTCTCCACTACTTTAACCCCAGTTTTTTAATTAGTATTTCAGCATTCTCAAAGAATCTTGCAGTTTGGTATCAGACCTCTAAAAGTTCAAGGTTTACCTGCCTTGATCTAACTTTGCTTACTCTGACACTCTGCTCAGAAATCTGGATCCTTTCTGCAGCCCTGTCTATTCCTCTGGGCGGGACAAGTGGAGCTACTCTAAGCCTCACCCTTCTCCCCTGGAGCGGGCTGCCCCATTGAATGGGCAGCATGATTATCTTGAACCCTGTTGCTCTGTAAGCAGAGGCTGAGTTAAATGCCCAAATGACTGCAGACCACCTAACTCACAGTGAACTGTCCATCTCAAACTGGATTCTCTGGCTGAAATGGTCCAGAACTACAGAGGACCTGGCATGATTGCAACAGGGAGCCTTTGTATTGTTGATTAACTCTGGGGTTATCAGAGAGAGACTTGTCCTTGCCATAAGTCCTTGCATTTTTCTAGCTTTATTTTGGTTTTTATTTGGTATTTATTTACCTTACTTAGGGTTGGTCAAAATTATGGTGCTAAGACCTTCTAGAGGAAGATAATTCAATGATTTGAATTGTTAGAAAAGAGAGAGTGTGGAATGTTGTACCACAGTTCCCTTTTAATGTCCTGACCTCATTTCCCTAATTGTCCTACCTCAGTTACTCTGCCTCAGGTTATAGCCATTCCCTCTTAATTTTTAGAATGCTTGATAGGATAAAGGTCTTATATCTTAGACATCATTAGAATATCAGGCGCCTTCCCAATCTCCAGTACCTCCCTCCATTATGTCCCCATCCTAGGTGCCTCCTCCCATTAGGTCATTCCCATCCAGGTACCTCCCCTCAGTACATCATTGCTCTTGTTACTCTACAAAAGAATCTTTGTATCCAACATTCACTGCTGGATTCTTAGAGACGATAGTCTCATTCAGCACTGGGACCAAACCATGGATCCATTTGGTTCCAGTAAATCTCTCCCTTTCAAATAAAATATTAAAAACCCTCTAATCTCTATCCTGCCTCAGTTTCTTCAGCATTACATTTTGTCATACCTGCGACATCGATCTGGGGACCCCCAAATGTTGTTAGGATGTCTTAGCCCTCAACATTATGTTTTAAAGTTCTATCAGCCCTGCTGGACATATGGTATAAATTTTGTGAAATTTTGTCCGAAATTATTCAGATATTTCCAATATTCTGAATTTTAAAATTTTGTCTACCTTTCTCTCTTTAACAAATAAATATATTTAAGGAGAAGAATATAAAATTATGTAGAAAATTTAAAAAAAGAGATAGAGACAAGAAAAGCTGATTGTAAAAGCAATTTATAAGAAAAAAAGGAAAATAAGAAGCTTATATTGACATTAACAGGAGTCAGGTTTGTGTTGTGGTAGTGTTGTGGTAGTGAAAACCTCAAGATAAAAAAGCCTGTATTCTTGAGGTAGAAACAGTCTTGACCCTTTCCTTGCTCATAAGAAAAAACTATCTGGCTATCACTTATGAAAATTGTGAGCTTGTTAATTAAGTTGTTTTGGGGTTATTTTCATTATATTGAAACCTAAAATTGATAATTACTACATGAGGAAAAAAGTCCACAGCAATTATTTTGCTAGCAAGGCCATCAACCCTAGGAAAGAAGTTTGATTGCAGGTATAAAATTCTCTTACACAGGTGGAATATTCTTGAAATTTCTTCACTTTTGAATTTCTGAAAATTCTTGATTAGGGTTTTTGGGAAGTTAATCTGAAATTTAGGAATGAAAATTATATATTAGTTATTTGCTCCAACCCCCTTCCTCACTTTGTGGGCCCCCCTGCGGGGTAAAGTGAAATTTTTTCCATTATTTAAAAGGATAGCTATTATCTCAAGATTGATGACTTACATAAGATGCTGTTTCCAGAGTTGTACTGCTTGGTGATGCAAGGAACAAATAAGAGAAGTTTGTTGGATTTCTGGTTAACTCTAAATTCTCTGAGAATGGTTATTTCGAACCTCCATTTGTCGTCAACAAATTATTTAACTTTTATTTAAGTGCGTCATTATTTAATGAATATGATAACCAATATAATCTATAGCTTTCTTAAAATACATAAAAGCAAGATTTTAATCTGACAAACCAGCTCCTAGTTTTGACTGTGCCATGAGGAAAGTGCCATGAGCAAGTATAAATCTTGCTATTTTCCATCTGAAAATGTGTAGCCATGACTGCTTAACATCATTCAGTAAATGGATATGTGGTCAAGTCATCATCTGCCTATTACTAACACTATATTTTACTAGAAATATATTTTATTAAAAATAGAAATCTTTAGCTACTCATGCAGCTGTTTTGTGGATTTTTATTGATTCTTAATAGATTTTATTAATTATTTAAACTAAAGCTGAAACATTGTCAATGTGGTTTGGAGGTTTATTTTTAATGTGGGAATACTATCTGTATGTATTGTTTGCTCTGTAGCATAGACATATTTTCTTATAAATAACAATTTGCTATGAAAGCTGCTAGCCAATCTATATTGGCCTCTCCCACTTCATCCTACAACAGATCCTAACAAAGAGGGGATATACTCTTCTCCTTCTAAGTGATTTTAAACATTCTCAGGCCTGCTTCTAACCCTAGAGACAAAACCATGGAAACTTTTCTTAAGCCTATGCTAGGTTACAAAGAAACCCTTCAGTCTTGTGAAATCTATTTTTCATTTGTCACAAGTTTGTTAGGTTTGTTTTCTTTTATGTTTTGGCTGTATTGACCAGTTTCAGGGATCTGACTCAACCCACTGGATCTTCAATCAGCTCAGCACCTCTCCAAAATGGGACCCTCTAGGATGACCCAACTCCATGCCAATTTTCAGCAAGAAATAGTTTCAGAAGATGAGATCACCATTCCATACTCCAAAGAACTTTGGACCCCACTTGTTTGAAACTGGTTAATGAATGGACCCCAAATTAACCAGTATCCAAATAGGTTTCCTGTAAGGAGTTAATAAAGATCCCATAAAGCGTAGAGATTTTGCAGTATTAATGCTACTCCCCTGCTACAACAGTATTTGGGACTCAGGATGGGGGACATGGGTTAAGATTTGGATAACAATTATTGAAAAAGATATCTCACAAACAATTCAGTTTGATGCTTGTCAAACTAGAGAATATAGAGACTTGATTAGTCACAGATAAGAAATTACAATAAGTATTTGTGTCCTGATGGAAAAAGAGAATTTTATAGGACTGCCTGTCCAATTTGGAATAATGTTTGGTTTGCTACAAGGGCTGGACATTTACAAAATGCAGATGAAAAATAAGTTGAACATATGGTTTGGGAATAGATGTAATAGGTATAGATCTTGTAGGGTGATTTGGAGTCAAGAGCTTACGGCAAATGATAGACACCAATGCATGGGTAGAATTGGTCACGGACTCTGTAAAGGGTCTGAACAAAAACAATTTCTATGCTGTGATATTCATCTTCTTTTATAATGGTTCTCTGTGGGAGCAGGTTTCTTGGGGAGGTTTCTGGAGGCAGCCTTAGTTTCAGTTCAAAGTAATAATCGCCTCAAATACAGCCAGCTGATAAAATCCAAACGTTTATTTTCTCCTTCCAAGTCTTGTCTCTTTCCTTGGGCCCAGGGTAGCTTTCTTAGAAGCCTATCTCCTTCCTTGGTTCCAAGAGCTCTTGAAGCTTGTCTGCCAGCTTCTGCCTCCAGCTCTCTCTGAATCCTGGTTCTGCCCAACTGCAGATTAGCTTCTCAATCTCCCAGAGTGCTCTTTGGCCCTGAGAGCTTCTTGCTTATACGCTGTACACTGAGTACACACCAATCATTATATCACTGGGAAACCATTATTTGTTGTAGGATTAAATCAATTTTAAACTAGATTTAAACACTGTCTCCTCAATTCTACTTAGTACCTTGTTTCAAGTTCTGGCCCATAACATCTGCTTGTAGGATGAGATCAATCATACTGAACCATGCTAAATTAGATAATTATTGTCTCTATCAACTCTAATGACTTAACACTTTGTAAGGATTCTAACACTATGCCTGTGCTTCTGGTTGCCCCATTGCTCAGATAGTACCATTCCCTTTGGGCATGGAAAACATGAGAGTAAATTCAAGCCCTCTGTCCTCCTGTTTCCAATAATAATAATACCCCTGGAGAAAATGGCTGTGTTTTGTTGTTTTACATATTCTCTTCTGTGTGGGATGGGTACTAGATCCCCTTACCCAAATTAACTACTCAGAGACCTCTTCAGCTACAAAGAGATAGCATTTATTCGATCCTTGCAAGGAGAGGCCCAAGCACACCTGAGCAGACATAGAACCTCTCGGCTCCCATCTCCCAGTATGTGCCTGGCCCTAGGAAGCTGGAACTAGCAAATATGGTTAAATAGCAAAAGACCCAAGTCTTTTCATTGGATAGACTAAAAAGGAAGTAACATTATCGACCAATGGTCAGCAATGTTGTTTGCTTCCTGTGGGTCATGTCACTTCCTGAAACTTGAACCTAGGGTGTGACCTTTCTGCCCTACAGAACTCTAGGCCTAGAGATCATGTGACTTCCTGCAACCTGGGCCCATGGCCCCACCTTCTTGCCCTGTAACACTTTGGGAATAGAGATCACGTGACCCACTCCATCTCATAGACTTTTGAGCCACCTTCACCTGGTCCCATTCACTACAGTGAGGGAATAAACCAGGCTATGCTAGTCCCATGTCCCAGCTCTAGAAATTACTCAGCTTGCCTCTGATGGCAGGATGTAACTCAGGGTGGCTCTGGCAATCAATCTCTCAGGGATGAGCATGCTCCAATCAAACCTTGGGTGGTATTATGGAAGCAGCACTCTCAAATCTGCTTTGCCTGGGAACTGACCAGACTACCAAACTGAAAGTTTACAGAGCCACTGTGCTGATCTCATTGTTGTATGCCTGTGAAACTGAATCATTTCCATTTGAATTATCTTAGGGAGCTTCTGAAGATCATCTGGCAGGATAAGATACCAGATAACAAGGTCACTAAGGTCCTTTCTTGAACTAAACAACCAAGTATTCCAACTTTACTGCAGAAAGCACAACTCTGGTGGATGAGAAGAGAACGTATGGAATAAGGAGTTTATGAATGGATGCACCTAGTTTTCTTCACAAAGGAGAGTTAAGATCATCTATAGAGAGAGTTGTAGAAGTAGTGTTTGATGCTTAGGAGAGAAAAAGTTTTGAAATAACTAGTGACTGCGATAGCCAATTAGAAATGAATAAAAAGCCTTTCTCCTTGTAAGAAGGACAGAGAATAATTTTAGAAGCAATGAAGAAAAATGAAACAAATTGATGAAGGTTGTGTTCAGAGAAGGAAATTTCTGAGTTCACATTTATGAAAATGATGAATGCACTTTTCTTCATTAAAGGGAATTAAGATCATCTATAGAGTTGTAGAAGTAGTGTTTGGGAGAGAAAAAGTTTGGTGATTGTGATAGTTGAATAGAAATTAATAAAAAGTCTTCCTCTTTGTAGGGAGGACATAGAATAATTTTAGAAGCAATGAGGTAGAGGGAAAGTGAAAAAAATTGATGAAGGTTGTATTCAGAAAGGGAAATTTCCGAGTTCACATTTATGGAATTGAAATAATTTTGTATACAAATATTGTAATAATGTAATACATTATCATCTCTTTAGATAGCAGAGGGATAGAGGAGATGGAAGTTGTTTTAAGTGTTAGGAAACAGATAAACTAGAAGGCCTATGAGTTAATAGTGATTACAAGTATGATATGTCTTTATGTTTCTTATATTTGTCATTCATAATATTGATAGATCACTTCATTACATTCTTTTTTATTTTCCCCCTGTTCAAGCAATTGGGGTTAAGTGACTTGCCCAGGGTCACATAACTAGGAAGTATGAAATGTCTGAGATCAAATTTGAACTCAGGTCCTTCTGACTTCAGGGCTGACCTCAGGGCTTCTATCCATTGCGCCACCTAGCTGCCCCCTTCATTATATTCTTAACACCACAGTTTATAACTCCATTTGTTCCTCTTATCATTTGTTGTTTAGGTTGTTTCCAACTTTTTGATATTGTAAAGTAACTATAGGCATCTTCATACAAATAGGCTTTTAAAAGAAAATCATTTTAATTACACTCTTTAAATGTATACCTCAGTAAGGGGAATTCTATTAGTTTTATGACTTTTGTTATGGATGGCTATATTGTGTCAGTTTGCAATACCATTGTCAATGCATGAATTATGTATTTTCCTGCAGCCAACATTGTTTTATTGATTTTATTTTTTTCTGTCAACTTGGTAAATGTGAGGGGAGTCTCATAATTGTTTTAACTTCAATTTCTTTTATTATTAACAAAGTTGAACATTTTTAAAAGATTAATAGTTTATTTCCCCTTTGTGAATTGTCTTTTCATCTATCCATTTCTTCAATTTGTTCAATAAGTAATAACTTATCTGCCCTCTATTTTGGATTAAATAAATTTTTTCATTTTCTTTTTGGATTTTGTGTTCTTTTATGTTTACATTTAGTGATTTAACTGAAATCTATTATTGTATATGGTATAAAATATGGATCCAAATTAATTTGTGACCATATTGCTAACCAGTTTTCCCAACAGTAATTAAATAATGATTGCTTTCTCCACTGCTTAATATCTATGGAATTATGAACACTAAATTTATATATATATATACATATATATATATTTGGTGCTATTTTTGGAATACTTTATTCTTTTTTTTTTAATAACTTTTTATTGACAGAACCCATACCAGGGTAATTTTTTTACAACATTATCTCTTGCACTCACTTCTGTTCTGATTTTTCCCCTCCCTCCTTCCACCTCCTCCCCCAGATGGCAAGCAGTCCTATACATGTTAAATAGGTTACATTATATCCTAGATACCATATATGTGTGCAGAACCGAACAGTTCTCTTGTTGCACAGGGAGAATTGGATTCAGAAGGTATAAATAACCCAGGAAGAAAAACAAAAATGCAAGCAGTTTATATTCATTTCCCAGTGTTCTTTCTTTGGGTGTAGCTGCTTCTGTCCATCCTTGATCAATTGAAACTGAGTGAGATCTCTTTGTTGAAGAAATCCATTTTCATCAGAATATATCCTCATACAGTATCATTGTTGAGATATATAATGATCTCCTGGTTCTACTCATTTCACTTAGCATCAGTTCATGTAAGTCTCGCCAGTCCTCTCTGTATTCATCCTGCTGGTCATTCCTTACAGCACAGTAATATTCCATAACATTCATATACCACAATTTACTCAACCATTCTCCAATTGATGGGCATCCATTCATTTTCCAGTTTCTAGCCACTACAAACAGGGCTGCCACAAACATTTTGGCACATACAGGGCCCTTTCCCTTCTTTAGTATCTCTTTGGGATATAAGCCCAGTAGAAACACTGCTGGATCAAAGGGTGTGCACAGTTTGATAACTTTTTGAGCATAGTTCCAAATTGCTCCCCAGAATGGCTGGATGTGTTCACAATTCCACCAACAATGTATCAGTGTCCCTGTTTTCCCACATCCCCTCCAACATTCCGCATTATCTTTCCCTGTCATTTTAGCCAATCTGACAGCTGTGTAGTGATATCTCAGAGTTGTCTTAATTTGTATTTCTCTGATTAATAATGATTTGGAGCATATTTTCATATGGCTATAAATAGTTTTAATTTATTCGTCTGAGAATTGTCTGTTCATATCCTTTGACCATTTATCAATTAGAGAATGGCTTGATTTCTTATAAATTAGAGTCAATTCTCTATATATTTTGGAAATGAGGCCTTTATCAGAACCTTTGACTTTAAAAATGTTTTCCCAGTTTATTGTTTCCCTTCTAATCTTGTCTGCATTTGTTTTGTTTTCAATTTGATATAATCAAAATTTTCTATTTTGTGGTCAATAGTGATCTCTAGTTCTTCTTTGATCATAAATTCCTCCCTCTTCCACAGGTCTGCGAGGTAAACTATCCTATGCTCTTCCAATTTATTTATAACTTCATTCTTTATGCCTAGGTCATGAACCCATTTTGACCTTATCTTGGTGTACGGTGTTAAGTGTGGGTCAATGCCTAGTTTCTGCCATACTAATTTCCAATTTTCCCAGCAATTTTTGTCAAATAATGCGTTCTTATCCCTAAAACTGAGGTCTTTGGGTTTGTCAAACACTAGATTATTAAAGTTATTGGCTGTTTTGTCCTTTGAACCTAACCTATTCCATTGATCAACTAGTCTATTTCTTAGCCAATACCAGATGGTTTTAGTAACCATTGCTTTATAATATAATTTTAGATCTGGAACAGCTAGGCCACCTTCATTTGATTTTTTTTTTCATTAATTCCCTTGAAATTCTTGACCTTTTGTTTTTCCATATGAAGTTTGTTGTTATTTTTTCTAGGTCATCAAAATAGTTTTTGATAGTCAGATTGGTATAGCGCTAAATAAATAGATTAATTTAGGTAGTATTGTCATCTTTA
Source organism: Antechinus flavipes (assembly GCF_016432865.1). Lineage (NCBI taxonomy): Eukaryota > Metazoa > Chordata > Mammalia > Dasyuromorphia > Dasyuridae > Antechinus > Antechinus flavipes. Next base: position 227,693,088 of record NC_067402.1, read on the forward strand.
TTATATTTGCTCGCCCAATCCAAGAGCATTTAATATTTTTCCAATTGGTTAAATCTGACTTTATTTGTGTAAAAAAAATTTTGTAGTTTTGCTCATATAGTTCCTGATTTTCCCTTGGCAGATAGATTCCTAAATATTTTATACAATCAATAGCTACTTTAAATGGAATTTCTCTTTGTAACTCTAACTGTTGGGTTTTGTTAGTGATATATAAGAATGCTGATGACTTATGTGGGTTTATTTTGTATCCTTGAATACTTTATTCTCATCTGTTGATCTGTCTTTCTGTTTTGTCCAATGCTGGTTACATCTTAAAATCTTACAGGACAAATCTCCCTTCTTAAGGGGCTAATTACTTTTTTATATGAATTTCACTATCGTTTTGTCTAATTTTGTATTGTAAACCATTGATTAAGTCAATAAATTAGTTTAAGGAGTTTTGATATTTTAAACTATATCTTTCCTTCCTGAACAAGTAGAACATCTCTAGAGTTATTCTGGCATTTTCTTCTGTCAATTTCTATAAATAGAGCTTTGTAATTTTCTTTAAAAAGATCTCAAACATTAATTTAAGTTAACAGCAAATATTTTATTTCCCTCTCCCCCCATTACCTGTAACCCCAAGAGTTAACAGATTAGGATGAAGGTCTGGTGAGACAAATTTTAAGTTTCAAGTTCATGGTAATTCGGTCCTTTGAGGTATAATTATAAATCATGTAAATGGCTTATGACTATGTCTCAGTTAGAGAAAGAAGACTTTAATCTTGTCCTGAGAGGCAGAGATCCCAGCCTTGAGCTAGAAAAAGTCATCTGGAGATGACCTCCAGTATTCAATGTTATCCTATGAGACTGTGATGGCAATAGGGAAGTTCCAAGATTATCTGGACAATGATTCTGAGAAGGAAGAAATCTCCCAAGATGTACCATGGCCCTTGATGGCATATTAGAGCCATCTCTGACACTAAAAATATTGTTTGGAGATAGAAATGAATGGTGTGGCCATGCATGACCAAAAATATCCCTCTCACATCTCTTCCCTTCCATTCTTGCCAACACATAGAAACTTCTCCAAAGTTTCTATTTATATAAATACTACCTTATACTTATGTTTTGTTCATTTTTTCTTCAGCATTTCATATGTGTGGAGGAAAAAAAATTGCTGAACCATCCCTAAGCCTAGGTGGCATGGTAGATATATCATGTTATACATTATTTGGCCCATTTTTCTGCATATATACCAATGATCACCCTTGAGTTTGATTTATAGGCCTGCTGGTACTATTAAAGCTAACTAACTAGCTTGTTTTTTCTTTACTACTTAGTATTTCCTTGGGTACCATGGATTTACATATATTCTTGGGATATTTGGTGTTTTATATGGAATTTAGACATTTGGTTGCTGTCAATTGATGCTATTTATTTTATTGTATTTATTGTGAATTAACTTTTGTTTTCAATACTACAATGGGGATGATTGTTTGATAGATCAGAATAGCCATTCTTGTTATTTTAAAGAGTTGATGTTTCTTTTTATGCTTGTACTGTATAAATATAGATTATAAATATATCTCAATTTTGTAAGCAACTAAAAAATTTCTACACTAGGAAATATAGCCCTACTTTCCTAGACTTCTTATCCAGAAACCACTAATCTGGAAAAAAGATACTCAGACATTATTTAAAAGTTCACTCATTTTTACATTGATTTCTGGGGCTATTTTTGGAGGTTTCTGTGAGAGAAATAATGGAAGCCAAGAGAAGGAGCCATTTTTTTTTTTTGTTTGTTTATTTGCTTTTTCCTGGGTCGCCAATCTCTGAGTACCAGCCCTCCTTTCCTTTCCTCTGCCACCCCTTAAATTCTGGTGGTGAACAATGGAATCAAGAGTTAAGAAATTTATGAGAAGCTGAGAAATTATTGGAGAGAAAGCTGAACAGCTGGAGGAAACTTGGCTTTCTCCCTCATTCACCTGTTAAAGAAGAATTAACTGGAAGCTAATATCTACATTGAGCTGAAAAATGATTTTTTTCCTCCCTTTGGGAGAGAGCTGAGCTCAGGATAAGCAGCTCAGGCAGCTGTTTCCTTACAAAACATTTGTTCTTCAATTGTCCACCCTTCTTATCATTTGTGAACTTTTCTCTTTTTCAATATTAAAAAAAAATTCAGCAGAAGGTAAGATTAAAATTTTTTAGATATTTTGTTTTCATCCAGTTACATGTAAAATAATATTTAACATTTGTTTTTTCTCTAATTCCTTTTCCCTATTTTATTTATTTTTTCTCAATAGTACTTTATTTTTCCAATTACATGTAAAGACAATTGATTTTTGTAAGATACTGAGTTTCAAATTTTTTCTTCCTCATATCTCCTCAAGACAGCAAGCAATCTGATATAGGTTATATATATATATACAATCATGTCAAAGATATTTCCATATTTATCAAAAGAGTATGCTTTGATTCACATTCAGTCTCCATTGTTCTCTCTCTGGATGCAGATAACATCCCTCCTAAGTCTATTGGAGTTGTCTTGGATCACTGCATTGCTGAGAAGAACTAAGTCTATCATAGTTGATCATTCCCCTGAGAAAAGGGCTACTATGCATATTTTTGTACATATAGATCTTTTTTTTTTTTTTAACTTTTTATTGACAGAACCCATGCCAGGGTAATTTTTTACAACATTGTCCCTTGCACTCACTTCTGTTCCGATTTTTCTCCTCCCTCCCTCCACCCCCTCCCCAAGATGGTAAGCAGTCCTTTATACACATAGATCTTTTTTCTTTTTTTAAAAACCTCTTTTGAGATACATGCCTAATAGAGGTATATTAAGTCAATGAGTATGCATGGATTTATAGCCCTTTGGGCATAGTTTGAAATTGCTCTACAAAATAGTTGAATCAGTTCACAATTCTATCTACAATGTATTTATATCTCATTTTACCCACATTCCCTTCAGTGTTTGTCATCTCCCTTTTCTGCTCTACTAGCTAATCTAATAGGCATAAGGTAATTTCTCAGAATTGTTTTAATTAGCATTTTTCCAAGCAATAGTGACTTATAGTATTTTTTCATATGGATTATAAATAACCTGGTTACTTCATCTAAAAATTGTTCATATCTTTTGGTAATTTATCCATTGGAGAATGGCTCTTTTTTAATATAGATTTGACTCCATTTCCTATGTGTTTGAGAAATGGGGCCTTAATCAGAGAAAGTTGCTTCAAAATTCTTTTCACAATTACTATTGGTAACTATATTCCTCTACTTTCCTCCTCCCTGTTTATTCTATGTAAGGGTCCACTAGAGAGGCCAGGCAAGCTCAGTTAGGACATAATGGACCCATGGTCTGGAGATCCCTGGATGTGATGAGTTTTGAGTACATAGGGACTTCCTTCCTGGGTAGGACTTCCAGCCACTGGGGAGGGTGGGGGTGGGGGTGGGGTTGAGGGGAATCCTAAACACTCTGAAATCGTGTCAGGAATGGGAAGCATCTCTGTCACTGATGGGCTTATGCCTATGACCTCATGGACCCAATATAAGCTCAGTGGAGGAGAAGCCCAACTCTTTTTCACCCCTTTTCACCTGGAGCCCGGCCTTGGGGAGAGATACTAAGAGAATGCAGAAGGTCATAGAGTGAGGTGTAAACCACGTGAATAAAGTCTAAGCTTGTCTGCTAAACCTCTCGGGTGCTCTGTTGTGCTCAAACTGCGTCCATATGAGATAGCAGCCAGAGGATTTCCGAAGGCCTCAGGAAGAGGTAAGATTGATATTAGTATTTACCAAAGATTTTTCTGACGCTCTGGGAATTAGGAGTGACTGGCGGTAGCAAATGCAATGATTGCAATTCTATTCTGTCTCCTTTTACCCTGTCCTTCCTCAAAACTGTTTTGCTTCTTATTACCCCCTCTTCCAATGTGCCCTTCCTTCAAATGGGAGTCTGTAAGCAAAGGGAGAAAGAGACACATGCATATTTTTTGGTGGCATGGGCAAACCCTTTGGCAGTCTGGCAAATCCTGTGGACTACTTCTTTGAATGTTTTTTTTTTTTTTAAAGATAAAATAAACTACATAAAGCTGCAAATGATGCCAATAGAGAGCTATCAAAATGTTTCAAAAACTAGTTATGTATCACAGGTTAAGAGCCCCTGTTCTAGATCTAATGGACAGAAGCCCCTAAGGGGAGCGGGAGAAGCTCCAGACCCAGGAAGGATAATCTGTAAAACCCACCCGCACCTTTACCCTCCCCCCCACTCCCCACCCCTTCCCCGCCCCACCAAGCCTTCTGATAAAAAGTAAACATTACTTAATTCCACAAAGTTCTTATGTACCTTACAAGTGGGATGAGCCTAAACTTATGGTTGGAGTTCCTGTAGCCAATCTTCCTCCTTCTTACCGCCCCCTTTATCTTTGTTACCAGTTACCCTAATCATTCTTAAGGTGAGGTCTATTAACTTATTTTAAAATATTTTTATAAAATATTTTAGCATAATTAGTTTCCTTTGTAATCTTGTATATTTTATTTATGCATTTTAAAACCTTCTGAAATGGGATCCATAGTCTTCATTCAATGGCCAAAGTGGCCCATAACACACAAAAAAGTGAAATTTCCTACCCTAAATGCTTAAATGGAAACAACCTCAACATATATCCCTTGCAACATTACATGTGAAGACCTCAACCATGGGAATTAAATTCTGAAACTACAATTTGTGCTTGGGATTATTAGTGATGGCTTTGAGTTTGAGCTGATTGATCCTTGGTTCAGATTTTGTCTTATTTACTTTTTTTATAATTTTTTTTGTATAATTTTAATGTAATTTTAAAAATCTTTACACTTATTCATTTATATTTTTCCATTCAGATATTTTAAATCTGGATTTCATTTTGTTTCATATTTTGTTTTGACTCTTGCTAATTTGAACATATACCTCAAGGCATTTAAAGATAATAGCTACATAGTCCAGTAAATGATGGTGAAAGCAATTGGAGATATGATTTACATTATAAAGTACTGAAGAACCATGAAATATTAATTAAGCTTGAGTCATCCTGCTGATAAACTCTGTGAAGTTATTTCTCATTTAACAGCTTCTGAATTTTTACTAAATCAATCCTGATGTTTTCAAGTATTCTTATACAAAGACTGTTAGAACTATGAAAGGTGAAAGATATATTTTGTACTATGACCTGATAACCTTGAGTCAAAGAAGAAGCCCAGTTAAGGAAATTAAGCCCAGTTAAGCCAATTAAAGAGTGAGTGGAGAAGTTAACTGCCCCTTTAAAGCCTATTGAGTGAGAGTAGCTTTTCCTGAATTGATGGCTAGTAATTTCTATGCATCTTCTTGCTTCTATTGATGTCAAGGGAACCTAGGAACTGCAGTGGCATCCCAAAGCACTATATTTTTCAGTATTGAGCCCCACATATTACTCCCCACAAGTCTTCTCAGATTCTGTAGAGTGGAGACCAAGTATAACTTGGCTGGCCCAGGATTTTAGATTGCCTGCCCTTTCTTACTAAAAAGTCTTATCCACTGTGAGATCTCATGCTTGTGGATCTGGGCTTAGTAGAAACAGACTTGAAGGCAACCTCAAGGCAAGGGGAAAGAGAGAGTGATGGACAAAGAAATTATAGACCTAAGAATAAAAGAGTAGTCAGTAATACACCAATATACAATGCAAAGAAACACACTCAAACCTGCTACTCTTTGGGTCTGTGTCATAATAGAACTCTGCAAATCCATGGAGGGATAATGACTCTCTGGTAATCTTAAATTTCTTCTCAGCCTGGGCAGGACCCAGCTCCAAGATGGTACCACATCTTTGGAGGAGATAGAGCCCACCAAAAAGGAAAGTTTTCTTGATTATTATAATGCCTTAGCATCAAGGGCAATGATAGGAAATGCATTTTTTTTTCTTAGTAGGAAGTAGGGACTGAATAATGATGGGAAATAGAAGCTATGGTAAAAGGAGTGAAGCACAGTAACTTTAAAGTTCCCCAGGAATAACAGAGTAGACAGGACATGCAGATGTATTCCAGTGCCATTAGCTAGCCAATTACAAATTAAGGGTCTCCAATATTAATATAATCATGAGTAATTGGATTCTTGTCTGGCTCACTAACTAGCTTAAAGAGTAGTCTACTTAAGCAAAATTTTGAGTTTTTTCCCTGCTATTCCTATTCAGTTACTACATAAGCATTAGTTCTTCCAAGTTCCAAGTCCAAAATTCCTTTGGGTTTGAGTCCCAGAATCCTGGTTTCACAGGACTTTTCCCACTAGACTTGAAGTAAGATCTGGCCTGGATTTTTGCCTCTGGGGCCACAGCTTGAGCCCCCTATGCTTACAACAGAAAAGGACAAATGAAAAGAGATTCTAACCCCAAAACCAATTCTTGGAGACATAGGACCTAAAAGAAGAGAAATATAGTCCTTACCCTCTCCCAGTTTGGTTTATGGTGCCCATACTATGGGTAAACATTTCCCTTTTCAGACTTCTTATGCTTTATACTTGTCCCCCAACTCTGCAGTCCAATGACACTATTTATCTCATTTCCTAAGCCTAGGCATTTTCATTGGTTGTCCTAAATGTATGAAATATTCTCTGTTTACCTTCAAACCTGCTCTGTTGGCAGAGAATGTATTGGATGGTAGCTTGATGTATAATTTATATAACTGAATGCTCCTAAAAACCTTACACAACCTGGAGAGAGACAGAGGGGTCCATTCTACATGTGTATTCCCTAGGTTCTATGTTTTTCTTTCTTTTTTCCTTCTCATATTAATCTCATGTATTAGCATGTTTTCATCTATGACATGTTTTCATCAAATCTATATATCCAACCATATTCTTCTGACAGCACTCATTGATAACATTTTGCTAGCTGCCTCTAAGAAAATTGTATCTTCCTCAAATTCAATGTGCATAAAACTTCAAAATCAATATGTATAAAATTGTGTTATCTTTACCCTCAATCTTGCTCTTTCTGTTTTCTTTCCTATTTCTGTGTGAAACTCTTATTCTCTCAATTATCCAGGCTTAAAACCTTAGTTTTTGTCTTTTAATTTTTGTATCTTTTGTTTTAGCTTTTTTTCTCCTTGTTCTCTATAAATAACCAGTGTCAAAGAAGGATGATAATATTATGTGTGGGGAAGAATTAGGAAATCTTTGAATACGTGGTGACATTTTGAGCTGAACTTTCAAAGTAGGAAAATATCCTAAGGAGTAAAACCAGAAAGGGAATACATTAAGGGAATTACTTAAGTCAATAGGACACAATGAAGGAAGATGGAGGGTGGAGAAAGGGTGACAGCTAACTGGGCAGTTTTCCTGGAAAAGTACCTGAAATGGAGTAACATGAAACAAAATTGGAAAGGTAAATGGTCCCTTTTTCCCTTTTCAGACTTCTTATGCTTTATACTTGTCCCCCAACTCTGCAGTCCAGTGACACTGTTTATCTCATTTCCTAAGTCTAGGCATTTTCATCGGTTGTCCTAAATCTATGAAGTATTCTCTGGCACTGGAAGCAGCCTCCTGGCTTCCTTCACTTCTCAGCTAAAGTCCCACCTTCTATAAGAAATCTTTCCCATTTCTCCTTAATGATATGTTTGAGGTCCAGCACCAAATGATGAGATTTAAACTTGCCATGGGGCTCTTAGAGGGAAAAAATGACTTCTTCCTTTTCCAATACCTGTTGCACTTTCACTCATTTTTTTGACTCATTGATTGAGTTACTTATGATGGTGGGGGAGTTGGTACACATCTGCTCTTCATTGCCACTTCCAAGGTCTTCCTCTATCACCATCACTCAGTAATCTCTCTTCATTTGAGGGTCACTCAGTCCTTTTCTGTTTTGGTAACTAGTGTCTGCAGGATGCTCTCCTTCATTATTCAGTGAGTTTAGTGCCTGGCAGTTCACAATCTCTCCTCTACAAACTGTACTTCATGCTGATGTAATGTGATTTTGGGGTCCCCTGACCTTGGGAGGCTTATGTTCTAATGGGTCAGTGGTCCTGAGTCTTTTGCTTTGGAGTCTGCCTCAAAAGGGCCAGAAGAAAGACCCCAAGACAAGCTTTAACCAGTGGGAAGTTTAACCTCCAAATATAGTTCTCAAGAGAAACATAAAAAGGTAAAAAGAAATCTTGGGAACTATATTTCTGTTATGAATATACATAAAGAGTACATGTATAATTTGGTTTTACTGTTATAATATAAAAAAGAATCTAGAGGTGGAAAGGAAATTGTACCAGAAAAAGGGAAAATTGAAGGTACGACATCTCATGAAGAGGCAAAGGAAACCTATTATATCTGAGGGAAAGAAGAGAGGAGAATGAACATAGTATGAATCTTACTCTCATTAGAACTGGCTCAAAGAGAAAATATTAGACATATTTGATTTACAGAGAAACTTCTCCTACCTCATTGAAAAGTGGAAGGGGAAAAGCAAAAAGGGAAAGGAGTAGGCTAAACAGAAGGGAATAAAGAAATTGTAAGGCAAAGGTTTAAGAAAAGGGGAGAGACTCTAAAGGGGGGCGGGGGAGAGAAGGAATCCTTAAGAGGGAGGATTGCGTGAGACAAATGGTGCTCACAAGTTTAATACTAAGGAGGGAAGTAAGGGGAAAAGGAAAGAGAAAAACATAATCTGGGGTTAACATGATGGCAGGAAATACAGAATTAGTAATTTTAACCATAAATGTGAATGGGGTAAACTCCCCCATAAAGAGGAAGCTGTTAGCAGACTGGATTAAAAGCCAGAATCCTACAATATGTTGTTTACAGGAAACACACTTGAAGCTGGGTGATACATATAGAATAAAGGTAAATGGCTGAAGCAGAATCAACAATGCTTCAGGAGAAGTGTAAAAAAAAAAAAAAAAAAACAGGGGTAGCCCTCTGATCTCAGATCAAGCAAAAGCAAAAATTGATCTAATTAAAAGAGATGAGGAAGGGGACTATATCTTGCTAAAGGGTAGTATAGATAATGAAGCAATATCAATATTAAACATATGCACCAAGTGGCATAGCATGTAAATTCCTAAAGGAGAAGTTAAGAGAACTGCAAGAAGAAATAGACAGCAAAACTCTAATAGTGGGAGATCTCAACCTTGCACTCTCAGAATTAGATAAATCAAACCATAAAATAATAAGAAAGAGTTTAAAGAAGTAAATAGAACATTAGAAAACTTAGGTATGATAGATCTTTGGAGAAAACTGAATAGAGACAGAAAGGAGTACACTTTCTTCTCAGCAGTTCATGGAACCTATACAAAAACTGACCATATATTGGGACATAAAGACCTCAAATTCAAATGAAAAAAAGGCAGAAATAGTAAATGCATCCTTTTCAGATCACAATGCAATAAAAAATTGTATTCAATAAAAAGCCAGGGGAAAATAGACTAAAAAGTAATTGGAAAGTGAATAATCTCATCCTAAAGAATGATTGGGTGAAGCAGCTGATCATAGACACAATAATTTCACCCAAGAGAATGATAATAATGAGACATCATCGCAAAATGTGTGGAATGCAACCTAAGTGTAATAAGGGAAAAATTTATATCTCTAGAAGCTTACTTGCATAAAATAGAGAAAGCAAAAATCAATGAAATAGGCTTGTAATTAAAAAAGCTAGAAAAAGAACAAATTAAAAACCCCAAATCAAACACTAAACTTGAAATTCTAAAAATAAAAGGAGTGATTAATAAAATTGAAAGTAAAAAACGATTGAATTAATTAATAAAACTAAGAGTTGGTTCTATAAAAAAAAAATAGATAAATCCTTGGTAAATTTGATTAGAAAAAGAAAAGAGGAAAATCAAATTGTTAGTGTTAGAAATGAAAAGGGAGAACTTGCCACTAATGAAGAGGAAATTAGAGCAATGATTAGGAGTTACTTTGCCCAACTTCATGCCAATAAATTTGATAATTTAAATGAAATGGATGAATACCTTCAAAAACATAGCTTGTCCAGATTAACAGAGGAAAAAGCAAATTGGTTAAACAGTCCCATTTTAGAAAAAGAAATAGAACAAGCTATTAATCAACTCCCTAAGAAAAAATCCCTATGACCAGATGGATTTACATGTGAATTCTACCAAACATTTAAAGAACAACTAACTCCAATGCTATATAAACTATTTGAAAAAACAGGGATTGAAGGACTTCTACCAAATTCCTTTTATGACACAGACATGGTACTGATACCTAAACCAGGTAGGTTGAAAACAGAGAAAGAAAATTACAGACCAATCTCCCTAATGAATATTGATGCTAAAATCTTAAATAAGATATTAGCAAAAAGACAACAGAAAATCATCCCCAGGATAATACACCATGATCAAGTAGGATTTATACCAGGAATGCAGGGCTGGTTCAATATTAGGAAAACTATCAGTATAATTGGCCATATTAATAACCAATTTAACAAAAACCATATGATCATCTCAATAGATGCAGAAAAAGCATTTGATAAAATCCAACATCCATTCCTATTAAAAACACTTGAGAGTATAGGAATAAATGGACTTTTCCTTAAAATAATCAGTAGCATCTATTTAAAACCAACAATAAGCATCATATGCAATGGGGACAAACTGCAACCATTCCCAATAAGATCAGGAGTGAAACAAGGTTGCCCACTATCACTATTACCATTCAATATTGTATTAGAAATGCTAGCTTTGGCAATAAAGGTTGAGAAAGTAGGTAATGAGAAAACCAAATTATCACTCTTTGATGATGATGTGATGGTATACTTAGAGAACCCCAGAGTTTCTACAAAAAAGTTATTAGAAATAATCCATACCTTTAGCAAAGTTGCGGGATACAAAATAAACCCATATCAGTCATCAGCATTCTTATATATCACTAACAAAACCCAACAGTTAGAGTTACAAGTAGAAATTCCATTTAAAGTAATTACTGATAGTATAAAATATTCAGGAATCTATCGGCCAAGGGAAAATCAGAAATTTTATGAGCAAAACTACAAAACACTTTCCACATAAATTAAGTCTGAGCTAACCAATTGGAAAAATATTAAATGCTCTTGGATAGGGTGAGCAAATATAATAAAGATGACAATACTAACTAAAATAATCTATTTATTTAGTGCTATACCAATCAGACTCCCAAAAAACTACTTTAATGACCTAGAAAAAATAACAAAGTTCATATGGAAAAACAAAAGGTCAAAAATTTCAAGGAATTAATGAAAAAAAAATCAAATGAAGGTGGCCTAGCTGTACCAGACCTAAAATTATATTATAAAGCAGCAGTTACCAAAACCATTTGGTATTGGCTAAGAAATAGACTAGTTGATCAGTGGAAAAGGTTAGGTTCAAAGGACAAAGCAGTCAATAACTTTAATACTCTAGTGTTTGACAAACCCAAAGACCCCAGCTTTTGCGATAAGAACTCACTGTTTGACAAAAATTGCTGGGAAAATTGGAAACTAGTATGACAGAAACTAGGCATTGACCCACACTTAACACTGTACACCAAGATAAGGTCAAAATGGGTTCATGACCTAGGCATAAAGAATGAAGTTATAAATAAATTAGAGGAACATAGGATAGTTTACCTCTCAGACCTGTGGAAGAGGAAGGAATCATTACTGATCACAAAATAGAAAATTTTGATTATATCAAATTGAAACATTTTGGACAAACAAAACTAATGCAGACAAGATTAGGGATGCAATAAACTGGGAAAACATTTTTTTTAATTTAATAACTTTTTATTGATAGAACACATGCCAGGGTAATTTTTTACAGCATTATCCCTTGTTCCGATTTTTCCCCTCCCTCCCTTCACCCCCTCCCCCAGATGGCAAGCAGTCCCTTTACATGTTGAATAGGTTACAGTATATCCTAGATACAATATACGTGTGCAGAACCGAACAGTTTTCTTGTTGCATGGGGAGAATTGAATTCAGAAGGTAGAAATAACCCAGGAAGAAAAACAAAGATGCAAGCAATTTATATTCATTTCCCAGTGTTCTTTCTTTGGGTGTAGCTGCTTCTGTCCATCTTTGATCAATGAAAGCTCTCTTTATCGAAGAGATCCACTTCCATCAGAATACATCCTCAAACAGTATCGTTATTGAGGTATATAATGATCTAGTTCTGCTCATTTCACTTAGCATCAGTTCATGTAAGTCTCGCCAGTCCTCTCTGTATTCATCCTGCTGGTCATTCCTTACAGAACAATAATATTCCATAACATTCATATACCACAATTTACTCAACCATTTTCCAATTGATGGGCATCCTTTCATTTTCCAGCTTCTAGCCACTACAAACAGGGCTGCCACAAACATTTTGGCACATACAGGTCCCTTTCCTTTCTTTAGTATCTCTTTGGGGTATAAGCCCAGTAGAAACACTGCTGGATCAAAGGGTATGCACATTTTGATAACTTTTTGAGCATAGTTCCAAATTGCTCTCCAGAATGGCTGGATGTGTTCACAATTCCACCAACAATGTATCAGTGTCCCTGTTTTCCCACATCCCCTCCAACATTCCACATTATCTTTCCCTGTCATTCTAGCCAATCTGACAGGTGTGTAGTGGTATCTCAGAGTTGTCTTAATTTGCATTTCTCTGATTAAGAAAACACTTTTATAATTAAAGGTTCTGCTAAAGGCCTCATTTCCAAAATATATAGAAAATTGATTCTAATTTATAAGAAATCAAGCCATTCTCCAATTGATAAATGGTCAAAGGATATAAATAGACAATTTTCAGATGATGAAATTGAAACTATTTCTAGTCATATGAAAAGGTGTTCCAAATCATTATTGATCAGAGAATGCAAATTAAGACAACTCAGGGATACGACTATACACCTGTCAGATTGGCTAAGATGACAGGAAAAAATAATGATGAATGTTGGAGGAGATGTGAGAAAACTGGGACACTGACGCATTGTTAATGGAGTTGTGAATGGATTCAACCATTCTGGCGAGCAATTTGGAACTATACTCAAAAAGTTATCAATCTATGCATACCCTTTGATCCAAAAAGTGTTACTACTGGGCTTGTATCCCAAAGAGATATTAAGGAAGGGGAAGGGAAAGGGACCTGTATTTGCAAAAATATTTGTGGCAGCCCTTTTCATAGTGGCTAGAAACTGGAAATTGAATGGATGCCCACAAATTGGAAAATGGCTGAATAAATTGTGGTATATGAATGTTATGGAATATTATTGTTCTGTAAGAAATAACCAGCAGGATGAATACAGAGAGGCTTGGAGAGACTTACATGAACTGATGCTAAGTGAAATGAGCCGAACCAGAGGATCATTATATACTTCAACAACAATACTATATGAGGATCAATTCTGATGGAAGTGGCTATCTTTGGCAATGAGAGGATCCAATTCAATTCCAATTGACCAGTGATGAACCGAAGCTGCTACAACCAGCAAAAGAACACTGGGAAATGAGTGTGGACCACAACATAGCATTTACACTCTTTCTGTTATTGTTGCTTGCATTTTTGTTTGTCTCCCAAGTTATTTTTACCTTTCAAAATCCGATTTTTCTTGTGTAACAGGAGAACTGTATAAACATGTACACATATATTGTATTTAAAATATACTTTTAACATGTTTAACATGTATGAGACTGCCTGCCATCTAGGGGAGGAGGTGGAGGTAAGGAAGGGAAAAGTTGGAACAGAAGTGTTTGCAAGGGTCAATGTTGAAAAATTACCCATGCATATGTTCTGTCAATAAAAAGCTATAATAATAAAAAATAAAAACCCCCCCAACAAAGCTAATGGTTTAGAAATGAAAAAAAAAAAAAAGTAAACCAACTAGAAAAGGTAATACAGCATCTTAAAGATGAAAATAACTCTTTGAAAATTAGAGTTGGGAAAGGGGAAGCCAATGAAGCTATAAGAGACCAAGAAATAACAAAACCAAATATAAGGAATGAAAAAAAGAGAACAAAATATGAAACACAAGGAGAACAACATCTCTAGAGAACAAATCAAGAAGAGAAAATACAAGAATAATTGGATTACCTGAAAGTTGTGACCAAAAAAAGAACCTTGACACAATAATGCAAGAAATAATCCTAGAAAATTGTTCTGAAGTGATAGAATAGCAGGGGAAAGTAGAAATAGAAAAAATCCACCAATCACCACCTCAAAGAGATCCTTTGTGGAAAACACATAGGAATATTATTGCCAAATTTCAAAACCTCCCGATCAAAGAGAAAATTTTGCAGGAAACAAGAAAAAAAAATCAAAATATGCCAGAGCTACAATTAAAATTGTATAGGACTTAGCAGCAACCACAATAAAAATTCATAAGTCCTGGAATCAAACAATCAAAACAAATCTAACACTCTGACAAATCTGTAAGTTCATTGAATGAGCATTTATTTCATTCAATATTATGGATAATTTTGCTGGATGTGATATTTTTGGCCATAGGCCTAGTTCTTTTGATTGTTAGATTTGTCAGATTGTTAGATTTGTTTTGAAATTTATAAAAAATAAAATAAAATCAATTATATCAGCAATTGGGTAGATCAAAAGAAAGTTTGGGGCAGAGTTGAATATAATCTGACTATTAAAAAGCAAAACCTAGTAGGAAAAGGTAAAAATAGTAATTATGTTATATATATGAGGTTCAAAGGAAGAATAGATGCAGAGGCATTAGAGAGGGGAAGAGGGCTTATGATTCTGAAAACCTACTCACATCAGGAATGAATTAAATAGGCAACACTACATATATACCATGAAAGTTATAGCACCCTTCAACATCTATAAAGAAATAAGAGGGAGAGGGATAGAGAGGGAGGAACAAAGTGTGGAAAAGAAGACAAAGGAGGGATCCATGAATTGGGGGGAGGTTAATAGCAAGGCAAGTTAAGGAGCAGAATTTAAACAGAGCAATAAGAAGGAAAAGATAAAAACTACAAGGATAAAGAGTAGAATTTATTAGGGAAAAAAGTATCAAAGTCAAACTTAAAGATTCATTCAAGAGGGGAATCTACATTATAAATCATCCATACTAATGTTGTTTTAGATACATGTTTATATATGGCTAAATGCATGTGTGTGTGTGTGTATATATATATATATATATATATATATATATATGTGTGTGTGTGTGTGTGTGTTTCAGTATATGTACATACGTATGCATGTTGCTCTATGTATGTGTAAATATAGATATATGTATATTATATGGGTCTGTGAGTAGAGGTGAATGTATATGTAAATATATGTGTATGTATGTGTTTGTGGGGCAGCAGGGGTGTGTGTGTGTGTGTGTGTGTGTGTGTGTGTATGTGTATGTGTATGTGTGTAAATATATCTGTGCTTAATTTTAGCCTGCTTGAAGGAAGTAGGGGGAATTAAAAGGAAAAAAATTAAGTAAAAGTGTGCAGCAGAGAACTAAATAACAATCTACATGGAAGCAAAGAAAAGATAGATATTCATGAATATAATTTCTTCCACTATTATCCTTTTTTGAACTGGTAATCTATGATTATATATTTTGAATCCTCCTTGATGTTCTACTAGGCACCTGACAATGTTCTGTTCTATTTTGTTTTGTTTTTCCTTTTTCTATTTTGCTATAAACATTTTTAAAAAGCTCTTTATAGCTTTTTAACACATCATAGAAACTTTAAGTCATAACAAATGTCTGTCCTCTTCCAGATTCTCCTGTTTTATAAAATTTGTTTTTCTTACCACTTTTTTTAACTTTCTAGGGATTCATTTTTTCCAATTATAAAAATTTATTTACTTGCATTTTCTAACTTCTTGCCTAGAAAACTACTTTCTTTCTTTCTCCTTGAGACTCTTAGGCTCCTTACTTTTTAAGTCTTCTTTATCCACCTTAAACTTCTTTCATCTCTCTACCCTTCTCTCACTCACTCATGAAGTAGAACCTGGATTTTCAAATCATTCTCCTTTAAGTTTTCCTAAATCTCTGTCTCCTAGATTTAGCTTCTGCCCTTCTTCACAAATCCAAACTCTTTCAAATCACCTTCATAATTTCTTCTTCCTTAATCAACTCTTACTCAGTTTCCCTTACTAGAAGTTTTCAGGTAAAAGCTGGATGACCATGTGAAGAGGATTTTATAGGAAGAATGCTTATGCATTATTAAATAAATAATTATTTGCTTATTAATAAATAATTTATTTATTAGAAATAATACTAGATGGCTTTTCAGCTCCCTCCCAATTTGGATGTTCTAAGATTCAATGAAAAACTTACTTTGTTGTAACTTGAGTAGAAAAAATTAGTGATGTGGGAAAGATTCCTTTCTTTGTGACTCCCAACCCCCCATAGTTAATGTAATTACCCTTTAACTCACAAATCCTGATCCTTATGTATTCCAATAGAAGATCAGGGCCTGTCCCAGCCCCACCAGAATCTGAGCCAACTTTGAGGCTACACCCAAAAGCCCCTCGAGCTAAATCTCCCATTATAAAAGGGACACACTGGGACCAAACATGCTAGCCATGTCAGGACTCTCTGTCCACTGGACCCTCTGTTTGTGTCCTCCTTATCTCTACCTTTGCCTATTTCTTTAATTATTGTATGTTCCACCAAAGGTTGAGAAATGGGAGTTAAACCCCCAAATATGCTAGAGTCTTGAGGTGGCATTGTGAGGTATCTCAAAAGATACTTAGGCTTAGACCATTTCCAAACCAAGAGGAAAATATTTTATTATTACACCACTGATGGGCAGACTAAGTTCTGAAAGTGAGTTTTAGTCATTAACAAAAGGAAAAGTTCAGGCTGAGTTTGCTAGCAGAACTCTTTATTAACCAGAGAAAAGATGCCATAAAGGCAGGCAAAATTGCTAGAGAATTTGCTGCCATAAGGCAGGCAGTTCCTAATGAATTTGCAATGAAGTGAGGTACAAGTAGGTTCTTTTATAGGGGAAAAATAGCCTCAGGGATTGACATCATAACTTGGCCTTCTAATTAAAAAAACCGTAAGTCTCCTACAATGAAAATCCACTTAAGACAACAAAAGACCTATTTAAAAACAAAAGATGCATTTAAGAGTGAGATAAGAGTACTCCTAGGAACTTGTTTCAGGGAGTAGCTTGGACAGTAAAATTCAGGCACTTTTCTATAGTTCAAGAAGCTACCAAGAACCTGGGCTCTTTTGGTTGGGATCTTATTTATCCCATTAAATTGCATTTATCTTAAAGTCTCTATCTAATAAGTGGATCCACTAATAAGTGGATATGTGTGCTTTTTGCAGTGTGCAGAATATAACTTGGAATGTAGGAGAACTAGTTACACTAGTTACACCACCCTCCACTTTACCCCTCAGGGGAAGGAGTTTCCCTATACATGATTGGAAAGAACAAAAAGCTTTGACCAGAGCCATTGACTTTAGATGAACTAATACCAGCTGTTTTCCCACTGGAGCATACTATAGGTTCAGGTATTTCTAAATTTCTTTTGTTCCAGATTCACTTGATCAGTCTTTGCTTTTAGTTATAAAATATAAAAAGTTACAAAATATAAATCAGTAACATCTCTTTTCAATATAACTTGGAGTTTTTATACTGGGAATATTCCCAAAAGTTATAAAAATCTATTTTTTTCCTTAGGCATATTATCACCATGACTCATTTGCCTTAAGGCTCTGCCTAGCATCATAAATTTAAAGGTAGAAGATTCCTCCATTTAATTTTCACATTTTACATACAAGGAAACCCATAAGATTAAGGGAGCTGCCTATAGTATGTGTGATCTATTAAGTGAACAGATACTGAGTGTGCAGAACCAAATTCAAATCTGACTCCAAATCTAGTGCTTTTGCATCACAGTTTGCATAATGTCTGACACAAAAGTAGGTTTTTAATAAATATTATACCTAATTATCTGTCTGTCTACTCTGTATACATCTCCAACAGCCCCAACCAACCTTTTTTGTAGGTAACCAACCTTTTCTTGTAACAAAGATATCAAGCAAAATTAGATCATATAGTGACTACAGATGACTGCAAATTAACTCCAATAACACAAATACAAATTTGTACAGTAGTAACAGTCATGAGTATTAGAGAAATCAGTTTCTTTGAGAATAAATGGAAAAAAGAGAAAAAAATTAGTTTATCAATGAACAGAGATTGGAAAAGTAGTGCCTAAAGTGCCTAAAGAGAGAATAAAAGGGTTGAGGAAAAGAATATAAAGATATAGATTTCACAGATATCTGGCTTACGCTCATCCCCAATTACATGGTCCCAACGTAGAGTGACATCATTCTCTTCTCCTTACACTATGTGACTTCATAACTTAATTCCTTGAGCATGAACTCTGGGAAGGATATCTTCCCACCATGAGGCAATATTGGTCTTTTCTTCTTTGCAGCATGGAGAACCTGTTGTATCATCTCCTTATTCTCATAAAACTTCAGCTTTCCTTTCTCTTTGTGGCTTTGATCCTTTTTGGTTGCCCTTCATTTTAAAAAAGGACCAAAATGACAACACTATGTTAAAGTTACAATGTGTCAAGATGTAGCTGATGAGACCAATATAAGCTCAGAATGCTCTTCCATAGATTAGGTACAAATAGTCCATAGGAACACTTGGGGTGGTTTCTGTCACTTTGCACATCTTGCTTTTCTTCTGGGCTAATTCAAGTCCACTTTGCTCATAGAACTCAGCACTTTCTGAGATGGGGTCACACCATGCTGGGAGGTCCTATGCTAGTGTCTCCCATATCATACAATCAATTCTAAAGTTGGGAGATCTTGAGAGTGTCCTTGTATCATTTTTTCTCATCATCTTGTGAGTACTTGCCTGTGTGAGTTCTCCATAAAATGATTTTTTTGGCAAGTATACATTTTGCATTCAAACAATATAACCAGCCCCATGGAGGTGTGCTTTCTGCAGAAAAGCTAGAATGCTTGATATAATGGGCTGAGGGTCCAATTACTATTTAGTCTCACGTGCTTGGGACTTCAGTGCATCAACTCGAGCCTCAGCCCATTACAGCTTGGCAGTTTACTTCAAGAAAGAACTCTTTGAGAATAAAATATTAACAACAGAATAAGAAAGACAGACTTCTTTTCAGATATAATAATTGTTCTCTGGGAGCGAGCAGGTTTCTCAGGGGAGGTTTTTTGGAAGCAGCCTTAGTTGCAGTTAAAAGTAATTATCACCTCAAAACTCAGCCAGGTGATAAAATGCAAACGTTTATTTTTTCCTTCCAAAAAAGTCCAGTTAGTTGAGGCCTATCTCTCTGGTTGGTTCCAAGAGCTCTTGCAGCTTTATCCTTTGCTTCTGCCTGCTTTCTCCAGCCTCCAGCCAGCCAAGTGGAAAAATGGAATGAATCTCTCTTGCCTCTGAGAGAGGGCTTCTGGCTCTCAATCTCTCAGAGTGCTCTGTGTCTGTCCCAGAGTGCTCCTTTCCAATCTAATTCAGCTGAACTCTCTTCACTGGGCTTATATATGACTCTTCTGAGAGAATGGGATTATGGGTTTTCTCCCAGAGTGCTCTCTGGCCCTAGGAGCTTCAAGGGAGGTGTGAATTCGGATATGTCATACTAAACCCTGAAATCTCCCAAACATGTGAACTCCAATGAGTAAAGGTGTGAACACAAGCATTGTATCAATTAGTTCTACTTAGTACCTTGTTTCAGGTCCTGGCCCAAAACATCTTCTTGTAAGATTAGATCAAGGATACTGAACCATGCTAAATTAGATAATTATTGTCTCTATCAGCTCTAATGACTTAACAGTTTGTAAAGATTCCAACAAGATACAATTATAACTCCTATACTCTTTGAGTTAGGGTACCCTAAAGATTTCTTCCCTGACTTTCAGAATCCAGTGTCCATTCCAAATCCTAGGCCATGGAAGTTCCACAAATTGATTATCTCTTGCTGTACTTTTTCTTTCTCTTTTTTTTCCCCCTCAAATTTAATTGATGCTTTTTGTCTTTATAGTACAGTCATTTCTCTAAACCCTTTCTACATGTTTTCTTCTGGTCTATTTTTTTGCTTATTTGTATTCTCAGTACTTGGTACAGACACACAGTCAGTGCTTGATAAATGCCTTATCTATCTCCCCATTTACTATATATTCTATCTATCTCTGTATATATCTTCAATAATTCCAAACAAGCCATGAAGCTTTCTCTTGTAACAAAAATAGTTAGGCAAAACTAAATTGTACAATGACTGCATTTCATACCCACATCTTTCCACTCTCCCACCAAAGACATGATAGCTTTCATTGTGATGCAAAGCACTAGATTTGGAGTCAAGTTTGAATTTTGTTCTATCACTGTCATTTACTATTTCTATATAGATCTATGTCCCCTAACCTCTCCAGATTTTCTTGTATGTAATATAAGAGGATTAGACTAGGTGACCTTTGAGGAACCTTCTAACTCTAAATCTATGATCCTAGATAAATCCTTTAAGAGCACAAAATGCATTTTGGAAATATATATTTTTAAATGAAACTTATTGCCTCTGTCTTTAGGCAGAGGCTGAGATGTTTTAGAAGTGAATCCTAGATTGCCTAGGAAACCCAGTGAAACAACCTTTAAAAGTCCTATGGTTTTATTATCCCAGAAGTAACAATTCTCTCCCTCTACTAAATTCTTTTTGTATTTGTCTTGTACCAGTCTTATACAACTCTCTCCTTCCTTGTATTTTGTTATTTCTGTTTATCTTATCTTCACAATTATTCAAGAGCAGGAAATGTCCTTGCCCCTTGTCTTCTCTCTCTACATTTTTTTCCTTGTCATCAGCTTGTCAAATCTAAATGGGACTTCATTCAATGACTAGAATTCATTCCCTCTCCACTTCTGCCTCTTAGAATTCCAAGCTCCCTTCAAAGCTCATGCCCAACCTTTGTGCCTCTGCATTGACCTCAGCTCAAGTACCAGTCTTTACTGATTTGCACTAAGCCACTTATACCCTCTGTCCAAAGACTCTATGTACTAAGGACAATTTCCCTGTAAGGAAAGAAAGGATCTAAGATAGAGCACAGTGCCTGGCACATATTAATAAGTTAACGTGGGCATATTGATTGAGGCATATTAATTTTTATATGTCTTCACCTCAAGCATCTCTCAAAAACTGGTAATCTACTAATTTCTACACAAATCACACAATGTATCTAGATACATTGATGACACCTCAAACTCTACATGTCCAATGGTGAAATACTAATTTTTCTCTTAAATATTTTCCTCTACTTTTTTTCATATCTTCTCTATTTCTAGTAATCTTTCTAGCTATGATTCCCAGAATTATCTTAGTTTCTTTTCATTTTATCCTTTATCCAAGTCCTGTTGATTCTATCTTCCCAATAATCTTCCCATTCCTTCCTACTCCCACTACAACCAGCCTAATTCAGGCTAGAACCTGTCTTCATATAGACTATATCAATAGTCTATTATGTATTCTTCCTTGCCACCATTCTATCTCCTCACTAATTACTGCTGCCTTAGCAATCTTCCTTATATAGTGTTCTGATCACCTCATGGATGTGAATCAGTCAGTCAATAAACATTTGCTAAATACCTTCTATGTGGCAGGCATTTTGCTAAGCTCTGGGGATACAAAGAAAGGCAAAAAAAAAAAAATAGTCCCTGCTTTCAAAGTATGCACAATTTAAGAAGGAAGAATACATCTAAACTACTATGTACAAACAAGCTATGTATACTGGAAAGCATTATTAAAAATGGGAGTTGTTTTTATTATTCAAAATCTTTAGTTCTTCTCTTTGACCAACTGACTAAAGTATAAACTATTGTTCTTGTTATTCAAAGTGCTCTGTAATCTGGAGCTAACTGACATGTTAACTCAATCAGTACCTCTTCACCTAGCATTCTAATTGTAGTTGACTACTTAGTGGCAGATTATTCTCTATTCTAATTCTTGTCCTGCCTTCTTCACTAGTAGTGTATTTGTTTACCTTGTCCCTATGCTTGAATGTACTATCCCTTTCGCTCATTTTCAGCTTTTGAAGACCTTTCTTGCTTTCAATGGTGACATTTTCCTCTGTGACATTATTCTGTCTCTCTAATGAAATGTGTTCCCTCCCTCCTCAAATTCATTTTTTAATTTTGAATTTAAATAAGAATGAGCAAGCACATTTATGTGTATACGACAAAACACAAAAATAATTATATGTAAAACTATGGCTCTCAATTTCATATCACTTTATTTTTTAAAAGTATATAATAAATTTCACATATTCCCCAAACTGTCCAATTTGTCTATGCTTCCTTTATTTAAGACTCTATTTGTTTTCTTCTTTATCTTTAAAAAAAAGTTACAATAGTCTTTTTTGGGGAGAGTGGACATCTATATTATAATCTTCTTATTCAATCTAATGGAAAAAAATAAGAGAGGAAATAAATCTTTGTAGAACTCTGTTTCCCCAAAATAAATTATATTAGTTTCAAATAATATAAAGGCAATAACAATGTAATCACCTTAGGGTTTTCTTTTCACAAAAGACAATCTTATTATAATTTTCCCTTACAAATTCAACCATGTACTCTGATCTGTCAAGCAACTTCTTTTCATGAGATACCATTAATAGTTTTATTATGTTAGTATATTAACTGTACTAACTAAAATGAAGGGAATAAGGTGGAGACAGAATTAACCCTCTGAAGTAAGTCACTAGCGTATCACTATTACACATTTTGAAGGGAAGATATCTTTAGTGTTATTGGTTTTGAGGGGGCAGGAGGTAAGATGGTAATGGTTATTCTTACTATTACTTGGTTATAGTAAAACTTGGAATAGTGAACCAGATTGTGAAGAGTTGTTTTAAAATCATGGCTTATTTATGGTAAATTAGATCCATTCCTACAATGTTGTATTTGGCTTAGATTAGTTTATATTATTAAATAATGAAGATGATTATGTTTACTGAACTTGAAAAAATTTGTCTAACATTTTTGTTTTTAGTGTTTGCTTTGAAAATTGTTTAACTGTAGAAAAGTAATACTTTAATACTTTAAAAATGAATTATTTTCTGTGGGGAAAAAAAACAAAAACCAAAAAACTTCTTGTAACAACTAACTGTAATCAAGTCAAATGAATTCACATAGTGATTATGTACAAAAATGCATGTTTCTTTCTCCACCTTGAGTCCATCAGAATAACATGTTTCATCATAGCTCCTTTGTAGACATAGTTGATCATTATATCAATAAAAATATTTCAGGTTTTGCTATACAACATTGCTTTCTTTGTTTGAATCATTCTCTTGGCTCTGGACACTTTATACTAATTCATGCTACTAGGTCTCTCTGCAGTACTCTTTTTTTGGCATTTCTTATGGCTCAATAATATTCTGTTATGTTCATAATAATTTTTTCAATTGCTCAGTCATTCCACAATTATTTAAGAGACAAGCTCTTTTTTTTAAAGAAAGAAATAGCTTTTTTTCTTTTCACAGTACATGTAAAGATAGTTTTTAACATTCACCCTTGCACAAGAGATCTTAAAGGAGGGAAAGGGATCCATGTGTGCAAAAATGCTTATGGCAGCCTTTTTTGTAGTGGCAAGAAACTGCCTATCATTGAAGAATGGCTAAATAAATTATAGTATATGAATGTTATAGAATATTATTGTTCTGTAAGAAACGACCAACCGAATGATTTCAGAGAGGCCTGGAGAGACTTACATGAACTGATGCTAAGTGAAATGAGCAGAAGCAGATCATTATACATGGCAACAAGATTATACAATAATCAATTCTGATGAAGAGAGTTGTGGGAACCTCTTCTGGTTGGTGCTGGTCCTTTGTAAAAGAATTTATGAACCCGAAAAGTTAGACTGGCAAAAAGAAATTTATTGGCACTCCTAGCAAAAGCTGACTTCCCAATGCCAATAAACTGCCTTGCTTTACTTAAATCCAATTCACTTGCATGTCTGATATCACTTAGAGACTGAAGAACAAAAATCAACAACAGTCCCACTCAATAAATTCTGTAGCTCCTTATCATTTTCAGGATCAGATTTAAAATTCTTTGTTCAATATTCAAATCCCACTAAAACTTGCCTCCGCTCAACTTTTTTCAGTTTTCTCCTACTTTATACCTGCCACCAACTCTGTGATCCACTTTCACCGGTCTCCTTACTTTTCCTCAAATAAGACACTCTTTCTCTTGATTTGGGACTATCCCCACACTTAGATTGTGCTCTCTCCTCATTTCTACCAACTCACTTCTTTTAAGTTCCAGCTAAAATCCTTTTTTCTGTTATAGGAAGCCTCTCCAGAGCATCTGTAATTCTAGTGTCTTCCTTCTGTTGGTTATTTCAAATATGTCTTTAAACAAAGTTATTTAGTATGTTGTCTCTCCAATAGGCTGGGAGAGGGACTGTCTTTTGCCCTTTTGTGTGTGTGTGTGTGTGTATGTGTGTGTGTGCATTCTTACCATAGTCCCTTCAGGGTGCATAATCTGACTAGTTAACTCTATCCAGCTTCTTGAACTTGGAAAAACACTGAGGCCAGAAAAAAATAAAATAAAACAACTGCTAAGCAATTCTACAAATAAAATGTACTTGTCATGGGCAAGGCAATACAAAGTCTAGAGTCATGAAAATTAGGAGAGGAAATAAGTTTTCACTCATGAAACTTTTTTTTTTAAACCCATTCATAACAACGGTTAGAAGTCCATGTAAGACTAGGCATGTTCATTATGCCTTAAAACATCCCCCCTAAAAATATTTTGGGAATATTTTTACTTCCAGTAGTTCTTCTCTCAAAGTCTTGCTGTCATTGAAAAGAATGATGAATTCTGATTGAGATAAATAGAAGAAAAATTGTCCCAGAATTATAAAACTTTCCGAATGCAAAGGGGAAACTACAATTCAACCTTGCACCATTGTCATACTTCACAAAAGATTAAGAAATATTTCTAAAGGATAGAGATAAACATACTTCAATGGCCTGTGAACTCACCTAATTTAAATTCCACAGATATCTTGTTCATCAAGGTTACACTTAAAATCTAAAATGATGTGTGATTTCATGATGGTGAATAAAATAATATATGTCAAAATCCTGTGTAACTCAATGCCAAAACATATAAAAACAAGTGATTTTAGCAAAAGGATAAGGCCTACCTATCAAAAGTTGTTGTTTTTTAAAAATGTTAAAAAAAAAAATGGGGAAGTTTATTGTAGGTCAGCGATCTACTTTTTCCTTTACCCCAGTTAGTTTCTTCACCACTGTATGTGGACTGGTAATTGGTCTTTGTTCAACTGATTAGCTTCTAACCTGCAACTCCATTTTCCCCTTATCTCCCTTATCCAGGCAGGCTGCCAGATAGAGTGCTGGGTCTGGAGTAAAAAAGATTTGAGTTTAAATCTTGATTCAGGCACTTACTAGGCATAATTCCTTATATTGTCATGATGTTATGACTTATCATCAACCTCTGCTTCTAAGAATCTAGACTCTAGGCAAGTCACTCAACTTCAATTTATCTCAGTTTCCTTAGCTGCAATTTGGAGCTCATACTAGCACCTACCTTCTAGGATTGCTGTGAGAAACAAATGATATTACATTTGTTTTTGAAAAGGCATTTAAAGGCACAGTCACATAATGGTTACTAAATATGCTTTCTCTCTTCTCTTGCCCACACCTCTCCTCCGGCCTTTGCAAAAGCTGTTTTTATCTCATAGAATCCCTATCTTCCTTCATGGTTCAGCTTGAGTAATCCTCCTACAGAAAGTCTATCCTGATATTACGTACTAGTTGCCAATGCCCTCTGCTCTGAAATTACTATGCATATATGAAATATATTGTATCTAATTTTCTAGGCATGTTATATCTTCTTCATCAATACCCATTTCATAGGCTATAAATTCTTTGAAGGCAGAGAACTTCATTTTTTGCCTTTGTTTCCCTGGTACTTAGCATAATCCCAGACATATTTATGAATAAATGAATGGAATTGAATCTGTCCTTAACACTTCAATCTTGTCAACTGTACCTACTGATGTTGATGATACTATACATTCATCTGTGTTCTTTTCCTTATTAGGTAAACTTTTTTAAAGCAAGGCCTGGGTAAAGTTTCTACCCTCTGCCCCCAAGCACTAAAAATCCTTCCTACTTCCAGTGTATGGTTTGGATCATCCCATATCATATTCTACTTTCCCAAGCATAATTCCTTGTATTGTCATGATGTTATAACTTATCATCAACCTCTGCTTCTAAGAATCTTGCTCCAAGCCATATCTGATTAGGAGAAACATTTTTCTTTCTTAGGGAAGGAGACACATGACAACAGCTGATAGAATAATGAGTGGGGAAGTACTTGTTTTTATTGCATTGCAAAGAGTGAGAGGTCATGGAAAAACCAGGGCTGAGCTCTCTTGCAAACCAAGACTTGTCCCTGAACAGCTGTAACTTGCACTAACCCCACCTCTCTTTGTTGGCTAGCTTTGTTCCCTTTTCTTCAGAATTATTCTGTGTTCTAGGCTTTGGATACTGGCTATGACCTTTAACTGTCTTATGCAATAATAGAAAAATTAAAGGAACCTTCCTCTTTTTTTCTGTGCTTCTGCTGGAACTATAATATAATATGTTATATTCTTAGTTATATTCTAGAAAAGCTACTAATTTAATCACTTTTTTATTTCTAATGTCCATATATGCCTCAACATAGCACCTACATCCCTTTTCTTATTTGTAGAGAGGCTTTGGTAACAATGTCTCTCATTAACTGTCAATTATATGAGAATAAGATCTTAATCACTTTTTGCTTTTATATCCTTTTATATGTTATTAGCAGTGCATTAGCAGCATATTATACACTGTCCATCAGGACATATAGGGAAGCCCTCCATTGATATCATCATCTATAGTTTATAATCTAGAGGAAGTTTCCTGAGGCTCAAGTACTAGTGACTTAGGTTCACACAGCTAATGAATGTCAGAGACAGGGTTCAAATATAGATTTTCCTGATTCCAAATCCAACACACTACCACTACTTGAGATATCTGTGCCTTTGTCACTTAGTCATATTCACCTCTTAATGACTCCATTTGGGGTTTTCTTGATAAAAACATTGGAGCAGTTTGTCATTTCCTTTTCCAGTTCATTTTATAGATGAGAAAATTAAGGCAGAATTAAGTGATTTGCTCAGGGTCAAAGAGTTATGAAGTACCCGAGGTGGATTTGAACTCACATCTTCCCAGCTCCCAGAATACCAAGTCTGGAGTCTAGCAGATTCAGCTCTTACTAGCTGTATGAGAATCGTCCTGACTTCAAGGCTAGTACTCTATCCACTGTGCCACCTGGTTGCCCTCCTGCATCTGCAGCTATTAATAATTAAAGGTTTCGTAAACTGAGGGTTTTTTTTTTTTTTTTATGTTCTCTCTTTTTGATTATTCCTAGGAGCAGTATTTTATAAGCCCAACCTTAAGAGGAATATTTGGTTAACAAAGTCAAAGTAATCAAACCAAGAGCCCAGGTTTCCCTTTCCATTATGGCCTCTGACCTCAGAGTACACTTGTTTTGGTCCAATTAATATCTTTCTCTGCATCCCTAGTAAACAAGATCATTAAATCATAGCATTGGAGAATTAGAAGGGAGTAGAGATGTTTTAATCCAACTGCCCATCCCAATGAAGTAATCCTCTATACAATATCCCTGACACAATATCCCTAGTCACCCAGCCTCTAAATCTTTCCAAAGGGAAAAAAAAATGCCTCTCTAAATTAAAATTTTTTTTAAAAAGTACAGATAACTTTATTATTCTGTCCCCCTAGACCTTGACTCATTCCCTCACATGTACACAAGTGACAATATTTTAAAAAGATAAAGAAAATTCTTAATATAGTGTTACATCATTCAGCAAAATATATTCTCTCATTAATCATATGTAAAACATATGTTTCTTTCTGCATTTTTAAGCTCATCATTGTACAATGAATTGAGTGATAAGTTTCATCTTTAGTCTTTTGAACTTATGGTTTAGCATTTCAAACCAGTTCTAAAGTTTTTCCAACTTTTTCTCTTTACTGGTTTCTTTAAATCATTGTATAAATTGTTCTAGTTCAGCTCACTTTGTTCTGATCAATTCCTACAGGTTTTCCCATTTTCCTCCAAAATTGTCCATTTCATCATTTCTTATGGCATAATGCTATTCCATTACATTTATGCAATGTAATTTGTTTAGCTGTTTCCCAAAGGGAAGACGTCATTTTAGTATCAAATTTTTGTCTATCATGAAGAAAAGCTGCTACAAATGTTTACATATATAGAGAGAGATCCTTTTCCTTTATTTCTTTGAGTAGAAGTAATTAGTGCTATATCTGGGTCAAAGGGTATGTAGTGGCTTTCTGGGCTTAGTTCCAGATGGCTTTCCAGAGCTCATTCTTTTTTTTTTTTTTAAACAGCTCTGTTAGAAACTTTAGAATAATGACCAAAAAAAGAACTATGTACTGTATATAAATCAAAGATGACCTTCAATATCTTATACTCAGAAACCAAAACAAATAAATCAAGTAACTCTGTAAAGATAAACCAAATATTTTCTTAAGAAATCTACCTCTGCCAAAAAAATCCTTCACCTAAAAAAGACAATCCAGTGAACAGTGGGATTGATGTTCAGTTAGTCATACTTTAAGTACCAAAAAATGATCCTGGATAGTGTCTGTAAATCAGAGTTTGGCACTGGCTACACTGCTAAAATCTTCAGAAACCTCCATGACATCTGATATCTTGGAGTAAACAGTTTGTTTTCCAGATGAGATTAAGTTCCCACAGGGCTCTACCAGGCCAGGGTGTGATCCTGGCCTTTCTCTGACTTCTTGGGCAAACTTCATACAAGTCTCATTCCATCAGGCTAATTTAGCACAACACAGATAGCTATCTAACAATCCTGGTCCTAGATTTTGGAGTGCATCTAACCATTCTGGTCCTATTTTTTTGAGCATGCCTCAAAACTTAACAGCTGGAAAGAGTGAACAATATTTTTGACCATTACAATTTCAAGAACTTTCTGTTCCTTTGTATTTCATTTGTTCCAGAATCATTTCCCAACAACCTAAAAAGATCTATCAAATGTTCTTTTTAGGGGATCAGTTTAAAACATGTTTAGGCTTGAAATAAGGAACAATCAAGTACCAACTCCATCACTAATTAATTTAATGTCACTTTAAACTTCTCTGACCTCCAGTTTCTCAACCTGAAAAACAAAAAGAATACCTATCCTATCTTGCTGAGTTGTTGAAAAAAATGAGATATGATGGATGTAATAGCACTTTTTCTTGAAAGTACAAAATTTTCTTTAAAAATTGCATCATATTTCATAGGATTTAAGACTGGAAAGAATTTTAGAGATTATCTAGTCTAAGGGCTCTTGACTTGGGGGGTCCCCCAAGGGAGTGGTAAGGTTAATTTCCCATGAATTTAGGTATCTTAAATATTGGTAACAATTTTTCAATATTAGTGGTTTCCTTTGCAATCCTGTGTATTTCATTTAAAAACATTCTGGAAACATAAACATATTATTTTAAACATGGAAACATATTATTAAAAAAAAAAACATTCTGAGGAGTTCATGGATTTCA
This sequence comes from Antechinus flavipes, assembly GCF_016432865.1. Lineage (NCBI taxonomy): Eukaryota > Metazoa > Chordata > Mammalia > Dasyuromorphia > Dasyuridae > Antechinus > Antechinus flavipes. The sequence goes on from NC_067402.1 coordinate 227,722,636, forward strand.
CCATTTAGCCAGAAAAGTCCATGACATGGAAAAGATGTAGCAACTAGTCTCTTTTTACAGAGGGAAGAGGCCTAGCAAGGTTTGGATACTTGGTCGTACTTTTATTTGGCATATTTATGCCACCCATAAATGGTATAGTTAGGATTCAAGTCCAGGTACCCTGATCCTGAGTTTACTGCTGTTTGAATCATGATGTTATTATTAACTGAGCAATACAAGACGTGTGGGACTTTCAAATTGTCATGCAATCGAATTTTGCCAAAGTGAATAATACTTCATTAGAAATCACATTCTCATCTGTATTCAAAGCAAACTGATGCCCAGTGTCTCTGTATTACAAGGTTGACTAACTTTTCTTTTCCTTATTGAGCTATGGAAGAAAGTGGAATAACTTTCCCCTCAAAAATAAAAAAAGTGCTGGTGCTTTTCCTTAAGTTCATTGACTTGCTACTGCTACAGTGACTATATAACCTGCCATGAACACATCAGGGGTTCATGCTGTTTCTAGCAAGTAAATCTGTTGGATTTGACCTTCTCCTTTTAGAAGAGAATATAGTCAATGTCACTAAGGAGCATTTGTGCAGACAAAAGCATTTTACAAGTTCCTCCCTCTTTGCAGAGATGGGGATCCAGTTTAACATGTTGCACATACTGTTCAAGATGATTAATAATATACTAAGTGGCTTGGATTTCACTAAAGTACCATTTTTTTCTTTTTAAAAATCATTGTTAGGGAAAGTTCCTTATTTTAGAGAGGAATATGTTGGGAATTAAATGGTAGAGAAGATAATTGATTTTAAAAAATAATAAAAGCTCCAATTTCAGTTGGAGATGATTTGTGAAGTGAATATTCAAACATCCAAGGAAGAAAGTAAAGATCAATTTCAAGAATAAGATGTCCATGAAACAGACATAAAAGAGATTTAAAACATGTTTAATTTTGGTCCCACTTGTAACTTGAAATGGGTTAAGCCTCTGTTTTCATTAGAAAAAACCTTTAGCAAAGTGTGGTTTTATTTTATAAAAATTTGAAGGATAATCATACAAAAACAGTATCTAAATGACATGTTTATTATCATGATGAATGTTTGCTTTTAAGGAGCATTAGCAGCTGGACATTGTAGCAATATGTAGTTCAAATGTTGAATCTCAGACACTGTAGTTATATAATAAAATCCATTTTAAATGTTTCTTTATGTCATTAATTAATGCAACTTGCTTACTGTGAAACTGTCAGTAAATGGTTTTTTTTTTTTTTTAGAAATTTACCAGATTCTAATTATTGAATAAAACTTGTCCATTTAGCTAAAAAAAAAAAAAAAAATGCTGGTACTATTGCTAAGAATTTCCCCAAGTGTAAGACAGACAAATAAACAAACAAAACTCCCATGATATTGAAGTTAATCTGTAACAATCTATCTTCTAGAAATTTCTCTTCTACCTTCTGAATCCAATTATCCCTATGCAACAAGAAAACTGTTCGGTTCTCCAAACATATATTGTATCTAGGATATACTGCAACATATCCAACATATAAAGGACTGCTTGCCATCTAGGGGAGGGGGGGAGGGAGGGAGGGGAAAAAAATTGGAACAGAAACGAGTGCAAAGGATAATGTTGTAAAAAAAAAAAAAAAAATTACCCTGGCATGGATTCTGTCAATATAAAGTAATTATTAAATAAAAATTAAAAAAAAAAAGAAAAAAAAAGAAATTTCTCTTCTATTATTAAAGATACTTACTGTCTAGTATAAAATAAAGTGTTATGGTCAATTCATCTCCATCTAATAAATGCAGATATGCTTCTTACTGCAATGACTATATCAGACATGCACACAAAAATGTTTGAATGTTTCCCAAAATCTTAGCTTTAAACTGCCCTAAGATTTTTGAATACCCTATATCCATTAGTCTTGATAGGCTAAAGAATGCACTAGTAGATATAAAATTCCAGAAAGCCACAATCTTCTCTGGGCATCAATTTCTTTACCTCTAAAAAAGAGTAGGAAAGGCTAAATGATTCCTAGGGTTTCTGTTCATGTGGTGGTAAATGTTTAATAACCAGCTTCCTGGGGATGGGGTGGAGGCAGAATGTACTTGTAACATATCTTAGACTTAATCTGCATCATTATCATTTTCTTAAGCCTAAGCAATCAACAGAACAATAAATCAAGCCCTGATTTGTTGGTTCACCAATTTCTGAAGTGAAATGCTTATATTGGAAATTTAACAATCAGTGTTTTAGGGCTTGTTGAGCTCCAGCACATCCCTGCATCTTTTTCCGTCTTTAAGACTCTATTATTCTATGAAACTATTGATCATCAAATCAGAAGCTAAAAGCTCCTTGCTTATGCTGCCTTTTATTAAGTGAACAAGTGTATTTTTGAGACAGTTTTAGAAAATAGTTTTTTAAATCTATTTCTTCCAGTTCCTAAATCATTTTATAAGTTGTTTTGCTTTAATCATAAATTGGAATTCTGAGGTGAGGAGACAAGAAGGGGAAAGAAACAATATAACAAAAGAACAACAAAAAACAATAGCTACAAAGAGGGAAAAGGACCCACATTCACAAAAATGTTTGTAGCAGTTCTTTTTGTAGTGGCAAAGAATTGGAAATTAAGTGAATGATCATCAGTTGAGGAATAGCTAAATAAGTTATGGTATACAAATGTAATGGAATATTATTGTTCTATAATATCAGCAGGATGATTTCAGAAAAGCCTGGGAAGATTTACATGAACTAAAGCTAAATGAAGTGAACAGAAGCAGAAGAACATTATACATAATAACAACAAGATTATATACTGATCAACTGAGATGGACTTGGGTCTACTTAGCAATGCACTTGGGATGGAAAATGCCATCCACATCCTGAGGGAGAACTATAGACACTAAATGCAGATCTAAGCATACTATTTTCATCTTTTTGTTGATTTGCTTTTTCTTGTGTTTTTTCCCCATTTGTTCTGATTTTTCTTGTACATATAACAAATATGGCAATATGTTTAGAATGATTGTACATATATAATTTATATTAGATTGTTTGCTGTCTTAGGGTGAGGATGGGTGAAGAGAGAAGGGAGAAAAAATTGGAACTCAAAATCTTAAAAGAATGGATGTTGAAAACTATCTTTACATGTAATTGGAAAAATAAAATACTATTGAGGAAAAAGAAAAAGAATTCAGCTACATGTCAGCTATCCTTTTTCCCTCTCACTTCATGCCTGCTATGCTATATATTATATCGAGTGGCCTCAGTACCATATGCCTATTAAGTTGGCTAATGGCCCAGAAAAGGGGCTACATTGGGAAATGAGACATTGATGCACTGTTGGTGAAACTCACTCAATCATTCTGTAAAACAATTTGGCCCTATGCTCAAAGGGCTATAAAATCATGCATCCCCTTTTCCCTAACAATACCACTAATAGGCATTTTTCCCAAAATGGTTTTTTTTTAAAAAGAAAATGGACTTATATGTACAAAGATATTTATAACAGCTCTTTTCTCAGGGCAAAGAATTGAAAATTGAGGGAATGCCCCTCAATTGGGAATGGCTGAATAAATTATAGCATATGAATAGTATGAAGTACTATTGTTCTAAAAGATATGATGAGGAGGATGCTCCAAGCAAAACTTGGAAAGTCCTCCAAAAGCTCATGCAAAGTTAAATGTACTGTGTACAAAGTTTTTAATAGCAATGTTGTGGAATAATCAGCTATGAATGACTTTGCATTTTTTCAGCAGTACTGAAGGACACAATACAACTCTGAAGGACATATGATGAAAAATGTCGTACCCACAATAATTGTATTGAAATATAGATTAAAACATATTTAAAACAATTTTTTTTCTTAAGTTTTTTTTTTGGGGGGGGCAGGGATCTATGTTTTCTTTCACAAAGGACTTTTATGGAAATGTTTTGCATAACTTCGCATGTGTCTTCTCAATGAAGTGAGATGGGGAGCAAGGAAGAGAGAGAACCTGGAATTCATAGTTTTAAAAGCAAATGTAAAAATCTATTTTATATGTAAATGGGAAAAACTAAAATATTAAATTAAGAAAGGACCTCAGTGTTCAGTACTTTATTTTTCCAGGTGATCTTCAGACTCTCCCTAAGATAATTTAAATGAAAGTTTCTATATTCTGTCATGACACTGGTATAATGTCCAGATTTCATAAAGATACAACAATGCAATCAGCAAAATGGCTCTGTAGACCAGGGGTCCTCAAACTTTTTAAATAGGGGGCCAGTTCACTGTCCCTCAGATTACTGGAGGGCCAGACTATAGTAAAAACAAAAACCATGAACAAATTCCTATGCACACTGCATATATCTTATTTTGAAGTGAAGAAACAAAATGGGAACAAATACAATATTTAAAATGAAGTAAAGTTAAATCAACAAACTTAACCAGTATTTCAATGGGAAATATGGGTCTATTTTTGGCTAATGAGATGGTCAATGTCTGGTTCCATATTTGTCACTGCTAGTTGTAACAAGTGATGAAAGTATGCATCCATTATTTAGATGTGGTTGGAGATTTCAAATGTTTCATTCTAGAAAAAGTCTGTTCACAGACATAAGTGCTGCCAAAGATGGTTGCCATTTTGAGTGCATGGTTCCTGAGATGAGGATATGTCTCAGAGGGGAGAGATGCATAGAAATTATGAAAGCTGCTTGACTTGAATGCGTCTTTCATAGAGTCCTAATTGTGCAGTTCAGCCGGTTCCACATTTTATCCACATTTTCAATGTCAATAGAAAATGGGTTATGGAAAAGCTGTATGTCCTGTTCATGGAGATGAAGCTCTTTAAATATAAATTGGAACTCCTTTTGCAATTTTTCCAGTGAAACCACACATGTTTTATTTGATTTTGAGTTGTGGGGAGATGGCAGAAGTTTTCCTCCTTCACTTGTTTGATGAGGAGGCCTAATTTTACTTCAAATGCTTTGGCATGTGATGGCATATCACAGATGGGCTTCCCCTTTCCTTGAAGTTGCATGTTGAAATTGTTGAGTAGCTCTGTTACATCAGTCAGAAAGGCAAGGTGCCATTTCCATTCTGCATCATTGAGCTCTGGTACTTCTGTGTTTTTTGAAAGCAGAAAAGTTGTAATCTGTGGAAGTAAGTCATAGAAATGTTTCAAAACTCTCCCTCAACTCAGCCAGTGGACTTCTGTGTGATATAGAACATCTTGATACTCAACATTTAGCTCAGACAGAAATTCCCAAAATTGTCTGTGATTTAGTGCATTAGCTCTAATGAAGTTAACACAAGGTACCACAATTTTCATAACAGAGTTCCACTTCAGTGATTTACTAAATAGCGCTTGTTGGTGGATGAGGCAGTGTGTGGCATTTGGATGAGAATGGTTATGTTTGTCCATCTCTTGATTAATGCGAGCAATTACTCCTTTCTTAGACCCCCCCACCATGCTAGGAGCACCATCAGTTGTCACGCTGGCTAGTTTAGCCCAGTCCAGCCTCAAACCATTCATAGTTTGGCAAACTTTTTCATTGATATCCTCTCCTGTAGTTGTTCCTTTGATGCTTTGCAGTGCAGCAAGCTCTTCTATAACTTCAAAATAATCATTCAGCCCACAAATAAAAATTAGAAGTTGTGCAGAATCACGAACATCATTGCTTTCGTCAAGTGCCAAGGAAAAAATGAAATTTTTTTAATGGAGTTTTGCAAATGCTGATGCAGATTGTCTCCCATTTCTTCAATCCTCCATGTAACTGTAGGTACTAAAAGACTCACTCTACTAAATAAATCGGCCTTCTCTGGACACATCTCTTTGGCAACAGAAAGAAGGCATTCTTTAACAAATTCTCCCTCCACGAATGGTCTGCCAGTGCATGCTATTAGCTTGGCAACTTGAAAACTTGCTCGCAGTGATGAAATATTTAGCTGCTTCTGCTTCACAAAAGTATTTTGCTGAGTTGTCAATGTATTTTTCAGTTTTAATATTTTATCTTTTCTCACTTCTCCAACCAATCATATTTATCTTTATGTTGAGTTTCATAATGTCGACGCAAATTATATTCTTTGAACACAGAATATGGTGTCTGTCATATCAGACTTACAGCTCTTTCCTTGTACTGCATGAAAAAGTAATCATAAGTCCACTGTTCTTTGAATATCTTACACTCCGAGTCAATTTTTCTTTTTCTTGACATCATTATTTCCTAGGGATTCCAAATTGCTATTAGTAAAATACCTATATATATATATATATATATATATATATATATATATATATATATATATATGTACAGTGCTACAAAAACAATATACCAGCAATAACTTTGCCCACACAGAGACACACAGACTGCAATGCCCAACTTCCTCCAAGCTGCCTCTGCGCTGTGATGCCTCCGTTTCCTGCACTCTCTCTCCCGCTTTTCACGCTCCTGCTTCCGACCTTCACTGCTGCAATGAATTCCCCCTGCCGTGGCCGTAACATGTGCAGCATGCACTGTACATCCCCCATGCTTGTCTGTTGTGGTGGCTGCTGTTACTATACAAGGTCACGGGCCGTCAGTTCTCTGTCTTCTGCATCTGTCTCCCTTCCCCACACCACATACCCGGGCCTGGGAACTCACCTCACCTCAGTATTGCCTCACACTGTGTCTCTGCTGCCTCAGCCCAGTGCCAGAAGTGTGCATTGCTAACGTGAGTTTAGGTGGAACGTCACTTCTGGTCTGATTTTGCCATAACGCCATGGGCCACATAAACGGCCTCAGTGGGCCACATCTGGCCCCCGCCGTAGTTTGAGGACTCCTGCTGTAGACCTTCATTTTATTAAGCAACCTAATACTTCTTGTTTCCAACATTTTGCTTTGGAACCTCCTAAACACTGAGCCAGCTCTGGCAATGCATGTATAAATCTTATCATCTATGTCCATCCCTGACAAGGTAAGTGAACTTAGCATTCAATATTTTTTCATTTGCTATACCAATAGTTCTACATATGGATGATGTAATGCTGACTGGTAGAGAACGTATGTTTTCTTTTCTTTTTTTTTTTAAATAGCTTTTTATTTATATTTTATATGAGCAATTTTACAGCATTGACTATTGCCAAACCTTTTGTTTCAATTTTTTTCCTCCTTCCCCTCACTTCCTCCCCTAGATGTCAGGATGACCAGTAGATGTTAAATATATTAAAGTATAAATTAGATACACAATAAGCATACATGACCAACTGTTATTTTGCTGTACAAAAAGAATTGGACTCTGAAATAGTGTACAATTAGCCTGTGAAGGAAATCCAAAATGCAGGCAGGCAAAAAATGTAGGGATTGGGAATTTAATGTAATGGTTCTTAGTCATCTCCCAGAGTTCTTTCACTGGATGCAGCTGGTTCAGTTCATTACTGCTCCATTGGAACTGATTTGGTTCATCTCATTGCTGAAGATGGCCAGTTCCATCAGAATTGATCATCAGTTCATGTAAGTCTCTCCAGGCCTTTCTGAAATCATCCTGCTGGTCATTTCTTACCAAAAAATAATATTCCATAATATTCATATACCACAATTTATTCAGCCATTCTCCAATCGATAAGCATCTACTCAGTTTCCAGTTTCTGGCCACTACAAAAAAGGCTGCCACAAACATTCATGCACATACAGGTTCCTTTCCCTTCTTTATGATCTCTTTGGGATATAAGCCCAGTAGTAACACTGCTGGATCAAAGGGTATACACAGTTTGATAACTTTTTAAGCATAGTTCCAAATTGCTCTCCAGAATGGTTGGATGTATTCACAATTCCACCAACAATGTATTAGTGTCCCTGTTTGCCCACATCCCCTCCAACATTCTGCATTATCTCTCCCTGTCATTCTAGCCAGTCTGACAGGTGTGTAGTGGTATCTCAGAGTTGTCTTAATTTGCATTTCTCTGATTAATAATGACTTGGAGCATCTTTTCATATGGCTAGAAATAGTTTCAATTTCTTTGTCTGAGAATTGTCTGTTCATATCTTTTGACCATTTATCAATTGGAGAATGGCTTGATTTCTTATAAATTAGAATCAATTCTCTTGGAAATGAGGCCTTTATCAGAATCTTTGACTGTAAAAATATTTTCCCAGTTTATTGCTTCCCTTCTAATCTTGTCTGCATTAGTTTTGTTTGTATATAAACTTTTCAGTTTGATATAATCAAAATTTTCTATTTTGTGATCAGTAATGATCTCTAGTCCTTCTTTGGTCATAAATTCCTTCCTCTTCCACAGTTCTGAGAGGTAAACTATCCTGTGTTCCTCTAATTTATTTATAATCTCATTCCTTATGTTTAGGTCATGAACCCATTTTGACCTTATCTTGGTGTACAATGTTAAGTTAAATGCCTAGTTTCTGCCATACTAATTTCCAATTTTCCCAGAAATTTTTGTCAAACAGTAAGTTCTCATCTCAAAAGCTGGGGTCTTTGGGTTTGTCAAATACTAGTTTGCTATAGTTATTGACTGTTTTGTCCTTTGAACCTAACCTATTCCAGTGATCAACTAATCTATTCCTTAGCCAATACTAAATGGTTTTGGTACCTGCTGCTCTATAATCTAATTTTAGATCTGGTACAGCTAAGCCACCTTCATTTGATTTTTTTTTTTATTAATTCTCTTGAAATTCTTGACTTTTTGTTTTTCCATATGAACTTTGTTGTAATTTTTTCTAGGTCATTAAAATAGTTTTTTGGGAGTCTGATTGGTATAGCACTAAACAAATAGATTAGTTTAGGTATTGTCATCTTTATTATATTTGCTCGCCCTATCCAAGAGTATTTAATATTTTTCTAATTGGTTAGATCAGACTTAATTTGTGTGAAAAGTGTTTTGTAGTTTTGCTCCATATGTTTTCTTGATATTAATTGTTTTGATAATATAGACATTTATCTTACCCTATGAAGAAGTAAAAAGGAATAATGATAATAGAAAGAAGAGCAGAGGGATTAATAAAAGATAGAATAAATTGGGGAAGGTAGTGATCAGAAGTAAAACACTTGTGAGGGAGGAAAAATTAGGAGATAAGAGGTGAATAAATAAGTAAAAAATATCATGGAGGGAAATACCGTTATATCATAAGTATAAATGTGATAAGATGATCACATCATAAAACTAAATTAGATAGAAAATGTTTTTAAAACTAGAATCCTACAGTATCTTGTTTACAAGGAACACATTTGAAACAGAGAGTCATAAAGGGTAAAGATAAGAACTAGACCAAAATCTATTATACTTCAGCTAAAGCAAAAAGAGTAGCGGCAACAATCATGATCTCAGACAAAGCAAAAGCAAAAATAGATCTAATTTAAAAAGGTAAAGAAAAAGAAGGAAACTATATCTTGCTGAAAGGACCATAGACAATGAAGTCATATCAGTGCTAAACATATATTCACTAAATGACAGTATTTAAATTCTTGAAGAAGTTGAATGAGTTACAGGAAGAAATAGATAATAAACCTATATCAGTGAGGTAATTTCCCTCTCTCAGAAATAGATAGATCTAATAAAAAAAACAAAGCAGAACAAAACAAGAAAGAAGTTAAAGAGGTGAACAAAATTCTGGAAAAGTTGAGCATAATAGATCTCTGGAGAAAACTAAATAGACACAGAAAGGAATATACCTTTTTTTCTCATTAGTAGATGGTATCCAAACTAACCATGTATTAGGACATGAAAACCTCACAATCAAAAGCAAAGAACACAATTAGTCAATGTATCCTTTTCAGATCATAATGCAATAAAATTACATTCAATAATGGACAATGAAAAGAGATTAAAAATTAACTACAAATTTAATAATCTAATCCTAAAAAACAAGTGGGTCAAAGAACAAACTATAGAAACAATCAATAATTTCATTAAACAATGAGACAGTATTCCAAAATTTATGGAATGCAGTGAAAAGGGCATTTAGGTAAATTATATCACTAATTACATTAATAAAATAGAGAAAAAGCAAATCAATGAATTGCACATGCAACAACAAAAAACCTAGAAAAAGAAAAAATTAAAAATCTCCAATTAAACACCAAATCTAGGAAAACCTGAAATTCAAAGGAGAGAGTAACAAAATTGAAAGTAAGAAAACCATTGAACTAATTAATGCAACTAGAAGCTGATTTTATGAAAAAGCCAATACAACTGATAAACCATCAGTTAATTTGATTGGGAAAAAAAAAAAAAGAAGAAAACAAAATTATCAGTATCAAAAATGAAAGGCGTAAATTCACCACCAAGGAAAAGAAAATCAATACAATTATTAGTAGCTATTTTGCCAAAATATATGCCAATAAATTTGACAATCTAAATGAAATGTATTAATATCTACAAAAATAAAAATTATCCAAATTAACAAAAAACAAAATAAAATGTTTAAATAATAGGATCTTAGAAAAAGAAGTTGAACAAGGCATCAATGAACTTCCTAAAAAAAAAAAATCTGCAGGATCAGATGGAAAAATTCAACCAAACATTTCAAGAACAATTAATTCATCCTAATATTATACAAAATATTTAGGGAAAAAAAAAGTAAAGTCCTACCAAATTCTTTTTACAACATAAATATAATGTTGGTATCTAATCCATGCAACACCAAAAAAGAAAGAAATTTATAGACCAATTTCCCTAAGGAATTTTGAGGCAAAAATTTTAAATAAAACACTACAAAGAGATTATAGCAATTTATCATCAGGATTATATAATAAGGTGAGATTGATACCAATATTGCAGGGCTGATTCAATATTAGGAAAACCGTGAGCATAATTGAATATGTCAATAACAAAACTAACAGAAATCATATAATTATCTCAATACATGCAGAAAAAGCATTTGACAAAGTACAACATCCATTCCTGTAAATGGAGCTTACCTTAAAATGATAAGTAACATTTATCTAAAATACCAAACATTGTTTGCAGTGGGGATAAGCTGGAAGGCTTCCCAATATATTCAGGGATGAAGGAAGGATGCCCATTATCACTTCTATTATTTAATATTGTACTAGAAATATTAGCTATAGCAATGAGAGAAGAAAAAGAAATTAAAGGATTTAGAATAGATAATGAGGAAACAAAACTATCACTTTTTGCAGATGACATGATGTTATACGTTAGAAAATCCTAAAGAATCAATTAAAAAACTACTTGAAATTATTAACAACTTTAGCAAAGTTGCAGGGTATGCAAAATAGACCCATATAAATCATTGACATTTCTAAATATTACCGATGAAGGCCAGCAGCAAGACCTAAAAAGAGAAAATCCATTTAAAATAATTATAGACAATATAAAATACTTAGGAAGTCTACCTGCCAAGACAAACCCAGAAACTCTATGAACACAATTATAAATCACTTTTCACAAATATAAAATCAGATCTCAACAATTGGAAGAATATTAATTGTTCATGGGTAAGCTGAACCAATATAATAAAAATGAAATTTCTACCTAAATTAGCCTATTTATTCAGTACTAAAGCAACCAAATTACCAAAAATTATTTTTAGATGCTAGAAAAAAAATAACAGAATTCATCTGGGAAAACAAAAGTTCAAAGATATTAAGGCAATGAAAAAAATGTGAAAGAAGGTGATCTAGCCATACCAGATATTAAATTGTATTATAAAGTGGTAATTATCAAAAAAAAAAAAAAATCTGGTACTAAGAAATAGAGAGGTGGATTTGTAGAATTGATTAGCTACAAAATATATTGTAGTAAATAGCTATAATAATTTAGTATATAATAAACTCAGAGATCTAAGCTTTTTTTAGCAAAAATTCATCATTTGACAAAAACTGCTGAGAAAACCAGAAAACAACTTGGCGTAAAGTAGTATAATTCAATGTCATCTCACACCATATTCCAAGATAAGGTCAAAATGGATACATGATTTACACATAAAGAATGATGCCATAAGCAAATTTGGAGAGAATGAAATAGTTTATCTGTCAGATTTATGAATAAGGGAAGAATTTAAAACCACAGAAAATATAGAGAGCATTACAAAATGCAAAATAAATTATATATATATATATATATATATATATATATATATAATAAAACAAATAAAACCAATATTTTATTGAAAAGCAGGAAACTGAGGGGAAATTTTTATAGTGAGGTTTTTTTTGTTTTTTGTTTTTTTGACAAGAGCCTCATTTCTCAAGTATATAGAGAACTGAGTCAAGTTTATAAAATACAAGTGATTCCCCAGTTGATAAATGTCAAAGACTATGAATAGGTAGTGTGAGAAATGGATGGGCATTTGTTTGGTTTCCACAGTGGTAAAGGTTGAATTGGAGAAATGGGACTTGAATTGTAGGGTTGAAACCCACTGGGACATCAGTGGGTGGTTGGAGTGGAGATTATCTCTCCTAAAAGGATGTAAGAATGTAAGCTCCTTAGGGGCAGAGACTGAGTTTTATAATGGGGGTGGTATAAGGGAAGTCCAAAAAAATGGTTTTGTACTTTGCCTCTAGCTTTCCACTGTTGAAGCCCCCTCAGTACATTCACATTGTTGCACCACACTTCCCCTTGTGACTCAATATAAGGGAAGGGCTAGGCTACACTCCAGCAAAAATCCTGTTTATTCGGACCTTGCTCCTACACTCCCTCCTCCCCTCCCCATTCTGTTCACAGAATGATATTTTTAATCAATAAAATAAACCGCATAAGATTACAAAGGAAGACAATTATACCAAAAATACAATTATCAAATTTTTTTTTTAAAAAACAAAAATATCTTATCAAGAATTCCACTGACTCATTGATGAATGCAGAAAAGATTTATTTTACATTCTTACAAGAATGGATGCTAGGTTAGTAGAGACACACCTTTAAAACTCCAAAGGCAATATTTTAATTTCCTTTCCTGAAGCACAAATCCCTCCTCTGATTCATCATTAATTGGATGTTACAGAAGTTACTCCTTATGAATCTCCACCTCTCATTACATAGCCAATCCCCGTCCCCACGCAGCTTACATTCTTACATTCCTTTGGGGGGGGGGGGGAAGGGGTTGAGAGATACCCTGAAGAGGAGAAAGACCAATCTAAACTTCCAATCCTTATTATTCTTTGATGTCTATGTGGGTTTCAGTTTTCTAATTTAAGTATCATTTCTTCAATGTAATTTTCATAATTGTGGAAACTAAATGTCTATCCATTTCTCACACAAGTTTACAGACCCCAGGTTAACGCCTCTGATTTAGAGGACTGAAAAGAAGGACAAAAGGAGAATTAAAATATTTATTGAAATGAGAGGTCACAAGTGAGGGTTAATCTAGGAGTTGGAGATTGGAGAAGTGAAACCATATATTTATCTGAGTGATATTGGTAAGAATTGGGTGTTGGTTTTGAATGGGATGGATTGGATGAAGTTTTCTCAGTATAGAGACTAGCCCCAAATCACATGATCCCTATATCCAGAGCAGAAAGATGAGGTCTTGGGGCTCAGGTTTCAGGAAGTCACAGGATCCCTATTCCCAGTCTTGAACCCTGGGTTGCAGAGAGTCATGTGTTCTCTAAGATCCGAACTTCAAGAAGTGACACCCACAGGAAGTGGCATGACCAATAGGAAGCAGCCAACATTGGTCAAGGATCGTTGCTTCTTTTTATCATTTCATTCTATCCAATGAAAAGGTTGGGTCTTTTCCTATTTAACTGGTCAGATTCAGGAGCACATGGCGGGTGTTGGGATGACTCCCAGGTACTTGTCTGGGCCTTTCTCTGCAGGGATTAAAAAATATTTTCTCTTTGTACCTGAAGATATCTCTGATTAATTAATTTTGGAAAGGGGGTCTAACACCTGTCCCACATAGTTTTGTTTTGTTTTTTAAGATTATGTCAGTAGAAGTAGAATTGTAGTATTTGTCTTTAATATGGGTGAAAGTGGAGGGGTTTCAATCAGTCAGTCAACAAACATTTCTCAAGCTTACTATATGCCAGACACCTACTAAACCTGGCAATACAGGTGCAGATAAAAAGAAACAAAACAGTTCCTGCTCTCAAGGAGTTTACCTTATAATGGAGTAAAACAAAGAAAAGGAAGATGAAAAATGGGAAAAGGAAGATCACAGCCATAGGAGGACATAGTAAATAAAGTCAGGAACAGAACTCAAAGTTGAATGAAGACGTGGTATTTCCTTACACAGAAGGGATGGGGAGGAACCAGCCAATCAAAGGAAGGTGATTACTGGAGAAGAGTGGACTTCCAGGTTGTGATCAACCTTCTATTGCTACTGACAGGGGGAACCTTTAAACTGTCCTCCTTGACTTTTGGGGTGAACTCTAAGAAACTCTTCTCCAGGAGAGGCCTGCCTCAGGGAATCAAGATAAGTTATCTTGGTGGTGACTAGCTGCACCCTCTATTGAGTTGAAAATTAGTCCAAGATCAGCCCTAGTAGCTGGAACTTAAGTGATCTCATTCAACTGGAAATCTAGGCCTAGGGGCAGTGACAATATTGAAGGAATCTCATTCAATTGAAACCCTAGTCCCAGATCTCATATAAAAAAGGCAATTTTAAACTCATATCCTTGCAGAAGTCCTCTTGTTATTTTTCTCCCAGAACCTTGCCACTGAGGAAGTCAGTCTTCCTAGCAAAGCTGGCTTCTCAGTGCCAACAGAATAAACTTCCCTTTTGCCATTCAAACTTTTCGGGTTCGTGAATTCTTTTCATGTTGGACCTGTGTCTCTGACCAGAAGTGTTCCCACAACTCTCTGCACTGCCACTAACCACATCACTACCATGTGAAATAAACTTTGTCTGTTGCTGGTGTGAGTAGCACAGCTGGGTGGGAATGTAAGAAGCAAGATAGTAGAGCACCTTAGGATAATAACTGGGGGGTTGGGACAGGGTGTAGAGTATTTTGCCAAATTCTATTGGGACAAAACCAAACTTAAAAATTTTAACGAGTGAATTTCAAATGACTGAATTCATCAGAAAGAAGGAACCAAAATGCAGAATCAGCCAAATGATAAACATTATTATAAACACCAGAGATACAAATACAAAGAAATAAAACAAATATTTTCAGATATGACCAATGTGTGGATTTGTTTAATACAACTGTATTTATTTGTTACAATGGAGGGCTTTTATTATTCTGGGAAGGAAGGAAGAAGAATTAGGGGAGGAAAGTGAGGAAATAGTGATAATGATCCTAAAAAAAGAAAGGAAAATGAAGTCAATGACTCATTTAAAAATAAACAGAAGAGAGCAGAAGTAAATTCAGAAAGGGACAAACACAAGCAGGGAATGAATCACCATGTTAAATTCAAAATATAATTTTTTTTAAAGTGAAACTATATGTAATGGAAATTCATGGTTTCATTTTCAGTCCTCATTTTTTGTCCTGGAAATGTTCATATCCAGTTCATAATGACATATTAAAGAAAAAAAGGAAGGAGGAGAAGAAGAGGAAGAAATATTATTATGCCATGAGAAATTCAAAGAAATAAAGCTTTGATGGGTTTTATGAACTGATTCATAGTAAACAGGAATATGAGAATAATATAGGTAAAGATTATAATAATGTAAATGAAATAGCACTAAAAGCCAAACTCTGAGTGGTTATAATGCCCAAATCTTGGACCAGAGACTGAGTACTAAAACAAATCTCTTGTCTTTTTGATAGCAAGGTCTCCAAAATGCAATACTTGTTTATTGGAGTAGCCTAATATTTTTTCTTTTTCCTAGGACAGTGGTTATTGAAAGTATGGGATGTGTGTGTGTGTGTGTGTGTGAATGACTATGAGTACTATTTATTAAGTACAATAAACCTCTTGATGTAGTCATTACAGAAACCTAACATAAGGTCATGGTTACCACTGGTCTCAAGGATTTTTGATTTGGTTTGGTTTGAGGAATCTTCCTTCAGCTAAATAATTCACTCTTTTATAACAGTCACTTTTCAGGGACAGCAAATAAATGAGGTTTCAATGGAGCAAAGTAATGATGTTGATGTAATATAACTTTAGGAGTGAAAGCAATGATTTTGAGGTCCCCTGATCTTGGGGGGGGGGTTCTGTTCTAACAATAAATCGGTAATTCTAAATCTTCTGGCCTTGGAATCTGCCTCAGGAACTTCCCACACTCCCAATCTAAGAACAAGAATCTGTCTGACTCTGAATAGACCACTCCTCAATTCGTTGCTGATTGTCAGATAGTTTTTGGCCACAGACCAAACCCCTGAGATAATAGTGATAATCTATTGGTCAGCGAGAACCAAATTTGGAGAACACTCCTACTTCTGGGCCACAGAAATCAGCATGTCAATGATAGAAAGCTGGATAAAAGTGTCCTCTCTCTTAGTATTCTGCTAAATTCTCTTGGAATTTAATCCCTTTGTAATGGCATTATGATTACAATAAAACTTTGCCCCTTGATCAGGAAATGGGTTCAAACTTACTGATTCTTTTGAGATACCTCCTGAACACTAGTCTATGATCGCAAATTTTTGGCCCTTTCCAACCTCAGTATTGTCAGTTGGCCAGCAACAATGAAGCAGGAGAGAAATAGTGGAGAATAGAATCACTTCTTAAGGGGGTAGTGAGCTAGACAAGTCTTTCATTTTTCATGATTATACTCACTTTGAGATAGCACCTCCTTTCCTTACCAAAATTGGCTGATGAGATGCTCTCCTCTCTGCTGAGAGAAAAAGTTTTCTAGCTTACTTTGTCCCACAAAACTCCCATCTCCCTGATCTTTAATACTGAATTTCTAACTAAGAAAATTACACTTCCCACATATATTTGCCAATAAGGAACTACATTTAATTTTTTTTAAGGGGGTGAGGGATGAATATGATGAACTCAGAGAAATATGAGAAGTGTATGAATTTATGCAAATGGAATAAAATAGAATCAGGAGCACAATATATACAAGGATTATAATAATGTGAAAGAAAACACAATTGTTAGTCGATAAATATTTATTAAGTTCCTACTATGTTCTAGGCACTGTGCTTTATGCTGGGGATACAAAAAGAGGCAACAGACATTACTATCTTTAAGAAGAAGTCCATAATTCAATGAGGTATGTGTGTGTGTGCATGCACACGTGTATGTAAGAGATAATAAAGTACAGCTGAACTTAGAATGCACTGACCATTATTGTTTCCTGAGTTCAGATGATGTAGCACACATCACTTCTCTCAATAGAGGACTATGGCTACTAAATGTTGCAGGAGTAATTCTTTTGTAGCTTATTTTTCTTTGTTACAAAAGAGGATTCTGTAGTGAAGAGGTTGGGGTGAGATGTTTACATGGAAAAAGACTATGTAAAAATAAAAGACATCAATAGAATTTGGTCTTTTAAAGTATGTATTGAATTTAACACATTAGTTCCTCTCCTATTTGCCTGTTCCTTCTTTTCCTGTGTACTCTTTTAAAAGTGTTCATTTCTATTTTTTTCTTTCTTGTTTATTTTGTTTGAAAACAAGTTTAGTGCTCTTAGCACAGTGCCTGGCACATAGCAAAACATTTAATAAATATTATTTGAATAATTGATTGATTTGCTAACATTGTCCCTCAAGTCCCACAAATCTCCTGTTCTCATACAAAAATAAAATGAAAGATTTGTCTTATAATAGTAAA
Organism: Antechinus flavipes; assembly: GCF_016432865.1. Taxonomy (NCBI): domain Eukaryota; kingdom Metazoa; phylum Chordata; class Mammalia; order Dasyuromorphia; family Dasyuridae; genus Antechinus; species Antechinus flavipes. The sequence goes on from NC_067402.1 coordinate 227,740,239, forward strand.
TGTACTCAAGCAAACAAATCTACACACTGAGAATGTTTGGCTTATTCCAGTCTAATCTGTAATCTCTCTGCCAAGAGATGGATATGACTCATCTTCATTCTTCTAGAGTTATGATTGATCTTTGCATTAATCAGAGTTCCTAAGCCTCACAAAGTTGTTTTCCTTGATTGATGTTGTATTCCTTATATAAGTTGTTCTTATTCTTTCCTCTGCATCAGTTCATATAATTCCCTTATATATCTATGGATCTATCTCTTTTATTATATGTTGTTGTTGTATCATTTTTCAGTTGTGTCTGAACTATCCATGAGTTTTCTTACCAGAAATACTGATATGGTTTGTCATTTCATTCTCTAGCTCATTTTAGAAATGAGGGAACTAAGGCAAACAGGGTAAAGTGACTTGCCCAGCTTCACACCTCTAACAATTAAGGTTAGATTTGAACTCAGAAAAATGAGGCTTCTTAACTCCAGGCTTGATACTCTATCCACTATGCCACCTGCCTGCCTTTTGTTATATGTTACATAGAAGTAATATCCCATTACCTTCAAATACGGGAAGTTGTTTAGGCAGTCTCTATATAAAAAATAAGCTGGACTTGGACTTTGAACTGGACTGTTACAATAAAATAAAAGACTACATCTATGGAGCAAATTTGCAAGTGTGAACTGATAAGTTCTTTTTTTTATAATAATATAATTTTATTTTTTAAATACATACAAAGATAATTTTCAACATTCACCCTTGCAAAACTTTGTGTTCCAAAATTTTCTCTCTTCCTCTACATCTCCCCCTCCCCAAGACAGCAAGTAATCCAAATAGGTTAAACATGTTCAATTCTTCTAAACATATTTCCACATTTATCATGTTGCACAAGAAAAATCAGCTGATAACAGTTCATTGACACATTCTCTACAGTGCCAAGTTAGACAATGCTTGCCAAAAATTGATAGTAGCAGTAGCCAACCATGAATTAAACATTAGATAGCAGTCAGGGAAGACTGAAGTGAATGTAGAATGAATGTAGAAGCCCTGTCCCAAAAGCCACCTAACACCAAGGCTATGTGAGTGAAGGAGAGAAAGCTATCTATAACACCCTGGGTGTGTTTAGTAGAACTAAAACTGTGGCTGTAGAAAAAAAGGGAGGACAATGGAAAGTTTGTGACTTCAAGCAGACAGCATGCCAGCTGAGATCTCATTTTAATGAATTGACTTTATTTCAGTTGTCTGTATGACTATCATTAAAATCTGATTCAATTTCATTTAATTAAATAAGCATTGAAGTGCCTATTATGTGCCAGGTACTGTGCTAAGCACTGATACAAAAAAAGGCAAAAGATAGATCTTATCTTTAAGGAGCTTTCAATCTAACAGGAGTTAGCATACAAAGATATAAAAATATATACACAAATATATGTGTATATATGCATATGTACACATAGAAAGCAAACTAGATGTAGTAAATAAGGCTATATGTAAGAAAAAAATTAAAAGAGAAAAAAATTGGAATTAAGAAGTTTTGGGGAAGGTTTCTTGTTGAAGGTAGGATTTTAGTTGAAACTTGAAGGAAGCTTGGAAGGTTAGTAGACAGAGCAGAGACTGGATAGCCTGAAAAAATGAGCTAAGAGCTAAGAGATGGAATGTCTTGTTTGAAGAACAGATGCTGATTTAAAGTACTTCTAGAAGTAATGTAAGCCAAGAAACAAGCAAATGATGTAAAGGATTCAAGTTTCATTCTCTTGAAAGCATCTTACTGTTGAAAAAATAGAAGAAATTAATAACTGTGCAGTGGAATGTTGTACCAATTTGTAATTAATTCAACATATGGTACCAGATGAAAATTAATGCTACCCAAAACAAAATTCTCTATGGTCATAAAAGCTTTCCATGATAGTTTTGGATATTTGGATCAGGACAAGACCCGGGAGCTGTAAAAAACTAAAAATAAGATCTCATTAGTCTAAGGTACCTACAGATATAATTGAAAAATGTGAGATATGCTAAGAAAAGTATTACCAACACATGTTGCCTATTTAGAGAATGTAAGCATTGACAAATGTTTGAAATTTGTTGGGATTTTCTGCCTCTGAAAGGAGATAATAAGAACTTAAAACAAATCTTTGTGGTAATGGACCACTTCACAAGGTATGTGACAACACATCTAATCAGGAATCAGAAACCTTCAATGATTGCTAAAATGTTGTGGGAGACATATTTCTCAGTGAATATAACCTTCCTACTAAAATCACTTCTGACAAGAAAGACCTTGAAAATATATTTCTCAAAGAGATATCAGCTTTGATGTCAGGAAGTCTACACTGTCATCCTGAAAGAGACCCAACTGCCACACTGTTGAAACATGTTAGGTTCACTAAAATGAAAATTAAAATTCAAATGCAGTCAACATGTGGCATCTCTAATACATACCAGAAATGATGTCAGCTGTGCTTACAAGTAGTTAGGTGTATCAGAAAAGGAAGAAACAGCAGATGTACATAATCAATATATCTCTTAGCAAAGAGAGAGAAGCTAAAAGTTTATCACCTAGCTACAACTTCCGCTCAGAAAAGTGTCAGCAGAGACAAACCCAGGATGTAATGCCTTTATTCATTTTGTATGTGTGCACTTCCAAAAGAAGATAAAATTTTGTTGAGCAATCTTGGTGTTTATGGGATTATATACATTAGCAGATTGTGAATACTACTACATACTTAGGAGAGAGTGGGCAATTTACCTTGTCACAGAATATCCCCTTGTAAGGGTCTCGCTATTCACCAAGAGGGTCTCAACTGAACTCTTACCATACCAGGTCTTCGGATGGCTCCAGCACAACTCTCTTTAGCTGTGTTCTTTCCCCACAGAGCACCCAGGACACCAGATGTTGTTAAACACAGCAAGCATTTATTGCCATTGTCTCTCTATTCTCTTTCACCTCCATACAATTCTCTTTCCCTATTCCCTTCAGTTCTCTTCTGCAATTCCCTCCTCCTTGCTTTCCTCTCCCTTCTTATATATCCTCCCCATGGCATGGTTACAATTACTTATATGGGCCCCATCTGCATTATTCCCCACCTAGATTGCCTTGATAAGTTACAGGAGTTACCTATTTCTGGGTAAGCGCCTTCTTAGAGCTGCTTTTCTGTCTTTATTTCATGAGCATATCCTGGCCCTCTGGTCCCTCCATGCCATGTATCTAACAAATCCCCTTTCTTGTTTTGCGGGAACCACTCATGTCACAGGAAAGGGAAACCCCATTCACAGTACACAAGCATAGGGAAGGCTCAGTCTTGTATGGAGCACGGTCATGACCAGGACTCCCAAACATCCTTAACTCAAACCCCGTGTCCGCTGTCTGTGATTCCCAACTTCTTTGGGAGACAGTATCTTACTCAATCAATTCTATGGCATGGACAGTGACCTGAGGACAGGGATGCCATTGTGCAAAGGCATTCATAAGAGCCCTTCTTATCAACACATTGATGCATAACAATAGACATGGCAACCACATAAGCACTACAAAAAAGATTATTATAGTAAACAAAGTGCTGTAAAGCCAAGAAGACAACACAGACAGATGAGAATGCATCACATCATCAGGCAATAATTCCTCAATTTGATTAAACTCATTGGTGGCTAACAAAGCTCCACGGAGGTGATCCCATACATTCACCCAAGTGTTATTAAGGGCCATACAAAGGTGTGACACATATAGGACGATAAGCAAAATGGCATGGTATTGAGGCAACAAGCTTTGTAATACTAACTCATCCCCCAACCATTCTATTGCAATTTCAAGAGTCTTTTGTCCCCAACCCTGCACCACCGGTGGTCTCGCTGTCATCTCCCAGGTCCATTGTCTCTATTAATTGGCCAGGCATTGTGCTGGTGCCACAGAGTTACTCCACTTTCTTTGTGCTATCACCCCTGTGTTGAGACTCATGAGAGATAACAGTCTCAGCAGAGACTGCAGTTCTCCTTTCCATCTCTGCTTCTGGTCTTGGGAACTTCTTCTTTGCGGCTTCTTCTGCCTCTTCTTCTTGTTCTGTTCGATCTCGTTTATCTTCTCTGATGACTCAGATTCTTCTGGTCGGCTCCCACTGCTCACGTCCATTTTCATCTGTAACAATAAGAGCATACCCCGGACCCTAATATCCTGACTGTCTCTGGACCTATCCAATTTGGGGTCTCAGTCGTCCATTTCAACTTAAGTACTGCTAGCTGCACAATGGCCCCCATTAGTTTGTTTGTAAAGTCACTCCCATATCTTGCATAATATCTCTTTCCCATAAAGATGTAGACAGGCCTGTGATAACCAGAGGATGAAATCTACCTTCCTTATCATCTATTCTCCATGTTAACAGGTTGCAAAATCGAAAAGCTTGCTGCTGACCACCTACCCCCTTAACTCCTACCCGGCCTTTATATATGGGCCAAGAAGGAGGCCATTCCTCTGCCAGAACCACTGACACATCCTCTCCTGTATCTAACATACCAATAAAATTTTTACCCTCTATTTGGATTGTTAGCAGTGGCCGAGTATCTTGGATAGGCTGCACCAATGCTAACAGGGGTTCTGAATTGCTTAAAGGAATAACTCAGGCTATTGGCTGCTGGATATCTATCCTAGCAGGCAATGCATGTGGGTTTGTTACAGAAATGATATTTTCTTCAGGATATAAAACAGTGGTATGAACTATTACCACAGAAGGAGCAGGCAAACTTACAATTAAACATTTATCCCCCCTCTTTGGAACTTCTATCTCAATATCAATTGTTGAAAATGGGGGCAAGACCATTTCTGGGACTGTTATGCCTACCAGGTATTCTTGACCTGAAGCTGCTGGAAAGCTGCCTGGTACTCTCTCAAGGGGGGTGGGGGGGAGAGGGGGGAGTTCCTGGGAATGGCTACTTCCTCCTGGGTTCAGGAAATGCAGTTGGGGGCCCCACAGGGTCCCTGCACCCATTTCCTGCCTGTTGTTTCTTCCTGCTTCTACCAAACTTAGCAATGTGCCCCACCTTCCCACATGCAAAACATGTAGGTCTATCTTCCATTGCTGGTGGCTTCTTACACTGTGCCTATATGTGTCCCAATTTGCCACACTGGAAACTTTTTTGATTCTGCAACCTCCCTCTCATTCCCGCCGTTACCCCTTGAGCAATTACCCCGGCCATAGTTTCTAGTTGGAGGGTCTCATAATCCACCTCACTGCATCTCTCAATCACTTCTGTTAAGGGTGCATCTTTAGGGAGAGATTGGGTTAACTTCTTACAAGTCTTATTCATTCCCTCTCTTAGCAACTGCTAGAAAATAACCTTCCCTGGCTCCCCAGGGCCAATGAGCCGGTTCACTGTAACTTTCAGCCGGGATGCATAATCTTGGATAGACTCACGCGACCCTTGTTTAATAGCTGACAGCTGTTGCTATCCTACTCCTTCCTTCTCAATCTTTCCCCACGCTCTAATAGCACAGGCTCCTATACCAGCCTAAGAAACATTGGTATAAGTTCTTTGATCATCAATGGAAGAATAAGGACCTGTTCCCATAAAAACATGGAAAGCATTCTCAGGATTAGGCAAATTATGGAGAAAAGCATAGATTTAAAATGAAAGTAAAGAATTATATATTCCATTTAGTCAAAAAAGCCATAATGGAGATGGTCCATATAATTAACACCTTGCTTCATGTATATTTTCACGAAGCTGTAATGTCAAGATTAAGGTTTGTCTGTTAGCAAACTCACTACTAAATAACAGGAGGGAAAAGGAAAAGGAAACGGGACATTTGACCAATAGTGAGCTTCCTTCCTTCCTTTACTCTTCAATAAAAACCCCATGAGGTTTAGAATGAGGACTCTAAAAATTCCTTGTACTTAAAGATTAAAAAGTTGCAGGGGCAACGTCCTTAAAAAATTCAGGGTCTTCTTTCTTTTAGGAGGCCATTTGCAAGCCCACCACTCCCCATGTCTTGTAATCAAATCCCATATGTTCCAACCAAGGGGAAGACGTCCAGAGCTTCTCTATAAATTGTCTCAAATCTCTATATAGACTTATATCCCCTGCCCTTTAACTAAGTCATAAATCTGGTGTGCATAGACTGCACTATCTCCGGGTTTTATGATGGGGACCGATTTATAACTCCTCCAGTTTCTTGCAATTGCAAGGCTGTGAGGACTGCCTCCCAGGGACCCCCATCCAGCAGAATGTCTCCATTTAGGCTGCCAGTTGTAAGGGTCCCTCTATTCACCAAGAGGGTCTCAACTGAACTCTTACCATACCAGGTCTTCCGGACTCTCTTTAGCTGTGTTCTTTCCCCACAGAGCACCCAGGACACCAGATGTTGTTAAACACAGCAAGCATTTATTGCTATTGTCTCTCTATTCTCTTTCACTTCCATACAATTCTCTTTCCCTATTCCCCTCAGTTCTCTTCTGCAATTCCCTCCTCCCTGCTTTTTTCTCCCTTCTTACATATCCTCCCCATGTCGTGGTTACAATTACTTATATGGGCCCGATCTGCGTTATTCCCCACCTAGATTGCCTTGATAAGTTACAGGAGTTACCTATTTCTGGGTAAGTGCCTTCTTAGAGCTGCTTTTCTGTCTTTACTTAATGAGCATATCCTGGCCCTCTGGTCCCTCCATGCCATGTACCTAACATGTTCCATAAGGGGAGGGGCAAGTAGAGAGGGCAGTAAAGATGATTCATGATTATTGTTCTGTAAGAGATGACTAGAGGTATAATTTCAGAGAGGCCTGAAGAGACTTACATGAACTGATGCTGAGTGAAATGAGCAGAACCAGGAGATCATTATACACTTCAACAACGACACTATATGATGATCAATTCTGATGGATGTGGCTTTCTTCAACAATGAAAGGATCCAAACCAGTTTCAATTGTTCAGTAATGAAGAGAATCAGCTACACCCAGAGAGAAAACTATGGGGAATGATGTGGACCACAACATAACATTTCCACTCTTTCTCTTATTATTTGCTTGCATTTTTGTTTTTCTTCTCAGGTTTTTTTTAACCTTCTTTCTAGATCTGATCTTTTGAGCAACAAAATAACTGTATAAATATGTATACATACTTTAACATATTAACATGTATTGGACTACCTGCCATCTGGGGGAGGGGGTGAGGAAACATTGGAACAGAAGATTTTGCAAAGATCAATGTCAAAAAACTATCCATGCATATGTTTTGTAAATAAAAAGCTATAATTTTAAAAAATGCTCCTCCCCAAAAAAGTAAAGATGATTCATAGACACCACTTTTTGCCAACAGATAAATTAATTAATTCTGGGAACAGACAGAGTTTGATGGACAATTTCCTCAATAGATCATAAATAAAGAGTTTGTCTACTTATAAGTGCAAAGTTTATCTGAACTAGAGAATGGTACAGAAAGACATTTCAAGTGAAAAAAGACTGATATCCTTTGATTCAGCAATTCCATTGCTAGATCTATATATCAATAAGATTTTTAAAAGGTGACGGGAGAACTTATTTGGACAAAAATATTTATAGCAGCTTTTTTTTGAGATGGCTAAGAATGGAGATCAAAGGTATCCACCCATCAATGGGAAATGGCTGAACAAGCTGAGGCATATGATTTTGATGGAATATTATTGTTCCATAAGAAATGACAAGCAGAATGATTTCAGAAAAATCTGGAAGTGCAAAATTCCCAACTTCAAAAGGAATGTAGCCTCCTTTTAAAAAACTTTTTTTAATTGTATTTTTTTCCAAATACACGTAAAGACAGTTTTCAACATTCATCTTTGCAAAACCTTGAGTTCCAAATTTTTCTCCCTCTCCTCCCCTGTTCCTCCCCCCAAGATAGCAAGCAATTTGATATAGGTTAAATATATGCAATTCTTCTATATGTATCTCCATATTCATCATGTATGCAAAAAATTAAATCAACATCAACAAAAATAAAAATATTATACTTTGATCCACATTCACTCTTCATAGTTCTCTCTCTGGATGTAGATAGCACTTTCTATCACAACTCTATTAGAATTGCTTTGACTCACCTCATTGTTAAAAAGAGTCAAGTTCATCACAGTTGATCATCACATGATCTTGTTGTTCCTGGGTATAATATTCTCTTGGTTCCACTCATTTCACTTAGCATCAGTTCACATAAGTCTTTCCAGCATAGCCCCTCTTTTACAAGGATTTAGAATACATCTGAATATGTCTGCAGCAAAGGATAGGAGTCATCAGTGTATTCTGATTTAAGGATGGATGTTGGATGTTGTGTTTGGATTTTGTGAGTGTTTCTTAGTATCAATAACACTGATAGTTTTTCTGAATTTGAACCAACCTTGCAGTTCTGTTATAAATCCCACTTGGTCATGGTGTATTATCTTGTTAAAGTAGATTGATTCTTTAAGAAAAAAAATTTTTTTTTTTTTACTAGAGAGGATGGATAATGGACATCTCAAAATAATTCAGCAGTGAGCTACATGCTCAAAGGGTGAAAAGATCTACGCTATGAACAAAGAAGGAGATGATGGGAGAATGACTGTCCCTCTATTAGCCTCCCCAGTACTATTTCTACTATGCATATTGCCATAATTATAAATTTGCAGATTAGATGCTAGATGAAGAGAGAGAAGCCTATAGCCAAACACCATAAGACTGCTGAAAATCATTGCAGGGTGGAAGTGGCTATTTCTGTTTGCTAATGACAATGATGAAATCTCTCTCTTTGTCTCTTACCTAGTTCTGACTCATCAGAGTAGACTATATTTCTTTTTTCATACCTATTTAAAAGCATCCATTTTCTCTCCTTGGCATGCATTTTCAAAAGAAACTTTTCTCTAAAATATCTATTGTTCTGTTCTGGAGGGAATTGGGTGCAGCTGAGAGGCTATGGCCAATCAAAGACAAAGAGGGAGATAATTCTTTTAAAGAGAACGGATCAACAACTGAAGTTTTCAGATGAATTAGAAAGATTTTTATTCTCCCCAAAATAGAGGAAAATTCAGTTAATCTGGAGCATCTTGGGTTTCCTTGAGCACAAAGTGGTAGAAGAAGCTTTATAAATAGAAGCAAGAAAAAATCAATTTGAGAAAGTACTGTAGTACCAATTCCCTTCTCCATTGCCTCTCCCGGTAAGAGCTCAGTCCTCACCCCATCTCCCACAAGAGACCTTGGAGTTACAATCTATCTATCTATCTATCTATCTATCTAAATATATAAATAACCATGGAAAGTCAGAAGAGAGGAACTGTGAAAGAGGGACATGAGAGGCAAACTTCTACCCCTAATTGATCTTAGAATTTCCTGAGAAAAAGGAGGCAATTAGTCATGAGCTCTACTTCTTCCCTTTCTCTTCATCAAAAACCCCCTTGACATTATCCCTCAGTCTCTCTTCCTTTCTCTCAGTCTCTTCTTCCTGCCAAGATCAAAGTTCCAACTTCTCAAAGTGATTACCAAAGTGATCCCCTCTCCCTAATCTTTAACATCTCACTCTTCTAGTTTCTTCCCTACTGCTTTGATAATTATCCAAGTATCCCCATCTATCCACCCATCTAGCTAGCTACTTATCCATCCATCAGCCTATCTATCTATTCATCTACCCATCTGTCTACCTATCTATTTATCCATCCATCCATCTATCTATATCTTCATTAGACCCTAACTCTCCTTTCTTAACTGGAATTGTAGAGAAGCTATCTATTTTTGTTGCCTCTATTTCATCCCCTTTCTTCTCATTCCTATGCAATCTGGCTTCTGGCCTCATTATACAACAAAACCTGTCCTCTCTAGGCTATCAATGATCTCTAAATTATAAAATCTGATAGTCTTTTCTAAGTCCTCATCCTTTTCCAACTAACATTTTACACTGCTAACAATACTTTGTTTCTGGATATTCTCCCCTTTCTGGTTTTAGCTCTTTTCTCTTCTTTCTCCTTATACTTTCCCTTTTGTTGACCTCATCAACTCCCAGTGTTTTCATTGCCATCTTTCTAACAGTTCTAAATATCCACCACAGTCTTTCCCCTGAACCTCAATTCTCTGTCACCAACTGTAAATGTTCATATCAAATTGGATGTTCCAGAGATATTTCAGACTGAATATGTGCCTACTAGGTACCAGTGATGAGGTTAGTGGCAGTGCAGAGAGTTGTGAGAATTGAGGTGTGAGAATCTACTCTGGTCAGTGCACAGGTCCAAAGTGAAAGAATTTGAGAACCCAAAAAAGTCTGAATGGCAAAAGGGATTTTTATTGGCACTGAGAAGCCAGCTTTGCTAGGAAGACAAACTCCTCAGTGGCAAGAGAAATAACAAAGGTTATACTGAAAAAAGGGTATTTTCACAGTGGGCAAGAGCCTGGTAGGCAGCTGTGCCAAGAAGAGAGGTCCCTTGGCAAAGCATAATCCTATTTTGGACTTCTGTAAAGAATTGGGGTTCATAGTTGTCTTTTTATTAGAAGTCTGGGGCTAGGACTTCCATTTAATGAGATTCCTTCAATGTTGTTAATCCTCCAGGCCTAGATTTCCAGTTGAAAAGAGAGTACTTTTCTTGAAGTTTCAAGCCACTCAATAGATCTCCAACTGAATAAAATCATTTTGAAGTTTTTTTCCCAGAGTCTTGGGAATTCACTCCAGGGGATACAGGCCACCCCCAAAAGATCAATAGAGGATGATTTGACCAAGATCTCCAATTGAATGAAGCCACTTAACTTGTCTGGGAAGATATGCTTTTCCAGAGGAGGGCCTGAGATGCCAAATCTCCCTTCTTTTAAAGATTAAAGGGGACACAATTTCAGAGTTCACCCCCATACTAAACACTGTTAATACCAAAAAAAAAAAAAAAAAAAAAAAGCAAAAGACATCCCCTGACCTCAAGAAACTTACAGTTTAGTAGGGTAAATAACTTGAAAACAACAATCTATATAAAGGATAAATTGGAGATAATCAATACTCTAGCATAATTTTATAAGGGATTTGAATCAAGAAAAGCCAGGAGGCATTCATGAGGAAAGAAAGTAACATCTTTCTCTCAAAAAAATCCTTCCCACTTTCACAGTTCCCTATTTCTGTTGAATTATTCTTCCAATCTCCCAGGTTCATAACCTATATGTTATCCTTAATTCTTCAGTTATGCTTATGCCACACATCCAATCAGTTGCCAAAGCTTGCCATTTCTACCTCTACAACATATTTTGTATTCATCCCTTTCCCTATATTCATATAACTACCACCTTAGTTCCAACCCTCCAAATTTGTCTTCCCATTGTGGGTCTCTCACTATGTCAGGCCATCCCTGACAAGGTGGTTTAATCGGGTCAGTCCTCCATCCAGAAAATCCAAGTAACTCCTCATTGCCTCAAAAACTCACTTCTTCAACTTTGAAGACCTCAGCCTATCACTCGATCTTTATTATATATTAATCTCCTCATGTGCTAAGATCCAGCCAAACTGACTTTCTCCCTATCTGCTTACACTATCTTCTTTCTCAGAACCTTTGTTTGGACTATTTCCCTCCCTTAGCATGAGTTCCTAGTGTTACTTCCTTCAGGAAACAGCTAAAGCACCACCCTATCTTGTATTCATTCTCTCTCTCTCTCTCTCTCTCTCTCTCTCTCTCTCTCTCTCTCTCTCTCTTTATATATATATATAATATATATATATATATATATATATACATATACATATATATATTTTTTAATACGTTTGTACACTCAGTGTTATTCCCATTAGGATATAATTTCTCAAGAATATGGATTCTTTATGTCTTTGTCTTTTTACCCCCAGAACTTAGCACAGTGCCTGTCACATAGTAGATAGTTACTTGTTGCTTTATTGATTTTAATACTGTGTTTGACTAAAACTTTAAGGTGTTTGGAACAGAGTATGAGAAGTTTTTTAAATAGTCAAGAAAATGTAATAAGAACTGTGTACCCCTGATCTTTGCGGAGGATGGACTTGGGTTGGAAAAACCCTGACTCTCAACCCCTCCTACCCTTTTGGTGCATCCCCACTCTCCTACTTGATTCCCAGGGGAAACTCCCATAATAATGCCTACAATTCATTTGGAGATCTTGGCCTGGGACATAATTACCACCCACTATTGACCTGGAAGTTAGTCCCTCAATTCACCTGGAGAGTGATCCTGGTGCCCTGGGCACATAAAAACTTAAATATAATATAGGCTCTGTGTCCCAACCTTTGCTATCTTCCTAATCAGGAAGTGGCCCACTGAGAGAAAGTTTCTCAGTGAAATAAACCCATTTTGCCAAAAACCTTGCTTGCAGACTGGGACTGCAAATTCTTTCTTTCGCAAAATCTATGACACTAGCCTGGGGACCCCCATCGCTGTTAGGGTATCGTCATCCCTCAACAAAGACGTGGCTCTTTTCAATAATGAGGTGATTCAGGCCAATTCCAATAGACTTGTGATGGAGAAAGCCATCTACATCCAGAAAGAGGACTATGGGGACTGAATATGGATCGCAATATAGTATTTTCATCTTTGTTTGCTTGATTTTTTTTCTTTCTCTCTTTTTTTCCTTTTTGACCTGATTTTTCTTGTGCAATATGATAAATGTGATAGATTGCACATTTTACATATATTGGATGTTTGCTTCTAGGGCTGGGGGAAGGGAAGGAGGAAAATTTGGCATATGTTTTGAAAATAAAAAGTTATTTGTCAAAAATAAAATAAAGATACCCCCAACATCAAAAAAAAAAAAAAAAAACTAATCAAGGAAAAAAAAAACTTTTGTGTTTTCAAAGAAATGTTACTATGGTTTTAAAATTTTCATTTAAATGGGGCAGTTTATTTTATATCAGGTGATTTGTATCAATGATATCTTTCTTACATGCACAGATAACAGTTCCCCATCCCACACAGATGCTATGCAGGAGTTCTGCCAAGAAAATGGATCTGCAAGGTCATTAGTAAGGTCATCCAAATTCTTTGCCTGATCTCTGACTCCCATGAATGAGCCATGAAAAGCCAAGTAAACAGTGAGTAAATAGATCTGGAGAACTGAGTCCTGGAAGAGATAGAAGTTCCTCACCAACAAAAGCTTCTAACTATCTAAATGATTTACAAAGCCAGAATTAAGTAGACATAGTCCACTAGTCCCAAGTCCTTTCTTCCTAGATGTCCCCTCACTTCCATTCCTGTCACTAAATTAACCAAGTCTCTCCCATCTCAAAATTTAAAACCCTATCACCAAATTGTGAGCTAGATCACATTTGGAGCCCTGCTCACCAGCTGTTGTTTATCCAGCATGGAGAGGAAGCAGAAGCAGGTAGGTGGAGCAGAGACAAAAAGCAACAGGACAGACAAGATTAGAAGGGAAGCAATACACTGGGAAAACATTTTTACAATCAAAGGTTCTGATAAAGGCCTCATTTCCAAAATATATAGAGAATTGACTCTAATTTACATTTAATCAAGCCGTTCTCCAATTGATAAATGGTCAAAGGATATGAACAGACAATTCTCAGACAAAGAAATTGAAACTATTTCTAGCCATATGAAAAGGTGTTCCAAGTCATTAATCAGAGACATACAAATTAAGACAACTCTGAGATACCACTACACACCTGTCAGATTGGCTAGAATGACAGAGAAAGATAATGCGGAATGTTGGAGGGGATGTGGGAAAACAGGGACACTGATACATTGTTGGTGGAATTGTGAACACATCCAGCCATTCTGGAGAGCAATGAGGAACTATGCTCAAAAAGTTATCAAACTGTGCATACCCTTTGATCCAGCAGTGCTTCTACTGGATAGTGTTACTATCCAAAGAGATACTAAAGAAGGGAAAGGGACCTGTATGTGCAAGAATGTTTGTGGCAGCCCTGTTTGTAGTGGCCAGAAACTGGAAACTGAGTGGATGCGCATCAATTGGAGAATGGCTGAATAAATTGTGGTATATGAATATTATGGAATATAATTGTTTGGTAAGAAATGGCCAGCAGGATGATTTCAGAAAGGCCTGAAGAGACTTACATGAGCTGATGCTGAGTGAAATGAGCAGGACCAGGAGATCATTATATACTTTAACAACAATACTGTATGATGATCAATTCTGATGGATGTGGCTCTCTTCAACAATGAGATGAAACAAATCAGTTCCAATATAGCAGTAATGTACTGAACCAGCTACACCCAACGAAAGAACTCTGGGAGATGACTATGAACCACTACATAGAATTCCCAATCCCTCTATTTTTGTCCGCCTGCATTTTTAATTTCCTTCACAGGTTAATTGTACACTATTTCAAAGTCTGATTCTTTTTGTACAGCAAAATAACTATATAGACATGTATACATATATTGTATTTAACTTATACTTTAACATATTTTATATATATTGGTCAATCTGCCCTCTAGGGGAGGTGGTGGGGGGGGAAGAAGGGGGATAATTGGAACAAAAGGTTTTGCAATTATCAATGCTGAAAAATTACCCATGCATATATCTTATAAATAAAAAAACTATAATAATAATAAAAAAGCAACAGGAAACACTTTCCATAGTCTTCAGTCATTTTTTTTTCTGCCTTTAAAGAAAGTTCAATTTCTAGATAAGTGGTATATAAGGACTAAGAAAAGATTAAGAACCAAGGGATCTGGGAATTGTTGTGCTAGATCATCAAATCTATTGTTTTGGCCTAAAGCAATTCATTTGGAAGTCTTAAAAAATGATCAAAAAGTCTGGGTGAGAGGGAAGGAAAGGAGAAAAATTTGGAACACAAGATTTTGAAAAATGTCTTTGCATGTGTTTTGAAAATAAAATGCTATTGTTGTCAAAAATCAAATAAAATAAATAAAAAGATACCCTAACATCAAAAAAAGTTAATCAAGAAAAAAAAATTCTTTTTAGTGTTTTAAATTAAAATTAATCTGGCTTGTTTGTACATGTGTATTTGCTTGTGGTCTCCCTCTTTAGGTTACCAGCTTTTTGAGGACAGGTACTGCTTTTTGTCTTTTTGTATCCCCTGCCACATAGTAGGCACTTAATAAATCTCTTTTGACTATCTATTGTGAATTTTTAAGGTAAACTATGGTCCTGAGTTTAAGTCTAACTTTGAAGTGATAGGTAGTGTTTGCCTTGCCTCTTTTTGTGTCCCTAGCACTTAGCATGATGCCTACCACTTAATAGGCACTACACAAATGTTTATTGGTTGATTAATAGGGGCTCAATGTTAAAAGTGGGGCAATTGGTCCCAGTTTTCCTTTTGATCATCTCTTCTTCATTCCTTTGCACTGCCCATTCCTTTATCTCAAACTGTAATGCTGGAGAAACTGAGGCAAGATAGAGATTAGAGAGTTTTTAATATTTTATTTGAAAGGGAGAGATTTACTGGGACCAAATGGATCCATGGTTTGGTCCCAGGACTGAATGAGACTATCATAGTCTCTAAGAATCCAGCACCAATGTGAGTTCTCAGTGATATATAGATAGATAGATAGATAGATAGATAGATAGATAGATAGATAGATAGATAGATATACCATGGCTCAGCTACAGGAGTAGACAGAGGCAGGGACAGAGTCAGAGCACTGAGAGCGGGAATGCGGGACCATCAATCCAGTTCTGACAGGATAGGGGGAGGCATTCCGATAAATTGGGATTATAGAATGGGGAGAGGCACCGGACATTCTGATGATATCTAAGATAGAAGGTCTTTCTCCTTATCTGGATCATCACAATTAGGAGGGAGAGATAGCTTTGCAGGATTGGCCAAAATAATTAGGAACTGAGGCAAAAAAAGTCAGGGAAACCAAGGCAGGATAATTTAGGGAAACTGAGTCAGGATAATAAAAGAGAACTGTGGCATAACAAAACAAATATATATATTTTTTTAATCTGGAGAAAAAACTTAAAGCAATATCAAATTATTTCAAAAGATTTTAACTTCAAATAGCAAAATTCCTCTAATGCCAATTTAGAGCTAAGTTATTATTTTATTCATGTTTCAATAAGTTAACAATAACATATGAATATTTTATTTATCCTTTTTTTTTTTAAATTAAGTGTAACCATATTCTGGAATTTCATACTCACAGTGAATACATGACAGTTGCCTCAAGACCCCAGAAAATGCAGATTGAAGTAAATCATTCGATTTACTATATCCTTATTGCCTATTAACCTTAAAGCAAAATGAAATCTGTTGTTAGTAAGTTGGTTCAACAATTTAACTTCAAAACATGCTATTCATTAAAAGATATGATTTCATAATTTTCATAAATTCCGGTCAAATAATCTCAGATGAAATTCCTTCTTTACTTTAAGCAAACATGTAACTTTTCCTACTTTGAAAGAGAGTGTTCCTACTATCTCTCAAAACATTACATTAGAATTTTAAAACAAGCAGTCAGCAGGACTGATAAGAACTTATGGCTTGGCCCAAGTAGAAAGTTCCAAGTTAAGGATAACTTAAAGGGATCTTTTTTTACCTTTTCTCCCAATAGTAAATTATTATCATCAATTTTAGAACAAAATATATCCCATTAAGTATTTAACATTTTTCAAATATTTTGATCTTATTTCTTTTAACAATTCATAATCTAATATCATATAAATTAAAATCGTGTCACTTCTGATACAATGGTATGTTAATAGTAACAGAATGACATAAATAACAAACACAGCAGGAAACTTGCTATGGTAAGTGCCACTTGGCCAGGTAGGTCAGTGAGCCAGACTAGGCTCTCACTATGCACGATTATGTTTAACTGGGTGATGCAGGATTCTTTTTGGCCATTAGATCACCGCTGTTTGGTGTCTGTCCTGCTCCCTCTTTTCTCCTCAGGAAGCAAATGTTCCTGGAATACCCGTTGCTTTCTTGACTTCTACCACCCATCCTCATTCGGCCCCTCCTTCTATCTAGGAATAACTTCACTTCCCATCACCCTTTTGCTAATTAGGGAGTTTCTGCCTGCCTATGCCCAGTGCTTAAAACATATAGCAAGCATTTAATAATTACTTCTTAACTTCCTGCTGAGGGTCTATGATTTAGAACTAATAGGGACCTTAAAGGTCATGTTGAACATAACACCCTCCACTTATATGTGGAGAAACTGAAACCTTCATGAGGTGATTTATCTAAATCCACAAAGTCAATAAGTAGCAGTTGAACACCAAGCCTGTGAAATGAGATCCAGGAAACTTTTTGTCACATATCAAGTCATTCTGCTTTCCTGTCCTTTCTGTTTGTTTCTTAGTAGAAGGAGACAAAGTTGAAGTCCTTGCTAGAGAAGGGATTATAGCAGCAGCATCCTTTAGCAGCTCTGGATCTGAGCTCAGAATAAGGAAGTCCAGCATTCAAGTCCCACCTCAGACACATATTGATTATGAACAAGGACAAGTCACTTTTCTTTCTTTCTATTTTTTTTTGGAGGGGGTGGGTGGGAGGGAGGCAACCATGGTTAAGTGGCTTGCCCAGGGTCACACAGCTAGTAAGTATCTGAGGCTGGATTTGAATTCAGATTTTCCTTGTGTGGGACAAGTGCTAGACCCCCTTTCCCAAATTAACTAGTCAGAGACATCTTCAGGTACAAAGAGAAAGCATTTATTTAGTCCCAGCCGGGAGAGGCCCAAGCACATCTGGGAGACATCTCAGCTCCTACCATGTGTTCATAGACATGACAAGCAGAAAGCTTGCAAGGGATTAAATAGCAAAAGACCCAAGCCTTTTCATTGGATAGACTAAAAGGAAGTAACCATTTTTGACCAATGGTTACCAATGTTGTCTCTTTCCTGTGGATCAAGTCACTTCCTATCACTTCCTATAGCTGACCTAGGGTCTTAACCTTTTAAAGACCTCTAGGCCTAGGGATCATGTGACTTTCTGTAATCTGAGGCCTGAGGCCTGATCTTCCAGCTTCTAAAGACCTTTGGGAAAAGGGGTGATTTAAGCTTAGACACAGACTTAAGAAAATTTCACCCAGTCAGTCCCATTCATCCTGACTCCAAGGCTGATGCTATCCACTGTACCACGTAGCTGCCCCTACAAATCACTTGTCAATGTTCTAGGCCAGAGATGTCAAATGTGTGGCTATTTAAACCCACAAAACTCTCAGTACAGCCAGTTAAAATATAATTGGGAAATGTTAAAAAATAAATAAACAAAGACATATACATATATTTTCATGTATATAAAATATTAATCTCTGTTGTAGGGCTAAAGTTTTTCTCCGCAGGGATCTGGTTCCATCTGATTTTGACACCACTGCTCTCAACAACTCTTTGAGTATAAAGTACAAAGAAGATTCAGGCTGTTTTGATAAAGGAAATTTGCTCATCTAAGAATTCTCTGTTGTTGTTCAATTGTTTGGTTATCTCTGGCTCTGTATATCACAGCACACCAGACTCTTCTATTCTCCACCATCTCTCAAAGTCTTTATAAGCTCATATGTACTGCTTCCATGAAATTATCTCTCCATCTTGTCCTCATCCCCATTTTCTTTTGTCTTCAATCTTTCATGACATCAGAGTTTTGTTTTGTTTTTTTCCCAGTGAGTCCTGTCTTCTTATGTTGTTAAAGTATTTATGCTTCTCTGTTGTTCAATTATTTCAGTCACTTCTGAACCTTTGTGATCCCCATTTGGGATTTTCTTGGCAAGGATACTGGAAAGATTTGCCATTTCCTTCTCCAGCTCATTTTACAGATGAGGGAACTGAGGTTAAGTAATTTGCTCAAGGTCACACAGCTGGCAAGTGTCAGATTTAAACTCAAGTCTTCCTGACTTCATTACTTCTACATCATTATCTACCACAAACCCATCAGGAGGCTTCCCAATTGGTGAAGAATGAACTTTGAAGTGTGAGAAAGGAACCATAAACAGCATCTGGAAAATCCAGGGAGGGCAGAAATCCCAAATTTTTCCTGGGCATTATCAGAATTTAGATCAGGATTTAGAGCTAGAAGAGAAAGAAATCATCTAATACAACCCACTCATTTCATAAACAAGGAAACTGTGATCTATATATGTTAAAAGACTTGAAAATAGTGACCATTTTGAAGTATGAGAAGGCATACTCCCTCATTACCCATGTCTTTCATCGCTCTGGGACTTCTCTAAAATAAAGGAGTTTAGAATAGATCCTTTTTTAATTATTATTAATTTATTTTCAGTTCCAAATTCTTTCTTTCCTTTCATGCCCTCCTCCCTCCAATGAGAAGATAAGATATATGATACCCCTTATACATATGAAATCATGCAGAACATATTTCTGTATTAGTCATGTTCTGGCAGAAAAAGCCAAACAGGGAAAAAAAAAATATGTGCTTCAGTCTGTTATCTGAGTCAACCAGTTCTCTCTCTGGAGGTAGATAGCATTTTTCATTATAAGTCCTTTGATATTGTTATGGATCATTGTATTAATCAAACTTACTAAGTCACAATTGATTATCATTGATAATATTGTTGTTACTGTGTACATTGTTCTCCTGGTTTTGCTCACTTCATTTTGTTTCTATTTATATGAGTCTTCCCAGATTTTTCTGAAACCATCCCCTTCATCATTTCTTATAGCACAATAGTATTCCACCACATTCATAAACCATTACTTGTTCAGTTATTCCCCAGTTGAATTCTCTAATTTCCAGTTCTTTGTTACCACAAAAAGAGCTACTATAAAAATTTTTGTGTATGTGCATCATTTTTCCTTTTTTCTCTGGTCTTCTTAAAGTATCCTTGTGCAGTCCTAGTATAATTCTTCTACAAACCTCATTAGCATTTTCTTTAGCAAGTTGCCTTATCATAATGTCTGTTAATGTTATTTTTGTGAAGGCTTCACCCTTTTTTATTTTTTTATTGGGGAGCGAAGTCCATGCTTTGATAGCAGCAGCAACAATTTGCTCATATGCTGCAATGGGGTAATTAATCTATACTGAAATTTCTGCATAAGAACCTACACCTGTTAGTTGGTCATAGGTGATTGGAGGATTAACTTCACTATGGCTATTTTGTTGGGCTTATATCCTACAGAGCTCACTATACTCTGAAAGCCACAACAAGTTTTGTCCAGGTTCTGAGCATGTCCTTGCTATAGATTTCCAGTCCGTAGGGATTAAGATTTCATAAGCCAATTCTGTAATAACACCTTAACATAAGCTAATGTAGCCCCATAAAGAGTGCAAGTCTTTCTCAGGTCTTTGAGGATTTCTATATCAAAAGGAGCGTATTTTCTACTTTCTTAACCTGAAAAGTCAAACTGTTGAATCACAGGATACCTCTCCAGTTGCAAATCACTTAAATTCTGGCCTTCTTCTGTGGCTTTAAGTACTGCCTTTTGCAATCTAGTAATAGGAAGGGGTAATTTGGGAGGGGGAGGTGCTGGTGGTGTCACCACCCCTCCCCCCTCCATCCTGGAAGGTGAAGTTGATAGAGGTGTGTCAAGAAACAGTTCCGGTTTAGGTGGGGTTGAAGCTGATTTGTGAGAGCCAGAATCACCACGCCCTTCATCCTCACTTAACTCTCCAAGCCCTCTGGTGATATCACTTTTAATCCCTCCTTTGTCCTCCTCATTTTCCTTACACTTCCTCATCTGGCCATTCTTAGAATTTTTCTTTTTTCTATAACTTGCAGGATTCTTTAAGGCCAGTTGTATTATGTTGTATGTATAGAATGTCTCCTTGGAAATTGAATGAGGACCCTTATCATTGTAGTATTTGCATAATTGTTGTCCTACTAGTTTCCAATTATCTAGCCCTATCTCCTCTTCCTTCAAGAACCAAGAGGATGTGTGGTCTAATGTACCCAACAGTCTAGCCATCTGCAACCAAGTTACAATTAAGCCTTGTCCCTTGATCAGCTTAAGCATGCTTTCTATAGTGCCTATAAGGCAGGGAGGGGTGTGGGGCTGGGGTTGAGGCTGGGAGAGAATCTTTTCCCAAAATCTGCTCCATTTCAGCTAGAAAAGGTTACTAGTTTAGCCCTTAACAAAGTAAGTTCCCTGTTTGTCCTGTTTGTCTATTAAAATACTCACCCTATTTCCTGGTCACCAGAGACTTCTTCAGTGAAGTTAGGGTCCTCGGATCCCACACTCGGATGCCAAATGTGATGACCGCACAAGCATCCCAGACACCTCAGAATCAGCCGGAGTCAGGATAAGCAAAAGTCCTTAGTCTTTATTCTTGGTCTTTAGATGCAGGATTAAACAGGATGGAAGCAGAATCTCCGAGACCACCTTCTCCCTCGTCTATGGCCAAAAAGTGACTCTGGGTCATCTTACTCCACCCCCTAGTCCCTCCTACAATCCTCTGTATACACCAATCATTGAGCCAGCACAGGATAGTGGGAAGGGCCATTCCCTAAGCATATGCCCATAGAGTATTGTCCAATCAGTAATTAGCTCTAAGTGCTTGAACCGACCTCAGTGCAACAACTCAAAAGTTTCAGCTCTCTACACAGGCCCACCCCAGTATCTCATCACCAATATCCTTTATTTACTTTAAAGTGCCTACTAAAAATAAGGTCTAAATTTTTTAGTCTAACATTAAAGATCCTTCATCTGGCTCCAACCTACTTTACAGCTTTAATTATAGACCTATTTAATCTAACACTATAGATAATTGGTTCCATAAAGAGGATATGATGACTTTATTCCCCTCTTTGTTTCATCTTAAATTCTTGGCAGGGAAGGGGAGGGAGCCCAAGTGAAAGTGAGTTGAGACAAACAAATCCTGTTTAGGAAGGGAGGAGTACCCATGGCTGAGAGAATCATGCAAGGAAGGGAAATGAAGGTACTTAGGGAAACTTAACTGAGGCTGAGCTGTTTGGACTTTGGGGACTCCTGAGATGGAGGGGAAAGTCAGCACAATCTGTTAGTATAATTTATCATTACTAGTGAGGAAGCAATAGATGGAGGGGCCATCCACTGTATGTACACATCTGTATTTTGTAGTCTCAAGTGATCAGATTTAGCTGTTGAGGATGGGTGGGTAGGGAGGGTAGTTGCTTCATTAAGGGAAGGGGAGAATATTATTGAACTGTATCATTGTTATTGTGAACCATTATACTATTTGTCAGAATATAATCTGCATGCCATGTCCTTTTCTTTTCTTATACACAAAGTTTCTGCCAAACTGAAGACCACTCTGTCTACTGTGGGCTGCTTGCCCAGTGTCTCATAGTAAGTGACAGAGTAGAAACTATCCCATGCATTCTCATTCAAAAAAGTATTGCTAAGAACTAAGATGTTCCAAAGAAATCCAGTGCTTTTGCTAGCTAGCATGTGTGTGTGTGTGTGTGTGTGTGTGTGTGTGATGTTGATGTGAGGAACCCTGAAACTGTCTCTCTGATTTTGGGGGTGAGCCATGAGGTAAAGAGCTTGAGAAGCTCCTTGAAGGAGAAATTTTCCTTGAACTCTGCCTCTGTGAAAGACTCTCCCTCCCCCTTCCAGGGAATCAAGATAAAGGTTTCATTCTGTTATCTGGGTGGGAATAGTTAAGTCCAGGACCACTCCTACGTAGGCTGACCTGGAGAGCTAGATTTCTATCAACCTCTATTGAGCTGAAAATTGTCTCCCCCACTGCCAGGAGGCTGTCCCATTCTATTGGAAATCTAGGCCTGGGGGCAGTAACCTCATTCAATTGAAACTTCAGTCTCAGATCTCTTTAAAAGAGCAACTTTGGGGCTCATTCCTTGCAAAGGGCCAAAAACAGGAATCATGCCAAGGAACCTCTCTCTCTCCTTGGCATAGCTGCCTTCGAGGACCCTCTACCCACTGAGAAGACAGTCTCTTTTCAGCGTTAATCCCTCTTTATCTCTCTCACCTATTTCTCTAACAGGACCACACCCCTCTTTACCTCTCTATGGGGATTTCTCTGCTAGGAACTTTGTCTCTCTCTGCCAGGACTCCTCTGCTAGACCTTTACTTCTCTATTGGGATCTTGCCACTAAGGAAGTCAGCCTGCTAGCAAAAGCTGATTTTCCAGTGCCAATAAACTTTTTTTTTGCCAGTCTAACTTTTGGGGTTAGTAAATTCTTTTACGAAGGACCTGTACCTACCAGAAGGAGTTCCCACAACTCTCTGCCCTGCACCAAACTTCATCAATGTTAAACCCTAACTGAGTTTTTTCATCAATTAACTACCTGCAATTCCAACTGGGATAACCCCATATTTCAATTTACTCTCCATAAAGGGCAGTGACCTGGGCAGCTAAATGGCTTGTAGATTCAAATCCAGCTTTAGGCACTTATTAGCAGAATGATCATAAGCAAGTCTTCTTTTCCTCCTCTGTAAAACGAGTTAGAAAAAAAAAGGAGGGGCAAACCTCAATTAAGGGTCACACAGGACTCAAAACAATTGAACAATAAGAATAGCGTTGCAGAACTTTGTTTGGAAGGCTCTGCCCAAAAAAAAGGTGGGGGGGGGGGGAATGATTAAGTAATCTTTAAAAACCCAACCACACTATTTTATGTAAATAGATTCTTAAAAAACAAAAACAAATGAACAATAATAGTTGGATTACATTATAAATGGACCCGATATAAAGGTATAAGCCAAGGCCCTGGAATTAGTGGACCTTAGCCACTGGCTCATGGATTGAATTGTTTTGTTTGATTGTACTATTACAAAGGAAAGCTCTATTTAGGAGGAGCTGGAGAGAGAAGTGACAGTGATATAAACAAAGAAAAGAACATTAATT
The DNA here is from genome assembly GCF_016432865.1 of Antechinus flavipes. Classification (NCBI taxonomy): domain Eukaryota; kingdom Metazoa; phylum Chordata; class Mammalia; order Dasyuromorphia; family Dasyuridae; genus Antechinus; species Antechinus flavipes. The sequence continues at coordinate 227,763,884 of NC_067402.1, forward strand.
GAACATTTTAAAAAGGAAAATAAAATAAATAGAAATAATCTAGCTACCAGGCCTCCTGTTCTTCAACCAGATTCCAAAAAGAGGTATTTACCATTACTTTTGGAAGTTGCCCACCTGTAGATCAGTGTTGGTCACATGATTACTCAGCCACTATTGGAAGTTTAGCTTTTATATAATAGGTATACAGAATGACATTAATATTTAACTTCATTTGATTAGCAAAGGGACCGAAAGTGCAAGCTGCTTTGCCTGTTTAGCTTTATCTGGGAGATAGAGGTGCAAACCTTTTCCCAGAGTCATGAAAAGCACAACCAACTGAATTTCTTCCTGGACTTTGGGTTATAAGGAAGCCCAAAGGGCTGATGCAATAGATAAGATCCTTTAGGACTTCTCAAAAAGGAAATGAGCATACTTACCCTTAGAAACTGCAGTGTATAAAGGACTTGATAGATTTTCCAGCCTAAAACCCTAAGGGATAAAGTTTCAAGTAAGAAAAGAGGAAAAAAAGGACAAAAACAATCAAAATGAAAATATATTTAGGGACTGGCTGAAAATTCAGTAACTTACTTTTCTGTTTTAGACAGACCCTGGCAAACTCATTAAGGCTCTGAGGGGTGTAGGAGACCACATAAATTATTTTGAGTTTCAATCCTGTCCTGCCACTGAACTAGTTGTGGGATCAAACATTTAACCTCTTAAATCAGAAATTCTTTAGCGTTTTCTGAGTGGGTCAGGGACCCTTTAGGAGACTGGCAAAGTCTAAGGACCCATTTTTAAACATATAAAATAAAAAATATAGAATTACAGAAAAAAATAATGTTAAAATGGTTATATATATATATATATATATATATATATATATATATATATATATATACATACATACATATATGTTTTAAAGTTCAGGATCCCAGGTTAAAAATTCTTAAGCAAAAACTTTCTTCTCCATTGTGAGTTAGGGATACTATTGCCAGGATTACTTACTTCCCAGGTCATGGTAAGAATCAGATGAGATAATGTGTATTAAGTGTTTTGCAATCTTTAACATGCACTGTGTACATGTTCCCATTATTATTGTACTACTGTTCCAGAAAGTTCAAGAGAGCATAGCTTCCACAAAAAATCATTCACACAATTTGTAACCATCCCAGGCATCTCCACAGATACATCAACTCATTGACTCACATGTATACCTTCACCCAATCTGAAATGAAACATATAGTCTCATAGCTTTCTGAAATTCTTAGAAAACAGCCTATTACAGCCAAAATAAGGTGCCTCCATTCGTAAGAAAAAAGCTCAAAATCCCTGGGTATTCTGAGATACTCCCTACTTTTGCCTCTAGTCACCACTATAGGGTGGTGACTTCATTTTTTATCCCTTATCTATTTCAGTCCCCGCCTTATGAATCATTTCACAAACAGTAATAATAATATCTGGTATTTGTACAGTTCTTCTATTTTTTAATTCAATTTTATTTTATTTTTAGTATCAGATTCTTCTTTTCTCTCCTTTTCCTACCCATTAACACAAGAAAAACAAAATCCACTACAAATGTGTGTGTGTGTGTGTGTGTGTGTGTGTGTGTGTGTATGCATATAACCAAAGCAAACTCCCAATTTAGCCATGCCTTAAACAAGAGAACAAAACATGCTTCAAAGTGTACTTTAAGTTCATTACCTTTCTTTCTGGAGGTGACTAGCATTGTTTTGTATTAAGTCCTTTAGAACTGTGTTTAATCATTATATTAATATGGGAATTTCTTTTCCTGATCCAACGCAGGTTCAAAAACTTGTTTGCAATTTATAGCCTTATATATAGCCCCCAGAACACCAAGGAGGTAGTAATTTACCTTTCATACTATATATTTAGGGATAGGACTTTCATTCAGACTGCTGACATTTACAATCTAACATGCCATGCTGCTTTTTACTGGGCTCATGGTAAATAACAAATGGCTATCTATGCAATGATTGTCTTTGTAAATAAAGTCCACCCATTTTGTATCTCTTGATCCAACTGAAAAATGGGAGCATTAATATTGATCTAATTCAAACACATGATCAACTGATCAACCATCAAAAATGGTGATCAACTTTGGATGTGGCTCTCTTCAATACTGAGATGATTCAAACCAGTTCCACTTGTGCAGTAATTGTTGTTATTTACTTGCATTTTGTTTTCTTTCTTAGTTTTTCTTTTTTTTCCTTCTTGATCTGATTTTTCTTCTGCAACAAGATAACTGTACAAATATGTATACATATATTGGATTTAACATATATTTCAACATATTTAACATGTATTGGACTATCTGCCAGCTAAGGTAGGGGATGGAGGGAAGGAGGGGAAAATTTGGAACAAAGAGTCTTGCAAGGGTCAATGTTGGAAAAATTACCCATGCATATGCTTTGAACGTAAAAAACTTTAATAAAAAAATTGTGACCAACTGGTTTTTCTTGGGAAGCTTGACAAATGTGAAATATGAGTAGAACTTCACAAGTTTGACCTATATTGGATTACTTCCTGTTTAGAGGAGGTAGAGAAGGAGGGAGAAAAATTTGGCACACAAGATTTTGCAAGGGTGAATGCTGAAAAATATTTTTGCATGTATTTTGAAAATAAAAAGTTATTAAAAATAGTGATCAATGTTTGAAATGCTTTGAAAGTTAAGATTCTTTGAAAACAGGACTTGGAATTTGTTTGATCTCCACTCAAATCCCACCTTTGACACGAATCCTTTAACTTCTATGTTTCTAAATCATAGGGCATCTACATAAAGGGAAGGAAAAAGAAATTCCATACACTTAGAAACACAAAACACAAAAGAACAAGGATAACTGGTAAGAAATAGGCACCAAATTCATTATATATGTGGATAATGGAAAGGTTTGGCATCAGAGTGATGGGGGTGAACCCTGAAAAATGATGGGGGTGAACTCTGAAACTCTTTTCTGACAGAGACCCTCCCTTCAGGGCAGTTAAATAGGACTAGCTGCACCCTCTATTAAGTTGAAGATTAGCTCAGGACCACTCCCAGTATCTCAAACTTAAGTGGTCTCCTTCAGTTGGAGATCCAGGCCTGATATTCCTATCAAGTGGCTTTAAACTCCAAGATAAGTACTCTCTTTTCAACTGGAAACCTAGGCCTGGGGGCATTGACAGCATTGAGGGATTCTCATTCAATTTTGAATGGAAGCTCTAGCCTCAGACTGCTATAAAGGACAATTCTGAACTCCAAATCCCTGCAGAAGTCTGAAGTAGTATTATGCTTTGCCAGTGAAGTTTTCTTGGCAAATCTGCCTACCAGGACTTTTGCCCATTGTGAAGACATTCTCTTCTCAGTATTAATCTTTATTTCCCTAACAGGACCTCTTCCCACTTAGAAGTCTGTCTTCCTAGCAAAGCTGGCTTCTCAGTGCCAATAAAAATCTCTTTTCTTGCCATATTCAGATTTCAGATTTGTGAATTCTTTCACATTGGACCTGCGTCAACCAGAGGGGATTCTTACACCCCAATTCTCTACCATTAGAACCACATCAAGAGCACCTGGATTCAAATCCATGCTTTGCCACTTATTATCATGACCCTTTGAGTTAACTGAGAGGATTGATCCAGATGGTTTATGAGCATCAGAGACTTACAGCACTTTCTTAAAAATTGCTAGGGAGAACACAAGGAAAAATGTTGGCCTTTATTGGTCAGAACCACTGTCCCTGCACATAGAGGGGAAAGAGAGGGAGGAAGGTGATTGAGTGCCATTCCCTCTCTCCTTCTCCTTCCTCTCCTTCTTCTTCCTCCCCATCTCCTCTCCCTCCTCTCTGATAATTCAAGATGACAGACACTGATAACAAAGTGTGTCTTTGAATGAAAAAGTCACAGTTAAGCAGCTAGGAGTTAAAATTACCTGAGCACAAAGAAGGATAGAGTGGGACTGCAGGGTGCTATCAGGTCAGCCTTCCAGCTACAGAAAAATACTGTTCTTAATTACTTTCCCTAGAGAACCTTTTACCATCAAGTGACATTTGCTGAATAAACAGCTGAGGTGGGATTGGACAGTCTGACTACATGATCCAGCAGGCTGAGGGTGCCCACTTCCTGCTGAACTAGTTTCTTATGCTCCAGTGTGACCCCTGCCTCTGTTCTTGCTTGTACCTCAAATGCTCTCAAGCTCTATGCATCTCTAAGCTTCTCCCTGCTCGAGCACAGCAAGCAGCAAGTCACCTAGAGAGCTCTGGTGCCAGAAAGCTCACCTTTCATGGAGGACGATTGGATGTGACCTAAAAGGTTTTTAAGCATGGACACTATCCTTATGCCTGGGTACTTCAATATCTTCCCTTGGTCCTATGATATTTTAAAACTTGCTGTTTGTTACTGACAAAAAAAAAAAAAAAAAGAAGAAGAAGAAGACTTTTCTCTGAATTAATTTCATCTTGCCACTAAGAATCTAACCAGAACCACTGAAATATTTGGGAAGTTTAAGACGACTAGAGCCTGTGTGTCCAAGTAAAATCCTCAAAGGGATCAGAAGAGAAATCCAGCCAACTCTGACTCTAGGATCCCATGACTTGCCAAAAATCAGGAGGGGCAAAGGGTGTGGAAGGAAAGCACTTCCTCTTTTTTTTTTTTTTTTTTTCTTCTTAAGAACCAGAAGTAGGAAATAGCATTCCTTGATTTGTGGTATTTGTCAGGCAGATTGTTGTTCCCAAAGAACAATAGGAATTATTTTAGTATACTCTTAAGGACCTTTGAAAAATATATACTTCAATAAGATAGAATTTAGATTCCCCTAAAGACCTTTATATGACAACCCTTGATTTTCCTTCCTCATATTTTGAGAAAAGGAAATAATAACCAAATAAAAGTGACTGATTCTAATGAGGTTTAGGTTTGGGGGTTCCCTTTAGTAGGGAATCAAATGATAAGGTCTAGATTTATGGAACCAAAATGAGATTAGGGTTTCTGGTGGTCAGGGAGTTAAATGATAAGGTCTAGATTTATGGAACCAAAATGAGATTAGGGTTTCTGGTGGTCAGGGAGTTAAATGATAAGGTCTAGTGTCAGGTTCAGGGTTCAAGGGAACCAAATGGAGATGTTTGTCTCCCCTGTACCCCCTTGGGATTCAGCGCAAGGATAGGGAGTTTTGGAGAATCCCTTCTGGTGGCACAGAGGTTCTCTATAAAGGAATTTACAGACCCAAAAACCTAGATTGATAAAAGAGGTTTATTATGGGGATTGGGAAGTAAGATTAGAAATCCTGACAGAGAAGCATAAAGTCTGGTTAGGCTGAGGATAAAGAGAGTGTGACCTGGAAAAGAATATTATCCAGTGGGTAGAGCCCTTGGCATAGTAAACATGGCATAGCTGGCATATTTAAAATCTCTGTAAAGAGAGGGTTTTAGATTGGCTCTTTTATAATAATAGGAGCTTTGGCTACAAGCTGAAGGGGGCTCATCTACTTGCTGAGTTTTAGCTTGAGCTGGAATTTGAATAGAATTCAATGAGTTTCTTCTATTCAATAGGATTGGAATTCCTTTTGCTAGATAGCAGAAACTGTCTTGTTTGCTTTCCCTTGGGCGAGGTCCCTCACTGAGGCAGAGTTGAAGGATATTTTCTCCTTCAAGGATTTTTAGAGTTTCGGGGTCCCTTCTTCAATTCCTCCTTTACAATCTACAATTGTAATCTAAAAACAATTTTAGGGTATATATTTTTAAAATATGGGAAGAAACTTGTTATTTAGAGCTTAAGTTCCTTTTAGGTATTACAAGTATCAATAAGATTTTTTTTTCCCCATTTGTATGCAACTGCAACTTTCAGAAGCTTTTTACTATATAAAAAGAAATAATCTTAACTGAAAATTATCAAAATGGACAATATTAAAAATTTGAAGGGTTTCTTTTTTCTTTTCCATGAAAATAGCTTGGGATTTCTTCTTTTTGGTTACATTTTTCTTCTGTATAAAAGCCAAATAATAGGAAATATTTTGATTAGGAAAAAAGCTGACTAGCTTCAATAATTAAGTCAATAATTCATTTTATTTGAATCATGTGCAATTGTCACAATGATGCTTTCCTAAAAAGCCAATCTCTTTGAGAAGCTTTATGGAATTATGTAACTCAGAACCTTCTAATTTTTCACTCTCATCTAGATACATTCTCCAACCTGTCCTCTGTACTTCAAGTCTCTTACAACTCCAATCCTTCCTACACATTGCTGTTAGTCGATATTTGTTTGAGTACTATTGATAGGGTGTGATAAATGAGGATTGCGAGATCCCCTAACAGCAATGGGATCCCCCTTGGCTGGTGGCAAGCTTTGTGAAAGAATTCACAAACTCCAATGAATACAGGCAAGAGATTTATGGCAAGAAGGGGTTTATTTACACTAAGAAAACAGCTTTCTTAGCTGGCAAACTCCAGATTAGGAATCAGCAGAAATGGAAGAAAGTTTTCAGTTTTATAGGGTTTGCCCTCCCTCCACACACTCCTACCCTACCCAAACTGGGATTAATTTTCAACTCAATAGAGGAGTTGACCATGTCCCAGGTGGAGATTTACAATTGAATGAGATTACTTACCTGGAATTTACCCTTATGAATGGATAGAAGGGTGGGCTCCTCCCAAAGAGTGAGAGGGCTTGAGAGTTGGGAGCACCCTTCCCCCAAAGGTTTCTTTCTGACTCTTCCCCCCAAAAGGGGACACAGTTTACATGAGGTGCCCCCTCAAAGATTAAAGGGGACACAGTTTACATCATTATCTTTCCCATTATATTTTGAGCTCCTCAATGACAGGAATTCTTTTGTCTTTCTTTGGATTCCCAGAATTTAGCATAATGCCTAGGACATAGTAGGCATTTAATAAATGCTTTCCTTGCATTTATTATTTGGAGGAAGAAATGTCTTCCTCCGAAGCAATTTTCCTTAAATACGTATCTGATCATGTGACTTCCCTAATCAATCCATTCTAGTGATTATTTATTGCCACTCTTCTAAAATATAAATTCCTTTGTTTAGATTTTAAATTCCCACTTGACCTGACTCTGATCTATCATTCCAATCTCATTGGACATAATTCTTTTTACTGTACTCTGTACTCAGGTCAAATTAACCTTCTTTCTTTCTTACACAAAACTTGTCTTTGTATAGGCCCTCCTCCATTTCTGGAATGCACTCCCCTCTTACCTATTCCTTCTCTTCTTTTAAGAAGCAGCTCAGACATCATCTTTTATAGGAACCCTTTTTTAATCCTGCAAATGCTAGTGTCCTTCCTTCTAAACTACCTAAAAGTTAGCTACTTTCTATAGTTTTGCATTTATTCACTTTAATATGGATGTACTTCTTGTCTCCAACCTTAGAATATAAACTCTTCATAAGCAAGGATTATTTCATTCTTTGTAGTTTTATTTCCTAGGTTAATGCACAGTTTTGCCACACAGTAGTCCCTTGTTTATTTGATTAACAGTTTCTTCAGGCAATTTTGTTAGACTAAAAACTGGAAAGAGGCTGATTTGCTTTATTGGAAATTTTTGCCTTTTCTTTTTTCTTTCTTTCTTTCTTTTTTTTTTTTTTTTGTAAAGATAGAGTCTAAACCATCCTATTTGGCTTTGGTACTTAAAATAGTTTTGATTAAATAAAAAATCAGGAGCAAGGATGAAGGGGACCTATATACTTCCTTAAACCAATCAAAGCCACTATGTAAGAGAATGGGTTAGTCTTAAACAATTTGTGTAAAAGGGGAGAACTTATCATAGAATCTGGGAAGAGATTCTGAGGATTGATTCAAGGGGTTAGAGCAAGTATGAGTCAAAAGGAGGATTGAACTGTGCCAGAGAGGAGACATATCAAGAGCTATTAACTCAACAAGCATCTCAGAGAATGGGGATCAGGTTGTGAGAAATCCCAAGAAAAGATCATTTCCTTTTCCTAACTGCCCCTCCTGATTCATATCTTTCCACAGATACTATCATACAATCTACTGTTTCCCATATGTTCCAGGGAGTCCTAATTACCTACATGTTTACAGTAAATTGAATTGTATTTCAACCGCAAAAAGGACAGAGGTAAACTAAAGGTTAGTGTAAATTTAAAGTTAGGCAGGGAGCCCAACCTCTGCTTGGATGATTATGATTGAACTAAGAACCTTTCATCTAAAATGAACTCCCTAAATCAAAGAGGAGGGAACTAAGTGAATCTTATAGGCCATGATATTGCCCCTAGGGTTAAAACAGGTTAATTATTATAGTAGAGTTTACAAATAGGAGCTCTTCTAAAGATAATAATTACATTTTAAATTTTAATTAATTTATTCCTTTAATTGTCATTACATTTGCTTCTGATTATATCTTGCCCACCCATACTCCCCATACCTAATAATGATAATTAGCAGCATTTATATAGTGTGCACAATGTTCTAGGCACTTTACAAATACAATCTCATATTAAAGCAGCTTCAGAAGATGAGATCTCTGTCCCTTTATCCCAAATGAATTTGGGGCACAAACTGCTTGAGAGGAGGAAATGATGTAATATAACAATGTTTTGTGGTCCCCTGATTTTAAGGGAGCTTCTGTTAAGTCAGGAATCCTAAATCTTCTGGCTTTGGAGTCTGCCTCAGGAAAATCCCATGCCCAATCTGTTTGATTCTGAATAGACCATTACTCAGTCTGATAGCCTCTGGCCTCAGGATACTCCCACAGATCAAACTCCTGAGACAACAGGTCCTTAGATGTCTCTTTAATCAATTGCTGACAGTCAGATAGATAATCTGTTAGTGATAATCAAATTTTGGAGAACCCTTTTCTGGGCCATAGAATTAGCATATCAATAATAGAAAGCTGTATAAAGAGCCCTCTTCTCTCTTAGGTCTTTGCTAATTTCATTTGCAATTCAGCCCCCATGTAATGGTATTACAATTAGAATAAACCTTGCCCCTTGTCTAGGAAATGGATTGAAGCCTACAAATTCTTTTTGGGACAACTAGCAACATCAGTCTGTGACCCCAAACTTTTGGGGGCCCCCTTCTCAACTTCAATGATATGATTCTCACAATCACCACTGTAAATTATCTTTATTTAACAGTTGAGGAAATTCAGATGAACAGGTTGAGTGACTTATTGTGATCACATAGCTCATGTCAGAAGCTGTATTTGAATTGGGAACTTCCTGAGGCTAGGCAAAAAGTTCTATCTACTGTGTCACCCAATTGCCTAACATCTAAAAAGTATCCCCTAATAAGAAAGAATTTAAGAGGAAAAAAATGAGTATAAGCATCAGAGTGGATAGAGCAAATTGATTATCCCACCACCTATCCTTGATGACTTTATTAGGTGAGAATATAGCTTATTAAAGCAACTACAAGGGTGTGTGTGTGTGTGTGTGTGTGTGTGTGTGTGTGTGTGTGTGTGTGTGTGTGTGAATTAGATGTGAACAAGGCCAGATAGCAATCAAAAAGAAATTCAGACAAGGGTGACATTAAGTTTACCCTGATTGGTTGAAAAAATTAGGGATTTCAAGCTTCTAGTAGACTAGAAGCCTTCTACCAAACTTCTAAAAAGAATCACTTGGGAATGAAAAGAGCTCAACCTCAGCCTCAGAGATAGTTTGGACCTCCTTCACACACATACACACCAACACTATCCCCGACAATAGACCAGAGAATTTGAACTTTTTCACTAGCATCTCAATAATATCTACAAAATAGCAACAGCTAATCAGCTTAGCAATATCTGCATAGGAACTGAGGACAAATTGGACAGTGAGGAAAGGTGAAAGGTGAACGTTCTACAAATAGTCCAGAAGAAAAGTACCATAACTAAGGGGTAATTTTGAGAACTTCAACATTAGGACTTCATGTTCTCTAAGTTCAAATGCATGCATTGATAGGATAGTGTGTCACAATCTTTTGTACAGTTTTTACTAGATCACCTTACTAAATAGACCTCTTTAAAAGCTAATTTAATCTGATTAATTAATATCAAATGATTATCATGGGAGGAAATAACACTAGTACAGGCTCCTGAACTGAAGTAGTAGATATATCAACCCCTCAGAATTACCCCTAGGGATCTGAGGGGAGAGAGCAGTGATTCCATTGGGGACTTGCCTTGCCTATAGAAGGAAGTTGGGAAACTAGCTCCAGAGTATGTCCGAGAGAATTTTAGCAAAATTTCAACAGTCACTTTTTGTAATGGGGCCTGAGTTTTTATTTTTTAATAAAAAAAATATTTTTTATTATAAATTATGAGATTTATTATTTTGTAATAAATCCTGAGTTTAGGCAAAAAGTTCTTTCTACTGTGTTACCTAATTGCCTAACATCTAACAAGTATCCCCTGATAAGAAAGAATTTAAGATTTTTTTTCCCTCCTCCCTTACCTCTTTTCTCCCCTAAAAAGCCAGCAATCAAATATTCTAAATTAACAGTCTCTCACTTTTGTAATGAAAGAGTATATTGTCTCAATTATTCTGTGACAAACTAAGTTATTATTGAAGCGGGTTGGGATCCCTTTAAGAAACTGTATTTCCTATTGATCTGTAATTCCTTTCAGATTCCCAGCCCCTCCTGGCTGAGGCATATCCTCCCCAGACAAGTTGCCTTGCCAGAGCCTTTGATTCACAAATCCTGATCAAAAAGCTTCCCTTTGAATTCTAATAAGAGAGCCTAGCCTGTCCCAGCCCCCACTGGATCTGAGCCAATTTAGGGTCTCCCAGCCCCCACTGGTTCTGATCTGTTCCGGGTGTCTCAGCCCCCATTACTTAGGCTGCCCAGTTCAGGCTTCCCAACCCCCACTAAGATATCTAATATAATAAGTATCCATTAACTAAAGTCTTTGCAGATGGACCTCAGCAGCTCACTCAACTGCCAGGACTTTCTGTCCACTGAGAACTGCATTCTCGGTACAAAACTCCATTTTCCATACATCTGCCACTATAGAAGTCAATCTCTGGTTAAACTGAATTCTATCTAACAATAAACTTTCATTTTGCAACTAATATTCGGGAATGAGGCTCACTCCTAGAACCTGTGGCCAATTTAATGGAGATTCTTAATAACTCTCTCATAGCCACTAACCCCTAGACCACCAGGAATCTAGACCACTTTACACTTCGTCATTATCATTATATTGTATTAGGTTTGATGTTGTATTCTTTTTTACTTACATTGCAGTTATTATGAAGCTTCATTATCAGTCATATTCCATTATATTTGTATATCACAATTTGTTTAGCCAAGTGGATACTGACTTTGTTTCCATTTTATTTTTTGCTACCCCAGAAAATAGAATGGCTATATGTATTTTGATATATATATGGGACTTTTCTTTTTTTGCCTTTAACCTCCTTAGAGTACAATTAACAATAGCACCTCTGGGGTCAAAGGGTATAGATAGTTTAATCACTTTTCTCCCATATAAATCCACATTGCTTTTTGTAATAGTAGGTCCAAGTTATATCTAGTGGAGGAAGTTTCTACACTGAAGTTCTCCATGGGAATAAAAATCACAGGTGAGGACAAAAGAAAAGGAGGAGGAGGAGGCGGAAAATTCCAAGAATTATGGAAAGATAAACTGAATAGGAAAAAGAAAGCAAAACAATAACAATATTTCAATTACAATAATGTAGCAAAAGCAGTAAATAACACATTTCAATAGAGTATAAGCTCCTCTAGCTTGGAGATTTTTTTTGTCTATAGCACCTACAATAAATCAGTACTTTTTTTACTTTTGAAAGAAATGTATGTAAGCACCTCCTATAGAATACTCCATAAATACTCTACAAACCCAACATTCCTGAGCCACCACCAGTATATTTCCAACTTGACAGACAGGAGACTCAGAAGGCAAAGTAAAAATAGTAACCACAAAATACTTCCCTCCCTTCAAGTATACCTGGAGTATACAACTAGACCTGGAGCATACTTTCCGAAAGCCCTCCTTCAAACAGCTTAGCTAATTAAAATATGTTTGCTCATCCAGTCATGTCCCATTTCATTCTATCAGATAAAAATGTTTATATATCATAAAACAATATGGGCTTAGCTATTTAACATCTTTTATTACATTCTGGATTTTCTGTGACTACATTAAGTTAAGAAAGGAGAGAATTGTCTTCCTTACTTAGACATAATAAAGTTAAATAAAAACAGGAAAACAAGAATAATGTTGGGTATGGCTACTTTAAATGAAATTAAAATCAATATGCAAATAAGGTTAGTAATTGTTTAAAAGAATAGAAGTTAAAGACACAAGTATAATCATCTAAAATCTCTTGCTTTTCATTATTTGATTAATTTTAGCTTGTCTAATATTTTATTCTTATCTTTTTATGCTCTTATGCATATACTTGAATGCTAGTATCTTTCAATGGACATCAAAATAGAATATTTTTAATAAATAAATAAATAATGTTTCTTCCTAGAGCCAAACAATAGGATTTTTTGTTATTGTGGTTGTTGAGTTGTTTCAATTGTGTCTGATTCTTTGTAATCCCATTTTGGTTTTGTTTGTTTTTTTATCAAAGATACTAGAGTGATTTGCCATTGCCTTCTCCACCTCATTTTATAGATGAGAAAACCCAGGCAAACAGGGTTAAAGGACATGTGGAGCCACATAGCTAGTAAGTGTCTGCCTGAGGCTAGATTTAAACTCATGAAGTTAAGAATTCCTAACTTCAGGACCAGGACTCTGCTGTACCACATAGCTACCCTAAAATGAATTTACAAAGTCCAATGTCCATATAATTGTTTTTTGTTTTTTTTTAACAAATTGCATCTTAATGTACCATGCTATTATTCATAATCCTATATTGATCCAAAATTTATTTTTCCTATAAATCAACTTGTATTCCAGTTTATTAAGTCTAATTTTGGAGTCAATTTTTAAAATTTGAAGGATAAATCCTGGAGTATTCGTTGAGTGAAATGACACGTCCCAGACCACATTTAGTAATAGTCTCCTGATTCATAATCCAGTGTACTTTCTGTTATGGCTTTAATGTTTTTCTCTCTCTGCTCTTTGTGCTCATCACTTTTTAAGCCAGAATCAATATATTTAGTCGAGTTTCTACATGTCTAACCTAGAGGTATCCAAAAAACAGGTAAAGCAGCTTAGTAATTCTTTAGCTAATCAGTTTGGCCTACATTATTTGTTGCCTTCTGTGTTCCTGGGGGAATACACTCCTTAAATCTCTGTTCTAATTAAGAGATAGGGAACACATACCTGCAAGCCACTAAAGAAACACATTTGTGGAACAAATTTTAAAAGTACTAACCCCGTACATAAGTATCAATGCATATACAATATTATAAAATACAATGGGTATATTATAATCGAAGTTGACAAGGGGAAGGAGAAATGCCATTGTGAAATTTTTATATTAATTTTTTAAAAGCTATCAACATATGATTTAGAAAAAATAATTCCAGTGGAGAAATAAAATTCAAAATTAGAATCAAAATTGAAAAAAGTTTCCAGAAAGAAAAGCAAAATTCAAATTCAAATTCAATCCAAAACTCAGAAAAATACAAGAAAATTTTTATCTTAGGTTAAGCCTCCTATGATTGACATATTTCTTTTTTAAATGGACTTCATCCCTCTTTCCACCCACAAAATAAATAAGTAAAAATATACTTGATGAGAGCTATGATACTGGTAGACTGAATGTGCATTTGGGAAAGTAACCCATGAGACATTTTAGAAGAACTCAATAGTGTCATGAAACCAACTTGGCTCACATGTCTTTTTAATCCTCCAAAAAGCCAAAATGTCCCTATATTAAGGAAAGAGTATAATATCTGACTTATCTATTAGCTGATGTCTGTTAGCATTATTATTGCTATATTTATATTATTGTTGCTATTACTGCTTACAATAAGTTGATAAGACACAAAGGCCAATTATGCTAGGTACATATACCCATTTCAAGGTGTTAGAACATAGGATCATTTTGTACCTTTTAAAAATAAAGCAGACACTAGCTGTGTGACCCTGGGTTGGTCATTTAACCCCAATTAATTCTCTTCCCTCCCCCCCAAAAAGAAAGAAAGATAAGACAATAACATATAGGACAGCCAACACAGGAAGAACCTCAGCAAGTCCTAATGAAAAGAATCATCTCTTCTATGAAGATAGTTTATACAAATCACAGCTACATTATCTTATCCTATCCCTTCCACATCTTTAACACCAGTTTTGCAATAAGCAACAATCATGAATAGCAACCAATTTCTAAATCGGAGGTATAATGTTCTGTGGTTAGCATTTTGGATTGAGATCAGATTTGACATCAGGATTTGAGGTTTGCCATACCTGAGCTTTGTTACCTATGGAACTCTGGACTAGTCATTCAATGTCTCTGGGTCTAACTTTTCTCAGTTTTCTATTAAACGAAAGCTTTGGACTAAATGGACTCTAAAATCCTTACTCATATAGCATCTAAGACTCTTTGATCTTAAGTGGATGGGACCATTTTCCGTGTATTTTTCTCTAATGCCCTAATTCTCTAACGCCTCTTGCATACTACCATATAAATAAGAACTCCTTTTCTAGGTAAAGTCATTTTAAGACTTCCTGAAAAAAAACAAAACCCAACAACTTACCACCAAAAAGTAACATTAATCATGAAAACTAAACACTGGACTAACTGGGAGATATTTAGTAATGGATGTGGACTTTCCTTATAATTTTCTATTTTCTATCAGCAGCTTTGTTTGTTTTCTACTCTATGTAACTTGACTTCTCCCTCTCCTCACCTGGAATAAAACTGAATAAACTGCTCACCTAGAATCTCATAACCATGATGATTAACTCAGTTTTTCATATTCTACATCTTTTCAGCTTCCTCCATTGCTTCTCCCCTCTGATTAAAGGCATGGAGCTTGAAGCGATAAACTATAGAGAGAACTTGTCTATTCACTTTCCATTTTCCATCTTTGGTCATGCTTCCTTTCAACTCTGTGGATCATCTTATCCTGTAGTACTTCCCCCTTCCCTATCTCCACTTCCCTTTTCATCTTTTTGTTATGTATTTGGCTTCTCAGAGGTAAGCTCCCTAAGAGGAGATATCTTTTTAATACCTAGTGCTTAGCACAGTGTCTGGAACATAAAAGGTGCTTAATAAATGTTTCTTGATTGAATTGTGTGTGTGAGGATCTCAGAATCAGGAAGACTTGGACTCATGGTTCATCTCATATTTGTGACACATATTTATCCACGACCCTGGATAAATCATTTAATCTCAAAGTTCTTTTTGAGATAGTTACAAAACAGGAGGCGATCTACATTGGTAAAGTGAGTTTCATCTCTGGGTAATCTACATTGGTAGATTGCTACATCTATGGATATGTAATCATTGTTCTGGTACAAAAGTATCTTTTGTGACACCTGATATTCTCTTTGATATTTTAAGTATGAGGAGCCATGAACAGCAAGCCATGAAAAAAAGTTGAGTTTACAGGTACAGAATTTACTGTTGTTATCAGACAATGCTTACAATAAAAGTAATCTGCTATACATTTAAAGAGAATTATATGTATAACTATGTGTCACATAATAACTAGCTATAAATAGTGAGAAAATTGCATGGGTTACTGTAATTACTATTAACTGTATTATTAATGATAACTGTAGCCATGAGCTTGGCTGAAAGAGAATTCGAAATTAGGAGTAGTGTGTCCATGATATGGAGTTTCAGTTAGCTTGGGGAATATTGAGGATGTCAGTGAGATATGTTCAAGAGCCAAGCTGTGGCCATGGTAAAAAGAACACTGGACAAGCATAATATCCAGAATAGACTAGAAAATTAGACTCAAGGAATCAACAGCAAAATCATACTACCCATAAGTAGTAGAGTTAAGACTACAATTCTTATTCTGACTCCAAGTCTGGTGTACTTTTTATCTTGCGTGTGTAGACACAATGAGATACCTTCTGGTAAATTGTTGCAAGTCCCTTCTCATATGCCCCAGGATTGCTATAACTTTTTAAATATTCAGCTCAAAAAAAAAGTGGCTCTATTGCTATGCATTTATAAATATATATTTAAGTATATGCATTCTGGAAGATTAGTAATTGTAATAAATATTACATTTCAGCTTTGCCCTCCCCTTTTACCTCCTTCTACTGCCCTCCACCTGGTCGTCTGCTTCAATTGAGATAAGAAAAGGCCACTACTATCTCTTCTAGGAATTAATTTGCCTCTCTTAATCTTGAGCCTTTCATTCAAAAATTTGGACAAAAATGACAAATAGCCATAATTTGCTTATAGCAT
The DNA here is from genome assembly GCF_016432865.1 of Antechinus flavipes. Classification (NCBI taxonomy): domain Eukaryota; kingdom Metazoa; phylum Chordata; class Mammalia; order Dasyuromorphia; family Dasyuridae; genus Antechinus; species Antechinus flavipes. Next base: position 227,780,145 of record NC_067402.1, read on the forward strand.
TTACAAAGTATACACACAGATAAACTTTTAAAGAGATGGTCTTTTAGTTGAAGATTAGTGTAGAAAGTTACTAGATTACCTTTTATTTTCCTTCCCTACCCTCTGCCCATCCCTGAAGTGTCAGAAAGATAATTTTTTAAAAAGTCAGATGTACAATGGGAAATAGGTGTGGACTCAAAAGATCAAGTGCTCATAAAGGGAAATATAAAGGGAACATACTCATACATGGGGATCCTCATCCCTTTAATCTTTTTGAGGCATAAACCTATGTTCTGGGCTGGCCCTGATTCAAGCTAGTTCCTTAGTAGTTTAAGGTTCTGTAAGAGGACTTGCCAACCGCCCCATCCCCTACCCCCATCAGCCTGGGATATCACACAGGGCTCCCTGTTCAGGTAAACTGAGGGTAGCCTTGTAAGATGAACAAAATGGCATTGGGAGGAAGGGGTCCCACCCAAAGAAGCAATATGGCAGCTCCCTGGGGAGGTGTGCCGGACCTTGGAGGGGAGTACAATGACCATATTCCTATTAAGAAAGGAATGCTCACTCTGTATGTATGTGCAGCTTCCTGTAGAGAATCATGTATCTGCTATAGGTTAGGATGTGCTTACATTATGATATAGTAACTAGAAGCAGGCACTGAGGAGATAAAAGGATTTGAAGTCTTTGTAATAAATCAGTCTCACACCACCCTGGCTCTCACGCTGTGCAATGCTGGTCACATAAGGCCTGTTTCACTCTGGAGTTGGAGCTGAAACCCCAACAAGATTCCATTTTGTTTTTTCTTTTTTTTTAATTTAATTATTTTATTATCAATTTTTTTTCTGGGTGGGGGAAAGGTTAAGTAACCTGCCCACATACCTAGGGCTAAATGTCTGAGGCTGGATTTGAACTCAGGTCCTACTGATTCTAGGGTCAGTACTCTGTCCATTGCACCATCTAGCTCCCCTCCTTCTTGAAACTTATTTTTTGGTGAAGCAATTAAGGTTAAATGACTTGCCCAGAGTCTGCTAGGATTGAACTTGGTTCAGTGCTCTATCCACTGTGCCATCTAGCTACCTCTAGATCTCATTTTGATACAAAGGGAGGCATCTGGAGGTCATTGAACAGTTAACAAAGTAGATTTACTAAGCCTCACCAAGGATAAGCATTAAGAATCCCTTTAGTTAATTGAGCTGATCTAAGTCCCTATTCACATTCACCAACCAAGCAACTAAGGGCTTCTCCACTCCAGGGCTACTTTATACTCTATTGATGAAAAAGTGAAATCAACAATCTGAAGATTATTTTCCTCCTCCACAAGTCTGAGAGATAAACTATCCTGTGTTCCTCTAATTTATTTATAATCTCGTTCTTTATGCCTAGGTCATGGACCCATTTTGATCTTATCTTGGTATATGGTGTTAAGTGTGGGTCCATGCCTAATTTCTGCCATACTAATTTCCAATTATCCCAGCAGTTTTTATCAAATAATGAATTCTTATCCCAGAAGTTAGGGGCTTTGGGTTTGTCAAACACTAGATTGCTATAGTTGACTATTCTGTCTTGTGAACCTAACCTTTTCCACTGGTCCACTAATCTATTTCTTAGCCAATACCAAATGGTTTTGGTGACTGCTGCTTTATAATATAATTTTAGATCAAGTACAGCTAAGATTATTTTCCTGAGTCAACCAAATCTCTAGGTGTTGGGACATTGTTCTTATCACAGGCTAGTCATGCTATCATTGGGTCAATGGTTATATATAGGTTAGTAACTTTTTGTACAATATTCCAAATTACTGAAATAATTCATAGCCTCAGCACTAAAGTGCCTACAAAATAGGCTTCCAACCAGTCTTAGATGTCTCCTCCACCTGTTCTCTTCAGTCGCATTCCATTAGGTATCACTCACTGTCATCTCTGACCTGCAATTCTCAAGTCACAGTTTTCAGGCGTATCATATGGCTGCTTGTTGAGAAATGAAAATTTACCATTCTTCTGGTAATCCCCTTTTGATCAAGTTTTCTCTTTTCTATGGCAAAGTGGAATTTTCAAGCCCCTGCCAACTCCTTTGTAGAAGCTGCTATTTCTCCCAGACTATAGAAATTCTGAAGAACTTGAGTTTTGGAAGTGATGGCATTCTCTAGCCTGACCCATCAGTTTTCCAACTCTCCCTACTTGGTTTTTTGAGGGTAGTCTGCACCTGAGATGAGAATTTCTTTCTTTCTTTTTTTAAATAACTTTATTGACAGAACCCATGCCGGGGTAATTTTTTATATTATCCCTTGCACTCACTTCTGTTCCGATTTTTCTCCTCCCTCCCTTCACCCCCTCCCCCAGATGGCAAGCAGTCCTATATATATTAAATATGTCGCAGTATATCCTAGATACAATATATGTGTGTAGAACCGAACAGTTCTCTTTTTGCACAGGGAGAATTGGATTCAGAAGGTAGAAATAACCCGGGAAGAAAAACAAAAATGCAAACAGTTTACATTCATTTTCCAGTGTTCTTTCTTTGCGTGTAGTTGCTTCTGTCCATCATTGATCAGTTGGAACTGAGTTAGATCTCTTTGTCAAAGAAATCCACTTCCATCAGAATATATCCTCATACAGTATCGTTGTTGAGATATATAATGATCTCCTGGTTCTGCTCATTTCACATAGCATCAGTTCATGTAAGTCTTGCCAGTCCTCTCTGTATTCATCCTGCTGGTCATTTCTTACAAAACAATAATATTCCATAACATTCATATACCACAATTTACCCAACCATTCTCCAATTGATGGTCATCCATTCATTTTCCAGTTTCTAGCTACTACAAACAGGGCTGCCACAAACATTTTGGCACATACAGTTCTCTTTCCCTTCTTTAGTATCTCTTTGGGGTAGAACTCCAGTAGTAGTGCTGCTGGATCAAAGGGTATGCATAGTTTGATAACTTTGGGGGCATAATTCCAGATTGCTCTCCAGAATGGTTGGATTCGTTCACAGCTCCACCAACAATGCATCAGTGTCCCAGTTTTCCCGCATCCCCTCCAACATTCATCATTATTTTTTCCTGTCATGAGATGAGAATTTCATAGCTATCATTTTATCTCTATATAGTGCTTAGGAGCTTAAAGGTCTCATCAGATTCTCATCATATAAATGGTCAAAGGATATGAACAGACAATTTTCAGAGGATGAGATTGAAACTATTACCACTCATATGAAAGAGTGTTCCAAATCATTATTGATCAGAGAAATGCAAATTAAGACAACTCTGAGATACCACTACACACCTGTCAGATTGGCTAAGATGACAGGAAAAAATAATGATGAATGTTGGAGGGGATGCGGGAAAACTGGGACACTAATGCATTGTTGGTGGAGTTGTGAACGAATCCAACCATTCTGGAGAGCAATCTGGAATTATGCCCAAAAAATTATCAAATTGTGCATACCCTTTGATCCAGCAGTGTTTCTATTGGGCTTATATCCCAAAGAAATACTAAAGAAGGGAAAGGGACCTGTATGTCCAAAATGTTTGTAGCAGCCCTGTTTGTAGTGGCTAGAAACTGGAAAATGAATGGATGCCCATCAATTGGAGAATGGCTGGGTAAATTGTGGTATATGAATGTTATGGAATATTATTGTTCTGTAAGAAATGACCAGCAGGATGAATACAGAGAGGACTGGCGAGACTTACATGAACTGATGCTAAGTGAAATGAGCAGAACCAGGAGATCATTATACACTTCGACAACGATATTGTATGAGGACATATTTTGATGGAAGTGGATTTCTTTGACAAAGAGACCTGAGTTTCAATTGATAAATGACGGACAAAAGCAGCTACACCCAAAGAAAGAACACTGGGAAACGAATCTAAACTATCTGCATTTTTGTTTTTCTTCCCGGATTATTTATACCTTCTGAATCCAATTCTCCCTACGCAACAAGAGAACTGTTCGGTTCTGCAAACATATATTGTATCTAGGATATACTGCAACATATCCAACATATAAAGGACTGCTTGCCATCTAGGGGAGGGGGTGGAGGGAGGGAGGGGGAAAAAAATCGGAACAGAAACGAGTGTCAATATAATGTAATTATTAAATAAAAAATTAAAAAAAAAAGATTCTCATCATATTGTTGACTTAGGCAATTCAGGCACAATATACAGAATAGATGAGAAAACTCAGAGAATCACTAGTAAAATCATACTACCTACAAGTAATAGAGGTGAGACTAGAATTCTGTGTTCTTTTTATCTTTTTAACATAACATACTACCTTTTTTTTTTTTTTTAGGCTTATTCTTTTCATAGATGATAGTCCTGCTAAGAAGCATTCATTTTGTTCAATCATTTTCAGTCATGTATGACTTTTTGTGACCCCACTTGGAGTTTTCTTGGCTAAGATACTGGAGTTATTTGCCAATTCCTTCTCTTGCTTATTTTACACATGAGGAAACTGAGGGAAACAGGGTTAAATGACTTGACCAGAGTCACACAGCTAGAAAGTATCTGAGGCTGGTCTGGATTCCAAGCCCAGTGCTGCATGCACTTTACCACCCAGAAGCAGTGTACTATAAAAATGGAAAGAATTTAGGACCAGGGAGGCTATGTGACATGATAGAAAGAGCACTAGTTTTGTTATCTGAAGACCTGGGTTCAGACTCACATGTGATGTTGGGCAAGCAACAACTTCCCTGGGCTTTAGTTTTCTCAACTGTAATATGAAACATTTGGACTGTATGTATGGCCTCTAGATTCACAACCCCAAAATTAGGAGGCTTAGATCTAGGAGTTAGAACACTTATCGTGTCTTCAAGGCCCACTATATGACCTTGGGTCCCTATGAATCTCAGTTTCTTCACCTGTAAAAGGAGGACAATAAATCCTATGTTGCCTACCTCACAAGTATATTACAGTGATCAGAAGAGAAGGTTCTCTCTCAGACTGAATAAAAACTCCTCTACTACGGTATCTATCTCAATTCCTTCTTTTCCCCAATCCCAAGCTCTGAAATTCCTTCCATTCCTTTCCTTTCATTATGGGACTTAGGAAGAATTCTTAACAAGCTTCCCTTCATATTATATTGTTTTCTTCTTACATTCTTTCATTTTTTTGGCATTCATTGAGATCCAGTTCCCCACATCACCCCTTCCCATTCCCCAGATATTAGTGTAGCCTTAGCTTTCCTGTCTAGTACTGGACTCACCTACTTTCATGCCCTGGGATGCACTGGACAAGGAAGAGAAGTAAGTTTATTTATTACTTGTAACCAATATTTCTATATGCTCCCTATGCTGCTTTCATTCAATAACTTCTCCTTTGAATTGATATCATCTAGATTTATTACCCTATTTAGGTCTTGGTAGTAGTTATCCATTAGCCTCCAGGTCATTTTTCTATCTCAAGAAGTTAAGTATTTGGCTCAGTTTTTCTCCTCACTCTAACTCCTGCCCTTACTTAGATATGTTTGTGCTCCCTCAAACACCCTGTTATCTCAGATCACTGATGCCTTCAACTCCCATGACATCTACCTTCACTTTATCTAAGCCATTATCCATAACAATTCTGCTTCTATGATCAAATATATCCTCCCCATTCTTTATTCCTCTTAAACCTAGTCTTCAACTTTACAAAGACCTCAAGCCCTTTCATCTTAGTGTTTTCCCAGACCATTACTCTTTATATTCACTTTTTTCTCTTCCCAATTTTTACATTATAGTTGACCAGTCTAACTTTACACTGTCCTTTAGTCAGGAATTACTTGCCCTATTGTTATTTATCCTTGCCAAATCATTCACTTCCTCCAATTCCTTTTACAAACTGAAAAATAGAAAATAATAAAAAGTTATACATGGCATGCCTTCTGGGACTATTCCTCCAATCCAAACTTGCACTCATAGGTTATAACCTTTGTGGGATGATTACACCAAGTTCAATGTACTTTGTAGCTCTCCACTCCAAAAACTATAGCTCACAAGCCTCCAACAATGTCATTTCTTAGCACAATGACAACACTAATTCACAGAAAAGGCATTTACTAGAAATAACATAGCATTAAAAGTAGTAACACATTCCTCTAAACCTGGGGTTCAGCTTCCTACAAATGCAGTCATTGAGGAGAATGGACATACACGTAGAGTATACTAGTAAAGAGATATCCATGTAGGGAGTGCACATGGTCAAAGCAACTCAAATTTTTAGCCCTAGAAGGCATTTTTTTTCTTTCTTGTGATATCCTCAAACTGTTCCCTCTGGACATATTATATCAACTGTTTACCTTGCTCTCCTGAGTTTTCTGGTCCTTCTCTTCTTATATAGCTTTGCTCAACTTTAAAGCTGGGTTCTTTGTAATTACTTCTCTTCATAATTCAATTTGACCCCCAACCTGGATTCTCTGGTTCTTTTATACATTGGGTGCAGTATGTCCTGCTAAGTGATTAGCTCTACTGCAACATGCTATTGTCAGTTGAGATGGAGAAGATAAAAATATGCTTCTTCTCTCTTCTGATGCCCTCTGAAAGAGTCACAGGAAAAAAGACTAAGGAGTTGAAGGAAGGGGGCAAGCACTAATAAAGAGGGAGAGATGATAAGTGATAGCAAATGAACTAACTCTGTAAGAAGCTCAAAATTCTAGAAAGCATAAGTGAAGAGAAGACATATTTCAGGCCTGGAAGATAGACTCTGAAAAGGCATAGAGAAGACTTGGAATATAGTATACTTAGTATAGCAAATAGGCCAGTGTGGTGAACTTGAAGGAAAGTTATGAATAATAAACCTAGAAACATGGGCTGGGACCACTGTGAAGAGCTTTAAAAGCCAACTAGAAGAATTTGCATTTTATCTTGGTGTCAAGAGAGAGTCACTGGAGTTTCTTGATTAGAAGAATGATATGGCTAGATCTGTATTGGCAACCAGTCAATAAACATTTATTAAAGCTTACTATATACTAGACACTATGCTTAAGAAGTATTATTCTGAGAATTGTGTGGAATGAGGATTGGAAAGGAAGAGAGTGGAAGCAGAGAGTCTGAGGAGGAGGCTATAATTCATTGGAGAAGGAGTTTTTCATGTCATATAGAGATGGAGATAGATGGAGAGAGATGTTGTGGAGGCAGAAGCCTTGGCAACAGACAGAATAATATGGATAAGAAGGAATGAGGAGTCTAGGATGACTATAATATTTTTAAACATAGGTGAGTAGAAAAAACAGGAAATTTCCTCAATAGAAATAATAAAGTTAGGAAGAAGATGGAGGGGAAGGGTATGAGTATATGAGTATGAAAACAACTAGCTGGTAAAATAGATAAAGCACTGGTTTTAGAATCAGAAAAACTTGAGTTTAAATCTAGTCCCAGACATTTAATAGTTGTATGACTATGGGCAAGCCATATAACTTCTGTCTTAGTTTCTTCATTTAAAAAATGGGAACAAAAATAGCATCTACCTCCCAAGATTGTTGTAAAGCTCAAATGAGATAATAATTATAAATATGATAATTATAAAAATAACTATAAAATAGATCATAATTATAAAGTGCCTGGTACATAGTAAATGTTCTATAAATATTAGCTATGATTACATAACAATTATCATGATTATTATTTGTGTGGGGGGAGATATTCAACTATATTGTGAATTTATTGAGTTTAAGACATCTATGGGACATACAATTTTAGATGTTCTGTAAGATACAGGAACATCTAAGAACTGCTGTGCTGCAATGTATAGAGCACTTGGTGGAAAATCTGAATTTAATCTAGTTTAAGATATTTACTAGTGTATGGTCTGAGGCAAGTCCTTATTTTTATTTGCTCAGTTCCTTATCTGTAAAATGAGGACATATTGGAGAAATAAATGGTAACCAACTCCACATCTTTGCCAAGAAAATGCCATGGACATTATATAGAATTAAAAATGACAGAACAAGTGAACAACAAGATGTGGGAGCAAAACTAGGATTGATCTCACACACACACACACACACACACACGTGTATATATCTGATAGTCATGTGATCATCAAGAAAAAGTATATATTGAGCAAAGAGCCTAGAAAAGAGCGTTGGGTTAGCTAGAGATAGGATATATATGGTAATTTAACAAAGAAGATTGAGGAGGAGGAACCAGACAGATAGGAAGAGAACCAGGAGAAAGAAAGAGTATCTCTAAGGAGGAGGTGGTCAACAATGTCACATGCTACAGAAAAGTTAAGTAGCGTGAAGACCGAGAAAACATCATCATATTTGGCTATTATGAGATCACTATTTACCTTGGAAAAAAACATTTCGATTGAAAGATAAAGCTGGAAGCCAGGTTGCAAGGTGTTCAGGAGCAGGAGATTAGACAGAAAAACAAAGAAAAGATGATTTTTTTTTTCCAGAAAAAGGAGGAAAAATATAGAATGTTAACTTGAGGGGATGTTAGTGTGTCAAAGTTCAATGGTCAACATCCAAGTTACTGACTACAAAACTTAAAGACAATGTAACAAATAATGATCCAAAGACATAGAAAATAATTTACAATGTTTTATCTGTAAGGAAGCTGATTCTCCTCAAACTATCTCTGTAAACCAGAGATGACTTCTGAAAACACCAATTCAGTTCACTCAGGATGGATACCAATCACTTCATCTTTCCCACAACATAAAGGTAAAAGGTAAAAGTATTTATAGCATCAATGGAAAAGGTTGTTGAAGCTTTGGTTAAAATAGATTTAATTAAGATTTTAAAAAAAGATTTGTTAGGATGTTTCTAAGCAGAAAGAAGGAAAAAAAAAGGGGTGGGGGGTGACTGAAAGGCCAACCTCAGGAGGAGACAAGAATACTTCAGCATCAAAGGTACAAAGAAAGGAGCTGAATTTGAAGGAAACCGGTCTGCCTTTTCTTTAAAGAGAAAAAGCTTTGCTTTATTTTAATCACCCATTATTCACTTTCTCATCCTCACATTCCAACTTCCTCCTCCTCCACTGAGAACTCAAGAAAAACAAAACTCATTATAACAGGTACAATCAATCAAAAGAAATTTCTACATTGGCCAAGTCCAAAATTTTTTAAAATCTCATTCTGTGTTCTAATTTCACTTGGCTATTATCAGATGGATAGCATCTGATATCCATCTTCTTCATTACTCCTTTGGAATCCTGGTTAGTCATTATGCTGATAAGAATTTGGTCCAATAGTATTTTATCTCATTTATATACCATAACTTGCATTTATTCTGCATACCCCCCCTGAGATTTCCATTCTTTGAGGCCTAAAAGAACTACAAATATACATCCTTAGAATTTGTTTTGCTAAGGACCAATCCCTCACTTAAATCTTCCTTCATTCCAATTTCCCTCCCTCTTTTCCTTCATTGATTTTTCCTCCAGTTAAGTTAAATGTATTTCTGTGCCTAGCTTTGCACGTGTACATATGTATGTATCCTTCCTTTGATTTAGTTCAGATAGGATTTAGGCTAAAGTGTTAGTCACTCCCTCTCCCCCTACTCCTTGTTTATTAAGATATCTATTTGTATACCTTGATTATGTAAAATTTCTCTAACTTTCCTTTCTCTTTCCCCATTCCACTCCAACACATTCTTCTTTCCTCTCTGTCCATTTTTCTCCCTTTAAGATCAAAATATAACAGAATACTCCCAATATCACTGTTCAGTCATATCTGAGTTTTCATGAAACCTATTTTTGAGTTTTCTTGGCAGAGATACTGTAGTGGTTTAGCATTTCCTTTTCTAGCTCATTTTACAGATGATGAAATGGAGGCAAATATCTAGTATAACATAGCTAGTAATTGTCTGAGGTCAGATTTGAACTCAGGAAGAAGAGTCTTTTTGATCCAGGCCCCAAGCTCTATCCACTGTACCACTTAGCTCTATACACTCTACCACTGTTCCTAATATTTTCAGACCTCATCTAATAAAACTCCCTCTATGAATCTGAGAGCCATTGAATGTATCAGGTCTCCATATCTTGAATTTAAGAAGTTTCTCTTTGTTTAATTCTTTATTATTATTTTCTTTCATGTTTATCTCTTAAGTTTCTTTTCTTTCCTGTGTTTGAATTTCAAGGTTTCTCTGAAATTCTTGTCTCTCATCAGGAATGCTTGAAAGTCCTCCATTAAAGGCCCATGTTTCCCTCCCCTATCCCCCTGTAGCATTATACTTAGTTTTTCTGGGTAAATTATTCTTGGCTATAAGCCTATATCCTTTGTTTTTTGGAATATTATATTCCAACTTCTCTACTTCTTAATAGTGAATGTGGTTCCCTGGTTGTTGTGTCCTGCTTTCTAGAGCCCCCAAGTTGGGGTGACAAAATGTACCGTTGCTTTCTAGAGCCCTCATGCTGGGTGATTAAAATATGCCTTCCTAGTGGAGAAATGATGAGGCAGGACTCCTGAGGATGGTGGAAAAATGGAGTCCATTTATTACAAGGTCTTTTCTCCTTTTATACCCTCATATCTTTATGTAACTAAACATGAGTATGTGCTAAGTAAATACTGCATGTGGGACACATAAACAACTTGCTATTGTATGTAGTTTGCCACCTCATACCTTTTTGCCACCTGATATCACTCTGCTTCAATCATAACACAAGTTGTCACTACCCCCCTGACTTCTGAGGAAGGCCAAGAGCCCTTAGGGGAGATGGGGAACTGAACCAGACATTGTTAGCAGGTTCCCTCTGGGCTGAAGTGTCTTATACTTCACCCAGAGTTTCCGCACTGTCTGTAACCCTCTACACCTGGTATTTTAATTCTTTCTTTCTGGTTGAAGTATTTTTTTTCTTTAACATGGAAATTTGGATTTTGGCTATATGTTCCAGGAAGTTTCACTTTGGAATTTCAGTAGGTGACCAGTGGAAAGAGAGCCTTGTTTCATGGAATCAAATGTTTGACTTGTATTTTTCTAAACCATTAAGGAAATTGTGTTAACAATGTGATCTGCTATAGATTATCATTTGTGAATTTTTGCCTATTTTTCTCAAATTTTTGTCAAAAATGTCCTTCATATATATGTAGATTATTTTCTAATGATTTCATAGAGATGGAAAGGACAACATACAGATTGGCAATTGCTAATTTTTTCTCTCTTTTATTGGGGCAATAATATCTAAAATATTTTTCCAAGCCTTTATTTTTATACCGACATACATATAGTTTACCTATAGTATATATGTGTGTGTGTGTGTGTGTGTGTGTGTGTGTGTGTGTGTGTGTATGTATACACAGCTACTCACAGCAGCTGTTGTGTTGTGTTGGGAGATCCAGGGGAAGAAAGAGATCAAGAATAGAGGCTGTACACACACACACACACACACACACACACACACACACACATAGAATAATTTTTTGCTAACAATTATTCATTTCTTTGGACAGATTTCCAGAAACAAGAAATAATATAAATGAGGTTTTTGGAAGATGAAGGAAATCAATTGATCTTCACTAATTACCATGAGCGTTAGTTTCAATTCTTTCTACACACTTTTTTGGACTACTTCTTTCCTATAAACTACAATAGACCTTACCCCTCATTTGCTACAAAAATTTTCTTTATACCTACAACAAAATCTGTGGCAAAGGGGAGTTGCCAAAGGTAGGAGGACCCAGATAGAAAAGCCTTTTTAACACCATATTCTTAACTACTATAGTAGAGCTTGGAGCATTAAAAAGAAGGTAGTAAGGGAAAGAAGCAGAATCAAATAAAAGCCATTAAAAAAAAAAATCTGAAATCTGTTCTAGTTCATCTCAAGCTCTGTGCCCTTTTCTCTACCATTATATTGTGAGCTCTTAAAGAGTAGGGCCCTTGTTTTTTTTTTTTTGTTTTTTTTTTTCTTTAAATCTTTCTTTCCCTGAATCTACCAACACAGCACAACAACAAACTGAAAGCTCTGTTGGATGTGAATGTGAGTAGCCATTGTGAACCTCTAGTAGGTAATCTGGCAGATTTCACCAACTCTTTATAGGCCAACGTCCACGTCCAACTGCACCTGACATAGGGAGAAGTCAGGGAGTTTATCATGGCCAAAAAATGGCAATGTTGTTATTCTCTTCTAGGGTTGAGATTATGGAATGTCAGGAATTGGAAGAAACCTTTAAACAAAGCAATGTGGTAGAAAGGGCCCTGCATATAGAAATAGAGGTCATGGATTTGAATTCTAGGCAGTGAGATACAATGGAAAGTATGAGGATCAGAAGATGTAGGATAGATTTCCATATCAACTATGTGACCTGGGTTAGTCACTTAAACTTTGTAGGTCTCAGTTTTTATAGCTGTAAAATTGAGGGTGGATTAAATGGCTTCTAATGTCCCTTCAAGTTCCCTTCTACTTCTCATTCATTCTATATTGCTACATTATTATATGTTTGACTTTGGGCAAGTTTTGACCTTTGAAGGCTTAAGTTTCCTGATCTGGAAAATGGTTGAAATGGATGTCTCACTAGAAGATACTTTCCAACTCTACATTTTATGTAGCTGGTCACCTAGTCCAGCCGTTTCAATTTCCAGATGACAAAAACAAGCCTGAGAAAGGAAAGGGGTGGAGATTTAGTCAAGGTCACTTGGCAAGATAGTGGAGAAGTTGGGATTCATATTTGGACCCTGATGCACATCAAACTGCAAACTCTGATTTTAGAGTTAGCTAGGAAGTATTGTGGAGAAAATACTGGGCTCAAATCTGGCCTCAAATCCTACCTGCGACTCACACACACATATATACACATACACACATATATAATCTAAAACTGATTGTGTTGTGTACACACAGTTTTCAGTACATACTCCCACACCTCCACCCCACTTAATTAGAAGCTATAATGACATAGGAGACAAAAAGCTGACTACGGAATGTGTGCCGCCTGGACTCAGCGGCTGTCACCTTGGACGTCAATTAAGTAACCTCCAGGAAAATCTCTTAATTATAAACGACAGGACAATTGTTAATCTGCATTAGTAGGGGGAGGTGGCAAGTTAAAAAAAAAAAAAGAAGCCAGAACGAGGAGGCGTCTGTCACAAGGCCAATAGGGCACCCCTCGCTCTAAAGTTCCCCGTAAGGCGCGCGTTCCCGAAGATGTAAGCGCGGACGCAGCCACGGGCGTGCGCGCTCCCGCTCCGGGGAACGTCGGCAGTACTAAGAAGGCCTGTACGTGCTCGCGCCCTCAGGCGATGGGCGGGACTGGGGGCGCGGCCGGGAGCCAGGCCGGGGCGGGGCTGCCGGCGCCGAAGGTGCGGCTGCTTGGGTTGCTACAGGTGCGTTGCGGGAGCCCGAGCACTAAGGAGCCGTAGCGGGGACTGCAGAATTTGAGGCTGCGTTTGAGTCAGGTGGGTGATTCCCCTCCCGGGGCCTTTCTCTTCTTTACGCGAGCGTCGAAGGCGACTCGTGCTAGAGAGGCCTCGGGGTGGGGGAGATGGGTGCGAGGCAGGTGCGCCCCCTCCAACTGCGCATGCCCCCCAAGAGGGTTGTGGGGTAAGAAGTGTCCCTTAGATGGGCACGCTACTGCGAGGAGTGAGGATAAATGCATTCCGTTGTTTGGGAGAGGGGGTTGGGGCTAGAATGACCCGCCCTCAGCCCCCCTTTGAATGTCCATTTTCTCCCACTTATCTACCTATAAGGTTTTAGGAGAAAAATAGACGCCAATTACAACTCCAAAACTCCTTCCTGGTTGGAAATGAGTGAGAAGCCTCATCCTTTCCCCTCCCCCCCCAGTTATCCTTGCCTACCCCTGTCTCGCATGTATACTCAGTTTATCTTTGATTTCTCTCCCAAACTCCCTCAGGACTTCGTAAAGGGGAGGCCTCTAGATGTTTGAGACTTTACTGCCAGGAAGAGGATGTGTATGTTTGTGTCTTAACCATATAGTACTGAGCATTTCAATAGCACCCATCACCCATCTAGGTGTTAATATAAGGTAACAGTATCCTTTTAAGCTCAAAGGTGAAGATGTTAGGAGTAAACCATCTGGCATTACTCTTTTGTCCTCTTCTTGGTGCTTATGAACAATTGTGTTTAATTGATGCTGTTAACAGAGATATTTATTTTTATTTTAAAAATATTTTTTTATTTTTCCTTCTCCCATTCTTAACTCCCCCTCCCCCCCCCAAAGCTAACTAATATAATACATTTTTGTTGATTTTAAAAAATGCCTAAGGCCGCAGTGTTTAGAGAATGCTGTTTTTAGAAAAGAAGGACTACTATTCCTCATTTCTTTCACTCACTGTATAGTGTTGAAACAAAGAGACACACATTACTTATCTTTTATTAACCTCTGGGTATTGATATTAGGTATCTGCTTTAGTGAAGAGAAGTGACATTTTGCTTCCTCTTTAAACATTTTCACCTTGTGAGTAACAATGGATATCTATTAAACCTATTTATCATTTTCATATTTCTTAACTAAGTCTGTAGACTCTTTGAGTGCAAGAATTTGGCTAATTAATCTGTACCCACCTCCATCCTGATATTAAATAGCCTATGAAGATTTAGTAAATGTGTAGAAGTAGTCATTTTCATTCTTAACTATGCCCTGGAAGATGTTACCTATTGGTCCCTGAACTGTAAACTATCTCTGACTAGGGAAATGGATTGGCAACATTAGTAACTAAAAGGTGACTGGTGCCATCTTGTGAAAAGTAATTGTTGCCTATTGGTTGCTTCCGTCTATGATTTTAACTTTGTATATTTAGGTTTTGTTCCTGATTAAGGTCGAGACCAAATTTCTAACTTTTAACCATGTCTTAAAAAGAAAACTTTAGAAGTGAAACTTTTAACAGAAGCTCCCAATGCAATTAAGTTCTTGGCTTTGTAGAGGATCTCTTTCTTACCGTGGCTTTATTAAATCAAGTCTCTTCCTAGTTGACTGTGCTTGTGGAAACTGCTTTTACAATTATAGTTTTAGGGATATTAACATGGGCTGTAAATCTTATATGGTTGAGAGGATGCTGCTTTCAAGGAAAAGGGTTTTTTTTTGGGGGGGAGGGGCATGAAAAATATTAATTTCTTTCCTCCCTGTATGAGTGTTGTACAGAAAATACACACATTTATCTTATCTTGTATATATAAGTAGTGAATAAGCATGTTATTGCTAATAAAGTTTACATAATGCACATATACATTATAACATAGTGGGTTTTTTCCTTTTGTAATTTCAACTATGGTAGTTTAATTCCAAAATGGAATTCTTTCTCTCCCACTTTCTATTCTAGAATGTATTTCTATATAATTTGTGTGTTTACATTGACAATTGCTATTTTATCAATTTTCACCTTAAATTTCAATTATTGCTCCTTTTTGTTGCCATTTTTTCCTTTCATATTTTGTCATCAATCTGCAATAATGAACAACATTCTATGTTAGAAAAAGCACATTAAAGAGAAGGAATACACAAAGATCCAAGAGAAGGATAAAGGATATGGAGTGCAATGGAAAGAGTACTGGATTTGTAATTTAAGGACCTGCGTTTGAATCC
This sequence comes from Antechinus flavipes, assembly GCF_016432865.1. Classification (NCBI taxonomy): domain Eukaryota; kingdom Metazoa; phylum Chordata; class Mammalia; order Dasyuromorphia; family Dasyuridae; genus Antechinus; species Antechinus flavipes. The sequence goes on from NC_067402.1 coordinate 227,795,584, forward strand.
CAGTCTTTTGTTGATCTGTTGAATGAAATTGTTGGGCAAGATGACTCTTCAGATCCTTTTCAGCTCTAAATCTATAATCCTTTGATGAGAGAGAACTCATTAGTAAAAGGATCCTCCAGGCTACAGTTTTAAGATATTTTTGTTTTTCTTATTTTAAAATTAGGTAAAAACTTGAAAAATGTTAGCAAACATGAACATTTTCATATATATAGTCCTGCTTTTGACACAAGGCTGTGACCTTGGATAAATTATTTAAATTCCCAGAACCCCAGGCAAATCTCTTAGATTATAAACTGCAGAACAATTGCTATCCTGCATTGCTAGAAGTTTGCAATAAAATCACAGATCCTATTTTTAAAAAATAGTAGCACTACATTAACTTCTGCTTTGCCCCTTTCTGAAATTCCTTCTGCCCTTTTGCATATTTTAAATGTTTCATTGTTACTCTTTTATTTCTTTTACATCATTGTTGTTTCTGTCTCTACTTCCTTCCTCACTCTCCCCCAAATAAAAAGTATAATCAAAGAGAAAAAAATCATGCATTGATTGTGATTGAAAATGTTATGTCACAGAATCCTGTACCCAGAGAACCTTACCTCTACCAAGATGTGGGAAGTTTAATATCTCTCATTAGTCTTCTAGAGATGTGATTGGGTATTATGTTCCGGTTCCTAAGTTTTTTGAATTTCTTTTCCTTTGCTATGTAATTTTATTATATAAATTATCCTTCTGCTCACTATCAATTCATGCAAATCTTCCCAGGTTCTCTGAAGCCATCTCTTTCATCTTTCTTTTCAGCATAATATCTGTTATGTTTGTATTTGATATTTTGTGCAGGCATTCCCCAGTTGATAGGCACCCATTCTAATTCTTTGCCCCAAGAAAAGTGCAGCTATACATATTTTTGTATATATGGATTCTTTCCTCTTATCTTTACTGTCTTTGTAAAATAAATCTACTGTTGGATCAAAAAGAATTTGGAGAATATTGTATTAGCTGAATAACAATCAGTTGACTGGGAAATATTTAATGACATCATACTCAAATACTATTCTGAAATAGATCATATAGATGGATCAAAACCATTACCTTTCTTTAAAGAAATAAGTAACAGGGAAAGAGACTTTTTCTATACTATCTTTTTTTTCCCTTTAAAGATAAAACTCTTGGGGCAGCTAGATGGCACAGTGGATAAGAGCACCAGCCCTGAAGTCAGGAGGACCTGAGTTCAAATTCGAGTTCAGACACAATACTAGCTGTGTGACCCTGGGCAAATCATTTAACCCCAATTGCCTCAGCATCAAAAAAAGAAAAGACGATGATTTGAACTCACTTCAGAAGAGCTATAATTTCATTGATGCAGATTCCCCTTCCATCATACCATTTATAATCTTTGGAGTTGTGATCCAAAAAACAATTAATCACAGAGTAGTCAGCCTTCTAGTGATGAACCTCTGGGAATTTAGGAAAATGGGAGCCCATGATTAAAACCTTTCCCTTCGGATTGATAGAACTTTGCTAGAGATTGTGTTCTCCATTGGCATAGCCATTGAAATCCAGAAATCCAGGACAATGAGGCAGCAGAGGATTTCATTTATGATTTAGCACTATTTCAAGCTAAAATACTTAATCTTTGGCTATTTTTAAACTGCATTAAACTTCATAATTACATAGTAATTATATTAAACTTTTAAAATCCCAACCCTTTATTTTATACCAGTATTGTGGATACTTAACAGCTGTGATCTAATAAATGTGTTGTCATGGCTCAATGACCAATGGTACTCTTAGTACCATGACACTGACACAGTTACTCTGTAATTGGACTCTGATTTCTCAAGACTCAAGCAGGTGATTGTATTAATGCAGATGTCTGTTCCTTTCACAAAAAGGTCAGGGTTTTTAACTAACAAAAAATTCATTATTTTGCTTGTTAAATGTTTTCCTTTTTATTTAAAATCTTTAGACTACCTACTTCTATTCAACATATATATATATATATATATATATATATATATATATATATATATATATATATATATATATATATATATTTAGTTAATACATGTACCATAGCCCTATAACACTTTATTTTTTACTTCTTAAATGAGTTATTTAATCATACCATAAAATATAGAAAATCTAGACTCAAGAAGTGCTCCCCTCTAAGAGAAAAGAAGAAATGAAGACCAATATAATTTTTCCCTTCCATTAGATTTTGGCTCCACACTTTTAAGAGCAAATGTGGAATTGTTTATTTCTTGTTTATTCAATAACAAAATTAAAGTTTAAAAAATTTTCCAACTACTGTAACAGGTCTTTGCTTGTTACATACCCTTGGTTTTAGATTTCAAAAAACCTTTTACTTTTTTTTCTTCAAGTTCAAGAATAATGTAATAAATATAATATATAATAAATATAATATGATAAACATAAGACCATGATAGCCTAATAGAAATACTTTCACCCTTATGTGCAATTCCCCACATGTATTTATTTTAAAATGTCTTGGGAATTATAAAATTTATACAGTAATTGAAAGAGCACTAGAATAAAGTTCAAAAAAGCAACATCTTATTCCATATACCATAATAAACTCTTAAATGCATGCATGACTTAAAAAGAATGATCTCTTCAAGTTTAAAAGAAAATTATAGGATAATGGAAGGAGGAGGTGTCTTGTGCTGTATTGGCTAAAGAAAGTATCCTTAACTAGATAAGAAATAGAAGAGAAAATGGACAGTTTCAATCTTACAAAATTAAAAGGCTTTTGTGTTTGTAAAATTGAAGAATGTAATTGGGGAAAATCTTCATAACAAAAATCTGATAAGTGTCTGATTTATAAGATATTCATGGATTTGATACACATATTTAAGAAAAAAAGGTCCAATCCCTAGTAATACTGTATTGAGTTAGCTTTTACAAAAGCTTTTTGATTTCATGTAGTCAAAGTTGTCCATTTTATTCTTTACCTTTATCTTTATTCCTTGTTTTGGAAAGAATTTTGGTCACAGTTATCCAAAAATACTTCAATTTTCTTGTAATTTTTAAAAATGGTGCATGACTTTTTATATTTAGATAATGTATTCATTTGGAGTTGATGACAACATATAGTAAAAGAGATGCTTTGCAAATTTCTTGAACTCAGAATGAGATTATGCTGAAAATATATGGTGATTATATATGCATATATATAAAGTAAACTTGATTTTTATTCTAAGTTTTTTACATCATATATATTATTCAGTTTTAGGAATAAGTAAAAATAAGAATAGGTCCTGGAGTCTGGATGACCTGATTCAGATCCTGCCTCAGACACTTAGTAACTGTGTGACATATCATTTAACCCCAATTGCCTTCTTTAAAAAAAAACAAAAAAACAAGTAAAATTTATTGTGGAAATCTAAAGTGCTTCGAGGTTATGAACAGGCAGAAGAAATATAATTAGTCAACAGCTTTTTGATGGAATACTCAAATTAATATTTAGTAACTAATAATGATAATAGAAACGCAAACTAAAACAATTCCAAGATTTTATGTTACATCTGTCAGGTTGACAAAAATTTTATAAAAATTTAGGTATACTAAAAAATTATTTTTTGTGAAACTGTAAATTGGGCCAAATTTGTTCTGGAAAATAAGTTGGATTTTACCTAAAAGACATGAAGCTTTTTATATCCTTTGAGTGAGTAATACATGTACTCCAAGAGTATAAAATATAAAGGAAAATGTCACACAGATGTAAAAATACTTATAGAAGCACCTTTTTGTTTTTTGTAAATTATTTTATTGTTATGTATTGTTCTTATGTCACCTATATTTCCCCTGAATCTCTCTACCTTTTCTGTCATAGGAAACATAACAAAAATTTCCTTTAAAAAAAGGAAGGAAGAAAATTTAGCAAAACTAGTCAATAAATTGAAAAAAAATCTGACATTGTAATTTTTCCACAGGTGCAGATATTCCCCCCCCCTCTGCAAAGACATGAATGGGATTTTCCATATATTTCTTCTTTGGAGCCAAGCTTGTTCTTTGTTATTTTGCATCATTTACTTTTGATTATTTCATTTACTTGTATTTGTCATATATTTTTTGGTTCCGCTTATTTCACTGTGCATCAATTCAAGTAAATCTTCCCATGCTTTTCTATCTATATTTGATGATTCTTGTGCGTGCGCGTGTGCCCCCCCCCACTCTAATATTTCTTAGCATTGATAGACCGACCATAGTTTGTTTAGTCATTCCCCATTGATGCACACATATATTTTGTTCAGTTTTTTGCTACCATAAAAAAAGTGTGTGTACAAGATTTTGGTATATATAGTTTTTTTCTTTTTGTCCGTGACCTAAGAGTATATATGGCAAGTAGTAGAATATCTGGTTCAAAGATTATGAATATTTAGTCTATGTGTATAATTCTAAATTGCTTTTGAGCATGGTTGTCTTAATTCATAGTTCCACTAGCAAATTATCAATATGCCTATTTTCTCTTTCAACATTTCCATGTTTCATTATCTTTGCTAATTTGCTGAAAACTTCATAGTTATTTTGATATATATTTCTCTTATTGTAGTGGGAGTGGGGAGAACAAAGTGAATACCTATCATTAGTAATGAAATTGTATTATATAAATTTAATGGAATATTATTGTCCAATAGAAATTATAAATATAAAAAACTTGGGAAAGATTGGGAAGACTCATATGAACTTACATAGAAGAATAAACAGAACTAGTTGAGTAATTTATGCAGTGATCACTATAAGACAAGGGGGAAATCCTTGAAAAACTTTAGAACTTTATATTAGTTTGATCAGTCATGACTTCACATGATTATGATGAAGCATGGCTCATCTTGGTAGAGAAGTGGTGAACTAGAGATACAGAATAAGGTGCAAGTTTTCACAAATGACCAAGCTATGTATTTGTTTTGCTTGACTGTATTTCTTACATGGGCGGGGGCTCTATGGCACTAAAGAAAAGTGACTGATGTTAAACCACAAAAAAGGGGGAAAGGCATCACTAATTTTTAAAAGATTACCTGGATTTAGAGGGAGAGCACTAGGTTCAAGTGCTGTTTCTATTTCTGGGACTTGTTTGTGTCTCAGTTTAATTAATTGTGAAATACAAGAATTGGACTAGAATGTTTTCTCAAATCTCACATACCATAATAATAACACATAGTAATAAATGATCCTACTGAAATAACCAGAATCTCTTCTTTGAGGCAGTTTCTACTAGATCTCACAGCTGGAAAAAAAAATTTATAGAATATTTGGTGAATAACATACATGATGAGGTCTGGGACCTCTGACTGGAATCATTACAGGGAAATATGAATTTGTTACCTGTATGTAATGTCTGAACTGCCATTGGATTTGGGAGGGGGAAATTAAAGGTCATGTTTACTTCTGTTGTCAGCAGGACTTATGCTATTTTTATTACAGCTTCTGAGCAATATTTCACTGAGAGTTATTGTTATACAACATAACTAATTATCATGCATTTTTTGATGTATGCCACAGGAATGTTTGAGGGAGACAAAGAGAAGATGGATCATAAGGATAGAAGGAAATAAGCATTATATCTGGAATTGCTAAGTGCTTTACAACTATTATCTCATTTGATCATAAGTAACTCTTCTGAGCTCTTAATTTGTACTTTATTTTAGTGGACACACTCAAAATAGGCTGGGAAATGAACCCTTAAGCCATATTTGAATGAGAGAAATGTGGGGGTTTTATCCTTTTCTCAATGGTGGTGTTTATATGTCAAAAGGGAAAGAGGCCTTTTTTTTCCCTCAAGAAAATATTCATTTAAACATTGTCATTTAGGTGTTTAAAATGCACAGTATTTTTGTTTTTTAAATTTTTGATTTCAAAATTCTCTCCTCCCTTCTCTTTGAAAAGGCCCATGTGAAGTTATGCAAAACATTTCCATAAAAGTCATATTGTGACTCTGTATTTTTCTAAAAAGATTTTTTTTCTTGAAGAAGTTATTTTCCTAATTTGGGTACTATATGTTTTCTCCTAATTAATCAGTTTATTACTGAAGTGGGGATACAAAGATATGAAAATAAGGTAGAATTTGCTGTTTAAATGGTTGATGAAAGGAAAAGCAAGATATTTATAAAGTCTGTGCAAGAGGGATCCAGACTAGGGTGGTGGTAACGATTTTAGTAGAGAAATAAATGTCAAGAGGATAGAAGAAAACTTGGCAACTCACTAGATGTGACTGAAGTTTAAAGATAAATAAAAAGTCAACTATGATAGATATAAAAGAAAGGTCTAGAGAAAGTAATATTTGAGAAAGGGAGAATTTTTTTTCTCCTGAGAGTACAAAAAACTTTGTGGAGGAAGTGTGATATAGGCCTAGAAATAAGGGAGGGATTTTAAGAGGCAGAGATGATAAATGACCTACTAGAGTCATATTGTTGAGCAAAGGAATGGAGACACAGGATACAGCAAGAAAAGAATGGAGGTCAGCAAGAACATAAGCATGGTTGAAGGAAAATTTTGCTAGGTACAGTTTTCTAGATAGATAGAAACCAGATTGTATATAACCTTGACTATTAGCCTAAATTTACACTCATACTTGGTTGGCACTGCTGAGCTTCTGAAAGTTTTTTACTACAGGAATGTCTTAGATTTGGGGGCTTTTTTTTTTTTTTTTTTTTTTTTTTTTTTGTGAAAATGAGATTGAAGAGTATAAGAAACTGCAATCAAGAAGACCAGTTAAGGGTGATTGTAATACTAAGTAGCATAAGTGAAGTATGCACAAGAAGAATATTTAATCTTATTCAAGCAACCAAAATTAACCCATGTGAAACAGCGAACAGTATGAGCAGAATATATTTGTGCTAAATTGTGTTAGATGTCTCAAATCTTAGGTTTGAACTTCTTCAATAACCTTCTTATATTCCCCATATTATATAGACTCATTGAGCGACTATACAACCAAGTTTTTGTTTGTTTTAAAAATAACTAGTTACTAGAACTTGGGGAATTAGAGTAACTAGTTTTTCAGTAATTAAAGCTTAAAATTAAAAGGATTTTCTAGTTAGTTAGAAGACATAATTGTAATTCCCCCATTCTCTCAGTATTTTATTTAATTCAAACGTTACTGGAACTTAAGTCCAAATAACCTATTTTTCAATTCTGTTTTCTTCCAGAATCTTGTTTGAAAAATGTTTAGGAAAACTGAATACTTTAAAGATATTTTTGGTAGTGCATATTTTTTTTGTCTAGTACTTAGGAGATGTAATAATGTTATATTATATAATATACAATGATATACAATGTAAAATAATTTAGAACTGGAAAGGGTTGTTAGAGAAGATAAAATCCAATCCTTTAATTTTAAAGATAAGCTAATTTTTTTCTTAGCTGTCAAAAAAAATGTTCCATGGGCACAGTGTTGGCATTTTTTTTTTTGACAAAAATATTTTTATTTTGACATCTGAAAGTGTTGACTTCTCAGGACATGGCTTTTGATATCTTTCCTAACTTATTCATCTGCTTATTGAACTGTCCCTTTCTCAGAAACATAGATATAATCCAAAAGTTTTCTCATATTCTTGTTTTTGACTGTGATGACCTGTTGCATCAGGGCACCTGAATTTGATACAAATTCATTATCATTTCCTTCAAGAATTAACTTATTGGGGGGAGTGGAGCTTGAGAAACAGCACAAATAAGTGATCTCATGCATACTCTTCAGATATATTTTTCAGTCAAGAAATTTTTGATTTTAACAACATTTGATGGGGAAGTGGGTGTACAGAGACCTTAAAACAAAAACCCAGGGGAACATTTTTGATCATGGTTTCCCCTCCCCTCAATAGTATTTTGTTCTCCAAAAACACACAAAAAACCCCACAAATGCTTCAGTATTTTATTCCTGCAAAACCTTATGTTGCATATTTTCCCCCTTCTTCCTTTTCCCCTCCCAAAAACAGCAAACAATCTGATATTGGTCAAACTTATACATTTCTTTTAAACTTATATCCACATTCTTCATGCTGCACGCACGCGCGCGCACACACACACACTGTACACACACACACACACACCAGAACAAAAGGTAAAAAATCTTGAGAGAAAAAACCTCAAGCAAACAGCAACTCCCCAAAAGATAAAATACTGTACTCTGTCCACATTCAGTCTCCATACTTCTTCCCCTGGATGCTGATGGCATCTTCCATCACAAATCCATTGGAATTACTTTAAATAACCTCATTGTTGAAAAGATCCAAGTCCATTACAGTTGATCATCAGACAATCTTGTTACTGTGTACAATGTTCTTTTGATTTGTTCACTTTGCGTAGTATCAGTTCACGTCATTCTTTCCAGGCTTTTCTGAAATCAGCCTGCTCACTAATTCATATAAAACAACAATATTCCATTACATTCATATACAAAAAGGGCTACTATAAACATTTTTGCATATGTGGGTCCTTTCCCTTTTATAATTTGAAGATGTTTTGTATATGATTCCAGATTGTGCTTATGGTTTCAAGTTCTTTTTGATTTCCCTATCACTTGTCCACTTGGAGCCTTTTTTTCTTCTTTTTGGAGACAGAGCTCAATACTGATATGGTTGAAATCCTTACAGATGATTCCTCTAGGTCCCTTCACAATAACTGTCCAACCCTCTAGAGAGAGGTCATCATTTTTGTGTACATCAAAAATCCGTTTGCTTAGAATGGTCTTCATTATGGAGGTGAATGGGCCCCCCATTAACTGAAGCAACATTAAAAAAAAATGCTGGTCTTTTTTGAGGCTCTTATACAGTAATTTTGTTTTTTGCTCTCTCTTAGCCATTATTATTTACTACTGGGATTTTTGTGGAGAACACCTTGACGGATATACGGTTTCTTTTGTTTAAAGGGAGTGATTAAGTTAATCTTAACTGGCTGTTTATAGTGTGCAAGCTCTGAAACCAACAAGTGAGGTAAAATTTCAGGCAGCAGTTGAAGCCAGTTCTTTCCTAGAAATAGTCTGAAGTGAAACCAAGAAGCCTTATACTTGCAAAGAACTTATTAATCTGAAAAGACTAGTTTAGAAAGATGGCAATATCATTAAGAAAGTAATTTGTTAATTTACTTTGTGTTTTTGAAATTGTAATGGGAAGAATACAAACTAGTTATTCTGTCTTCAATAGATACTTATTTCTGAGGCTGTGAGTGGTGAACTTGATAAATGACAAGTGAAAATTCTAAGTTAATACTTCAACATTCCTTTAACAAATATTGAGTACTTACTGTGCCCAGAGTATTGTTATCTGACACATTACTTTGCAGGACATGGTGCAAAAGTTAAGAAGAGAATTGACCCTGCAAACTTACATCAGGCTTGTGTGACTGTTCTAATAATTTGTAAATTCCCTGCCTTTTCTGGGAAACCTCTACCGTATATACTCGAGTATAAGCTGTCCCGAATATAAGCCGAGGCCCCTAATTTTAACCCAAAAATCTGGGAAAACTTATTATATCAGTAGGTTTAGGTAGCGCACTGGTGCCCACAGAAGAGGAGAGCGGGTGCCGGTATACGTATGTAGAGCGGTTGCCAGCATTAGTATATAGTCCAGTTACCGTCTGTGATACTACAGGAACAGCCGCATCACCGTAGCAATGGCCGGCCCTGTAGTATCACAGTCAGCACTCGTGCTATATACTACACAGCAGGGGGGCATTCAAAAGGATATTTACACATGTTTTATCTAGTGACTCGAGTATAAGCCGAGAAGGGGATTTTCTGCCCAAAAATTGGGCAGAAAAATTCAGCTTATACTCGAGCATATACGGTATTCGCTTTTGTTTAGGTTCAATATCTTTATCCCTAAATGATTATAGTTATTTATTTTGCCATGCTGTCTTTGAGTTGAAAGCATTTATTCATTAATGCCTAAAAACACTTTTGAACTGTCCTTGCACTTCCAATGAATTAGTTAATTATCCACTCTCAGAGGGAATATCTAAAACACCTTTACCAAATGGCATTATTTAGGAGTGGGCTGGAGTTAAAATTGATTCCAAATAACTTGGATTAGCCCTAGTGGTATTTCATAATATAAAATATATTAGAAAGATTTAGTTTCCTAGGTTCTAAGACATTTTAGAAAAACCTGGTAAATTTGTTGTATCTACTAGAAAGTAGGTTGCATACACTCTCTCTGTGTCTGTCTGTCTGTATGTCTCTGTCTCTGTCTCTCTCTCTCTCAGTCCCTCCCCCCAACTCTCCAGGAATGTGCCTCTGGGGGCTTGCTTGTCTTCAGTCTGCTAGAGTCCTGGATGGCCTGATCCTAAGTCCTTGCTAATTCTGAGATTTTTGAGAAGATAAAATACTTGAAGACCAACTCTACCTTTTAAGGTTTCTCTGTTTGCAAGCAGGAGCTTATTTTGGAATGTGAAGCCTGACATCTGTACTGAAGAGGTTCTAGACCCATATTTGATTATGAAATGGCTGACTCCTCCAGAGCAGGTATGTCTAGAGTCTGGGTTAGCAATAATACGGTTCCCATTTAAATAGCACTTCACAGTTTACCTCACAATGACCTTATTAGGTAGGTGGTTGCACATATTATTATCCTCATAGGATCATGAGTATTGTAAGAGACCCCTAGTGATTATGCTATCTAACCCTTTCATTTTAAATATGAGGAAATGGAGGCCTAAAGAGAGGAAGTGACTGATCCAGGCCCACATAGGTCAGTAAGTAGTAGAACTGGCATTTGAATGTAAGCCCATTTGTCCCACATTTAGTGTTCTTTCCACAGTCGTGTTATATTTTGTTTGCACATATGAAAATTAAGGAACATGGAATCACCTAATTTGATCATTGGAAATGATCTCAGTGTTATGTAATCCAATCCATACATGAAAAGAATCCCTCCTACAAAATACCCACCAAGTGAGTCAGCTTATTCTATTCTGGGGCATTTTTAATTGCTGGGAAGTTTTTCTTGACAGCAGACTAAACTTGGCCTCCTTTTCATCCATTGCTCTTGATTCTGATTTTTAGAACCAAATGGAACAATATAATCTCTTCTCCAGGTTTAAACATCTCCAGTTTCTTTACCCATTTCTTATATCACATGGATTTGCCATTTTGGTTATTCTCCTCTGAGTAATCTTCAGTGTCCTCTTGTAATCAGGAGTGAAGACAATATTCCAGATGAGGTCTGATGACAAGAAAACACAGTGGAAATTTCATTTCCCTCTTCTTAGAAATTGCTTTATAGAACCCAAGATTGCATTAGTTTCTTTTTTCTTTTTTTTTTTCTTTTTTTTTGGGGGGGGGGGTGCTAATGATGATTCCTTCTGTTAATTCATTGAATTTACAGTCCATTAAACCTTCCTGATCTATCTCAGAACCGCTAGTTGACCTTGCTTCCACTATCCTTTATTTGTGGAGGTTTTTGTACCCACATGTAAAGATTTTATATTTACTCTTATTGAATTTCATTTTATTGGATTCAGCCCAATGTGTTGTCTTGAAATCCTTTAGAATTTCTAATCTAGTATTTTAGTCCTACTTCTTAGTTTGATCTCATCAATATATTTGATAAGCATACAATCAATGATTTTGTCCAAATCATTGATAAAAATATTAACTGGATCTAATTCCTGGGACACACCACTAAATAACTGCTGCCACCATGATATTGAAACATTTCTTTTCTGAATTCATCCAGTTCTCTTTTCATCTAATCTATATTTCTTTATCTTCTCCATGAAAATAGTGTGAGAACTTAAATCAAAAGCTTTGCTAAAGTCTAAATAAATTATCAGTAGTATTTCACTCAAACAAATTTTATAATCCATTTTAAAAAGGAAGTGACTTTAAAAAATAAGCCATGTTTTAATCTTTGCTGGCTCCTTGTTTTTGTTTTTTAATGTTATTTTTTGTTATGAATTTGACAAACACTAATATCTTCCCATATCAAAAGCAGAAGGGTTGCTGAATGTGAATTGTGAGTCTCTACCACACATAGTATGAAAATATGAATATATGTGTATACGTAGAGATATATACAGACATGGACACACATAGGTATATACATTCATACATACATACACTTATTTAATTGTCCTTTTAGTTCAAATGAAAATATTATGAAATAACATTTTATTTAGCCTAAAAAGATCTTTTCTAGACATAGTCTTGTTAGAAAATGATTAAAAGGTCCAGATCAAAGTCTAAGAGCCTAGGAATTAAGAAAGGACCAAACTTAGAACAAATAGTAGCTCCTCTCACTAAGATAAAAGAATGCCTGAGACAAAAGTCTATTTTCTTTCTCCATTTCCTTAAGGGATTAGAGGAGGATTAATCAGAGGGAAGAGGTCCTTTTGATTACTTCTGTTCACTTATAACCAACTGAAAAGGAATGGGTAGCTTTTGGGGGAGTGGTCAAAGAGGGATGATCGGTTTTAGTTGGGTGATTCTCTGGGTGTTCTAAAAAAATTTACTATTGCTTTATTAGATTAAAAAATAGATAAAATTAGATTAGATAAAAAATGTTAATACAGTTCACTGTGTGTTTTATTATTTTGTGACATTTCCTTTTGTTCAAGATTCCTATAAATCGTCCTGGAGTTAGAGAAATGTTTGGGGGCAGTGAGGGCAAATTATATCAGTTTGGACATTTTTCTCTTTAAGTTATAAGTGCTTGGATTTAGAATAATGTTAATTTTAAAAAATTTGTATTTATGTATTTAAAAAATTTTTAAATTAAAAAATTTGCTTTCTCCCCTCCTTAAGAAAGAGGACAAAAACTTTACAGATTTGAATTGTCAAGCAAAACAAATATGGGAATTGACCATGTTCACATATATATTTTAATTCTCACTCTGGATTTCTCATGTTTTGTCATGAGACCTCTGGAATTATAGTTGGTCATTGCATTAATCAAAGTTTCTAAATCTTTCATTGTTGTTTGTCTTTACAATATTGTTACAATATTGAATTATTCTCCTGATTTTGCTCACTTCATTCTGCATTAGTTCATACAGGTCTTTATGGGTTTCTACAAAATCATCCATTTCATTTCTTCTAGTATAGTTTTCCATCATAGAATAATGTTAAATTAATTTTTAAAATTTTTCTAGCTTACTTATAACTAAAATGTATATTACTTTTTTTTGACAAAGTTAGCATTTTTTAATATTTAAAATTTTACATAGTAATTCCAATAGTCTCCTTTTAAGCTTCCTTGTGCTCCTTTATTATTTATTAGTGATTCTTTATTCTCTTTTCTTTCAGTAAAACTATCCCCACTCCCTCCCACCAAAAAAGCTCTGTCTTGAAACAAATAAGGATGTTGTCACACAAAAGAAATCCATATATTGGCCTTATCTGGAAATGCATGTCTCTTAGTCCATTTTCTCTAGTTTGTGAAGTAGGAGGTATGATTGATTATCTGAATTCATTCTGGAGTCATAATTGGTTGTTATGTGATCACAGTCTTTCACAGTTTTTATTATTTACAGTATTGTAGTCATTGTATAAATCATTCTCCTGCTTTGCTCTTTTCACTTTGCATCAGTTTATATGAATTCTCCAGGTTTCTATGAATCTATCCCTTTCATCAGTTCTCCATAGTAGATCTTTGTAATCATTACTTCTCTTTGTAGATTTTTGTAAGTAATCCCTTTAATGATCCATCCTAGAATTTTCCCAGGATTAAAGTCAAACTTTGACCAATAGGCCATAGTTTGCAGACAATATTTTGTTCCTTTTTTTTTTCTTTTTTGAAAATTGGGACATTTGGCTTGTCCTAGTCTTATGGTATCTCTTCTCATTTTCCATAATCTTTCATATATCACTGAGGGTGGTTCAACAGTCACATCACATCTATAAGTTCTTTTAGGATGCAAGTATGTAATTCATCTGGTCTGGGTGACTTGAATTTATAAAGCAAAATTAGAGGCACTCTTACTATCTTCTTATCTTGGATATCAACAGCCTCTTAGTCATTTTTGTTCTCTCATTTTCAGTGGAAAAGTTATTTTTCTTGACAGGAACTAGAAGTAAAATAATTGAGGAGCAATGCTTTCTCTCACATTTGTTATCACAACTTTTTAACATCCCAAAAGGTTCCAAAGGGGTTCTTCCCAAATAATAACAACAAGAATAAATAAATAAAAACCCCATTGTCCTCGCCAGTCTTTTCTTTATCTTTAGAATTGCTTATATAGTCAACAAAGAGTTATCAGTTGCCTATGTTCAAGTTTTACTCAGCTAGTATTTATTCTATATTAAGTACCAATAGAGGAAAGTTTGGTCAAGCTAAAATAATCCATGGCAAAATTAGATTTAGAACCCATATCTTGACTCTCTTATGTGCTTGTAATTTGTGAAGTCTTATAATTCATGATTGCCCCTTTCCAAGAAAATATTTGATTTTATCAGTTCCTGGGAGAAATTTCCTCTGCTGATACAGCTATTTTTCTAATATTTCTATTCTTTAACAATTGTCCAGGGACACGAAAAGGTTACATTATTTGAGATCTTAAAGCAGGAGTTTGAACCCAGGTCTCCCTGACACAAGGCCGGTGCAACCTCTTGATCTGCTTTGTTCTAATAGATAAATTGTCAGATTTTTAAAAATGGAAACACATTTTCTCTCTGCTTTTTGATACATTTTATATATTTTCATGCAATGTCTTGAAGCTAATTAAACTGAGAACATAAGAATGAAATGAATGTTTTGTTCATTATGGCTCATTTGAACATTAATATTATGCAGTGTTGATTTGGGAAATACTAAATAAGTCTACAGGTTAAACAAACTTTTCCAGGTGTCACAGGTTTACTTTTATGTCATAAGTCATAATTTGAATATATATTGATTTGAGTCACTTAACAGTATTGGAATTTTATTGTTTTTATATCACCTCCCAGAGAGTCATTTCTTATAAGAGATAAGAAAACTGTTGTAGGAAGAACTTCAAAGCCAGCATTCTGGCTCAGTTTGGTGTTCAGGCTCAGAGTCAGGATGAATTATACTGAATATGTAACAAAAGAGGGGGTTTGCTTTGGTAGACATGACTCTACCTCTTCATAAAAATGTCTCATCAGCAGGTCTTTGGGATGTGACACAGGTCTTAGATAATTATGATCAAGTCTGAGAGGTCAAAGTATACCTAGTTGGGACCTTTTGTCCTTCAGACCAGGAAACTCCATGAGGGAATTTGGGTCAATCAAAAGCTGTATGAGAGAAATAAGGAAGCTGCTTTCATAACTATGCGCTTTGGAATGCTTGTACCCTGCATAACAAACTTCCCCTTCCCTCCATCCCCTCAATTTTCTTGTAGACACTGTAATCTGGCTCCAGATGACAGCTTCTCTAGCGATCCTTTCCAGCACTGGTTATATTTTTTCACATCCCAAAAGTCACTAGGTGAAAAGGTAAAAGAGTTTGAATACACCTTGTTCCCTATTGCCGCTACTAAGCTCTCCTTACCCCATCACCCAGTAATTTCACCTCTTGAAGTTCACATAATCCATATATACTACCCAGTCAAAATTCGGGTAGCTGTTATGTACTGCCTCTAGGATACTCTCCATCTTTCCTCAAGTAATTCAGTTCCTGGCTCCCATTCTTTCTCTTTTTCCCAGCTTCTGTCCTCATATTGAAGGGGGTTCAATATACATATTGATAGTCCCTTGACATCCTAGTTTTTCACCCTATTCACTATGGTTTGTTCTTTTTACTCTTTCTTAGTTGCACACAGATGATCATATTCATCATTTTAATAGCATTTACAAGTGATCCACTTCCATGTTCATAAACTGATAAATTCCCATTTCTAGTCATAATCTTTTGTTATTCTGCTTCTCCTTCTGAACCACAAGCCCTGTTCTTCCTCCTCCTCCCCACAATCTCCAATCCATTCAGTCCTCAGTTCTTTGCCAGGCTATCACCTTTGCACGGACTACACTTTTCTCTTTTACCTATCTTGACCTCCTGATGAACCATTTCAACTCTACCCACTGTCTTCTTTCCAGTGACTTGCCCCTTATTCTCTTACTAGTCTTAGATGACGATGCTGCTCAGTAAATCTGGAATAAAAATCACAAAACCATAATGGCTGATTTACATTTATGTTACTTAATCTCAATTGAGCCCTCACTTTGAAAAAGCAATGGCTTTATACCTCTCTAATCAATTCACTCCTTTTCTTACTAGAGTGCCTTTTGTACATCTTTTTATCCCCTCCTCAAACATTTGATGGTGTTCCTCCTCCCTATGTTTCCAAGCCTGTCAGTTGAGAATTTTGCCTCATATTTCATTGAAAAATTTGAGGAAACTATTCAAAAGTTCCCTTTTATATAGCCTACTTATTCACATCACTATCTCCTCTCTCACATGAAGAGGTGGCCCTTTCTGCCAAGGCTATCCATTTTTCAGTGTTCTTTGCTGGATCTTCATTCAGGATATACTTGTATTGCAGGAGAGCTCAGTTACCCAGTTAATAACCTGGATTATTATTCAAAGTTACAAGAGAATAGATGCCAATAGGGATCTATTATATTGGTATGGGGGACCCCATTGTGAGGGCAGCATACAATGGAATAATTTCCAGATGTCGAATCATGCAATGGCCTAGAGCCTCTTGAGTCTGATTTATACAACATTATATAGCATGACAGAGCCCAGCTGGCAGTCTAATGAGGAATGAGAAATGAGGGATAAAGACTTGGGAAACTTAACTCTTAAGTGTCATATATCATGAGAAGAAGAAATAATGCTTAATATCTGGGTTAATTAGCCTTAGCATCCATGCATTTTGGGAAGCTGGAGCCCATGAATCACTATTTTATATTGGCTCAAACTCATGGGTGATCATTATTATATCTATCATCAAATATATTTCATAATCTTTCATAATCTGTTCTTCCTTACCTTTCCAATTTTCTTACACTTTATCTTTTCTCTCTCTACCCTTTTTCTTTT
The DNA here is from genome assembly GCF_016432865.1 of Antechinus flavipes. Lineage (NCBI taxonomy): Eukaryota > Metazoa > Chordata > Mammalia > Dasyuromorphia > Dasyuridae > Antechinus > Antechinus flavipes. The sequence goes on from NC_067402.1 coordinate 227,812,542, forward strand.
TGATCCAGTAACATTAGCCACCTTGTTTTTTCTTCCACAAAATTCCCATCTTCCCTGTCAGTGCATTTTCAATGGCTGTCTCCCCTTCCTGGAATTCTTCCTCATATTTGTCTGAGGAACTCACTGGTTTTCTTCAAGTTCCAGTTAATATCTCACATGATGTCCTTTCATTCATGTGCTTTCCTCTATTAATTATCTATAATTTATCCTGTATATGTATATATAGTTTGCATGTTGTCTCTTTCAGTTGGTGAGCTCCTTAAAACCTGGTCCTGTCTTTTGCCTTTTTTTGTATCCCTATTATTCAACACACTGCCTACCATATAGTAGATAATACATGCTGACTTACAGAGAATAAAAAAGAAGGAAAAGGTTTAATAAAACTAACCAACACAAGGAAAAAGCCTGATATTTGCCACCCATGCAAAGAAGGAAGTGAGATGAATGAATGAAGCATATATTAGATGCAAAGCATGGTGCTAAGCCCTGGGAGAAAACTAAGACAGTCTCTGCTTTCAAGGAGCTCACCTTCTAATAGAGGAGACAATGTAGTGGAAAATTGAGATGCTAGTCAAATGGAAAAAGCCTCATGATCCTTAAATGTTTGTATAGGAACAAAAGAGATAGTAATGACTCTTTTTAACATCACTTGTGCTGATAGTGATAGTTTCTGATGTTGAACCATTTGACAGTACTAAGTACTGTGCTAGTGAATTTTCTTTCCTGCATCTTTAGTAGTTTTGGCTTTATTTAGCACTTGCAGAAGCAGTCAACAGGAAGATGGCTGAAGGCATATGCTGGAAGCATTGCTATTCTTTAGGTTCTTGGGTTCAGGATCTTGGACTGTTTCCATCAGGATCTCTGAGGGGGAGGTATTGGTCAAGGTGGTGGTAGAAATCTGGCTTGCTTGGCACATTCTGTTTACCATTTTTCTTATAGCTAGGTCTGTTCTGTGTGACAGTTGGTTAGCAGTTGGAGAGAGTAGCTAGTGCATTCTCCATGGAAGTTACTACATCAGATGATGGCTGTTAAGATTGGGCTAGAAGCAGGACTGCTACTCCCAGGGATCCTATACCTCTCTATTAATGGCAGATGGTGGTGTTATTGTTCCTGGTAATGAAGAAGGTGATTTCCTCTCCCCAAGTGTTTTCCCCTCAGTGATGGCTGAAGGCTTTATTGAAAGCAAGTCTGGTAGTTGGGGAGGGGAAGACAATGTTAGTTCTAGGACTTTTATATTAGTTTTTGGACTCTTTTTATCAGGTACATCAGAGATGCCTTTTTATGTTTTTTCTTTGGCCTCAAGCTTGATCATTATAATTTCACATTATTATGTTTTAGTTGTTTTATTGTTATTCTTCATCTACTTTAGAATAGTCATGTTTATCATTTTTTTGGTTCTGCCTTCTACATTTTCTGGCACTTTAAGTCTCATATTTCTCTCTGTTCACATTATTCATCATTTCAAACAACACAGTAAATAAGATTCCATTACATTTATGTATACAACTATTTCAGCCATCCCCCAGTGGACATCTACATAAATATTTTGCCACTTTAAAAAAAGTGTTGCTATAAATATTTAGCAACACTTTTTTTAAAGTGGCAAAATATTATTGTATTTTGGTGTATATGGGGCATTTATTTTGTCATAAATCTCCTCAGGGCATATTCTCAGCAATGGAATCTCTGGGTCACAGGTTTCAGACTTTTTAATCACTTTCTTTTAATAATTCCAATTTTTTTTCAGAATGATTGGAATAACAGCAGTGCCCATTTTCCCACAACCCCTTCATTACTGATTTTCTCATTTCCTGTTATCTTTGCCAAATTATGCTAGTACGAGGTGAAAATTCAAGGGCATTTTTAAATTTTATTTTATTTTAATAGCCTTTTATTTACAGGTTATATGTATGGATAACTTTACAGCATTGACAATTGCCAAACCTCTTGTTCCAATTTTTCCCCTCTTTCCCCCTACTTCCTCCCCCAGATGGCAGGATGACCAGTAGATGTTAAATATATTAAAGTATAAATTAGATACACAATAAGTATACATGACCAAACCGTTATTTTGCTGTACAAAAAGAATTGGATTCTGAAATATTATACAATTAGCCTGTGAAGGAAATCAAAAATGCAGGTGAGCAAAAATATAGGGATTGGAAATTCAATGTAATAGTTCTTAGTCATCTCCCAGAGTTCTTTCGCTGGGCGTAGCTGGTTCAGTTCATTACTGCTCCATTGGAACTGATTTGGTTCGTCTCATTGCTGAGGATGGCCAGGACCATCAGAATTGGTCATCATATAGTATCGTTGTTGAAGTATATAATGATCTCCTGGCCCTGCTTGTTTTACTCAGCATCAGTTCGTGTAAGTTTCTCCAGGCCTTTCTGAAATCATCCTGTTGGCCATTTCTTACCAAACAATAATATTCCATAATATTTATATACCACAATTTATTCAGCCATTTTCCAATTGATGGGCATCTATTCAGTTTCCAATTTCTGGCCACTACAAAGAGGGCTGCCACAAACATTCGTGCACATACAGGTCCCTTTCCCTTCTTTAGTATCTCTCTGGGATATAAGCCCAGTAGTAACACTACTGGATCAAAGGATATGCACAGTTTGATAACTTTTTGAGCATAGTTCCAAATTGCTCTCCAGAATGGTTGGATATATTCACAATTCCACCAACAGTGTATTAGTGTCCCTGTTTTCCCACATCCCCTTCAACATTCCACATTATCTTTCCCTATCATTCTAGCCAGTCTGACAGGTATGTAGTGGTATCTCAGAGTTGTCTTAATGATTAATAATGACTTGGAGCATGTTTTCATATGGCTAGAAATAGTTTCAATTTCTTTGTCTGAGAATTGTCTGTTCATATCCTTTGACCATTTATCAATTGGAGAATGGCTTGATTTCTTATAAATTAGAGTCAATTCTCTATATATTTTGGAAATGAGTCCTTTATTAGAATCTTTGACTGTAAAAATATTTTCCCAGTTTATTGCTTCCCTTCTAATCTTGTCTGCATTAGTTTTGTTTGTACAAAAACTTTTCAGTTTGGTATAATCACAATTTTCTATTTTGTGATCAGTAATGATCTCTAGTTCTTCTTTGGTCATAAATTCCTTCCTCTTCCATAGATCTGAGAGGTAAACTATCTTGTGTTCCTCTAATTTATTTATAATCTCATTCTTTATGCCTAGGTCATGAACCCATTTTGACCTTATCTTGGTGTATGGTGTTAAGTGTGGGTCGATATCAAGGACGTTTTGACTTGAATTTCTCCTTTTATTAATGATTTGGAATATCTTTAATATAATTAGAGTAGCTAGGTAGCACAGTGGACAGGGTGCTGGGCATGAAGTCAGGAAGTTCTGAGTTGAAATTCAGCCTCAGATGCTAGTTGAGTGACTCTAGGCAAGTCAGTTAACATCTTTTTGCCTCAGTTTTTTCACCTGTGAAATGGAACTAATAATAGTATTTGCAGTCTTAGGTTGTCATGAGGTTGAAATAAAAAATAAATATAAAGTGCTTATTACAGTCTCTGGTACATAGCAAGCAGATTACAAATGTTATCTATTATTATCATTAGTTATTGACTATATGTGCAATTCTTTTGAGAACTGTTTATTGACATCCTTTGACTACCCTAGCTATTGACTAATTATTTTTGATCTTGACTTTTTTTTGTTGTCTACATATCTTAGATATTGGTTCCTTATCAGTATTTGACAAAAAGTATTTTTCCCTGATGATATGGGCCATGTTTGTACTAGGAAAACAGTATTGGTGTATAGAATTAGAATAGGTATTAAGTGGTACAAAATAAACCTTCAAAGGACTTAGTGGTTAAGTTCCTTCAACAATCTTAATGAGTTTGAAACAATATGACTGAATTCAAATGAGGCTAGTACTTTTCTTCTCTCTATATAGTACTAATTTGGTTCTGTTACCAGCAGAACCAAAGGGAATCATTAGTGTTCATAAGAAAGCCTCAATACAGGTTCAGAGGGAATTTATTAATTCATTTTAAATTGATGGTGTTCAATTTACTTCCACTTGGATTTATTCCAGCTATTATTTCCCTAATATTCCTGGTGTTACTTTTTATACAAAGTGAGCTTACTTTGGCACTGTAAACAAACCAAGTCTTCTTTGTGTTCTGGTCACTCTTTTGGCTTGTGAGTGCCTGTGGGTTTTCAACATTGATGCTTTCAGAAATGTAGAGGCAGAAGTGAGAACAGACCTTGCAAAAATGTTAAGAAAAGGTCTACATTAAAACTAAAAGTTGCACGAAGTTTCCAACTTGCTAAGACAAGTTGTTTGGTCCCACTTTATTTGAGGTAAAAAATCTCTTATAATTGATTGGTAACTAACCTTACTATGTAAACATTGATGAAAAGTTTCTTAATTTCATTGTTTTTGTAAGAGCTAAAAGAAAATAGGATAAATGTGTCAAATTTCCTATTCTAGTAATATTTGTAAATCTCTGGAAGGCTTAGAATCTGAGATAACAGTAGTAGAATATGCTTTCTCCTTTAACCTTCTTTGTTGAATTGGAGATTTTTGGAGATAATTGAAAACTAGTCATTCAAAAGGTGGGACATTAATCAAAGTTGGGACTGGGGAAAGAAGAGTACACTAATAAACTGAATTGGTCATCAGACTATTCTGGAAAATAGTTTGGAGTTAAGCAAAGAAAATACCTGAAAGTCTGGTCTTTCAGAGTTCCCACTATTAGGCATATATCCTAAGGAGATCAATAACAGTTTTTTTTTAAAGCCAATGTAAGTCAAAATATTTATAGCATTGCTTTCTGTTAATAACAAAGAACTGGAAACAAAGTCAATATTGTGATACATGAATAAAAGATAGCTAGGGCAACTGGGTGACACGTTGGATAGAGTACTATGCTTAGAGTCAAGAAGACTTAAATTTATGAATTCAAATCTGGCCTCAGTAGCTGTAAGTTAGTACTTGGGCAATTCACTTAATCCCATTTGCCTCAGTTTCTCATCTGTAAAATGAACTGGAGAAGGAAATGGAAAGCCACTTCAGTATCTTTGACAGGAAAATCCCAGAAGATTCAACAACAGGTAGTCCTGGGCTCTAGAAAGATCTGAATTTACATGAGGTCTTGGACTCTTCCTTGCTGTGTAACTTTGGGCAAGTCCTTTAACTTCTGTCAACCCTCAATTGTAAAATGGCGATAATAACAGCACCTGATTCTCTGGATTATTGTGAAGTTTGAATGAAATATTTGTGAAGTTCTTAGCACAGTGCCTGGTACAAAGTAGGTGCTTAGTAAATCCCTTCCTTCTTTCTTTCCTTCCTTCATTTCTTTAAGATCCTAACTTTTAAGGTCACTCACAATTTGATTTGTGTAACAGATATTTATTGCATGTTCAGGATAAATGTGGTAATTTCTGTTAAGACATATATACATATAGGTAACATGACAACAGCTCTTGCCTCAAGCAGTATATACTGTAATAGAGTTTATAATCTTATTATAATTCCTTAGTATAAATATCCTCTTCCATTCTAGTAAGGGTAATTCCTTTAATTGTCCTTTATGGCCTTATTCTTCCCCTTTGCCTATCCAATTTCTATCACTCCCTCAAAATCCTTGTTAAAACCCACTTGCTTCGTGAAGCTTTTTCTAATTATTTCTAATTATGTGCTTTTCACTTTATCTGATCTGCCATTATGCTCTTCAATAATGAATACCTTTAGCATTTTGTTGGATTCTTTTACTTCTTTTCAGTGGCATTCTCTTTGAAATTAGAGACTTTAGGTTAGGATAAGATGTATATTTCACACTTTGCTTTTCAAACGGCAAAGTCAAGCCAAGCCAAATCAACTAGTATTTATTAAGAGCCTACTATGTGCATGACTTTATGCTAGGATCTGAGTACACAAAGAAAATTTTAAAAAACACAACAAAACAAAAACAAAAAAACCAGCCCCTACCCTCAAGGCATGCACAATGTAATTGGAAAGCCAAATGCAATCCAGATATATATAGGATATCCTAAATAAAGATATAAATAAATAAAGATGATATCATTAGGAAGATACTAGAGTTACGAGGAATTGGGAAAGGTGTCTTAAGAAAGGTAAGATTTTAGCTGAGACTTGCAGGAAATCAGAACAGAACAAGAAGTGAAAATATTAAGCATGGAGGATAGCCAATGAAAATGCACACAGTGGAGTTGGAGTATTGTATGTCAGAACAACAAGGAGGCCAGTGTCATTCTATCAGGAAGTAGGAATAAGGAAATAGAGCATGAGAAAACTGGAAAGGTAGGAAGAAGAGCCAGGTTACATGATATGCTTTAAAACTGAATAGAGAATTTTGTTTTTGATCCTGGAGGTAAAAGGGCATTACTGAAGTTTTTTGAATGGGAAGTGGTAATAGTTATGTAATCAGATCTGCACTTTTAGAAAGATCGCTTTGGCATCTTAGTGGAAGATAGCTTGGTATGGGTGTCAGGGAGCAAATTGGAAGATTATTGTGGTGGTCCAGGTGTGTATCTGCACTGAGGTGCTGGCAGTTTCTTTTTTTCTTTTTCTTTTTATTATAACTTTTTATTGACAGAACATATGCTTGGGTAATTTTTTACAACATTATCCCTTGCACTCACTTCTGTTCTGACTTTTCCCTTTCCTCCCTCCACCCCCTCCCCTAGATGGCAGGCAGTCTTATACATGTTACATATGTTATAGTATATTTGAGATACAATATATGTGTGCACAACCGTACAGTTCTCTTGTTGCAAAAGAAGGATTGGATTCAGAAGGTAAAAATAACCTGGGAAGAAAAACAAAAATGCAAGTAGTCCACATTCATTTTCCAGTGTTCTTTCTCTGGGTGTACCTGATTCTGTCCATCATTGACCAATTGGAACTGAATTAGATTTTCTCTTTGTTGAAGATATCCACTTCCATTAGAATACATCCTCAAACAGTATCGTTGTTGAGGTATATAATGATCTCCTGGTTCTGCTCATTTCACTCAGCATCAGTTCATGTAAGTCTCTCCAAGCCTCTCTGTATTCATCCTGCTGGTCATTTCTTACAGAACAATAATATTCCATAATATTCATATACCACAATTTATTCAGCCATTTTCCAATTGGTGGGCATCCATTCATTTTCCAGTTTCTAGCCCCTACAAAAAGGGCTGCCACAAATATTTTGGCACATACAGGTCCCTTTCCCTTCTTTAGTATCTCTTTGGGATATAAGCCCAGTTGTAGCACTGCTGCATCAGAGGGTATGCACAGTTTGATAACTTTTGAGCATAGTTCCAAATTGCTCTCTCTCATGGTTGGATCCGTTCACAACTCAGTGTTCCAGTTTTCCCACATCCTCTCCACCATTCGTCATAATTCGTCATCTTAGGCAATCTGACAGGTATGTAGTGGTATCTCAGAGTTGTGTTTATTTGCATTTCTCTGATCAATAGTGATTTGGAACACCCTTTCATATGAATAGAAATAGTTTCAATTTCATCATCTGAAAATTGTTCATATCCTTTGACCATTTATCAATTGGAGAATGGCTTGATTTATTATAAATTAGGCCTTTATCAGAACCTTTAATTGTAAAAATGTTTTCCCAGTTTATTGCTTCCCTTCTGATCTTGTTTACATTAGTTTTGTTTGTACAAAGGCTTTTTAATTTGATATAATCAAAATTTTCTATTTTGTGATCAATAATGATCTCTAGTTCTTCTTGGGTCACAAATTCTTTCCTCCTCCACAAGTCTGAGAGCTAAACTATCCTATGTTCTTCTAATTTATTTATAATCTCATTCATTATGCCTGAATCATGGACCCATTTTGAGCTTATCTTCGTGTACTGTGTTAAGGGTGGGTCCATGCCTAGTTTCTGCCATACTAATTTCCAGTTTTCCCAGAAGTTTTTGTCAAATAGTGAATTCTTATCCTAAAAGTTGGGATCTTTGGGTTTATCAAACACTAGATTGGTATATTGACTATTTTATCCTGTGAGTCTAACCTATCCCACTGATCAACTAATCTATTTCTTAGCCAATACCAAATGGTTTCGGTGACTGCTGCTTTATAATATAGTTTTAGATCAGGTACAGCTAGACCACCTTCATTTGATTTTTTTTTCATTAATTCCTTTGAAATTCTTGACGTTTTGTTCTTCTGTATGAATTTTGTTGTTATTTTTTCTAGGTCATTAAAATAGTTTCTTGGGAGTCTGATTGGTATAGCACTAAATAAATAGATTAGTTTAGGTAGTATTGTCATCTTTATTATATTCCCTCGGCCTATCCAAGAGCACTCAATCTTTTTCCAATTATTTAAATCTGACTTTATTGGTGTGCAAAGTTTTTTGTAATTTTGCTCATATAATTCTTGACTTTCCTTTGGTAGATAGATTCCCAAATATTTTATGCTACTAACAGTTATTTTGAATGGAATTTCTCTTTGTATCTCTTGCTGTTGGATTTTGTTGGTAATGTATAAAAATGCTGAGGATTTATGTGGATTTATTTTGTATCCTGCAACTTTGCTAAAGTTGTGAATTATTTCTAATTGCTTTTTAAGAGAATCTCTGTGGTACTCTAAGTATACCATCATATCATCTTCAAAGAGTAATAATTTGGTTTTCTCATTACCTACTCTAATTCCTTTAATCTCTTTCTCAACTCTTGTTGCCAAGGCTAGTTATTCTAATACAATATTGAATAATAATAGTGATAGAGGGCAACCTTGTTTCACTCCTGATTTTACTGGGAATGATTCAGTTTATCCCCATTACATATGATGCTTACTGACAGTTTTAAATATATGCTCCTGACTATTTTAAGGAAATATCCATTTATTCCTATATTCTCAAGTGTTTTTATTAGGAATGGATGTTGAATTTTATCAAATGCTTTTTCTGCATCTATTGAGATGATCATATGGTTTTTGTTTGTTTGATTATTGATATAGTCAATTATGCTAATAGTTTTCCTAATATTGAACCAGCCCTGCATTCCTGGTATAAATTCTACTTGGTCACAGTGTATTATCCTGGGAATGATTTTCTGTAATCTTTTTGCTAATACTTTATTTAAGATTTTAGCATCAATATTCATTAGGGAGATTGGCCTATAATTTTCTTTTTCTGTTTTCAAAACCTGGTTTAGGTATCAGTATCATTTGGTAGGACTCCTTCAATCACTATTTTTCCAAATAGTTTATATAGCATTGGAGTTCACTGTTCTTTAAATGTTTGGTAGAATTCACATGTAAATCCATCTGGTACTGGGGTTTTTTTCTTAGGGAGTTGATTAATAGCTTGTTCTATTTCTTTTTCTAAAATGGGACTGTTTAACCAATTTACTTCTTCCTCTGTTATTTGGGCAAGCTATGTTTTTGAAGATATTCTTCCATTTCATTTAAGTTATTGAATTTATTGGCATGAAGTTGGGCAAAATAACTCCTAATTATTGCTTCAATTTCCTCTTCGTTAGGGGTGAGTTCTCCTTTTTCATTTTTAAGACTAACAATTTGGTTTTCCTCTTTCCTTTTTTTAATCAGATTTACTAAGGGCTTATCTATTTTGTTGGTTTTTTCATAGAACCAACTCTTAGTTTTATTAATTCAGTAGTTTTTTTTTTTACTTTCAATTTTATTAATCTCTCCTTTTATTTTTAGAATTTCAAGTTTAATGTTTGACTGGTGATTTTCATTTTGTTCCTTTTCTAGCATTTTTTGTTGCAAGCCCAATTCATTGACCTTTTCTTTCTTTATTTTATGCAAGTAGGCCTCTAGAGATATAAAATTTTCCCTTATTACCACTTTGGCTGCATCCCACACATTTTGGTATGACATCTCATTATGGTCATTTTTTTGAGTGAAATTATTAATTATGTTTATGATTTGCTGTTTCACCCAATCATTTTTTAGTATGAAATTATTTAGTTTCCAATTATTTTTGGTCTATTTTCCCCTGGCTTTTTATTGAATGTAATTTTCATTGCATCATGATCTGAAAAGGATGCATTTATCATTTCTGCCTTACTGCATTTGAATTTGAGGTTTTTATGTCCTTATATATTTTCAGTTTTTGTATAGGTTCCATGAACTGCTGAAAAGAAAGTGTACTCCTTTCTGTCTCCATTTAGTTTTCTCCAAAGATCTATCATAGCTAACTTTTCTAGTGTTCTATTTACCTCTTTGACTTGTTTCTTATTTATTTTGTGGTTTGATTTATCTAATTCTGAGGGTGCAAGGTTGAGATCTTCCACTATTATAGTTTTGTTGTCTATTTCTTCTTGCAGCTCTCTTAATTTCACTTTTAAGAATTTAGATACTACACCACTTGGTGCATATATGTTTAATATTGATGTTGCTTCATTATCTGTGCTACCCTTTAGCAAGATATAGTGCCCTTCCTTAACTCTTTGATTAGATCAATTTTTGATTTTACTTGATCTGAGATCAGGATGGCTACCCCTGCTTTTTTTTTTTTTTTTTTTTTACTTCACCTGAAGCATAGTAGATTCTGCTCCAACCTTTTATCTTTACTCTGTATATATCGCCCTGCTTCAGGTGTGTTTCCTGTAAACAATATATTGTAGGATTCTGGCTTTTAATCTAGTCTGCTAACAGCTTCCTTTTTATGGGGGAGTTTACTGCATTCACATTTATGGTTAAAATTACCAATTCTGTATTACTTGCCATCTTGTTAACCCCTGCTTATGCTTTTCTCCTTTCTTTCCCTCTTACCCCCCTCCTCAGTATTAAACTTGTGAGCACCACTTGCTTCTCACAGTCCTCCCTTTTTAGGATCCCTCCCCCCAGGTCGTGGAAATTTCAGAGAAGAGAAAGGTACATGTAAATAAAATCTACGGGGTTTAACAACAGATTGAACATGGGGATCAGGGTGAAAGTGAGCAGACAAACACCTAGGGGTTATAAAACTCGGTGTCTGAGAGGGTGGTAGTACCCTGACAGAATAAGGGAATTTAGGAAGAGAGGAATATTTGTGGAGAAAGATAATGAGTTTAGTTTAGAAATATTAAGTTTAAAATGTCTATAAGGCATCCAGTTTGAGATGTCCAGGAGGCAATTAGAGATGTGAGACTGGTGATCAGAAGACAGTTTAGGACTGAATAAATAAATCTGAAAATTATTTGCATAGAGATGATAAAGGAATATAGATAGTGCTTAGTAGATTGAGGAAAACTAGATCTTTAAATTATATATATATATATGTTTTGTAATTGTGTATAAAATATTTTCATCTTTTTTTTGAAGATTTGAGTTTTAAATTCTCTCCCTCCTTTCCCTTTTCTTGAGAAGGCAAGCAATTTGATATGGATTATACATGTGCAGTCATGTAAAACATATTTCCATATTTTCCATGTTGCAAAAGAAAACAGATCAAGTAAACTAAAGTTTAAAAAGTATGCTTCGATCTGCATTCAGGTGATACAAGTATATTTTAGATTGTGAAGGCTATTAGTTTAAAAGTCTTCAGTGGAGTAAAAAAATTCAACACAACAAAAGCTTAATTATTTGCCGTCTTTCCATACTTCTCCAACATTGTTACTCTACTTGCCTTAATTCCTTAGTGTTTATCATGTCCCCTCATAGTCTCTTCATACCAAAAAGAAATACTCACCTTCTAAATACAAACCCAGTTTCAACTCCCTATGCCTTCATTTCAGCCTTTCATCTCATCCCTCAACCTTATCTCTAAATAATTCTGCTACAGATTTACTCATCACTTCCATTGTGTTGTCTGGAATTCTTGCAAATTTGCTTTCATCTTAAATCTTTTCCTTTTTTACTCCCTTCATCTTTTGGCACTCATTGAGGCCTTGCTCTTTTCTGATGCTACTTCATCAAATTTATACTATCCTCTATACTATTATTCTTTCCTCCTTATCCTGTAACTGATCATACATCTTGCTAAACCCCAGCTTTGGCTTATTCCCAAATTATTATTTGTTGCCTTTATTTCTTTTCAAGTACTGCTGAATGGAGCTGGAAAAAGTCACAGTGCTTTGTTGAATTCACTACATATTTATGTTGCATAATTTCAACTGGACCCATCCCTGCAACAATGCAATCATTGTATACTTTCCCAATGTAAATTTATATTCCCATTCATTACAGCTGCTATTCCATACTTTTTTCATTCTTTCTTAAAACTCTCTATTCATTGTACTCTCACTCCTCACTCCCCCAGCTGAGGACCTTTCATGATATTTCACTGGGAAAAAAAAAAAAAAAAAAAAAGAGGCCATTCAAGCTCTATCTTTCTTCCTCCTCATCTCATTTTATTTGTCATCTTTCCTTACTATTTCCTCCAAGCTTGTCTTATGAAGAGGTGGCTCTTTTCTTTGATATAACAAACTCCTTTACATGCACAAATGATCCCATTCCATTCCTTTTTCTCCAAAAAGTTGTTCTCTCCATCATCACCATTCTCTAATTGTCAATCTCTCCCTCTCTAATGACTACTTCTCTAGTGTCTGCAAACAATGCCTGTGCCTCTCCTATCCTTAAAAATCACTCATTTGATCCTACTATTTCTTCTACTATCTTCTTATTTGCTTTCTTTTCAGCTAAATACCCTGAGAAAGACATTTGCTGCCTCCATTGCCTTTCCTTTCTCTTCTGACTTGCTGAAATCTGTCTTCTGACCTCATCATTTTCTGAAACTGCCCTCTAATCTCACCAGTGATATAATTGGTAAATCTGATGGCCTTTTCTGAAGCTTCATCTTCCCTGATGTTCCTGAAATTTTATATATTGGATACTCTCTCCTCTAAAATTTTTTCATAATATTGCTCTCTTCCTTTACTGATAACTGTCCAATTATTTTTTCCTCCTAGTCAGACATCTAAATGGTGATCTCATTTGCTTCTATATATTCAGTTATCATCTCTATGCAGATTATTCCTTGTAATGTTCTCCTTGGTTTGGTTTTCTTGGGATCTCTGGGAGCAGTCTTCAGTTCAGTAATCACCACAAGTGCAGCCAGATGTTAAAGTTCAAATCCTTTATTGTCTCCTTCAAAGTCTTGTCTCCTTCACCTGGAGATCAGCTAGTTTTCTTAGAGGCCTTAGAGGCCTCTCTCCTTGGTTCTGAGAACTTGAGCCTGCCGCTAGTCCTTTGTCTTCTCTGCCTTCTGAATGCTTCTAGCTCTCTCCAAATCAACCTAGCTGAGGCTTCTAGCTCATATACTCTACAATGAGTATAAACCAATCATTATATCACTAGGAAACCATTATTTGTTGTAGGATTAAATCAATCATACTGAACCATGCTAAATTAGATAACCATTGTCTCTATAGATTCCACTGACTTAGTACCTTGTAAGACTCCTTTGTTTCGAGTTCATAGTTCTGGCCCATTACAATCCCCAGGTTTATATATCCTGCCGTAACTTGTCTCTTGAATTCTACCCTCATTTCCACTGCATTTTATAAGTCTCAAATTAATGTCCTAGAGGTATGTCATACTTAACATGTGCAAAATAGAGTTCATTCTATTTCCTCCTGAATCCCTCCCTCTTTTCCCAATTGCACTTGCTGTCATAAGAATAACTATCCTCCCACACACCCATCAGTTTTCTTACATCTTATCCTAATATCTACTCTTTAGTCGAGTGACACTGATCTCCTAGCTGTGCCACCAACATGGCACTTGAGTTCCAGACATTTTCTTTGACTGCCTTGCTGCCTGGAATGTTCTCTTTCTTCTTTTAACTGCTGATTTTCCTGACTTTTTTTAAATGTCAGCTAAAATTTCACTTTCTACCAGAAACGTTCCCCAACACTATTCAGTTTGTTTTCTGTTAATTATTTCCTGTTTATCTTATATCTAGTTTGCTTGGTATCGGGTTGTTTTTTGTTTTTGTTTTTTTTTTTTTTTTTTTTTTTTTTGTTGTTGTTGTTTTTTTTTTTTTTTTTTTGGCATGTTGTGTACTCCATTAATATGCTTCTTGAGAGCAGGGACTGTCTTTTGCTTTTTTGTGTCTCCAATATTTAGCACAGTGCCTGGCACATAATTAGATGCTTAATAAATATATATTACTTACTTGATTCATTCATGATTACTCACACTCACCTCAATATCCAATCTGTGATCAAGACTTGTTTTTAACTTCCCAGTGCCTCTCATTACATGTCCCTCTGTCAATTCACTTAGCTACCACCCTAGTTTAGGCTTTTATCACCTCGTCTCTCCCCACTACTGTCTGTCTTCCATTCATCTGCTAAAATGATTTTTTTAAGACTTAGATCTGGAGGTGGGCAGAACCAAAGAAAAGGCAGAAACTCATTGAGCTCTCCCTCAGACTGTTCCAAATTCCTTTAAATAATGACTCTAACTAAACATTTTAGAGCATCAGAATACACAAAAAAGAAGGAGTAGAACAATTTTCCAGCCAAAGACAACTTAGAACGTCAGCAAGAGAGATCTATGGCATCAGGATGGGAGTCCAACACACAGTCCCAGTGCAGACTGTACCAGTGCAGTCCTGGTCCAGCAAAGCAGGAACTGGCCTAGGGACCTCTGAATCAGTAGCAGTATTGGTGGTTTCTAGACCTCTCTGCCCAGAGATACCAAAGGCAACCTGAAAGGTCAGCAGGAGAGGTTTGTCAGTAGGGTAAGAGAGCCTTAGAAAACCAGCAAATTAGATGTAAATTATGTGCAATAAAGCATATGGCTTATCTGCCATAAGAGGCAAGAAAAAGCTTTTATAGTGGAAGGGAAGAGGGAGAATCTTACTCTCATCAGAATTGTCTCAAAGACGAAATAACATATATGCTCAATATGGATATAAAACTCTATCTTACCGTGCAGGAAAGTAGGAGGGGAAGAAGGAATAAGAGAAGGGGTGGAGGGTAATAAAAGAGAGGGTATATTGAGAAGGGGGTAGTTAGTAGCAAAACACTTTTAAGGAGGTCAGGGTAAAAGGATAGAGAGAATAAAATAAATGGGGCAAATACAATTAACAATAGTAATTGGGAAAAGAAGGCCTCATTTTCCAAATGTATAAGAAACTTTGAGTCAAATTTATAAAAAAAATTATAGTAGAACTATTTTCTAATTGATAGATGATGGAATGATATGATCTATGTCCCAGTGACATAAAATAATGCATATTCTTTGACCTAATACCACTATTAGACTGAATTACAAATATTTTTTTTAAAAAGGAAAAGGACCTATATGTACAAATATATTTATAGCATCTCTTTTTTTTTCAAAGCAAAAAATTAAAAATTGAGATAATGCCCATCAACTAGGGAGTGGCTGAATAAATTGTAGTATGTGTTTGTGATGGGATATTATTGTTCTGTGGGATATGATGTGCAGGATACTCTCAGAAAAACCTGAAAAGTCCTCCATGAACTCAAGCAAAATAAAATGACCTGTGTACAAAGTAATGGCAATATTGTGAAGGATGGTCAGCTGTGAATGACTTTTCTATTATCAGCAGTATAATGATCCATGTCTGCTCTGAAGGTCGTACGTTGAAAAATGCTATCTATATGGAAATGTTTTACATAATTTAGAATCTTTTTTTTTTTTCTGAAGCAATTGGGGTTAAATGACTTGCCCAGGGTCACACAACTAGGAAGTGCCAAGTGTCTGAGACCATATTTGAACTCAGATCCTCCTGCCTTCAGAGCTGGTGCTCTATCCACTGTGCCACTTAGCTGCCCTTACATATGCTTTTTAAAATTGGGGGTGGAAGTGGGGAGAAAGAGAATCTGGAGGTCTTAAAAACAAATGTAAAAAATTGTTTTAAATGTAGGGAAAAACAAAAATATTAAAAAAAAAAAGACAAAGATCTGATCATGTTTCTCCAGTAGCTTCCTGTTCACCTTCAGGATCAAATGTAAAATAAATTATTTTGTATTTAAAGTCCTTTACAACATATCTCCCTTGTACTTTTCCAGCCTTACACTTTATTCCCCATCATCTATTCTATAATCTCCCTACACTGAAGTATTTGTTTCTTGGTTTTGTTTTTTTTTTCCTATATGAGGCTTCATCATCCATGTCAGTACCTTTTCACTCTCAGCTCCCATGCCGGAATGCTTTCCCTCCTTATCTCAGCTTTCCGACTCTTTCTTCATGACTCAAATCACATCCTATCTATAGAAGTACTTTACAGATCTAGTTCTCTCTTCTCCTTTTCCTCCCCTCCTCTACCTTTCTCTCCCCTCACTAGTGCCTTCCCTCAGGGATTACTTTCCAACTATGCTGTATGTATCTTTTGTACACATGGTGTTTTTCATATTGTCTCCAACCATTAAAATGTGTATTAGTTCTTGCCTTTCTTCATCTTGTCACCACTTAGCACAGTTTGTTGCACATAATAAATAAATGTTTGTTGGTTGTGAAAAGAAGTATTTGCTGATTGTGAGCATTTTTTAAGTACCTTCTATATGCTAGGTACTGGGAATAGAAAAGAAAAATGAATCGGCCCCTAACTTTAAAACTTGTACATGCCAGGTAGGTGGGACAAATTGTTCAAAACCATGGAGGCCAGGTAATATAATATTGTGTGCTGAAAACAGCAAATAGGCTAGTTTGCTTGAAAGTGGAATGAATGAGTTATAACTGGGTTTTGAAAGGCTTTAAGTACCAAATTAAAAGATTTTTAGTTTATTTGTAGAGCAGGATTTTTTTTATCTGGCATCAGTTATGGGCCCTTTTAAGTTTCTGTGGATACATTCTTCATTTGAAGAGTGAACTTTGCAGGGAAAACATTGCATATTCATTTCAATAAAATTGATTTCTCTCATAATTTTGTTTTATGATTTCTCTCATATATGATTTTCAAAAACTTTTTTTCTGAAAATCAGTCATGAGGCTTTACTAGTTTACCAAAGGTGTCCACAATACAAGAAAGGTTAAGAATTTTTGTTTTAGAGACAATATGGAACTAGTAAAATTTCTTGAGCCAGGGTGTGACATGATCACGATTAAATACTTAAGTGCTATACTCTTATAGTAACTCTTTGAGTGACGTAGAACAATGTTTTTATCTTCAGAACAGCTGACTTTTCAGTTTTGATGCAATTGAAAGATGGGAACAGGGCCACAAAGAGAAGGAATAGGACCCAGGACTGAACTGGGTCTAAACTAAACCATTTTGGGAGCAATAAAAATTTGTAGCCCGAATTGTCCCTGAGATCCTGGAATAATAATACAACACTCAGTACCTCCAAATGAGTAGCATCAATACCAGTCTCAGACCCTCCCTCCAGAAGTCTATAGGTAGGGTCTGACCCTTATATTAAATGCAAAGTTAGAAAATAGGCTATAAGAATGAGTAAACTTAAAAAGAACACCATAAAAGACTACTATGGTAACAAGATTATGCTCGGCACAATCCAGAAGAAAAGAATTCCTCAAAAAATATCTATAAGCAAGGCCTCAAATTAAAAAATAACTTGGAAAAAACTAGACTCAACTAAAATTCCTTGAAGAGATGAAGCAAGAGTTAAAAAGTTTTAAAATGTTTTAATAAAAGAAATGATAATAGCATTAGAGGAAAATAAGTGACCAAAAAAGAACTATGGAAAAAAGAATTGGAAAGGAAATTAGCAGCTTGGCATAAGAAGTGCAAAATGTTTCCCATGCAGTAAACTCCCTGACCTTTATAATGGACGAAATAGAAGCCAATGACTCCATGAGATGACAGAAAATATTAAAACAAAATCAAGAACTGAAATACAAAAGAAAAAGAAAATTAAAAGAAAATGTTAAGGTATCTTATAGCAGAAACAATTGCCCTAGAAAACAAGATTAAAAGGGAAGAAATAAAAAGAGAAACATTTAATTGGATTTCTGAAAGTCATGACTTCTTCCTCCCCAAGAGCCTAGATATCACATTTCAAGAAATTAAAGAAAACTAATTTTAAGAACTCTTAAAATTAGAAAAACAGTGGCAATCCCTTGGCTGTCTCCTGAAAAAACTCCAAAATGAAAATTCCTAGGAATATTCTAGCCAAAGCCCAGTGGTTTTATGTCAAAGAAAAAAACATAAGCACAGTCAGAAAGAATTCAAGTACCAAAGAGCCAGAGTCAGAATCGTACATAATTTGATTGTCAGTCAAGCATTGTACTGAGCTCTTCATCACTTAACCTTTATTAAAGTTAAAGATGAGTTTTCTCATCTGTAAAATGAGTGGCATCTACCTGGACAGGATTGTTGTGGAGAAAAAATGAAATAATATTTGTAAAATCACCTAGCATAGTGCCTGACACATAGTAGGCTTTATATAAATGCCTATTCCATTTCCTTGATCCCCTTTCATCACTGGGAAGGAGTAGAGAACTTCTAATACAGTGTTCCAAAAGACAAAATACAAAGATTTTCAGCCAAAAATAACTTACACAGCAAAACTTGAGTATAATCTTAAAGGGGAAAAATGCATCTTTAATTTTTTTTATTATAGCTTTTTATATATAAAACATAAGCATGGGTAATTTTTCAATTTTATTCCTTGCAAAAACTTCTCTTTCAACTTTTCCCTTCCTTTCCTCTACCCACTCCCCTAGATGGCAGGTAGTCCCATACATGTTAAATATGTTAAAATATTTGTTAAACACAATATATGTATACATATTTATACAGTTATCTTGCTGCACAAGAAAAATCAGATTTAGAAAGGTAAAAATAACCTGAGAAGAAAAAACAAAATGCAAGCAAACAATAACAGAGTGTAAATACTATATTGTGGTTCATACTCATTTCCCAGTGTTCTTTCTTGGGTGTAATTGATTCTGTTCATTACTGATCAATTGGAACTGACTTGGATCCTCTCATTGTTGAAGAGAGCCACATCCATCAGAATTGATCATCATATAGTGTGGCGTTTTTCTTTTGTTTAAAATATAAATAATGGTTTTCTCTGGGGGAGAAGGTTTCTCAGGGAGGTTTTCTGGAGGCAGCCTTAGTTTCAGTTAAGAGTAATAATCACCCAAAATGCAGCCAGCTGGTAAAAATGCAAACGTTTATTTTCTCCTTCCAAAATAGCCCGGTTAGTTGAGACCTATCTCTCTGCTTGGTTCTAAGAGCTCTTGCAGATTGTCCTTTGCTTCTGCCTCTGCTTTCTTCAGCCCCCAGCCAGCCAAGTGGAAAATGGAATGAATCTCTCTTGCCTTGGAGAGAGGGCTTGTGGGCTTCCTCCCAGAGTGCTCCTCTCCCACCCCAGTCAATGTTCTGAAGTAACTCTCTCTAACCCAGAGTAACTAACTAACCCGAAGCTAAGAGCCTCTTTATATATGATCTCCCAAAGGTTGACTCCTCCTTCTGGAGGCAGGGATTAAGGGAGGTGTGAATTCACAAAGTTACAAAGTTTACTTTGTGACTCTCCCATACTTGTGAACTCCAGTGAGTACTTAAATACTTCTTGCTTATATGAGCTCTCTAAAGGTGTGAACACAAGCATTGTATCAATTAGTTCTACTTAGTACCTTGTTTCTGGCCCAAAACATCTTCTTGTAAGATCAGATCAATGATACTGAACCATGCTAAATTAGATAATTATTGTCTCTATCAATTCTAATGACTTAACAGTTTGTAAAGATTCCAACAATATAGTATTACTGTTGAAGTGCACAATGATCTCCTGGTTCTGCTCATTTCACTCAGCATCAGTTCATGTAAGTCTCTCCAGGCCTCTCTGAAATCATCCTGCTGGTCATTTCTTATAGAACAATAATATTCCTTAATATTCATATACCACAATTTATTCAGCCATTCTCCAGTTGGTGGGCAGCATCCATTCAATTTCCAGTTTCTAGTCACTACGAAAAGGGCTGCCACAAACAGGTCCCTTTTCCCTTCTTCAATATTTCTTTGGGATATAAGCCCAGTAGTAACACTGCCAGCAGTATTATATCAAAGAGTATGCACGGTTTGATAACTTTTTGAGTATAGTTCCAAATTGCTCTCCAGAATAGTTGGATCCATTCACAACTCCACCAAGAAAAATGCCTCTTTAATTAAAAAAAAAAAAAAAGAAGTTTTTATTAGCATTCCTGTTTTCAAGATAGAAAAGCCAGAATGGGAACACAAACTTTGATATACAAACACCAGTGTTAAGAGAAACATAAAAGACAAACATGAAAGAATAGTGATAAAGGACTAAACAAGATTAAAATTGCCTATATTCCAATATGAGGAAATATGTGATATACATATATAGATATGTATATATATGTACGTGTGTGTATATATGTGTATGTTTGTGTGTGTATCCTTAGACCCTGATCATCTTGGCTCAGAATAGTTTAATTGTGGTCAGAGTAGACTTGATTTTGATAGCATAGTAGAAAGAAAGAGGAAGAGAAATCTAGGGATTAGAGGAAAAGGGAAGGAAGCTTAAGGAAAATGATCTTTCATGATTAGTGTGCAAGTAGAAGTTTGTACAAACAAGGTGGAAGGTGAGAAGAGTAGCCAACATTTGAACTTCCCTTTCATCTGTATTGGTCAAAGGAGTCCCTTTCCTTTGAGGAAAAATACACACTGAGGAGTGGATACAGAAATACATTTCATGCAATAGGGAAATAAGAGGAGACAGGAAGAATTGGAGGAAAGATAAATTAAAGATGTATGGGAAGGAAGAGTCCTAAGTAAAACAAAACATTAAGGATGTACAAAACTAATTTTAGCTCTTTTAGAGATTGAAAAGAATTGGAATATGAGGGTATGCCCATCATTTGGGAGAATGGCTGAATAAGTTATGATATAGAAATCTGATGGAATACTATTATGTTCTAAGAAATAATGAAGGGTATGGTTTCAGAGAAGCCTAGAAAAACTAACATGAACTTATGCATGATGAAGTGAATAAAACTAGGAGTAAAATTTTTATAATCCCAATAATGTGGTAAAGAAAAACAACTTCAAAAAGATTTAGAAACTGATCAATGTGATGACCAACAGTGAAATCTGATGGAATACTATTATGTTCTAAGAAATAATGAAGGGTATGGTTTCAGAGAAGCCTAGAAAAACTAACATGAACTTATGCATGATGAAGTGAATAAAACTAGGAGTAAAATTTTTATAATCCCAATAATGTGGTAAAGAAAAACAACTTCAAAAAGATTTAGAAACTGATCAATGTGATGACCAACAGTGATTATAGAAGGCTAATAATGAAATATGTTACCCTTTTTCTGATAAGAGGTAAAAAACTCATGAGTGCAGAAACCTACAAACACATGTACGCAATGTATATAAGCATAATATGCATGGTTTTTATTCTCTTTAGTGGGAGGATGGAAAGAAAATAATTTATAAATCTTAAAACTCTCTGTACTGTAAATGTGCAGATTTTTCTCCAGAAAGTACTTAATATTGTAATTATCTTTTGATAGCCAAGGACAATATCACACCACATTCTAGGTGTACAGCATTTTAGGGGGAAAAAAATTGAAAAACTAGAGGAAAGAACCAATAAGGCATCATAAAGCACTTCACAAATGCTTATTTATTGGTTGACTAGCTCATGTCAAATGAAGGTTGGTTGAAGAAATTAGGGATCTTTAACCCAAAGAAGCAAAGATTTTGACATGAGAGCGCTCTTCAAGTCTTTGAAGAGTTGTCTCATGGAATAAGAAATAGACTTGTTCTGCTTGACCTAAGCCAGAATTAGAAGCAATAATTGTGGAAGTTATTTATTAAATACAGGTTTACTATAGGGGAAAATGTGATGACCACGTTTAGTACCCAGGGTATTTTAAAATCAGCCGGAGTCAGGATAAGCGCAAGTCCTTGACCTTTATTCTTTGTGGAGGTGAAGGGGAATGGCTATACAAAGTGAGAGCAATTGCGAGATGAATCAGGCCAGTAGTGCCTCTGGCTCTCATACTCCACCCACCAAATCCTCTACCCAATCTCCTATACAACACATCAAACTTGCACAGAGAGTGGGTGGGGCCATTCTTTCTCCAAGCATATATTAATAGAGTATTGTCCAATTGGTAATTAGCCATAAATGCTCGGACCAGACCTCAGTGTATCTGCTCAGCTTCAGCTCATTACAGGAAAACATTATAGTTTTATTCCAAAAGAGGGTTTTCTCTTACTGGGGCTATCAAGAAAAAGCTGGATGACTAATTTTTTTTGATGTCTTATAAGAAGGCTATAGATTGGTTTGGCTTTGAGATTAGAGCATAGTATTATATCAATCAAAATGTGAGCTGTTATTGATGTGACCTTAAGTTACATGAGAGACAACGTGCCATAATGTATATAGAGCTAGTCTTAAAAGTTGGGAAGATGACCTGGTCCATTTTTGATCCGTACTAACTCCTTGATAACTTAATTTTGCTGTATACCAGGCAACTTTAAGATTATATGTGGAATAACAAATACTAATTTGCATTGGTAATGGGAGTCCCTTTGCTGGGAATCCCATGTGCCAGTGAAATCACAGGTCCAACCAAGAAAATGTTAAGTTAGTTCTTTTTGACTATATTACGCTGTTTATATTGAAATACTAATAAAACCCCTATGTGTTATTTCCCCTTCCCCACATGAACTGTATCCCAGCCACAACTGTCTTTTTCATAAATCTTGTTTCTATACAGTATACTTTTTAACCCAAAAGTGGTATTTGAACCTTTAATAAACATAAATATAATCAGGTTCATTTCAGTTTATAGCTCAGGACTATTGAGATATTTTGGTAATCTAGTTATGCCATTCAATAAAAATAACTCATTCATATAGCACAAAAAAAGTTTATAAAAGTCTTCCCTAACATCAACTCTGTAAAGTATTATGTACAAGTATAATTATCTTCTTTTTTACAGATGAGGAAATCTCACTTCAGTTTAAATTATCTGCTCAGGATCACATAGCTATTGTCAAAGCTAGGCTTCAAGACCAAGATTTTCCCAGCTACAAGTTCAGTGTTCTTTCCAATGACCCATGTTCTTAATGAAGATTCACTATCTTTCCCCTATTCTTATAATCTGAACATTTAGTAAACATGCTATCTATTACATTATCAAAGTTTTTCATAAGTACATCCAGATGTTCAATCAGTTCTGAACCTGATACTATCATTTAGTCCATTTCTGTTTATCTTATCCATGAACATATCGTCAGAGACTTAGTCAAGTACTTTGTCCAGTACTTTGTTCCTTAAAAGGCTGCATGTGGCATTGAATAGTGTTGGAGTTGGGAGTCAGGGAGACCTGAATTTACAGGCTCCTCTCTGACATATTAGCTGTGTGATCATGGGACAAGTCACTTAACCATTCTAGGCTTCAATTTTGTCATCTATAAAGTGGAGCTAGTAATGCCTATACTATACACCCCACAATTTTTGTGAACTTCACATGAGATAATGTGAAAGAAACCTTAAAATACTATAGGATTTAGGAGCTTTTTTTTGAAATTGATATAGTGTGTCCACTGCATTCCTTTCTTGACCCCCTCCCCCAAATGGGAAAAACTCTTAACATGAATTATGCTTAATCCATCTTTTTAGAGATCACTTTCTTTCTTAATGTTTGAAAACCAATTTCTGATAAAGTTCTATTATGAATTACTAAATGGAGAAAGTCAAGCTTATCAACTCATATTTTGATTTAACGCCTTACTGACTTTCACCTTTTTGTAAAGTGGGACATTTTCCTATCTTTACTTTCAAAATACCTATTTCTCCAGTTTATTATGTAGTACTTAGCAATTCATTCAGTATTCTAGGATATATGTGTAGTCAGTATTGCCCTAGAGGGCCACTAGATATTTTTTTTTAAACAAATTATGTATTTTGCCTTTCATTTTCTTGTTAACTTGTTCTTCTAATCTTCGAGGAGCTCTCTTTGATCGAGAAAACAAGTTCTTTACTTTGCCCTTTCTCCAAACAAGTAGTCTGGGTTCTGAATATCTCTCAGACTTATTAACTGAGTGACTGTGGAAAACCCAGTTAACTTCTCCAGGGTCTCAGTTTCTTCATCGGTAAAAATAGATTAATAATTAAATCATTTACCTTAGATATAAAGGTGTACCATTTAAAATAAACGTCCTTTAAAAACTTTGTAAACACGAATAATTGCTGTTATTTTTTTCATTCTCTTATGATGCCACCAACAAAACCTTTTAATAACTTTAGCATTTAGTCTCCAGTGCAACTCATTTTAAACTACTTGTCATTAATGTTAAAGAATCTTAGTCTTTTATTACTTTGTAATTACTCAATTCCATCTCTTTCATGTACCCTATTAAAACCTACCAATTACTTTCTATTCACATACTCTGGTTGAAATCATTTGTATTTGCATTACCAGAATTTTGGTTTTAAGATCTTTGGCTTATTGGTTTGAATTGAGTTGAATTTCCTTTTCAAGTTTCAAAACATGGAATGTAAGCCTGTTTCCTCATCTGTAAAGTGGGGATAATGAATTATACTACCTATTTCACAGGTTCATGAAAGTGTAAACCGTCAAATAGTACTGAATGGAGTTATTATTGGTACAAATGTATTGCCTCAAATACTAGAAGTAATAATGCAAAGACATAATACTTGGGAGGGATTCTGCAATAGTAGTCTTCAGTATATTCATGTAAGAAGATTAGCTTGTATATGTTCTTTTTAGAAAATTTATTGTACTGGCAGGCAGAATTGTAGAAGATTAAATTTTGATGCTCTGCCACTTACTAGCCAATTAAACTTAGACTAGTCAGCCACTTAATCCAACTTCCTGAATAATTAAAAAGGGGTAATAATAATTGTATTACAAATGAGTTAATTCATATGAAAATGCTTTGAGAATCATTTTGTCATATAAATGTAAGCTATTAATATTTTAATATGGGGCTATTTAAAAGAAAACAAAATGTGTCATTTTCACCCAGATCTTTCACCCAAAACTTTCCTTGTATTGATAGACAGTTTTGTTTCTAATTATATAAGTTACTTCAGAATAGAGTTCATAAGACTATAGAATCATAAATTAGAAGACACTATCAAAGGACATCTAATCCAGGGCTTTTTAAACTTTTTTCATTCATTGCCCCTTTTCTCCTGATGCATTTTTATGAGACCCCAGATATATAGTTATACAAATCAAACATTTACTGATAATCATAAAGAAATTTATTTTTAAACAATTCTTAGATATACATATAATTTTATCACTTATCAAAGATAAAAGCAAGTTTGAATATTAATGAGATGGATATACTTATTTATTATTGTTTAAAGAATTAAATCTTAGTGAAATATTTGATAGCTTTTACTTTTTGCCAAATTTTTTGTGATCCCCAGCATTCAGTTATGTGAACTCATTTGAGGCTACAACCCACAGTTTAAGAAGTTTTAATCTAATCTAATTCCCTTATTTAAATTATGATTCTAAGACACAGAAAGGTTAAGTGACTTATGGTAAGTGAAAGGGATGGGATTTGAGCCCAGGTCTTGTGACTCCAAATCCAACTCTTCTTCCACTAATATCATGCTCCCATCCCTGCTAAAAATCCTTAGTTTTTTTCAGTGTAACTAAACTTTTGGTGACTGATACATTTTCTTCTTCACATTGAAGCCATCTTGATTCATAAATAAATAGTTTCACTTTTTAAAATCTGCAATCAGGATGTATCTTGTGTTCCCGTCGGTAATCATTATACCAATAGACTACTCTGCAAAGAAGTTTTTTGACCCAGAATTGACCTTAATGGTAAGAACTGGCAAGAGTTTTACTCATACAGGTTTTGGAAACATAATTATACAGCATAAAAGCTCGAATTTTCTTTTAGCCAAATTGTGTCTGAATGTTGCTTATTTTGATTTAACCTAAGCCAGGTTTAGTAAATGTTGATAAATAATGTTTAGTGTATTATTAGTTGCAAAAGGAAGAAATGTGATTATTTAAAACATTTCAGGACTCTTTCAAATGGTATCTTTGTTAAGAATTAATGTCATTCCGTGGCTCTCTTCAACAATGAGATTAACCAAATCAGTTCCATTCGTTCAACAATGAAGACAACCAGTTACATCCAGCGAAAGAACTATGGGAAACGAGTGTAAGGCCACAACATAGCATTTCCACGCCCTGTTTTTGTTCACTTACATTTTTTATTTCCTTCTCAGGTTATTTTTACCTTATTTCTAAGTCCGATTTTTCTTGTGCAGCAAAATAACTATGGATATGTACACATATATTGTATTTAACATATGTTTTAATTATTTAATATGTATTAGTCTACCTGCCGTCTAGGGGAGGGCTGGGGGAAGGAGAAGAAAAATTGGAACAGAAGGTTTTGCAAGGGTAAATGCTGAAAAAATCTTGTAAATTAAAAGCTATAATAATAAAAAAAGAAAGAAAGAAAAAAGAATGTCATTCTTTGACAGTTCCTCTCATTAATATAGCGATCCAATACAATTCTGAAGGACTTAGAATAAAAAATGCCATCCACCAATAGCAAATAAAATGATGGATTATGAATGCAGTTTGAAGCATTCTTTTTAAAATTTTCTTTATTTTTTGGTAACATGTCTAAAATGGAAATGTTTTACATGACTGCACATGCATAATCTATTAAATTGCTTGCCTTCTCAAAGAAGGAAAAGGGGATTAATAAAGAGAGAATTTGAGACTCAAAATTTTAAAAACTAAAGTTAAACTTTTTTTCATGTAATTGAGAAAAATTTTAAAATAGTAAAAAAAAAAAAAAAAGAAGAAGAAGAAGAAGAAAGAATTAAGGTCATTCTTCCAGATTTCCAGTTACGATGACTGCTTTGAAGCAATCTCCATTTATAGAGATAGGCACCTCAGCTCTCCCGTACCTCTTCCAGCAAAACATTAAAAATTAAACCAGACCTAATAATAATCAAGAAAAAAAAAACTTCGGTAAATGCCTTATCCAGTGCAAAACCACACCAAGAGACAGAAGCAAAAAGGCATGCTCCACTAGTACAGGCAAACAACCCAATCCTTTTTCCTCTGAGACTCAACTTAAATCTGTGATGTCATTCTTTTTTTGGGTTGAAATTTGGGGTGTTTCTGGATCTGCAATAATTCTTTCAGGTGATGAGTATCATCATCTATTTGTTCATATCTCCAGTGTTAGTTCTTGAATTGGGACTTTATTCACATTTCTTCTCTTTCACTACCTTCACTATAAATGGAGTGAAAGACATGCAGAGTATAGGAATATATGATGGTGTTGTCAATAGTTTGTCATGTTCGATTCTTTGTAATTCCATTTAGACCAGTAAAGTAACAGGAGTGGTTTGCCATGTCCTTTTCCAGCTCATTTTACAGATAGGGAAACTGAGGCAAATAAGATTAATTGATTTGCCTAGGATCACACACTAACTATATGAGGCCAATTTTGAATTCATGAAGATGAGTCCTCCTGACTTCTAAACACAGAACTCTATCCCATAGTACTACTTAGCTACTTTGATGAAGGGAAATACACAATTAATAACCATAACCACAAATATAAATGGGGTGTTCCACAAAATGGAGAAGTAGCATAGTGGATTAGAAAGCAAAATCTGACAGGAACAAAAGATCAAGACTCTCAAGGGAAGTTGAAAGGAAATGAAGCTTCACA
Organism: Antechinus flavipes; assembly: GCF_016432865.1. NCBI lineage: Eukaryota > Metazoa > Chordata > Mammalia > Dasyuromorphia > Dasyuridae > Antechinus > Antechinus flavipes. Next base: position 227,840,147 of record NC_067402.1, read on the forward strand.
ATACCAGCTCTCTAAATACATTAGTGGTGAGAAATCATCAAAACTATTTGGTACTTGTTTTTAAAAAGGAGAAAAGTTGATCAAAGATGACTAAAAAAGGAAAATGAAAATCAGCAGAGAGGCTTTGGGAAAACAGGTATTCTAATACATTATTGATAGAGTTGTAAATTGGCCTACTACCCATTCTACAATTTAATCTCTGCTTTCTCATCCATAAAATGAGAAGTTAAACTAGAATAAAATTCAGCTTTACAATTGTGAGCAAATTAGATTCATGAATACATAGAACTAGTATGATGGTATCAAATTATCTCAGTCTTTATTAATATGTATAACATCTAAACATATAAAGTATAAATTTTAGAAAAGTATTCTATCCTGCTGAACATCATAAACAATTGAAGGAGACTTCCGGTTAAGATGGCGGAGAGGAGGCTCACAGCTGCATAAGCTCCGCGCTTTCTCTCACTATCCACTTCATTACAAGCCTCTGAATCAATGCTTGACTGAAAAAAACCCACATATAGTTACCAAGAGAAGCCATCCTTGAGATCCGCCAAGAAAGGTCTGTCTTTACTTGAGGGCTGGGATGGTTTTGGATTGGGCGCAGGCTGAGGGCAGCGGCAGTGAGAGCACGGGAGCAGACTGGAGAGGGGGTGGGGAGTGATCGCAGCCGTCTCTGCGGGGAGAGCTTCGCTACAGGTTTGGATACTTTGCTCCAGCAGCAAGTCAGCAGCCCAGCAGAGAAGCTAAAAACACCGGGGGTGAAGAATACAACCCCAAACAGCTGGAGTCTCTCGGGACCTGGCCGTCTCCCCCTTCCCCCCCTACAGTGACTCAGCACGCTCTGGGCTCAGGCGCACACAGTCCTGCTAGTGCCTCACTGCTGCCCCCTGCAGTCTGTAGAGGAAGCTCGATAACATACCCAACCCCTCCCCCAAAGAAAGACTCCAGTTTTTTCTGTTTTTCTTTGGTAGTTTGTCTCTGATTAATAGACAGAATGAGCAAGAAGCTGAAGAGGACTTTAACCCTTGACAGCTTCTACACAGATAGAGAGCAGACTCTAAATCCTGAGGAGACTAAAAGCAGGCAGTCCCCAGGTGAATCCCCAAAGGAGGAGATCGTCCGTTCCTCAGCACAGATGAACCTCATAGAAGTGATTAAAAAGGCTCTCACAAGGGAGCTAGAAGAAAAATGGGGAAAGCAGAGTGAGGCTTGGCAAAAGGAGAGGGAAGCTTGGGAAAAGGAGAGGGAGGCTTGGCAAAAGAGCCTGGAGAAAGTTAAAGAGAGAGTGGATAAAGAAGTAAAATCCTTGAAAAACAGGATTGGTGAACTGGAAAACAAAATTGGCGAAATGGAAAAAAATTCCACAGAACAAAAGAACTCAATTGGACTATTAGAAAAAGATTTTAAAAAGTGAGTGAAGAGAATACTTCACTGAAAATCAGACTTGAACAAGTGGAATTGAATGACTCGAGGAGACAAGAAGAATCAGTCAAGCAAATCCAAAAAAATCAAACAATGGAGAAAAATGTGAAATACCTTCTGGGGAAGACAACAGACCTGGAAAACAGATCCAGGAGAGACAATCTGAGAATCATTGGACTTCCAGAAAAACATGATGAAAAAAAGAGCCTGGACACTATTTTCCAGGAAATTATCAAAGAGAACTGCCCAGAAGTCATAGGAACAGAGGAAAAAATAAACATTGAAAGGATTCATCGATCACCCACTGAAAGGGATCCTAAAATCAAAACACCAAGGAATATAGTGGCCAAATGCCAGAACCCTCAGATGAAGGAAAAAATATTGCAAGCGGCTAGAAAAACCCAATTCAAGTATCAAGGAGCCACAATAAGGATCACCCAGGATCTGGCAGCATCCACATTAAAAGATCGAAGGGCCTGGAATATGATATTCCGAAAGGCTAAGGAACTTGGTATGCAACCAAAAATAACCTACCCAGCGAGAATGAGCGTCTTTTTCCAGGGAAGAAGATGGACATTCAACGAAGTAAGCGAATTTCATCTATTTCTGATGAAAAAACCAGAACTTAACAAAAAGTTTGATCTACAAATATAGAACTCAAGAGAAATCTAAAAAGGTAAAGATTAATCTTGGGAACTATATTTTGACTATATAGATGTATAAAGAATACATGTATACCTTGTTCTAGAAATTGATGTGGAAAGGACATTGTATCAGAAAAAGGGTAAAGTGGGGGTAGTACATCTCATGAAGAGGCATAGGAAACCTATTATATCTGAGAGAAAGAATGGAGGGGGATGAATATAGTGGGTATCTTACTACCTTCAGAATTGGCTTTAAGTGAAAATCTTAAAACATATTCGATCTATGGTGAAACTTCTCCCACCTCATTGAAAAGTGAGAAGGGAAAAGTGAAAAGGGAAGGAATAAGCTAAGCGGAAGGGAATACGGGAACTGGGAGGGAAAGGGGTAAGATAGGGGGAGGAACTCTAAGGCGGGGGGAGGGATACTAAAAAGGGAGGGCTGTGAGAAGCAAGTGGTGCTCACAAGCTTAATACTGGGAAGGGGGGGAAAGGGGAAAGAAGGGAGAAAAGCATAAACGGGGTTAACAAGATGGCAAGTAATACAGAATTGGTCATTCTAACCATAAATGTGAATGGGGTAAACTCCCCCATAAAGAGGAAGCGGTTAGCAGAATGGATTAAAAGCCAGAATCCTACAATATGTTGTTTACAGGAAACACACCTGAAGCGGGGAGATACATGCAGGTTAAAGGTAAAAGGTTGGAGCAAAATCTACTATGCTTCAGGTGAAGTCAAAAAAGCAGGGGTAGCCATCCTGATCTCAGATCAAACTAAAGCAAAAATTGACCTAATTAAAAGAGATAAGGAAGGACACTATATCTTGCTAAAGGGTAGCATGGATAATGAAGCACTATCTATATTAAACATATATGCACCAAGTGGGGTAGCATCTAAATTCTTAAAAGAGAAACTAAGAGAGCTGCAAGAAGAAATAGACAGTAAAACTATAATAGTGGGAGATCTCAACCTTGCACTCTCAGAATTAGATAAATCAAACCACAAAATAAATAAGAAAGAAGTCAAAGAGGTAAATAGAATACTAGAAAAGTTAGATATGATAGATCTCTGGAGAAAATGTAATGGAGACAGAAAGGAATACACTTTCTTTTCAGCAGTTCATGGAACCTATACAAAAATTGACCATATATTAGGACATAAAAACCTCAAACTCAAATGCAGTAAGGCAGAAATAGTAAATGCATCCTTTTCAGACCACGATGCAATGAAAATTACATTCAACAAAAAACCAGGGGGAAGTAGACCAAAAAATAATTGGAAACTAAATAATCTCATACTAAAGAATGATTGGGTGAAACAGCAAATCATAGACATAATTAATAACTTCACCCAAGAAAACGATAATAATGAGACATCATACCAAAATGTATGGGATGCAGCCAAAGCGGTAATAAGGGGAAATTTCATATCTCTAGAGGCCTATTTGTATAAAATAGAGAAAGAGAAGATCAATGAATTGGGTTTGCAATTAAAAATGCTAGAAAAGGAACAAATTAAAAACCCCCAGTCAAACACTAAACTTGAAATTCTAAAAATAAAAGGTGAGATCAATAAAATTGAAAGTAAAAAAACTATTGAACTGATTAATAAAACTAAGAGTTGGTTCTATGAAAAAACCAACAAAATAGACAAACCCTTAGTAAATCTGATTAAAAAAAGGAAAGAGGAAAATCAAATTGTTAGTCTTAAAAATGAAAAGGGAGAACTCGCCACTAACGAAGAGGAAATTAGAGCAATAATTAGGAGTTACTTTGCCCAACTTTATGCCAATAAATTCGACAACTTAAATGAAATAGAAAAATACCTCCAAAAATATAGCTTGCCCAAACTAACAGAGGAAGAAGTAAATATCCTAAACAGTCCCATCTCAGAAAAAGAAATAGAACAAACTATCAATCAACTCCCTAAGAAATAATCCCCAGGACCAGATGGATTTACATGTGAATTCTACCAAACATTTAAAGAACAATTAACTCCAATGTTATATAAACTATTTGAAAAAATAGGGATTGAAGGAGTCCTACCAAACTCCTTTTATGACACAGACATGGTACTGATACCTAAACCAGGTAGGCTGAAAACAGAGAAAGAAAATTATAGACCAATCTCCCTAATGAATATTGATGCTAAAATCTTAAATAAAATATTAGCAAAAAGATTACAGAAAATCATCACCAGGATAATACACTACGACCAAGTAGGATTTATACCAGGAATGCAGGGCTGGTTCAATATTAGGAAAACTATTAGCATAATTGACTATATCAATAACCAAACAAACAAAAACCATATGATCATCTCAATAGATGCAGAAAAAGCATTTGATAAAATCCAACATCCATTCCTAATAAAAACACTTGAGAGCATAGGAATAAATGGACTTTTCCTTAAAATAGTCAGGAGCATATATTTAAAACCATCAGTAAGCATCATATGCAATGGGGAAAAACTGGAACCTTTCCCAGTAAGATCTGGAGTGAAGCAAGGTTGCCCACTATCACCATTATTATTTAATATCGTATTAGAAACACTAGCCTCGGCAATAAGAGTCGAGAAAGAAATTAAAGGAATTCGAGTAGGCAATGAGGAAACCAAACTATCACTCTTTGCAGATGATATGATGGTATACCTAGAGAACCCCAGAGATTCTACTAAAAAGCTATTGGAAATAATTCATAATTTTAGCAACGTAGCTGGCTACAAAATAAATCCCCATAAATCCTCAGCATTTTTATACATCACCAACAAAACCCAACAGCAAGAGATACAAAGAGAAATTCCATTCAGAATAACTGTTGATACCATAAAATATTTGGGAATCTATCTACCAAAGGAAAGTCAGGAATTATATGAGCAAAATTATAAAAAAGTCTCCACACAAATAAAGTCAGACTTAAATAATTGGAAAAATATTAAGTGCTCTTGGATCGGCCGAGCGAACATAATAAAGATGACAATACTCCCTAAACTAATCTATTTATTTAGTGCTATACCAATCAGACTTCCAAGAAAATATTTTATTGATCTAGAAAAAATAACAACAAAATTCATATGGAACAATAAAAAGTCGAGAATCTCAAGGGAATTAATGAAAAAAAAATCAAATGAAGGTGGCCTAGCTGTACCTGATCTAAAATTATATTATAAAGCAGCAGTCACCAAAACCATTTGGTATTGGCTAAGAAATAGATTAGTGGATCAGTGGAAAAGGCTAAGTTCACAAGACAGAATAGTCAATTATAGCAATCTAGTGTTTGACAAACCCAAAGCCCCTAACTTCTGGGAAAAGAATTCATTATTTGATAAAAACTGCTGGGATAATTGGAAATTAGTATGGCAGAAATTAGGCATGGACCCACACTTAACACCATATACCAAGATAAGATCAAAATGGGTCTATGACCTAGGCATAAAGAACGAGATTATAAATAAATTAGAGGAACATAGAATAGTTTATCTCTCAGACTTGTGGAGGAGAAAGAAATTTGTGACCCAAGATGAACTAGAGACCATTACTGATCACAAAATAGAAAATTTCGATTACATCAAATTAAAAAGCCTTTGTACAAATAAAACTAATGCAAACAAGATTAGAAGGGAAGCAACAAACTGGGAAAACATTTTCACAGTTAAAGGTTCTGATAAAGGCCTCATTTCCAAAATATATAGAGAACTGACTCAAATTTATAAGAAATCAAGCCATTCTCCAATTGATAAATGGTCAAAGGATATGAACAGACAATTTTCAGAGGATGAAATTGAAACTATTACCACTCATATGAAAGAGTGTTCCAAATCATTATTGATCAGAGAAATGCAAATTAAGACAACTCTGAGATACCACTACACACCTGTCAGATTGGCTAAGATGACAGGAAAAAATAATGATGAATGTTGGAGGGGATGCGGGAAAACTGGGACACTATTGCATTGTTGGTGGAGTTGTGAACGAATCCAACCATTCTGGAGAGCAATCTGGAATTATGCCCAAAAAATTATCAAATTGTGCATACCCTTTGATCCAGCAGTGTTTCTATTGGGCTTATATCCCAAAGAAATACTAAAGAAGGGAAAGGGACCTGTATGTGCCAAAATGTTTGTGGCAGCCCTGTTTGTAGTGGCTAGAAACTGGAAAATGAATGGATGCCCATCAATTGGAGAATGGCTGGGTAAATTATGGTATATGAATGTTATGGAATATTATTGTTCTGTAAGAAATGACCAGCAGGATGAATACAGAGAGGACTGGCGAGACTTACATGAACTGATGCTAAGTGAAATGAGCAGAACCAGGAGATCATTATACACTTCGACAACGATATTGTATGAGGACATATTTTGATGGAAGGGGATTTCTTTGACAAAGAGACCTGAGTTTCAATTGATAAATGACGGACAAAAGCAGCTACACCCAAAGAAAGAACACTGGGAAACGAATGTGAACTATCTGCATTTTTGTTTTTCTTCCCGGGTTATTTATACCTTTTGAATCCAATTCTCCCTATGCAACAAGAGAACTGTTCGGTTCTGCAAACATATATTGTATCTAGGATATACTGCAACATATCCAACATATAAAGGACTGCTTGCCATCTAGGGGAGGGGGTGGAGGGAGGGAGGGAAAAAAAAAATTGGAACAGAAACGAGTGTCAATATAAAGTAATTATTAAATAAAAATTAAAAAAAAAAAAAAGAAAAAAAAAACAATTGAAGGAGAAAAAATGTTGCTATAACCAAAGCTAATCTTAACTAATACATGTAGACCCAGTGTACCTATATAAGAAATTCCTGGAGGTCTTAGTGAAGAAGAGGCAGAGAAAAAGGAACTTGAAAGTAAGTTCAGCATTTTTGGGCTTCTGTACCTATCTTGAAGACAATTTTTTTTTTAGATATTGGTTATGAAAACAACCCTTTCATATTGAATAAAGGAAAAATGGCACAGTCAGTGTCTGCATGAAGGTCCAATTCTAGAATCACAGAAGTATTGAATTTTTGAACCGGAAGTGAGCATCTAATTCAATCTCTTTATTTTACAAATGCAGAAGTATACTAGAAAGAGGTAAAGTGATGTTATCCAGTATCACTTAGCAAAAGTGCCAAGACTTGTAATACTACGACTTGCTCACATTTAGATAGTGCTTTAGGGAACCTAAAGATTTATACATACATATATACATACATATATCCATACATATAGATATGTGTATATGTATAGTTTCCTAACTCTTTGTCCAGTGTTCTTTAGAGTATATTGTCCTGCTTTCTTCAAGTCAGTCTATGGTGGTATTGCTATAGTGATCATGTAATGTTCCTTATTCCAGGGGAACTTCAGGATCTTGAAACAAGATGGACCCAGCTCCGTTTAGCAGGCGACAATGGACTTCACAGTCTTTGAGGATCACTGCCAAAGAACTTTCTCTTGTCAATAAGAACAAGTCATCTGCTATTGTAGAAATATTCTCCAAGTAAGTATTGTTAATCATCCAAAAGAACTAACTTTTTTAGAACAAATGTTACCATGTTTGAGAATAAGAGACCAAAAAGTATATTTTATAAAATGCTAAGGTTAAAGATGCTAACCTAGGAATTCAATAACAATCATTTACTAAGTAGTTTCTCAATTTAAATCTACAAAGATACAGAATTTCTGGTTTCCCTCAAGACTCAGCTTAAGCGCTACTGTCTACTAGAAATTCTCAGAGGAAGAGGTAAGGAGTGCATTCTAGACATGAGGGACATCCAGTACAGAGGCATAAGAAGTGAAAGGTATACCCTTGTGTGTGAGAATCGGGGAGTAGACCAGAGTGACTAGATCACGGGATATGGAGAGGGAAAAATGTATAAAAAGATTGGAAAAATAGGAAAGAATCATCTAGTGAAGAACTTAAAGTGCTTACTAGAGGAGTAGTTTGTTGAGCTGAAGATGAGAGGGAGGTGTGGAGTGTAAAATAATCAGATCTACACTTTAGAAAATTATATGGCAGCTCCAGTTATGTGGATGGATTATGGGAGAGGCTTGATGTAGAGACTACATTGAAAGGTATTACAATAGTCTAGGGGAGAGGTGATAAAGGCTTTAAAGTAGGGTTGTGACTGTATGAATAGAATGGAAGAAATTATATGAGAGATATTGTAAAGACATAATAGATAAGACTGACCATACAGGATAAGTAAGAGTGAGGAACTGAGAATTGTAATGTTCTTGGTTGGTTTTCTGGAAGTCTTGGGAGCACCCTTCTTAGTTGAATAATCATCACAAGAATAGCCAGGTGTTAAAGTCCAAATTCTTTATTGTCTCCTTGCCTGGGACTGGGCAACTTTCTGGAGAACTTTCAGACTGGCCTTAATCTCAGTGGGGGAAGTGCAGGAGGCCAGTCACCAGGACCGAAAATAGAATGAATCTCTCTCCTTGGCTCTTGAGTGCTTGAGCTCCTGCCTTCAGTACTCTGTCTTCTTTGGCTCTGAATGAATCTGGCTCTGACTCTTGCTCTTATGCTCTACATTGAGTATAAACCAATCATTATATCACTAGGAAACCATTATTTGTTATAAGATTAAATCAGTCATACTGAACTTAGAGAACTATTAATCACCCTGTTAAACTAGATAATCATTGTATTTATCAATTCCACTAACTTAGCCCTTATAAGAAACTTTGTTTCAGAGATCTGGCCCATAACAGAGAATGACACTGAGTTTGAGAACCTGGGGGACTAGGATGGTGGTATCTTAGATGGTAGTAGAGAAATTCAGAAGAAGGGTGATTTTGGGAGGAATGATAAGTGAGTTTTGTTTTTGATCTGCTGATTTTGAGATGCCTCTGGTAAATATGTTTTGAAGAATATAATTGACAGTGATGTTGGATTAGGGCTGTATGAATAGATATGAGAATCATTTACATAGGGGAAGTGTAAAGATATCTCACTTTTTTAGGGACCATCCTGTTCATGAAGTTTAGAGAGGCCTTAGAGATAATATTGTCTAAATATCTATTTTAAGGATATATCAAGGTGGTTCAGTTGATTCTCTTTCCCTATTCCCAATAAGAAGACAAAGAAAACAAAAAGCTATTACAAATATATATAGTAATACAAAACAAATTTCCACATTTGCCATGCCAAAGCTATATTCTAAGGGTTGTCTCGTATTAGGGATTTTTCTCTCCCATGGTTTTTTTCTTTTGCTCTGATTTTTTTTTCTCCCAACATCATTAATAAAGCAATATGTACTAAAAAAAAAAAAAAAGAAAGAAAGAAAGAAATATATTTCATTCCACAGAAAAACAGAAAACAGAGAAAAGGGAAAAGATAGAATAAGAGGGAAGGTAGGTTAAGGGAGGGATTAGTATTACTCAAATAATTTCTTAAAGAAGTGGGTTAGGAAAAAAAGAGATGGGAAACCATAAGAGAACAGGATAGAAGGCAATATAGCTTTAGCAGTCATAATTGATTTTGAGTGAAAAACTTAACACAAATTGGTTATTAGAATCCAAAATCCATCAGGCTGTTGTTTACAAGAAACTCACTTGAAACAGAAAGATACACACAGAATGAAAATTAAAAGCTGGAGCAAAATTTATTATGCTTTAGTTGAAGTAAAAAAAGGTATGGGTAGCAAGCATTATTTCAGGCAAAACTATAGCAAAAATAATCTAGTTAAAAGAGATAAGTAGGAAAATTATATTTTGTTGAAAGATACCACAGACAATAAATTAATATAAATACTAAACATGTATGTACCAAATAGCATAAAAATCTAAATATTTAAAGAAAAAGTTAAATGGTACTGGGAGAAAACAGATAGTGAAATTATAATAATAGGGAATCCCATTTTATCTTCTCTTAGTCCTAGATAAATCTAAACATTAAAATAAACAAAAGGACTTCAATAGAATTTTAGAAAATTTAGGTACGATATGGTTAATATTGAATGGGAATAGAAAGTATACCTTCTTCACAAAATTGATCCTATAGTAAGGCATAAAAACCTCACGAAGAAATGTAGAAAGCAAGAATATCTTTTACAATTAACCAGATTAAGAACAATTCCAATGCTATATAAACTGAAAAAAGATCAGTATAAGAGGGATCCTATCAGATTTTCTTCTTTGATACAAAATATCGTCTTGATAGAGATGCTAGAAAAAGTGAAAAGAAAAAGAAAACTACCAATATTCATGTAAAAATTTTAAATCAACTGTTAGCAAGGCTAATTAAGCATACATCACAAAGATAGAAATGGTAACTATAGCAATAAGATAAGAAAGACACATAAAAAGAGTAAGTATAGCAAAATAGCTAACAGAATTATCACTTTTGGAAGATGATATGATAGTTGTCTAAGTAAACTAACTGAAATAATAAACAACTAAGCTAAGTTGTGGAGTATAAAATAAATTCTCATAAATCATCAGCATTTCCAACAAAAACATTATTAACAAAACCTAGCAGGAAGAGATAGAAAATAAAATTACATTTAAAATAGTTGCAGAAAGTATTAAATAAGTATGTCTCAAGACACAGGAACTATATGAACAAAATTTCAAAACACATTTAAACAACAGAGGCAGATTTAAATAATTGAAGAAATATAAATTACTCATGAATAAGTTAATTCAATATCATAAAAAGAACAGCATTCCTAATTTAATTTATTTTTTCAATTCTCTACCAAGTAAACTGTGAATGGATTGGATTATATAGAACCAGAAAAAATAATAAGAAAATTCCTCTACAGAAACAAAAGATCAAGAATCTCAAGAGAATTTTAAAAAGTGATTAAGGAAGGGGGTTCTTTGCAGTATACTACAAGTCATTAATCAAAAATAATTTGGTGCTAGTTAAGAAATAGATTATTGAAACAGATTGATAAAACCAAAGATCCCAGCTAGTGGAATAAGAATTCTGTTTTAATAAAAACTTTTGGGAAAACTAGAAAGCAGTCCAGCAGAAACTAGGTGGAAACCAAAAACTACACTTTGAATCAAGATGAACCCCAAGTGTGTGGTGTTCTTTTTCTTCTTTAAAATAATATAAAATAGATGGTTCTCTCTGGGGGAGAGCAGGTTTCTCAGGGAGGTTTTCTGGAGGCAGCCTTAGTATCAGTTCAGATCAATAATTACCCCAAATGCAGCCAGGTGATAAAAGTTCAGATCTTTTATTGCCTCCAATATAGCCTGGTTAATTGAGAGGCCTATCTTTCTGCTCGGTTCCAAGAGCTCTTGCCGCTTTGTCCTTTGCTTCTGCCTCTGCTTTCTTCAGCCTCCAGAGCCAGCACCAAGTTGAATCTGTCTTGCCTCTGAGAGAGCCTTTTCAATCTTTAGTATAGCCCGGTTAGCTTTTCTTAGAGGCCTCTCTCTCTCCTTGGTTCTAAGAGTTCTTGCAGTTTTGTCCTTTGCTTCTGTCTCTGCTTTCTTCAGCCTTCAATCCAGCTCCACTCTTCAGGTAATTCTGCTGAAATCCGTCCGAGAGCCTCTGTCTGTTGTGGCGCCAAAATGTGGTGATCTTCTTCTTTTAAAATAAGTAGAATAGTTCTCTCTGGGGGAGAAGGTAGGTTTCTCGGGGAGGTTTTCTTGGAGGCAGCCTTAGTATCAGTTCAGATCAATAATTACCCCAAATGCAGGAGCCCAGCCACCACAGAGAGCCTTCTCAAACTCCCGTTCAACTCTCGACTCGTAGCTTTTTCCTCCCAAAACTCTCCTTCTGCCACCAGCCAGCCAAGTGGAAAATTATTCCAATGAATCACTCTTCACTGGCTTATATATGATTCTTCTGAGAGAATGGGATTATGGGTTTTCTCCCATAGTGCTCTCTGGCCCTAAGAGCTTCAAGGGAGGTGTGAATTCGGATATCTCATACTAAACCCTGAAATTTCCCAAACGTGTGAACTCCAATGAGTAAAGGTGCAAACACAAGCATTGTATCAATTAGTTCTACTTAGTACCTTGTTTCAGGTTCTGGCCCAAAACATCTTCTTGTAAGATCAAATCAATAATCTATCAACTCTAATGAGTTAGCAGTTTGTAAAGATTCCAACACAAGTGGGTACGTAACTAGGATTTAAAGGGTGAGTGACATCATAAACAAATTAAAGAAGCAAGAAAAAATAACCTTTCAGATCTATAAAGAGGGAAGAATTTGTGTTGCAATAAGAGACAAGATCACAGATGGTAAAGCATACTATGGATAAAATTTAAAAGTTTTTGTGGAAACAAAGAGAAGCAAATATGGAGGGAAATCTCTGCAGCAAGTTTTTCTGATAAATAAGATATATAAGGAACTGATTTGAGTTTATGAGAATAAGTATGATTCTCCAATTGATAATCAAAGGACATGAATAGTTAGTTTCTAGAGGAAGAAATGAAAGCTAAAAATAGCCATCTGAAAAAAGTTCCCAATTGCTAATAATCATAATGGTGCTAATTAACAAAACCGGTTCCACTTCACATCTGTCAAATTGGTAATTAGGTAGAGCCCTTGGTCTAGCCATTCTGAAAACCAGTTTGGAACTGTGTCCAAAAAGGCACTCAACTGTACAGACCTTTTGACCTATGATACCAGTATTAGCCTAGCCCACAAAGAGATTTAAAAAAAAAAGAAAAGAAAAGGATCCACAAATATAAAAATAAGTACAACTACTACTCTCTTTATGGTAGCAAAGAATCGGAAACTGAAGAGATGCCCATCAATTTAAGAGTAAACAAGTTGTTCTATGTATGTGATGGAATACTCTTGTGCTATAAGAAATAATGAAGAGGATTATTTTGGAGAAATATTCTTAATCCACTAGCTGGTTCCACTTGTTTTGTTTTTCTTGTTTTCTCGGTGGAGATAAGGTGGGGGGTGGGGAGGAGGGGAAGAAAAAATTGGAGATAAGAAAAAATTTAATTTTAAAAAAGATCTCCAGTGACCAAGGTCTAGAATCTCAATCATCTAATAAACATGAAGTGTCTGCTCTGTGTCAGACACTATGCTAAGTACTGGGGATACAAATACAAACCAAAAAAAAGATTGTCCCTACCCTCAATGAACATAAAAATCTAATTGTGAAGGGGAAGTGCTGGGAAAGGTACTGGATGCTGGGACATAGTGAAGAAGCCAGAGAAGTTCCAAGGTAATACAGTCAAGTGAGAAAACTTTTAGTGTGTCTAGAATGTTCTGATCTAAGGCAAAGTTTTATCACTAGTTTAGTCTGAGTTTTGCAAGCTTCTGACCCACCCAGTTTGCATCTGGTGAGAGAGATTCAGACTTATCCATAACTGCTGCTTGTTTTACTATTAGAAGGTATTACTGATTGAGAGCAACAGAATACAGGTTTCTCCCTGCTTTGTTTCGGTGACATGAAGATGCTCATTTTTGTTCTTGCAAGCACACAGCCTCATCTCCATGACCATTCCTTTCCCTGGATATGCATTTAGTCTCAGATTGAAATTGCAGGAACAAATCACTTACCCTTAGGTTCAGTTCTTATCATTCCACATACTCCCCTCTGTGACAAAACTACCAATTGTATCCTTTTTCCCTCTTTCCTGAAGAGAAGACAAATGATGTGTACAAACTAAGTGGGATTTAGCAAGATGTAAGCAGTGACAGGACAAAGATACAAAGGATTTTTAAATGGAAGATAGATTTGAATCATTTCAATAAGAGATCAAGACTGGGGAGAGAAGAAAGTGTAGTCAAAGCAAAGGTGATGGACTAGGAAAATATGGAGGCCTTGAGGGATTGGAAATTTGGGGAGAAACAAATAATTAGGTTTAGGAGTAGTAAGACAGAAAGATGAAATAAGAGATTTGAAGTGCTTAGTTTAAAATTGTGGCATATGATTATGATGAAGTACTCTTATGAAGAAATAATGGTGGGGACAGAAAGGGAAGACCTATCTAAAGTGAAATAAAGTAAAATGAAAAGAATCTGGTGGTCAATGTGCACAGTAACTGCAATGTTGTAATAATGATCATCTATAAAAGACTTTGCTACTCTGATCATTACATTAGTTTGATCCAAGACAGTTCCAAAGGACTGGTGATGAAAAAATACTATCCACTTCTAGAGAGAGAACTAATGAACTCTGAATGCAAATTGAAATATAATTTTCTCACTTTATTTTCCTTGCTTTTTTTGAAATATGGCTAATATAGAGATATAATTTGCTTGATTTCACACATTTTATTGATATCATATTGCCTGCCTTCTCAGTGGACGTGAAAGAAGTTGGGAAGGAAGGAAATAATTTAGAATTAAAAATTGAAAAAGAAAAGAATTCTAAAAATAAGTTTAAAATTTAGAATTTTTTAAGTGCTTATTTCAATACCTCTTACTTAGTACTTAATAAATGTTTTGTTTTGTTTTGTTTTTAAAGAGAGATTATGGAAAGAAAGGAATTTCAGAGTTCTTGGTAATGGAAATGGAACATTTATTAGCAACAGCTGACCAAGGATATGGTCAGTTTTATGTGTAGCTGTGGTAGAATGATGGAATAAATCATGGAAGTTGAGTAACTTGATAAAATCTTAAGTTAGAGTGCATGAGGGAACATTAATATAAAAGTGAAAGTCTCCCGTAGTGTGAGATGGGAGTTAGGATAGAAAGGGAGATTGTGAACCAATTCACTGAGAACAAAGGAAAAATGTACTTTGTGTCAGGAGATAATAGCTATCAGATCTGGATTAGGTGATAAATCTGGATTGTATAAATCTTTGAAAAGATAGCTGAGTGGTAGCAGTAGAGACTACGTTTGGCACTGGTATTTCAGCTCCCCTCCAGGACAAATTTTTTGGGCGATAGGATAAGGGACACATGTGTGTGTGTGTGTGTGTGTGTGTGTGTGTGTGTGTGTGTGTGTGTGTGTATTTGTAGATTTAGATAGATGATAGATAGATTGATTGTTTGATTATAGAGGGTGGGAATTTTTTACCCCTTAAGGAATGAATTCAGGTAGAGTATGAATGGGGTGGAAGGAACTTGACTGTTGATGGAAGCTGAGTAAGATCTTTTAGAGGGCTGAGCCTTAAAGAGTCCTGCCTGGTACATAGGCCATGCAGTCTATCCAGAAATTGAGATAGTTTGATCCCTGGGACACCCCTGTTGCAACAGTCTAACTGTTGAACAGTTCACAGAATCATCTGTGAATTTTTACTCGTCACATAATATGTTGTTTAGCACTGACTAGGTTCTGGATGAGTAGGGGCCAAGACTTTTGTATGATGGGAAGTGTGGCTCTAAGATATCAAAGTTGTGTCAATTTTGGGCTCAAGTTTTATTTCATTATGCTATTCTTGGAGGTTCACATTTTAGTTTCCTTATTTTCCTTGAAGTGAATCCCAACCATCCTAACTGATCCTGGAATTCTAGTTTCTAGATCACCACCTAAGGGTGATCCAGGTTTAGGCTTCACATACTTAACTCAACCTGGACCAGACTGCATCCACCTTAAGCTGGTCTAATTTGGTGTCAGATACCTTACAACTTTCACCTCAGATGAAGTCAATCACTAGTAGTGTATTTAAAGTATGCCCCAATTGGTTTTACTAGAGACCAGAAGAGTGGAAGTGAAAGAGTCAGGGAGACAGAGTGAGTTTAGGTCACACTTCTGATACTTCCTATAACTGTGACCCTGGAACTCAGATAATTCATCTATTAAATGAAAGGTTGAATTGGATAACTTTTCCTTTCTAGGTTATGATCTATGAAACAGTTATTATCTTTTGACATTTTATTTTTTTTTCTGAAGGTACCAGAAAGCAGCCGAAGAAGCAAATACAGATAAAAAGAGAAATGTAAGTATTCAAAAATTCACATGTCTCACATAATAAGAGGAAGAGAACTTGTTTCACTGAGCTACAGCCAATCATCATGGCATTTGTCAGCTCCTTTGTTAACTGAGCTGCACAGTTGTGCCAAATGTTTAGATTTGTTGTTTCCTCAGGAAAACTTGACTCAGACATATTGAATCTCACTTTTCCAGTGAAATCTTGCTTTTGACCCACTTTTCTTTTTGGTGGGGTTCTCTGCAAGATAAAGTCAAGTGATATGCCTGCGATCAACAAGATGATGTGCTGGTTGTTCTCCAATTGGAACTCAATTTTTCTATTCTTGTCTTCTTTTCCTTTAATGGCAAAATATACATGTTCCTTCCCTTCCATGCATTTAATCTGTTAATATCTTTATAATTTCTATGATTCTGTGACTTAATTCTAAACTACTTAGAGGTTTGAAATATATTGAGAGAAATCATAATTGCTACTTGTAGGTGAAATGGAAATAGAGCTGAGATCTGAAATATCTATGGGATCAATGTTAAGGAACTAGCAAAGTGTAGGAAACAAAATCTATTTTATGCTGGATTGTTGCCTACTTGTAGTAAGTTGTTGAAATATATTGTTAAATATACTTAATATAATTTTTAATAGTTTAGAGGGGGAAAGTGTCATTAACTGACATTTTCTCTTGAAGTGGTCAGACATCATTTTAATACAACTTTTACCTGAACAAGAATCTCCTCTATGAAACAGTCTTTATGTTGGAGGCAGCTAGATAGCACAGCAGATGAAGACACATTCCTGGAATTAGGAAGAACTGAATTCAAATCCACCCTCAGACACTTGTTTGTTTTGCCCAAGAGGGCAAGTCACTTAGACTCTGTTTGATTCGATTTCTTCAAGTGTAAAATATTAAAAAAAAAAATAAAGTAACAACACTTACTTTCTAGGGTTGTGAGAAACAAATGAGAGAATAATTCTAAAGCTCTTAGTATGAGGTATATGCTAGATAAATGTTAGCTACTATTGTTATTTAGAACATCATTAGGGAAATGCTGTTTTAAAATAAAATTTCTTTTTTTATTTTACATTTTTTTAAAAATTTATTTTTGTAGTATATTTTTCCAATTACATGTTTAAAAAAAGATCTTCAACTTATATTTTTTTAAGATTTTAAGTTCCAAATTGTTTTTTCACCCTCCCTCCCTTACATCTCCCCTTTCCATGCTAAACAGGCAATCAGATATAGATTATATGTGTACATTCCCATTTTTCACATATTTCCTTATGAATCTTGTTAGGAAAGAAAAATAAGAACAAAAGGGGAAAACCGTGAGAAAGAATAAACCAAAACAAAAGAAAAAAAAGATAAAAATATTATGCTTCTATCTATATTCAGTCCCCATAATTCTTTCTCTGAATTCAGATGGCATTTTCCATCCAAAGTTTATTGGAATTGCCTTGGATCTTTGAATTGCTGAAAGGAGCTAAGTCTATTATAGTTGACCATCACACAATCTTGCTGTTGCTATATATAATGTTTTCTTGGTTCTGCTCATTTCACTAAGCATCAATTTATATGAGTCTTTTCAGATTTTTCTAAGAAATCATAATTTGTTATAGAACAATAGTATTCCATTACATTCATATACTTAAATTCAACCATGCCCAGTTGATGGGTATCCACTCATTTGCCAATTCTTTGCCATCACGGAAAGAGCTGTATCAAATACTTTTACATATGTGGGTCTTTTTCCCTTTTTAGGATATATACCCAGTTGTGGCAATGCTGGATCAAAAGGTTTTCAGTTTTGTAGCCCTTTGAGCATAGTTCCAAATTGCTCTCCAGAATAGCTGGATCAATTCACAATTCTACCCACAATGCCTTGGTGTCCCAGTAAAACAAAATTCCCTGACCCCTAATCCAGTTAGCTTGTTGAAGATTCATAAAATGCAAGAATCCACAGGTTTCTCTAAAAAGTTTATTGCCCTTAAGTGAAGGAATTCTATGATATAAAGAGAATATGAGCTGGTCACATTATAAGAGTGAGAGGTGACATGTGGACAACCAGAATACTCCACTGGCATATTCAGGATATAGGGAGAAGGTGAGGAAGGCCTTTTGGGAGGACAAAAGTCACACAAAAGATACAGACTGAATTTCAGTCTCCAACACCACAGGTCTGTTTGAGGATACCGTAATTATTTTGCTCCGATTCTTTGCATAGGCTGTGTTCATTTAGCTGAACACTTTTTAATATTTAAGTTCCTACTTTTGATTTGTATAAAAATAAAGCTGGGAATGACAGCAGACACATTCGATGAAAGCTTCTTAAACTGTGAGTAATATCCATGTGTGATTTATGAAATTATGGTTTATTATCAGTAAATGTTTGACTTGTATGCCTATTTTTTCTCTATGTACCACAGTTGCATAAAAATAAAAATTGCAAAAAGAGTGGAAAAAGTTTAAGAAGCACTGCATTCAATAACAGTAAAATAGCCTGGAACATTGGGCTGAATCTAAAAAGATGAAACTCATTAAGAATAAGTGTAAAGTCCTGTTTTTGAATACAAAAGATCAGCTTCACAAATATGTCTCGAGCAGGTGTGGTAAAACAGCAGCTATTCTGAAAAGGTCCTGGAGGTTTTAGTGGACTGCAAGCTCATTATGGATCAGAAATGTGCTTTGGGAATCAAAAAAGGTAATGCAGTCTGGTACTCCATTTAGAGGGGCTTAGCTTCCAGAGGAACATAGTTTCCAGGAATGAGAGAGAGTATACCATAGTTTAAGCTGGAGAGCATCCAATGGAAGACAACCCAGGTTTGTGAAGGGTCTTGAGGACAAGTCATGAGAACTGCAAGTGTTTACTCTGGAGAGCAGACTCAGAGCAGGCTGCCACAATAGGCAGCAACAGGAACAATAGATAAAAATTACAAAAAAACCAATTTAGGCTCCATATTAGAAAAAACTTCCTAACAATTAGAATTGTCCAAATGTACAGTAGATTGCTTCTAAACAGGAGCTTTTCCTTCAAGCAGAAGCTGGATGAATATTTATGGGATAGCCTTTTGTGGTAGGGATTCTTTTTGTATGTGAAATGGATTAGATGGCCATTGGAATCCCTTCAATTTCTGGGATTCATAGGCTCACAGATATAAAGCTGGAAGGGAAATTAGAGGTGACTGAATCTAATTGCTCATTTATAGGGAAGGAAACTGAAGTACAGAGAGGTTAACTAATTTGTTTATGGTCACAGAGATATGAGGCAATGAAGCCCAAGTTTAAACTTAGGATGTCTGACTCCAAATCCGGCATTCTTTTGGATATGAAGTCTGTAAATAATGATTTAACTGAGTGAACTCTGCAATATTGAATTCTGTGATGAATGAAAGTTCACATTAGGGTTAGGTGAATAGTCAGGGTTTAAATTAAAATATACATAAATAAATAAAATGGAGTCAAGGTTGTTATGCTTATCAACTTTACCGCTAAAATGAAGCTAGGACAGATAGCTGATACTCTGAGTGATTAAAAATTCTCCAAAAGCCTTTTTTTTAGGCTAGAATGTTAGGCCATATCTTTGTAATTTGATAGGATTTTCATGATGGTTCAAAAGAACAACTGTACAAACACTAGACAGCAGAGTTGAAGCTAGACATTAGCTTGTATGAAAAGAGCTGGAGATTTTAGTGAATCACAAAGTTAATACAAGTCAATAGTGGATATATATATGCCTAGCAGACAAGATACACATCTCAAGATAAACAAAAGTCCAAAATGAGAGACATAATTGTCCTGTTTATTCTTTATAGTTATATAGTTATAATTATAGGTTAACTATAACTATAGTTATAGTTATCAGTTAAAATTAAAAAAAAAATCCTTAAATACTTCCAGTGTGACCTACATTGGAAGTATTTAAGGATTTTTAAAAAATTATTTAATAAAGATGTAGGTAGATAAACTGAAACACATCTAGTAGAAAGTAGAGAAGTAATCAGATTCTGCGGACTGGAGACTAGGCCATAATTTGAGGAAATTAGGTATGTTTTGCTTAAAGAAGAGAGGACTTAGTGGGGCCAGAATAACTTTCTTCAAGTTTTATGAATGACTATCACATGGAAGAAGAACTATACTTGTTCTGTTTGGCCTCTTAAGGCAGAAGGAGGCACATTAGGTATAATTCACAAAGAAGCAGATTTTTTTACTGGATTTAAAGAAAACCTTCCTAATAGAGCAGTGGAATAGATGGTCTAAAGAGATACCAAGTAGTTCTTCCACTTGTAGATCAAAGGTTTGAATGTAGGATTCTACTTGTTCAGTAATATTAGGGAATTCCTGTTTCATTATGGATTAGATTAGATGATCCCTCAGATCTCCAAGTCTGAGATTCAAAGATACATGGTAGAATGTGATAGGGGCAAAGGAAAGATCCAGATTAAGTACTCTAGGAAAATTTTTGAAAGAACTTACTTTCAATTAAGAACATTGGGAAAGTCTTCATCAAAAAAATAGCTCCTGAGTTGGACCTTGAAGATTTCCACAGATTGGGATAAAAAAGTAAGTTATAGATATGGAAGATAGCGAATGGGATGTAAAAGATTGAAAGAATATAGGATGAAATAGGGAAATAACTTGTGATCCACTTGTTTAGAAGATGGGGTGTGTATAGTAGAGTAGGGTGAATTAACACTTAGAAGGTTGGTTGGAACAAAGTTCAGCTTTGTGAACATTAATAATAATTATAATGATAGCAACAATAATAATAGTGCAACAGCAGTTGACAATCTTGTAAGAGCAGTAGGTTTAGATTTGCAAAATGTTTTACATATATATTATCTTAATTTAGATTAAGAAGTTTGTATTTTTTCTATAGACTGCAGGAAACCATTGAAAGTTTTTGATTAACATAATAACTTGTCAGACCTGTACATTAAGCAGATTATGTTGCTAGGTTCTATGGAAAGTTGAATTGGATAAGGGTGTGATAGGGACATCAGAAGAATATTTTCCAGGAAAAAAGTGAAGAGAACCGCTGCTAGAGTATGATATTGTCATAAAAGATGAATGGGAACAGAAATGAGAGAACATAAAAGTAGAATGACAACAGCCACAGAATTTACATAGGGCTTTAAGGTTTGCAAAATGTGTTGCATAATGATCTTATTTGATCCTCACAACAACCCTGTGAGATGAAGGTGCTATTATGAATAGATTTTGCACTTAATTGGGTAGGGAGATGGGACTGAGGGAAAGAAAAAAATCAAAAATCAGCCTGGGGGATTGATGATGTCAAGCAGGATAGGAGGGAAGGTGTCCAATTTTGGACAGTTTGAACTTTTAAGTGTTCTTGGCAGATCAAGGTAAAGCATATTCTAGAGATATAGGACTAGTGCTCAGAAAAAAGCTGGATATATGGATTTGGGGATTTTCTTTATAAAAGTGACAAGTGAAGCCTGAGAATAGATGAGATAAACAAGGGGGAGAAATTAGAAAAATTATAATAATTTATACAAACACATAAAAATTATTTCTAAAATGTTTTAGCTCACTAATACTATATGGAATGAGCTGTGTGCTTTCAGCTGCCCTCTGTTCCTTAAAAACCTTATTTTAAACTCTTACTAATTTAGTCATAATGCTTAAGATTTTCAGTATTTGGATATTGTTCCTTTCCCCTTAATTCTGAGAATGAAAATCTCTGTCTCCAAGGTAACCACCATTAGATCTGACTTTTCTTTCTTCCCATTTTGTCCTTATAAGTCTCTCCTGTTTTATCACTTCCTGCTTTAGTCTCTGACTTTCTTTCTCTTTTCCCCTCCCACCCCTGGGCTTTCTCCATGTGGCACAGTTGTAACTGTTCACAGCTGTCTGAGACAGCAGTGAACAAGGAGTAGCTCAGAGTTTTAGCTTTCATTTTCACAAAGATTGTGTTTGATGCTTCAGCAGGTCAGGTTGTAAATAATAATAATTTCATTTTCTTCTAGAACACTGAGAACTTTCCCCAGCATTTTAGAAAGGGAACTCTCAGCATATTAAAGAAGAAGTGGGAGAATCCAGAGCTGAGAACGGAACCTCAGACAGAATCTCTACGGAATAGCAGTGCTGAGGTGAAATCGAAGGTCGACCATCTCTGTGTTCCACTGGAAAATAACATTTCTTCAGTAGCTGAAACTACTCAAGCAGAAGGGATTGATACCAGATCTAGACTTCAGTCCCCTTCAGAAGCTCTTATCCAAGCTCAGTTTCCCAACAATCACAGTGAAGAGTTTAAAATCCATTCACTAGAGACTGGCAAAATGGAAAACTGCCTGAGAGAATCCAAGCAAGAAATAGGAAAATCTGAAGCCAATGAGAATCCGGATGCTACAGGCAAAATAGAGAAATATAACGTCCCACTCAACAGACTTAAAATGATGTTTGAGAAAGGTGATACAGCTCAGACAAAGGTAAGGACGGGTAGATTACAAATTTAAACAAGTAAGTGCATCAAGAAAATCAGTTGGTTAAGTATACAAGATCTTTTACAATTGATACCTTTTCAGCTTCAAAAGTAGGGAATTAATTGTGGGTTTCAGTTTCAACTTAATTTCACAATTGGTCATAATGTGATTTTTTTTTTTTTAAAGAATAAATTCAGTCTGAATTTCAGGCTAATCCACAGAAATGGGATAAGATGTAAAATAAGCTGAAAATTGTGTCTTGTGTTTTTCTGTTTAATTTTTCTTTCTGCACCTTTGTCATTTTAAGCCTTAATGATAAAATAATGGTTAAGATTCTACTTTGACACAGCTACAGTTGAAGTGTAAAGTTTTAACATTATGACTAAGGAGTGGTTGTCTTTCCAGCTGAATCTCTTCTTTTAAACTTCCTCTTTTGTGCTCTCAACAAATGTTTTCTATCAGCTAAAATCCTTTCCCGGGGGGGGGGGGGAATTAGTGAAGATGGTAAGCCTAGCCTTTGCCTTCGCTAGTTTTGACTTGCAAATACATAGGGCTTGCATTTTCCTACAACTGCTAATGAAATTTGATCCTACATGTGGATTGCAGAGTAGGTCCCTAGAGGGAATTAACAAGAAAATGAGTTGCATATGCCAGTGACTTATAATACAGTCTAGGGGCCTCAGAGTTGGTAGATTTTTCCAGTTTTCTCATAGTTTCCTACATATTTGGTTGTTTCAATGGAGTGGTTTGTTACAACATTCATTTTGATTAAATAAACAGATTTGATGGTAAGCCATTACTCTACATACCATCTAGATAGGAAGTTGGATTGAACGAAGCTAACTATTTAGCCTGAAGATCTATTTACAAACTGGTTTTTTTTGTTTTTTGTTTTTTGAGAAAATCCCTTGCTACTTGAGTTAAAAAGGAGCAGTGGGTCCTTTTCTTAAGATCTGGAGAACTAAATAGGGTGTGAACAAACAGCTCTTCTTGAAGCTTTGAAAGAACAGTGTTCCTTTAGTTTTTTCCCTTTAAAAGTTCTTGATTAAGTTAGATTTGGGGAAATAAATATGAGAAAAAAAGAGTTTTAAAAGAAAAATGTGCTCAAATTTTAATTCAGATTAGTTTTCTCCATTGAATAAAAATTGGCTTTCTGTTTATCTTAGCCATTGCTAAATCATTAATATTGTCATGCAACAATATTGATTTTTTTTTAAATAAAATGAAGTCTGTATTGCCAAAGGCTTTTTTTCCTATTTAAATTTTGTTCCCATCCAGTTTCATACTTTAGGCCTGCCAGATCCCCCTTTCTTCTTCACAGGCTAATTTATCAAGAGAAAAAGGAATTTTAGAAGAGAAAAATTTTAAAAATCTAAATTGGGGGTAAAAGGCTTTGTTGTAAATCAAAGCACCATTGTAAGTTGCCACCTCACAGACCCTATTAGGGGTAGAAGAGTTGATGTCATGTCGGCTTATACAATGCAGATACAGTGTCCTGGATAATGTTGAAAATGATCTAAGGTAGAAAATGACTAGGATAAGTAATACAAAGTGCTAACACATGCAATAATCTTAAGAGAAGCTTTATTTTTTCTTCTTTGTATTTTTTCTCCCAAGTTGTTGACCTCCAGGAGATGGTGGACCAGAGCAAGCCTATCTGTAGTCAGAGTAGAGCTTTGGCATACATTTAATAACAGCCTACCCAGACAGCAGATGGTGTTAGATAATCTGGTGATGTAGAAGTGTTTGAGAAGTGCTGAAATTTGATTGCCACCTTTTTATACTTTATCCACTCATTGTTATAAAGAGTGTGATAGTTAATAAATTGCTTAGGAACTTCAGATAATAATGCACTTGGTCTAATTAGGTTTTACAGCTGTTTAAATAATTACAGTTTTTTGTTGAAAC
The DNA here is from genome assembly GCF_016432865.1 of Antechinus flavipes. NCBI lineage: Eukaryota > Metazoa > Chordata > Mammalia > Dasyuromorphia > Dasyuridae > Antechinus > Antechinus flavipes. The sequence goes on from NC_067402.1 coordinate 227,864,351, forward strand.
CATTCTGAGCTGTTCTAAATAGTCTTGACTCTTTAGTAACCCAGAGATAAATTAAACTGTACTACAGAACTGTATATAGTATCTAGTTATCTATGTGTCATTGATTCAGCTTTAACCTTTCTAAGACTCTAAGCAGAAAATTTCTCCTGGTTATATAAAAAAGCAATGAAAGCTGTTATTCTTCAATCAAAATTAGTGAACCTAACAAGTACTTGAGTACAAATTACCGGGAATATAACAACATTAGTTGTTCTTCACCTGAATGTTAGCCTATCTTAGTTATCCTTGGTTGGGGATTCTTTCTACTCCCAATCAATGGGATATATAATGGAAATATATAGATAATCCAAATTCTATCAACATTTTATCAGAATTACTAAATGATCTAATCTTATATACTCTCTAGTGGAAGTGTTATTAAATTTTGTACTGAATATAAAACAACAAGAAGTGATACCTTAATAGGTGCAATTCCTTTTCAGTTAATTTTAACTTTTATGTTCACAGTTAAATGCTGTACTTCAATCACTTATCTTACCAAGTATATGTTAATGACTATGTGTGTGTGATAGAGTGATCAAAACAGTATAATAATCATTACTAGAAAATATTGCAAATGGTATGTTCTGTTGACAGTGCTAGTAAAGTCCTTTTATTTAAAAAAAATTAGATTCTGAAAAAATATAAAACCTCTGGGATTTTTTCCATCTCTGAGGTTCTTTATTTTTATTTTATACACACACACACACACAGAGAGAGAGAGAGAGAGAGAGAGAGAGAGAGAGAGAGAGAGAGAGAGAGAGAAAGAGAAAGAGAGAAGAGTAGAGTGATATTGATTTCTCAACTTCAATAACCAGACCATTTCTGTTTAACCTTGTGGGCTAAATTTACTGATTTATTCTCTTAAATATCTTAAAATATGTGATAGTAAAGAACTCTGCTGAACAGAAGTCCAAACTGGTGGCTGAAGAGTTGATAGGTTCTCCAAAATTTTTAATTTTATATCACTTCTGGTTTTTATGGGGGGAGGGGTTGCATGTATTATGTTCTTTCTTAAAATATTTTATTTTTTTATCTGTCAAGTTCTGAGTCTTTCCCTAGATACTGACTCATTTGTCTTCAGGATAAGAAAATAAAAAACAGTTGGATAGGTCAGTGGATAGAATGGTAAGTCTGGAGTTAGAAAGATCTAAGTTCAAAATTGGACTCTGATAACTAATAACTAGGTAACCTTGGCAAGGCACTTACCTTTGCGTGGAAGGCAATTAGGTGGCTTGGTGGACAGAATGCTGGGCTTAGAGTTGGAAAGACTTGGGTTAAAATATGCCTCAAATATTTATTAATTGTATGATCCTAATCAAATAACTTAGCCTCTGTTTCCTTTAATTCACTATCTTTGCCAAGAAAACCCTATGAACCATATAGCATACAGAGTCATGAAGAATTGGACACAACTGAGCAAGAAGATAGATGGCCAGATAAATCAATAGATAAAGATGCTTAGGAAACGTTTACTGACTATCAGCGTACCAGACGCTGGAAAAGACAGTGCCTGTACTCAAGGAGCTCACAGTCCAATGGAGGAGGCAATATGTGCAAATAAAGTGCATACAAGAAAAATGGGGAAGAAGCAACAAGAAGGCATTAGAATTATGAGAGGTTGGGAAAGGCTTCCTTTAGAAGATAGGATTTACAGCTGGGATTTAAAGGAAGATAGAGATGAGAAGGGAGAATATTTCAACCATGAGGGACAGTGAAGGAAAATACCTAGAGTCAGAATATGGAGGATCTTATTTGAGGAACAGCAAAGAGGTAAGGTATAAGGACACTGGAAAGGCTGGAAGGATGCAGGGGGAGAGGGGGCATATTATAAAAGACTTTAAAAGTCAAACAGAGGATTTTACATTTGATCTTGTAAGTGATAGAGCCACTGGAATTTATGAAGTGGGGTATGGGAATGATGTGGTGAGTGATTAAGGAAGATCATTTTAACAGAAGAATAGATGATGAACTGGAGAGGGGAGAGACTTGTGTCAAGCAGATCAGCCTGCAGGCTAGTCTAGGCATAAGGTGAATCAGGATCTGTATCAAAAGAGAGAAAGAATATACCCAAGAGATGCTATAAAGATAAAATCAACAGGCCTTGACAAGAAATTGGATATAAAAGATGAAAGAGAATGAGGAATTAAGAATGACCTCTGTACTCTCAACAGTAACAGGCAAGTTTGGAAAGGAGAGAAGAATGTGATATGAAAGAGATAATTTCACTTTTTGCGGAGTTCAAGATATCTACCAGAGATCCAGTTTGAGATGCTTTATTGGCAGTTGAAAATGTGAAACTAGGGGCAGCTAGGTGGCACAGTGGATAGAGTACCAGCCCTGAAGTCAGGAGGACCCGAGTTCAAATATGGCCTCAGACACTTAACACTTCCTAGCTTGTGATCCTGGGTGACTTAACCCCAATTGCCTCAGAAAAAATAAAATAAAATAAAGATGTGAGACTGAAAGCTCAAAAATTAGAGCTGGATAAACAGTTTTGAGAATCATAAGTATAGAGATCATAATTTGATAAGATCACAAGTAAAATCTTATAGAGAGACAACAGAAGAGAGCCCATTGGGAGATTTGGATGAAGATATCCAATAAAGGAGTCCAAGGAGGAACAGTTAAATTAGATGGATAGGAAGAGAACCAGTCGACAGTAGTGCCTTAAAAACTAGAGAGAAGCAAATGTCAAAGAAAAGAAGATGACCTGTGGTATCAAAGACTGAAGAAATGAGGGAAGATGAGAACTGAGAAAAGGCCATTAGATTTGGTAGCTAAAAGATTAGTTATTTAAAAATTGAGACTTCAGAATTAAGAAGTTGAAGACACCTGTCAGATTGACTAAGATGACAGGAAAAGATAATGACAAATGTTGGAGGAGATGTGGGAAAACTGGGACATTGTTGGTAGAACTGTGAACGGATCCAACCATTCTGGAGAGCAATTTGGAACTATGCTCAAAAGTTATTAAACCCTTTGACCCAGCAGTGTTTCTACTGGGCTTATATCCCAAAGAGATCTTATGGGAAAGGGACGCATATGTTCAAAAATGTTTGTGGTAGCCCTTTTTGTAGTGGCTAGAAACTGGAAACTGAATGGATGCCCATCAATTTCAGAATAGCTGAATAAATTATGGTATATGAATGTTATGGAATATTATTGTTCTGTAAGAAATGACCAACAGGTGATTTCAGAGAGGCCTGTAGAGACCTACATGAACTGATACTAAGTGAAATGAGCAGAACCAGGAGATCATTATACACAGAAATAACAAGATTGTACAATGATCGATTCTGATGGACATGGCTCTCTTCAACAATGAGATGATTCAAACCAGTTCTAATTGTTCAGTGTGGAAGAAAGCCATATACACCCAGAGAGAGGCCTGTGGGAACTGTGTGTGGACCATAGCATAGCATTTTCATGCTTGCTTTCTGTTGATGTTAGCTTGCATTTTATTTTCCTTCTCAGGTTTTTTTTTCTTTCTAGATCCGATTTTCTTGTGCAGCAAGATAATATATAAATATGTATACATACATTAGATTTAATATTTTAAAATATATTTAACATGTATTGGACTACCTGCTATTTAGGGGAGAGGGTGGGGGGAAGGAGGGAAAAATTTGGAACAGAAAGTTTTGCAAGAGTCAATGTTGAAAAATTACTCATGCATATGTTTTATAAATAAAATTTTAATTAAAATAAAAATAAAAAAAGAAGAGAGGAGAGGAAATGAACACACGTATGAGCTTCTCTCACAAAAGGAAGGAGAGATATTGAAAAATAGTGGAGGGGCAGCTAGATGGATAGAGCACCAGCACTGAAGTCAGGAGGACCTGAGTTCAAATCCAGCCTCAGACACTTAACACTTCCAAGTGACCCTAGGCAAGTCATTTAACCCCAATTGCCTCAGCCAAAAAAAAAAAAAAAATGGAAACAGAAGGGTCAAGTGAAAGGTTTTTGACTTTAGGGGAGACACATACATATTTGTAGGTGACAAGGTGACAGGGAAAGATTGAAGATGAGTATGAAGATGAGTTTTTTTGATGGAGAAAACAATCTGCTAGAGAAGATGGAATAGGATTATTTGTGCATGCCAAGGTGTCAACTTTGGAAGGAAACATATGAAAGGGTAAAGGAGAAGACCTTGGCAGAAGACATCTGAGTGATATAAAGTAAGGAGGAAAGAAGAATGGGGAGCTCTTGCAAAATTGTCTCAATTTTTTCAGTAAAATATGAGGCAAATTTTTCAGTTCTGTGGATGGGGAGAAGGGAGAACAATGAGAGATTTGAGGAGGGATGAAAGGAGAGATTTTAGGAGGCATGAAAGCTTTTGGAAAAAGCATAGAGAGAGGACCATTTCATTTTTGTCCTTGTGACTCCAAGGGATATGGTTTAATAAATTTCTGTTTATTGATTGATAAAAAGTAATAATATGAATCTGAAATGAGAAATAAAATAATTTGTTGATAAAACTATGATAGAAATAATCATATGCATTTTAATATAAAATACTCGTGGTATTTATTATTAGACACTTTGCAATAGACATTCAATTCCTTTGGTTGGAAAAGTGAGTTTATCAGTTAATAGAAAGGTAAGATGTCGCTTTTAAACTTTACAGTAAAGTATGAACACTGATTTTTATTTGACCACAATCTTCATCATCTCTACACTTTGGCTTTATTTATTTTGATATTTGTGTATTAGCTCTTCTGTCTTCATTCTGCATTTCTTCAGACAATATTTCTGTGTTTCTCTGACTTTTTCTGTTCAGCTTTGTTTAGCAGTAATATTTATTATGTTCACATACTATGATTTGTTCAGTTTTACCAAGCTTTGGATTGCTAATTTATTTCTAGCTTTCTGTTATTCTATAAGCAGTGCTCCTATATAAGCATTATTGAGCATTTAGATCTTTTCTTACTGTAATCTACTTCCCTGTGATATAATAGAATCTCTGAGTCAAAGGGTATGATTTTGACTTAATAGTTTTTCTCCAAATTTTTTTAAGAACAGTAGAACCAATTGAGAATTCTTCTGTGAATTAGCTTATTTGTCTTCTCATATCCCTATCCAATAGTGACTTTCCCCATCTTTTGGCATCTTTGTTAGCATAAAAATGTGAGGTAGGTAGTTTAATTTTCATATATCTGGTTATTGTTATATTTCTTGATTACTAAATTATCAATAATTTGTTATTCTGATGAGTTTTCTGCTGTTTATTATTTTCTTTTTTTGGAATTTCGTTATTTACCTTTTTCTGACATTTAAAAACTGTTCTTATTCCATGACTGCTGCATGTAACATTTGAACAAAATAAAATTAAAATTAATGAATGAAAACTATTTACTTTGTGACCCCTCCTGATTGTTTTCTTTTATCTCGTTTAGCTTTCTTTAAGTATAATTGTAGTCATTATATGTCATTCTTTACCCCAAAATTTTTTGTTGATGTATTTTATTTTCATAAATCAGTCACATTCTAACAAATATACAATTCTTACCCCACTACACAAAGGTTATAGTCCCTAAAATGGTAATAAGTAAAATCAACTGGGCAAGAGTGATCCCAACTAATAGTATAAGTCATTAAAATTTTTTTTTGGATTTCCTTAGTAACAGGAGAGGTATGTGTCAGCTCCCCATGATCCAAGCTTCTATGCTGTTTTAATGTTTTTATTTACATAGTTTCAGACATTAGATATTTTTGGGTTCTGCATCCTCAATTGAATTGTACTTCTCGTATTTTCATATTTTTTTAATTATTCGTGTTTGCTGCCATTTCTTACAATATAATATTTGTAATGTTTGATTACATTAATGTTTGAAAATTTATTCAGCTGTTCCCCTTATATTGGGGATATAAATTATTTCCACATTTATTCCACAGATATAAAGCTACTAACATGTTAATGTGGTAAAAAGTGGCAATAAGAACAAAGGAGACTTAGGTTCAAGTTCTATGTCTACCAGCAGGGTGACTGTAATGTTCTCTGGTTTGATTTTCTTGGGGTCTCTGGAGCAGCCTTCTTTTTAGTTCAGTAATCACCACAAGAGTAGCCAGATGTTAAAGTCCAAATCCTTTATTATCTCTTTTCTGGGGCTGGGCAGCTTTCTAGAGAGCCTTTCAGACTGGCCTTGGTCTCAGTGGGGAGAGTGCAGGAGGGCAGGCCAGCCATCAAGAGCCTGACTAAAGGTGAAATGAATTTTCTGTCTCCTTGGCTCCGTGAGCTTCTCTCCTCTGGCTCTCAGTCCCTGCTTATATGCTCCACATTGAGTATAAACCAGTATAAACCAATCATTATATCATTAGGAAACCAATATTTGTTGTAAGATTAAACCAATCATACTGAACCATGCTAAACTAGATAACCATTGTCTCATCAGTTCCACTTAGTACCTTGTAAGCATCCTTGTTTCAAGTTCAGAGTTCTGGCCCAAAACAGGTGACCTTGAGGAAGTCACTTCACTCCCCTAAAATTAGAAATTATAATGCTTAGAACATATCTTGCAGGATGATTGTAAGGATTTAAAAAAAAAAATCAATTGAGGTGGTGCAGTGGATAGAGCACCAGCCCTGAAGTCAGGAGGATCTGAGTTCAAATGTGACCTCAGCCACTTAATACTTACTGGCTGTGTGACCCTGGGCAAGTCACTCAATCCCAATTGCCTCAGCCAAAAAAAAAATCAATAAATGATTTTTTTTAATCCAAAAAAATTCAGTATTTTGGTTAGTTTTGTCAGTAAATCGAAAAGCATTTAAGCATTTACTATGTGTCATACAATGGATACAAGAAAAGCAAAAACTGCTTTTGTATTATTGAATTTTTTTCTGTTGCACTTTGTATATTTAGAAATGAATGTAATATTAAAAACAAAAGGTAAAAAAAAAACAAGAAAATGTTAAGATTATATAGTAAGTACAAAAAAATAGTGAGTATTTTAATTTACATTGTTCTTTTCTTGTCAGTAGTAACCATTTAAGGGGTATAAACCCAGCTGTTGAATTGCTGAGTCAAAAGGTGTAAGTAATTGAGTGAGTTTTATGTACACCATTTTTGGTTTGGTTCACTTCATACAAAGTGATATTCTATAATCTCTTATTTTTATTATCCTTTATATTTCATATCATTGCATTTTGTTAATATACTATGATTTGTTCAGCCATCCAGCTAGCATTAAACAGACTGATTGTTTGGTACTTGAGACAGGAAAAAAAAAGTCCCTGCCACTTAATGAACTTTTATTCTACTTTCTTTTTTAGTTCAGTTAAATGCACATTTTTATTAAGCACCTTTGATGTGTAAAGCATTGTGTAATGTGCTGAGGATTCTAATATAAAACTGTCACTACCTTCCAGGAACTTACATTATCCTAGGGCTGTGTGAGTTAACAGCTCAACAATGGACACAGATAAGAAGAATTTTAGGAAAACTGAGGTAGGAGAAGTCACTAACACCTGAAAAGATCCCATCTTTGCTAGGGATTACCTGATTAGAGCTAAGATGAGGATTCTTAAAAGGCTGAAATAAGGGGGGAAGGGAGGAGTGAATAGAGGCTAGAGATAGGGAATTAAGTTCAGGAAATAGCTACTAATGCAGTGTGGCTAAAATGTAAAGTTCAAGAGTGAATTTTGTAACAAGAGATCTATTTTTTATCTTCATATTTTCTTTAGCATAAAGTCCTAGAAGCAGAAATACTTCAAGGTAATGATAATTTTATGACTCTGAGTATATTGCTTTCCAAAAATTTGCACTAGTAAATACTGTTGAGTTTTCTTTATGTTCTTATTTTTCCTTTTCTCAAATGTAATGAAGGTCAATCTTTCTAATTGGGAACTATGCCCAATAAACTATTAAACTGTATATAACTTTTTACCCTGTGCTACCATTCGTAGTCCTATTCCCCCAAAGAGGAGAAGGATCTATATGTACAAAATATTTAAAAGGTTTTTTTTAATGACAGCAAAGAATTGGAAACAAGGAGTGCCTTTAAATCGAGACTCATTCCTCATTTATATGCTAACAATATTATAAAGATAAACAATTTTGAAAGACTTAAAGAACTCTGATTAATACAATGACTAACCACAAATCCAAAAGATTCATGATGAAACAAGCTATCCACCTTTACAGAGAAAGAGCTGATAGACTGAGAGGAACTTGTTTTGTGTGGCTCTCCATGTTTGTAATGGCTATTTGTCTTCTCATTTGGTGAGGAGAGAATACAGAACTGAAAATAAAATTAAATGAAATTTTTTAAACCTAATAACATTTTATCTTTACAATTACATGCACAGTAGTTTCCAACATTCATTTTTATAAAATTTTGAGTTCCAAATTTTTACTTCCTCTATCCCTTAAATCCCTCTTCCAAAGACAGCAAGCAACTCATATTAAGTTATACATATACAGTCATTTTAATATATTTCCATATTTGTCTTACCAAAAAGAAAGAAAAATCAGAATGAAAGGGGAAAAACCACGAGAAAGAGCAATTAAACACATGAAAAAAGGTGAAACTGGTATGCTTCAATCTGCCTTTAAGTCTCCATAGTTCTCTCTCTGGATGTGGATAGCATTTCCTATCTCAAGTCTCTTAGAATTGTCTTGAATCACCATATTGCTGAAAATAGCTAAGTCACAGTTGATCATCACATAATCTTTTTATTACCATGTATAAATTCTTCTGGTTCTGCTCATTTCACTCAGCAAAATGAAATGAGTATTAAAAAAACTTTTCATTGTATTAATTTACTTATGGGTTAATTTCTCTACCTTTGTGATTTTGACTATCATCATTTCAAATATGAGGAGGAATTTTTTGTAAGACTTTGTCTTACAGCAGTAAATTTTCCATAATAATATATACTCTTTTCTTACATGCATATAAACTACCCTCAATGATTTTATGGTTTTATAAAGTGACAAGATAAAGATAGGATGAATCAAATATATGGTATCTACAAATTTCACAAGCATTTCATTTAGGTTAAAATGCTTAGAGAAACAAAGCTTATGGAATATACAACTCTGCAGCACTTCAGTTCTTTCTCCAAGTTTACTTACAACATTGTCAAACATTTTTTTGAATTGGAGCTAGATCAGGGAAGAATGGCAGTCTTAAGTACAACTGATGAATAGGGTGAAGAAGGCTGATGATCTAGACAAGGGAGTATAGCCAAAAGTTATCCTAAGGATAGGTATGCAAGGACATTTGTTTGAAAGAGTGACTAAATTTTGAAGATCAATGCAAAATGAAACAGGGAGAGTTCAAGTATCATTTTAAAAGGTTAAAACCAAGTCTAGGATCTACAGTGGTAATGGTTAATTTATGGGAGGTATAAGAAAGTTTTAGAAAGATTTTGAATTAAAATTCAGATTTATGAGGAATTTATGAAGAAATTGATTTCAAAGGTAGGAAATTCAGTTCTGTTAAATATTTAGGAAATGAGGCAGAAATCCATTTATTAAAGAACTTGTGGACAAAGAAGAAGGAGTTTTATTACAAAAGATTGAATAAAATAATTTAAAAGTTGAAGAGACCCTAGGAACCCATTTCATTTTGATAGTGGTGAAAATGAGAGCCAGAGAATTGAAGTAATTAATATATAATTAATAAGAAGCAGAGATATGACTCGGGACTTCTGAAACCATATCCATAATGGATGATTGCTAGAGAACAAGAAAGTTAGTTGTTGGGAAAATGAGATATCAGGATCAAAATAAGATTAATAACAAGTATGATGAAATTGAACTGCTGAACCATGCACAGTTCCTTCTGTTTCATAGAATATGGATAGGGTTGATCTCCAATTGGGACATGTGGGAGTGAAGAGGGGGTGATATAAGTGGCTTCAACTGTGAAGGTTAAAGATACACAGAGGGAAAGAGGCAATCAAAGCATTAGGACATTGTTCAATTAACTGTGGAGTTACATAATAACCTACATTTTACCACATTATCCATAAGCATGTAATGAGAGACTTTATCAACTGTTTTGCTGAAAAAAAGATAATAATTACAATAGTAAAAAATAATAACTACTAGCTTTTATATAGCACTTTAAGGTTTGCAAAGTGCTATATATGTTGTCTCATTTGATATACTAACCCTTTGAGATATTGTCTTTTTATGGAAGAGAAAATTGAGGCTGAAAGAGGTTAAGTGACTTTCCTAGGGTTACATGCTAATAAGAGCCTGATCCAGAACTGTGTATGGTATGTACCTAATTTATCTAATTATCATCTTCTTTGAAAAAGGAATTAAATTAGACATGATTTCTTCTTACTAAGTGTTTTTAAGTCCTCTCATTTTTCCTCCTCTATTCTATTAATGGATTATAATACTTTAGACTCTCTCAATTACTGAAAGAATAAATTGTGGTGACAAAGATATGAAATGTGGGTATAAAAACAGGTATGTGTTCTTTAGTTTTATGCTATTGATTTAAATAATAATACTGAGGTGGTTATTGTTGGCATCTATGAACAATCTACAAAACTATTCCTGATTGCACTTCTTAAGATCTGAGCAGTAAACTGCATGCAGAAAGGCTTGAGTTTCCCTTGCTAGAATTAGAATTTAAGTCCTAGAAGCTGTGGGCTGTGATTTGGAAGGATTGTTAGGGACTAAGGAGTTTTATCTTTTTTTTTTTTTTTTTTTTGCTAAGGCAATTGGGATTAAGTGACTTGTCCAGGGTCACATAGCTAGGAAGTCTTTAGTGTTTGAGATCACATTTGAACTCGGGTTCTCCTGATTTCAGGGATGGTGCTCTATCCACTCCACCAACTAACAACCCCAAGAGTTTTATATCTTTAAAGGAAAAAAGACAGTATAGAAAGGAAAATCTCTCTTTCCCTGTAACTTATAGTACTAGGTATATATGGAGCAGTTTAAATTGACCTCTTATTCAAGTTGAAATAGTAGCTGAATGTTTTAGAAGAGGAAACTCAGTGATACTGAAATAGAGACATAATACTGAAAGCCTCACAAGTAGCACATTCTTTCAGCACTTGTATGCATGCTTACCTTCCACAAATGAACATTTGAAATTTTGCCTCTCATTTGAAAGTCAAGGGTTTTTTTTTTTTTTTTTTTTTTTTTTTTCCTGTTAGGAGAAGCAAATGGAATAGCTTTTCACATCCTGGAACGTTCTGATTTTTCACAGTGATCATTTTTCAGTACAGCTCCTGGATTAAACCTTTGGAATTTCCTTCATTTTGGTGACCAGTAAATCAGAAATGTATTTGGAAGAAAGGAAAATGTTTGTGGTTGTGCAGTATGCTGCCAGACTTATCCTATTCCCTCTGCCTGTGATTGCCATTCCCAAGAAGACACAAGTTTAATTTCCAAAGAAGAGTTCTGACTTCGAATCCAATTCCAGGTTCATCTGTTAACATAGCTGCTGTTTGTACAGTTGAGCTGAATGTAATGTGGTAGAATTAGAATCGCTGCAAGTGATTTTGAGTTTTGAATAATTTGGTTAACAACATGATTAGGAAAATTGAATGAAATATGCATACAAAGGGTTACAATTTTTAATATTGATTAATTAATTACTTCTTACTGGCAGATTTATTTCTAAGATTTTTCTCTAAGATTTCTGCAATAGGGTTTCTGCTCTTAATAGCCAAGGCACACTTCAGTGTAGAAAACAAACTAGTTTGCAAAAAATTATTGTTTCGCCATTTCTTAGAGAAGTTTAAAAACAAATGCAATGTATTTGCCACCATGAAGAAGCTAAAAGAGTCAAGAAATCTCTTGGTTCAGAACACACTTAAAACTTTTTGGTGAGCAAAAAGACACAACAGCCAAACAAATTTAGAATACAAATTCATTCACAAAATAGAAGGAAGACTGAAAAAGCTGTTTTACCTCCCAAAACATCACAAAAACTGCTGAGAAAAAAAAATGAACCTGTGGAAACTTGATATAAGTAAGCAAACTCATCTTAAGTACATTTCTAGGCATAACTGGAAGGAAACATTGAATACACTTGAATTGATAAAACTGTGCTGACATTATTATTTTAGTGAACTTTTCTCATAGGATCATAAAGATCTAAAGCTGGAATATGGAAATATGTTTTATATGACTTCATTTGTATAATCTATAAGATTACTGGTTTTCTCAAAGAAAGGAAAGGGATAGGAAAGAGATAATTTGGAAAGGATAAGAGATAATTTAAAATGTTATTTAATGTAAAATTTTTTTACATGTAATTGTAAATATTTAGTGAAAGTTTTTTTTAAAAGATCTAAAGGTAAGGAGAACTTCAGGCCACCTAATCCAGTTGCTTCATTTTATAGTTTAGGAAATTGGAAATGAAATAAAGGAAAAAAATTATGCTTCAATCTGGATGGGTTGATCCATTTTCCTCCTGGAGGCAGATAGTATTTTTTCATCATGAGACCTTTTGGAAATGTAATTGATTAATCTGAATTACTAACTCCTTCTTAGTTGATTATCTTGATTGCTGTTATGATTTATATTGTTCTCCTGGTTCTGTTCACTTCACTTTGCAACAGTTTATATAAGTTAATCCAGGTTTTTTCTGAAAATCATCTCCTTTATAATTCTTTATAGCCTGTTAGTGCATATTTCATCACATTCATATACCACAATTTGTACACTTTACCTTCTGTGATCCCCCATCTCATGTTTTGTTACAAACGTCCCCATCCGTAGATTTGAGAGACAATTCTTCCTCTAATTTGTTTATGATGTCACTTTGTGTTTATATCATGGACTTATTTGGACAGTATTTTAGTATATGATATGAGATGATGGTCTATATGTAGTTTCTATCAGATTTCCTTCCAGTTTTCTTAGTAGTTTTTGTTGAAAAGTGATTTCTTGGGGGTGGGAGGGTAGAGCCAAGATGATGGAATAAAGGCAGAGATTTGTCTGAGCTCTCAAAAATTCCCCTCTTAGCAAGTTTAAAATAATGTTTGAGTGGCAGAACAAATAAAAGATTGGGGTAAAACAATTTTGCAACCCAACACACCCTAGAAGATTTGTCACATCTGGGTGAGAATGGAGCATAGTCTAGCACAGGCAATGCCTGAGCAAGCCAACAACAGGCGTTGGGGACGACTAAACTGGCATCAGCATAGAGAAACATCAAGGGAGACACAAGAATCATAGAGTATGTGGAAGGTAGTAAAGTATAAATAGACTGGGAAGAGAAGAGCCCAGGTTATGGAGAATTTTAAAGGCCAAATCAAGGTTTGCTATTTGGCTGTGTGACCCTGGGCACGTCATTTAACCCCAAGTTTTGCCTTAGGAAAAAAAAAAGATTTGCTATTTGACCTGAAAAGACTTTTACATGAACTGATGCTAAGTGAAGTGAACATTCACAGTAACAACAAGATTATGTGATGATCAATTGTGATAAACTTGACTCTTTTCAATAATGAGGTGATTCAAGGCAATTTCAATAGACTTGTGATGGAAAGTGCCATCCACATCTACAGAGAGAACTATGAAGACATAATATGGCTCAAAGCATAGTATTTCACCTTTTGGAGGGGTTATTGCTTGTTTGCTTGTTTTTTTTTTCTTTTTTGTGGTTTTTCCCCTTTTGATATGATTTTTTTGTACAGCATATGAATATGAAAATATGTTTAGAAGAATTGCATATGTTTAAAATCTATCTCAGATTGCTTAATATCTTGGGGAGGAAAAGGGAAAGAGGGAGAAAAATTTGAAACAGTTTTGCAAAGGTGAATGTTGAAAATAATTTTTGCATTTATTTGGAAAAATAAAATACTATTAAAATGAAAAAAGATTTTCTATTTGATCCTGGAAGTAAAAGGATGCCACTAGGGTTTTGAAGAGGGGGATGATATAGTCAGACCTGCATTTTAGGAAAAATCACTTTAGGTAATTGTGTGAAAGATAGATTGGAGTAGGAAAAGACTTGAGGCAAGAAAATTAATTAGGACACTTGTAGAAGTCCAGACAAGAAATGAAGGCTGTAACATGTGTGATCATTATGAAAGTAAAGAAAAGAAGATGTATACAAGGGATTTGATGGAAACAGAAATGACAAGGATTTGGCACCTGTTTGGATGTGTGGGGTGAATGACAGTCAGAAATTGAAAGTATCATTTAGATGATGGTGCCTTTAATAATAATAGAAAAGTATAGAAGAAGTGAGAATTTTGGGGAAAAAATGAGATGTTTTTGACTGAGCTTGAGATTTTGAAATTGACATGCCTTGGGGATAACTAATTAGTTGTTCCTATAAGGTAGTTGGTGATATGGGACAGGAGAAAAAATAGAGTAGGCTTTTTAAATCTGGAAGTCATCTCCATTACTAGTAATGAAATGAAATAACAGATACATCAAAGTGTTTTTTCTTATTATCGCAAGAGAAAAAAATTCTTTAAAACTAATGGTTTCACCTTCTTTAATATTGCTTGAGTTATTTGAGACCAAGTTTGTAAATTTTTATTAACATCTAGTGACAAGTTGTTTTATTTTATTTGGAGAGATATGGGGGTGGATGGCTGTAAAGGGAAACAATTATGATGGGATGATCTATATATTATAAAATGCAATTGTACATTGATTTTCCTTTTCTTTTAAAAAGAAATGGTGCAGGTCAGGAGTTTCTCAAAAATAATTTTTAAAATAAAAAGCACCAGTAAGAAATCGCCCTCCCCTTTTATTTGTAAAAATGAAAGAAATGTAACTTCCAGGGATTGTTGAGGACTTGCTAGTTAATTTTGAAGCTGTATGTCGAGGGTATCTGGGTCTTGAAGCCTCTCTGAATGCTTGATAGCTTTTATTAGTGGCAATTGATTAGGCAGGGCATTGACTGACATTTTAGGGAACTGAAGGTGGAATAGATTATTTACTTTATTTATACAGTTACCTTCTACTGCTGAATATCATTTTCAGGGAGCAAAAAGACTCAAATCAACTTTCTTAAGAGTCTTAATTATATTCTGATTTACTTGGCATCCATGATGACAATTGTTTATTTTTTTGTCAAAGTCTCTCTCACATTTAACTCTTATTAGGTTTTTACAACAAACAATGAACTTGACCAGCAGCACCTGTATTTTTCTGAATATTACATCAACAGTTCCTCATCTCTTCTACAAAACTCACTGATATATTTTCTAAACAGATTCTTTGGGACCAAAGCAGAAGTGCAGGTGGAAGAAAGATCTCTGAAAACTGCCTTTCTCTGGAAGACTTGGAAACTGCTCCTGGTATGTGTAGGAATTATTCTGGAAACTTTTTGAAGTAGTAAGACAAAATGATAGGGGAAAAAAGTTGTCTTTATATATAGGTTTCTGTGGTTTGCAGGGTACTTTATATACATGATATCAGTTGGAAAGTCTGACTTGAAGGTTGGGATGACAGGGACATAAATCATCATTTGACAGTGCTGGTGCTGCCTTTGTTTAAATTTAATTCCACAGATTTCTTTATATTTTCAGACTTTTGATTTTTAGCTTTTCTCCCTTAATTGCCCTGCCCTTTATTACAATATATGCCTAAAGTCTGACCATATCAATTTTGGGCTACCCTCAAAGGACTTAATCATCAAAAGATTAATCAGTTTTCAGTCTTTAATGTACTGTGCCTTTCAGAGTCCCAAAAGTAAGCATTATTTTTTAAAAGTGCTAAAATTTAGTGCAATATTTGAAATACAATGTACTTAATATAATTTAATCCTTTACTGGTTAAGGAATCTTCAAAGAAATGTTTATTAAATGTTTATTAATTATTGATCAGTGTAAGATAGAATAGGGGAAGGGTGAAGTTTATATTAGAAACTTGCTTTTTAATGTTAAGAATGTGGGTGAATGGATATTTTGTGGATCATAAGTATTTTCCTGGTTCCTTTTTTTTTTTTTTTTACCTCTAATAGAGAAAATTGACTATTACTTTAAAATATCTCAGAACCTTAGACTCTTGAATTTACCTCTGAAATATATATTATCTTGCCTTGTTAAAAAGGATGCTATTTATTTGCCATTTCCAGGCCAGTTGTCATCTTCTACATTTGGTTCAGAGAAAAGTGAAAGTAAAAAAAGTCTAGAGATTCCTCGCCTTTCTGAAACATCAGTAAAAGACAGGATGGCCAAATATCAGGCAGCTGTGTCCAAGCAAGGCAATTCCACAATACACAATATGGTATGTATCTTACATTATTTATCTTTTCAACCATTTAACATATGACAAATATTTATTGAGATCTGGAGGTAAGAACCTCCTTAAACAAACAAAAAATATTCATTGTGCTTTTTAAACCAATTTGAAAGAATTCACCTCAGAAAAATAAGTACTTTATTTTTACCTTCACCACTGTAAAGTTGTATATTTTATTTCATGTATCCATTTTACTGTAGGCATTTAAAACACCCTTTTCTGATTCAAGCCCTGGTTTCCTTTTTTGTGTCTTTAATCTCCTTCTTGAAATTATACTTAATCTATAATTATTTATTATAATCCTAACTCAGAATTTTCCTAGATTCTGCATTTAATATCTTCTTTGAATGTTCTCCTGGATATTCTGATGAGTAATCTCTTTTGAGATTTCCTTATGTTCCTTGTGACTCATGGCAATTTTGTATAAGGGATGGGAAAAGATAAATGATAAAGAAAAGGTAGAGTACATATTTCATAAAATAACATTTTATAAACACAGCAACATATTTTGTTTTAAAGTACTTGATTGATATAGTTTGTCTTTACCTTCATTTTCAACTCTGTTCTTCCCTTTATCTCTTCTAGAGAATCAACCCTTATAACTAAGGGAATTTTGAGAATTGTGTGGGCCAGACTAACTCTATCATCTGACTCTGGATATAACTTAGTTTTCTTTCTATTCCATTATGGGTCTAGTCTAGTTTCTGTCTTGTCAGAAAACTTAAATCAGTTATGGGAATTGTGAAAAAACTTTATTGCATTGTTTGAACCTAGTCCTGCATGGCTGGAAAGCTGGACCACCTCTACTTTTTGCTTAGAGACTTTTAACTAAGGACCTGCTGACTAGAAACCCAATCAGATCTGAAGATTGATACAGGGAGTTTACTAACAATTACAGAATGTCAAACAATTTGTAATATTTATCTAAAAACTGGCCTGTACTAGTCAATCAATTACTGTATCCTCGTTCATTTTATTGAATGCAGATACTTGGTGTTAGGGGGTTGGAGAACCTCTTTTTTTCTGATTTCAGGGGATTATAGCTCCCAATAGTTCTCCTCCTCCCAACTGAGAAAGCCCCTAAACTTTCCTCTAATTAGAGATCATATTATCTAATCTTGTGTCTGTTTTATATCCTGTTTATTGTTTTCTTTAAATGCATAAAAATATGTCTCCACCTTTATTCGTGGTCCAGAGCCAAGCTGAGGAATCAGGGTCCCAATTTGTCATACAGTTGGAATGCATTTCTTAGTAAATCAATATGCCCAGAAGCTCAAATCTTTGTTTCCTCAATTATTTCATATTTCACTTATCACTTAACAAAGGAAAAAAAAAGAATGTGAGGAGGAGGAGAATTCAATAAAATTAATTAGCATACCAAAAAATCCTACATTATATGCTATGTTTCTCACCTATCGTCTCTCACCTCTGCAAAGAAGTGAGAAATGGCCTCTCCTATCTTTGGGGCATCAGATTCAATTTCCATTATTCTGTCTTGTTATTTATATTATCATAGTTGTTGTATATATTGTTTTCCTGGTTCTTCTTCATTCGGCCTCAGTTCATATTCTTTCCTTGCTTCTATATTTATCATATTCATAGTTTCTTCTAGTACATAAACATTTCATTGCATTCATATACCATAATTTATTTAACTATTTCCTAATTGATGGGCATCTTCTTGGTTTACAATTCTTTGCTACCAAAAAAGCCCCCCCCCCAATACTGTTATAAATATTTAGGGGGGGTGTGTGTGTGCGCGTGCATAATATACTATTGTAAAAAAGGTACAAAAGTATATTACACATACATATACATTTCATATATGTATGTTTTTTCTTTTATACAACAATATTATAAATAGAAGTGAGTATATTTATTGCATTTCATGAACTTTGTAAACCAAATTCCATTCCTTAATAATTGGTCAAAGGATATGAATAGATAATATTCAGAAGAAAAATTGGAAATTATTAATGACCATGGGAAAGACTGCTCCAAATCACTAAGAATAAGAGAAATGATGCAAATCAAAACCCCTGATGTTTCATCTCATATTTGGCAAATTGACAAAGATGATAAATAATGGAAATAATCCATGTTGGAGAGGTTATGGGAAGTGTACACTAATACATTGATTTTGACTTGTTCAAGACTCAGATGATGGTTGGCATTTATTTTTTAGCAATAAGGTATTTTTTAATTAAGGATTTTTTCAGACATAATATTAATTGAATCTTAATAGTCAGAATAATATAATAGAATAGTATAAATAATATAAACTTTTATATGCACTAGGAAATCAAAAAATTCATATGACTCGCTTTTTATTGTGATATTCACTTTATTGTAGTGATCAGAAAACCAAACCCACAATATCTCTCAGCTATGTCTATATATCTGTTTTTGAAAATAATTTGGAATTATGCAAATAAGGAGATTAAATTATCCATACCCGCTGACTCAGAGATTCTACTTCTAGGCAGATATCCTAAAGAGAAGTCATAATTCATAGCATCACTTTTTGTTAGAGAAAAGAACTGGAAACCAAGAAGATACCCATCTCTTGGATAATGATTAAACAAATTACGGTATATGGTATATTAATATAATGAGGTATTAGTATGATGTGAGAAACAATAAATATACAGAGAAACATGGAATGACATGAACTGAAGCAAAGTGAAGTAAGCATAGTCAAAATAATACATTCAGTAACTACAACAATGTAAATAAAAAGAACAACCACCACTAAAAATAAAAAATTAATGTTATATAATTAGGAGAGGAAAAAAAACCAAGAATGGTCCCAAAGAGAGAGATGAAAAGATAATTCCCCTCACTCCTTTGCAGAAGTGGAAGGTACATTAGTGTAGAACATTGAATATATTTTCAGATTTTTGTCAATATATATAATATATTGATATTGTATTGCTAATTTTTTTCTTTTAAAAAATTATATGGGATGCCTCTTGTTGAAGGGAGGGACATTGGAGGAAACCATCTATATAAAATAAAATAAATTTATTTTTAAAATTCTTTATTATAAGGAATTGCTTTCTGGGAGAAGCGAGGGCAAGACATTTAGAAAATTTAAATAGAATTTAGGTAATAAGGTATCAATAAGCATATATTTAAAAACAAAAATGAATCAGTAAACTTTTATTAAGTGCTACTATGTGCCAAGTATTGTGCAAGATGCATTTACAAAAAAAAGCTAAAGACAGTCCCTTGCCCTTCAGGGAGCTCACAACCTAATGGAGGAGAGAACATGCAAACTAATATTTACAAAACAAGTTATATATAGGATAAATAGAAAATAAATAACAAAGGGAAGGTACTGGACTTAACAGGAGTTGGGAAAGGTCTCCTGTAGAAGATGAGATTTTAGTTGTTATCTAAAGGAAGCCAAGTTGATTAACAAAAACAGAGGAGGGTGAGCATTTCAGGCAAGAAGTGCTGACAGACAAGAGATGCCCCTTGTTAGCAGAGCAACCAGGAGACTGGTGTCACTGGATTGAAAAGCATGTGTCAGGGAGTAAGGTGTAAGTACGCTAGGAAAGTAGAAGAGGGCTAGGTTATGAAGAGGTTTGAATGCTAAACAGAGCATTTTGCATTTGATCCTGGGGGCAGTAGGGAGCAAATGGAGTTTAAAGAAAAGTTGGGGCAACATGATGGGAACTGCAGTTTATGAAAACCACTTTGATGGCTGGATGGGGAATGAATTATAGTGGAGAGTGGGACTTGAAGCAGGCAGACCTACTAGCAGGCTATTTCAGTAATCAAGGAAAGAAATGATAAAGGCCTACACTAAAATGCAATGTCAGAGAAGAGGGATATTCAAGATATGTGATAATGGTGAAATTGCTGGGCCTTATCAGCACATTAGATATAGAGGGTGAGAGATAGGGAAAAATCTAAAATGACTCCTAGATTGTGAGCCTGAGAGCCTGGCAAGATGGTGTTGCCTTCGACAGAGGGAAAGAAGGGTTTAGGGGAAAGATAATGACTTATGATTTATGACCTACTATGTGCCAGGCACTGTTAGATGGTAGGAATTATAAGTACAAAGAAAAGAAAAAAGAAATATATATATATACACACACACATATATATATATGAAATATAACATAAATATAAAATTAAGTGAACATAGACAAATTAGTTAAATATCTCTAGGTAGTTTGAGAGGAAGGGAACTAATGGTTGGAGAGGTCAGAAAAGGCAGAAGATGCTACTTGAGCTGTGCCTTAAAGGAATGAAGGGATTCATGACTTGAAGAAAAGGTGTCACAAAAATTCAGAGATAAGAGAGTATCCAGAAGGATAGGACATACATTCAGATCTGAAAGGTAATTTTTATCACGGTTTTCTCCAAACGTTTTTCGTATCATATCCCATCATTAAGAAGTTCTTGATGAAGCTATTCCAGATCTGTATACTTGTAACTTTTATTTATATATAGATGTGTGTGTATATATATACGCACACATCTATATAATACACATATCCGTAGGGATTTAATTTATATGTCACATGTAAATTAGATAGATATATAATTGAAATTGAAATTAATGTAATTGCCCCCACATATATAATTATGAACACTGTAAAACTTGCACCAAAAAAAAGATATTTAAAAAAGGATAAACTAAAGTTGAAATAATATTTGTGCCTAGAGTGAATAGGAAAACTCAGTGAAATTTATTAAATAAAGTAGTGGCATGTCAGGCCTGTACAGACTTGAATATCACTTTGTCAGTGATGTGGAAGGTCGATTGGAATGAGGAAAAACTTAAGGCAGGGAGTCCAGGTAGGAGGCTGTTACAGTAGTTCAGAGGAGAAATGATGAAGATGAAGCAAATGATTGCATATGTGAGTGAAAGAACCTGGGGACACCAAAGTTTATCAGAATAATGATGATATCTTTGCCAGAAGTTTAGAAAAAGGATTTTTTTGGGGGGGAGGAGGAATGACATAATGAGATTGTGATGCTAATTACAACTCATCCATACCTCTTCATCCTGTGTGACTCATTCTTTTCCATCAAAAATTAAAGGGAATAGGGAATTCTTATTCATCATCCCACCACAGGAATCTGGAGAACAACCAAATGTTTTTAGGATCACTGGGAATGTGTAGATTTATCTGATTGCATAGCAGCTGATATGGGTGGCCCAGTTAGGTTTTAATAGCCCTAACACTTAGAGCATAAAAGAGCCATGAGAGACCAGTAGGTGAGAAGGGGAGGAGTTTATTGGGTGATACTAGCTGAAGAGAAGAGGGGAAGATTATTTGAGAGACATGTCTTCATGAGAGACAAGGTTCCAAGATTTAGCACTATCTTCCCATCCCCTAATGTTACCCTTTTGTCAAAGCCCAAAGACTCCTACTTGGGGACCCCACTGTTTTATCAAGTTGTTTTATTTTGTGGGAACACTAGAAAATTACTTTGTAGGCCTGTTCAGTTTCTTGTTTAAAACATCTAGGAAAAATTTGTTTTATAGTATCAGTAAACATTGTCTTTGTAATTAAAATATGCACACCAACCCTGTCTCTCTTTCCAGGCAGTCATTTATGTATATGGTTAGTACATTTATTGATTGCTGGCATTTGCATCTTCCTTTTCCTTGCTCCTGAATGGTCTTTTCTGACAAAATTCACAAATTTCACATTGCCTCAAGCTCTACTGCCAAGAGTGTGAATCACAAGATCTTTGTGTGTATGTTGATGTGTCTGTGTCCTAGTGAGCATTCTGTTTAGATCATTTTACAAACCCTTAATTCTGAGGTATTTCCACAAAGCTGCTTTTGTAATTTCACTAATCTTTGGGTTTTACTTGTGAGAATCAGGGGGCTGGGTGTGACTTGAAGCTGCTTGAAGGGTTTTTTTTGCTTTTGTTTTTCAACATCACAAGTTTCTTTTAGAGAGTGTGACTTGAAGGGAAAGGAACATTAAGAATATTTTTTAGATACTTAAGTTATTTTTCTTTTGTAGAATGAGCTAAGGAATACTGGTAATGAAATAAAAACACATAAATTGGAGCAAAAAGAGAATGTTCCCCCAGGTCTTGAAGACTGTATCTCCCATCAAGAAGGAGAGAAGGTAGGTGGAATTGTCTGCTGTTCAGTTGCCAAGGAAGCATGTGTTCTAGATTAGACATTTAAAATTAGAAACAACTCAAGCACTGTTGCTGTGTATCGTCTGGGAATTTGATTGCAGCTGCCTGTGCAAATCATCATTTTTTTCAAGTTACATAACTTCAGTTGGTGATATTTGAAGTTTGGTAATAAATTATTCTCTTAAGAGTTAAACAAGTAAAATGAGCATACAGTGAAAACTCTTGTTTAGTTAGCTGAAGATTCAAAAAAGTCTGCCAGTTACTTTAAAAGATCTTGAGACTTCATCAGCCCTGAAGTCAGGACCTGAGTTCAATCTGGTCTCAGACACTTAATACCTCCTAGCTCTGTGACCCTGGGGAAGTCACTTAACCCCAATTGCTTCAGCAAAAAAACAAAAACAAACAAACAAACAAAAAACTTTAAATCTTGAGAGGAAATTGATAACTTCATGGGGCCTTTAAATATTTTGAGTTCCTAATGTTTTCAAGGTACTTATCTCTAGATTTAATACTGTTCTAGCATTAGTTATGTTTAATTTAATATATAATTTTCTTTTTTTTCTCCATCATCCAATATTTGTTTCTATTGTTTTGGTCTTCTGAACTCTCAGCACAATTAGATTTGAAATATGATGAGGAAAGGGCTTTTAAACATTACAGTAGTTGGTTGGTCTTTTGAGAAAAATTATCACATAAATTAACTCTTTTAACACTGTTCTTTCCTGATCTGACTAGCATGTGAAAATTCTGAAAATTAGTCTGTTCAAATTAGAGGGAATTTTAGGGATCATATATTCTGATCTCTCCCATTTTATAAATGAGGAAACCGAAACCCAGAGATGGGAGATGTAACCAAGTACTTCATTTGACCCCGTGACCAATTTTATACTTCCATCTTGCTTTTACATTTATTAAATATTGGAATGCTGAAATGGCCTGCATCATCAGAAAACTTTAACTACAATTTATTATAATGAAACATTAGTATAGTTGATTCACAAAGTAAGGGAATAGATGAGGAGGTAGAGGATACAAATTGTCCAAGCTTATGCTGCACTTTTGAAAACAATCAGCAGTTTCACAACTTTCGTTCTTTGTTCTTTTGGCCATCTGCCTCAAATCCTATTTACAACCACATAAACCATGTTTGAACTTTAACTTGTTGCAAAAAAATGCTAACAATGGAATAAAGGATGAAGCAAAGCATTTCATTTTTTACTTTTTCCTTTCCTCTTGAGTATACTTACATCTTATTCTAATAAAACGATTAAACAAAATCTCCTAGATTGATATTTCCTGCAAGGAAGTCATAGATTTGGATATGTACTTTATTATTAGTGATTGGTATTAAATTTTTGCTGCAAGATCAAGATCAAATTAAAGGGAAAAGAGAACATTGTAAGATGAGTATAGCTGTTGATTAGACAAAATCAATTAGTTGCCTACTGTGTCTGCATTCCCTTATTGAAGATTGAACAATTATACTATGAAATCCTGCCTTAGTCAGCAAAACAATTTAATGTGTTATATATATTTATTTGTAGCACCTGATAAATAGAGAGTCCACCTTAATTACACTTACAGATCAGGCTTCCTGGAGATTGAGCACTCTATATCAGGTTCTAAGTTTTCTAAGAGCTAGCAATCCTAAAAGCTAGAATTTTTGAGCCCCCAGTAGTGTGTGTACCTGTTGAAAGCCACATGACATAATTATTTCAGTGTAAACATATTTAATGAAAAACCGTAGTAGGAAGATTTGCAACAAAAGCATTTTACCTATGAATTTATAAAGTATTCTACAAACATCATCAATAGAAAGTGTGATCAAATATAGTAATTGTGAATATTTCTCGATAGGACGTGGTGAACATACATGGAAGAGCAACTGAACACCTGTTCCATTATTACAGAACTACTTATGTCTTCTAATGATTTCTCTGTGCTGCTCATTGCTGAGTGAGACATCTTGGCTGAGCAAATTTTTTGACAAAGCTGACCGGGCCTACTCTCTTGCTGTCAGTTGGTCTATGGCATCCATCATCTTCATTTTCTTGACTAGGACACTGCTGTGCTATTTCAGAAAAAAATAAAATCTCTAGGACCAATAGGAATTCTTCCCAGTTCAGCTCCCTTAGAGTCTTGGTTCTGAAGACTATCCCAAGCAACAGGATCCCGATTCCAAGCACTAAGCTTTTCCCTTCCCCTCATCTCCCTTATTCATATCCTTTGAGCAGTTATTGATCAAGAGAGATTAGCTCTCAGTAATAGAGAGAAGTAAAAAGAAAACGTTTATGATGAAAGTAAGTTTGTAGAATTATGTTCTACACTGAGATATATTAAGGGGAAAAGAAGAGTTGAAGTGGATAAAAATAAGAAAGTTAGTAGTCGGGGATGAGAAGTAGGGTTTGTGCTTTAGTAGCTGGAATTTCTAATCTGTCAAGCAAAAACATATCCTATGGATCTGTAATCCATAAGAATCTTGGTAAAGCTGTATTATGCCATAATAGAGCAAGCAATGTTCAGGAATAAATGGAACTAAATTAACATGTACATGACTCTATGAGGTTAGATCAGTATACTTATCTCTGAAGTCATGTGGTACCCCTTTTAAGTAAAGATTTCTCCGTTTAGCCGGATGCATTGCTAGATATCAGCATTCTACCTTTGCAGCATCCATATTATTCATATCAGCTTCCATACCCAGGTAAAAGAAAGCTTATTGTATAGAGTCTGAAAAAACTTTTTCAGTCCCAAATTTTCTGCAGGAGAGTCCTACCAGGACATCCTCCAAGATGGAGATTCTGAATGAGAGTCATTATACAGTGCCATAGAGTTACCCCAGAAGATGGCCAAGATATCATTACTAATGGAAGGGGAGAAAAAATAAATTCTCTTCCTTCTCTTGTACTCCTCTTACAATCAAGTCCTCACGAGTTGAGGACTCCTCAAGTTCACTGTCTGTCTGCTGAATTAGATCCAGCTTGATGTTTTGATATATAGAATGAGGGACCTGAATTCAGGAATGAGTGAGTTCAAATCCAGTCTCAAACACTAGTCACTTAAACTCTGTTTGCTTCAGTTTCCTGAAGCAATCCCCCCCAATGAGAATGACAGTAATAGTACCTGCCTTCTTAGATTGTTGTGAGAATCAAATGAGATCATATTTGTAAAATTGTTAACATAGTGCCTGGCACAAATAAGTTCTTAATAAATGCTTGCGCTCTACTCCTCTTAAAGGCCAGAGGAGCATGGTTGATCTTCAGCCAATCATTGGGAGGTCTTTATCTTCTTTCAGTTGTTTTCTTCCAAAGACCAAAGTCTTATATTGTAATCAGGATATTTAGGAAATCTTCTAAATTTTTTTTTTTCTTCTTTTATCTTTTTTTTTTTTCTTTTTTTGGCCTAGGCAATGGGGGTTAAGTGACTTGCCCCCAGAGTCATACAACTAAGGTATTAAGTGACTGGGGCTGATTTGAACTCAGGTTCTCCTGACTTCAGGGCTGGTGAAAATTTTCCAAATTTGACAAGGTGCTGCCCTGTTTTTAGTTTGATAGCTCCTGACCGGGATTTCAGTCTTTTACATATGAATGATTTGGAGAGTTTACATATTTAGACATTGACATAAGTCTAAGGCTAAGTTTGTAAGGGCTGAAGGATGGTTCTGTTTTGGTTTTTAGAGGTTTTTAATTTTATTTATTTATCTATTTTTATTATTATAGCTTTTTATTTACAAAACATATGCATGGGTAATTTTTCAACACTGACCTTTGCAAAACCTTCTGTTCCAAATTTTCTTCTCCTTCCCCCCACCCCCTCCCCTAGATGGCAGGTATCCCAATACATGGTAAAATATATGTTAAATCCAATATATGTATACATATCCATACAGTTAATTTTTTTAAGAAGTCTGTTTTTTAATAAGCTAGTCATTTCTGTCAAAAACTCCAACTTCTCATCTAAAATAAACTAGCAAAAACATTGAAAGGATATAGTAAACTTGTTTTTCTATAATAACAATTCTCTTAAGAATGTTTTTAATTATAGTTGGGGAATTAGAAATAACAAATAGGAACTTTTGATATTAAATAATTTTATTCTCATTTTTGAAGATACTTGGGTAGTCTCTCATTCACTCCATCCCTTTTTAGAGTTGTGACTTAGGGGATCTTTTACAGAGGGAAATGATGTACACTTTCTGGCAGCTGAATGCAATCTGTTTCTAAGTTTCTTGTATAATTGAAATGCACATTAATGGCCTCATAACATATATTTTTCTGCCTCTTATTTAAATGCTCAGCTGTTCTGTTGCCTGTTACCCCCCTCAGGCAGTCAGTGACTTACTGGAGTCAGCAGGTTTTAATAGCAGTTTCCTCTTTATTTTTATTTTCTTTTCATAATTTTCTTTTGTTGTAGATTCCAGCAACTGAAAGCAACCTGACATTCCATTCCAACATTTCTGAAGATGGCTCCCGTAAGCATTTACTCTTAGATCTTGAGGTTTGGAGGGTGAGGTATTCTCTTTATGTGCCATACTTGAGCCAGTATTATCTGTTGACTTTCAGGAAGTAGCAGCTGGTTTCTTGCAATTAGTTGATCAAATAACAGAATTGTTGGGAGTAATGTCTGAAAAATATCTCATGCTTAAACCATAAAGTAGGGAACAGTTGTTTAAATTTAGCTTGACTTGAAAGATGAAAGAACTACTTTAGTGCTATTATCATTAAAATCTCCCTTTTTGGGTGCCAGATATTTTTTCTCTTTGTCAAAAGATAGGTTTATTTAGAAGAGGTTACAGACAAAATAAGAGTTAAAATAGGTACCAGGAGTAGCAAATATGAAATAGAGTTGGGAGAGCAATATTTATCATTATCAAGGAAAGGAATTTGGAAGAATCCATTCAAAGAATATTCCCTGAGTGTACCATTGACTGGCAAGTTAAATACATAGAGAAGTTTAGCAGACTGGTTAGTCTGGTTAGCAGATTGGTTAGTGGAGTTTTGAAGCTAAAATTAGCTATGTAGTAAGGAGAAAGACTCCATTAAAGGGAAGGCACTATGAGGAAGAAAAGAGAGAAACTAATTAAGACTAATGGGCTTTTAGTGATTAAATATAACCTGATTATGAAATTATTTTTGTTTAACCTTTTTCAAGAAACAGTATTTTATATGGAAATGATAGGTTTATAGCTTTTAAGTATGTTTTTTCCTTAGTTACCTCCAAATCAACTTTAAGGTTTTTCTTGTTGCTGTGCTGTCTTAATTAAATCTATTTTGATTTTTGTATGTTTGGAATCATTCTGAAGCTAAAGACTCCAAGAAATGAAACCTTTTTGGTTTGGCTTACTTTATTGTTTTTACTTTATTCCTTGATTCTGAGTTTTCCAAGATATAAAATACTGAAGTTTCGTGGTTTAATCAGTATAGTGGACATGGAATATTCCATAAGGAATAGAAAGAATCATAAAAGATAAGATTTTTGATTTGATAAAATTTAAGTTTTTGTACAAACAAAAATGAAAGTAAGAACAAAATAAAACAAAGAAAAATCAACTGGCAAAAAAGAAAGTCTTTGCAGCAAGTTATTCTAATAAAGATCTGATTTACAAGATACATAAAAATTTATTAAAATTCATAACGATAGCCATTCCTCAATTGATAAATGGTCAAAGAATATGAATAGGCAGAGTTTTCAAAAGAAGAAATTCAACACTAAAATGAAAAGGTGTTCCAAATCACTAGTAATTAGGGAAATTAAAGTTAAAGCAACTCTGAGGTTCTATATTATACCTATTAGACTGGAAAAGATGATGAAAAAAGGAAAATACAAATGTTGGGGGGCTAGGCTTCAGGGGAAAAAGGCACATTAATGCATTATTGGTGGAGTTTTGAATTTAGTTATTCTGGAAAGCAAGTTGGAACTGCTTCAAAATTACTAAACTGTTCATATTCTTTGGCCTAGCAATAGCAGTATTAGGCCTATATCCCTCCCCACACACATACACACACACACACACACACACACACACACACACACACACACACACACACACAAAAAGCAGAAAGAAAGCTACAAGAAAGGGGAAGAGGACCCATGTATTCAAAAATAATTATAGCAGCTCTTTTTCAGGCTGCAAAGATCATATTAATCTTTGTGGGAATGGATGAAGAAATTATAGTGTATGGATGTAATGGAATGCTGTTATGTTATAATGAAACAGTTGAACAATAAAAACAATGGTTTCAGAGAAATCTAGAAAAACTTGTATAAACTGATGGAGAGTGAAGTGAGCAAAAGCAGGAGAAGTTTATGTAATAACAACATTGTAAAAAATGCATAAACAGCTAGCTTTAAGACTTAAGAATTTGAATAATGCAATTGAGAGGGAAAGAAAATGGATTTTTAAAATAAATTTTAAAAAAGATGATGAAGGGGATGGTTTTAGTGCAACTTGGAAAGATGTTGTATGAACTAAATTAGAAGAAAGGAAACAGAACTGGGAAAACAGTTTATCAATAACAAAAACTATACAACATTGACCCAGCCACTATTACATATGAATGATGACTGATGACTGATGATGAAGTATGCTACTAACCTCCTGGCAGAGAAGTGGTAAGCTCAAGATGAGCAAGACATCTATCTATCTATCTATCTATCTATCTATACATATATATATGTATTTTATTATAGCTTTTTATTTACAAGAGATATACATGGGTAATTTTTCAGCATTGACCCTTGCAAAATCTTCTGTTCCAATTTTTCCCTTCCTTCCCCCTGCCCCCTTCCCAGATAGCAGGTAAACTGATACATGTTAAATATGTTAAAGCATATCTTAAATACAATATATGTATACATATCTGTACAATTATTTTGCTGCACAAGAAGAATCAGACTTTGAAATAATGTAAAGGAAACGTGAGAAGAAAATAAAAAATGCAAGCGGACAAAAACAGGAGGAATTGGAAATGCTATGTAGTGGTTCACACTCATTTCCCAGAGTTCTTTTGCTGGGTATAGCTGGTTCTATTCATTATTGAACAAATGGAACTGATCTGGTTCATCGCATTCTTGAAGAGAGCCACATCCATCAGAATTGATCATCATGTAGTATTGTTGTTGAAGTATATAATGATCTCCTGTTCCTGCTCATTTCATTCAGCATTAGTTCATGTAAGTCTCTCCAGGCCTTTCTGAAATCATCCTGCTGGTCCTTTCTTACAGAACAATAATATTCCATAACATCCATATACCACAATTTATTCAGCCATTCTCCAATTGATGGGCATCCACTCAATTTCCAATTTCTAGCCACATAAAGAGAATTGCCACAAACATTTTTGCACATACAAGTCCCTTTCCCTCCTTTAAGATCTCTTTGGGATATAAGCCCAGTAGTAACACTGCTGGATCAAAGGGTGTGCACAGTTTGATAACTTTTTGAGCATAGTTCCAAATAAGACATATATTTTTGAACATAGCTAGTGTGGGAATTTGTTTTGCTTGATTTTGCACATTTGTTATAAATATATAAATAAGTGAAGATAAAGTGAAATTTACATAAAAATCCAGCGAGGAATAAAAATAAAAATAATTTATTTCTTATCCTCCATAATTGGATTAGGTAAATCCCAGAGTGAAAGTGAAATCCAGAAGCTTGTACATCTCAAACCACAAAGTCTTGACTCCAGAGCTGCTAGTTATACAGAAAGTTCTCTACCTAAAGCAACAAAGGTATAGTAACCATTTATTTCTAAGGTATTGTAGCAATTAATAAATAAAGCCACTTATTCCTTAACTGTAATCTTCAAGATTAATTTTTTTATGATAATAATAGCTCATTTTTATGCAGTATTTTGTAGTGATGTTAAATTCTAAATTTTAATCACTTTTAATCATTCAGCTTTCCCAGAAAATCTTGTATCTTCTGCCCAAGTATTAGGACCAAGAGCTGGAAGTATGTCATAAACTTGATTGATACAAAAAAATCACAAGAAAGCCATAATTGCTTTGTTGTTGTTGTTGTTGTTTTTTATAAAGTAACAAAGATTACACATTTGTGGTAAGTTGTGATTATGTAAATCAGTTTTCTGATTCTCTTCATTTGAAAACAATCCTTATCCTCTAGTGATCCTTAGCTTCCAAGGTTCATTTTTTATCAGTTCGAGATTCCAAATTTAAAAATCCAGTCACTTTCCCCCTCCCAAATATTATATATTATGAAAGGAAACCAGTCTGGCTCAGCTGTAGTTGTTATTTTATTATTGTTATTTATTATTGTTATTTTATTCACATTTATTGAGTGCCTGTTATGTGCAAGACCCTGCTAACTATGCACAGTCTATGCACAGACTCATCTTCTTAGTAACACTATATATCAAATCTAGTTGGTGCCAAGCAGGTCCAAATATCATACTGCCCAGCTACATGTTTGATGCTTATCACCTTATCCAATTCAAAGGATCAAATATTGTATCTTCCGGCTCTTAAAGCTCTTCATAGCCTGGTTCCATCCTTCCTTCCCTATTCTGTGAGACAGCTATATTAGCCTACTTGCTGTTCCTCAAACAAGACATCCCATTTCAACGAATTGGTCAGTAAGCATTAAGCACCTCCTGTGTGCTAAGTACTGTGGCACATTTTGTTAAAGTCCCTGCTCTCAGGGAGCTCACTGTCTAATGGGTGATATGACATGCAAACAATTATATCCAGACAAGGTATAGACAGAATAAATTGGAAATAATCAACAGAGATGATTAGAATTAAGAAAAATGAGAAGTGCTTCTTGTAGAAGTAGAATTAGTTGAAACTTGAAGGAAATCAGGAAGACTAGAAAAGGAGTTCAGGAAGAGGAAAAAGCTTGGAAAACTGCAGGGAGAATAAAGTGAAACGGAGGAGGCTGGTTCAGTCTGAAAAAGGACTACAGGAGACTGCAAAAAGATCACTAATCTAGGTGTCAAGTGGTCTAGGAAGAAGATGGCTGAGAATTAAAAAGTATCTCAGAAAGCCCAAGTTCAGGAACCTATGGCTGAAAGAATATTAAATTGAGAGTCAGGAAGCCTGGGTTCTACTTGCCTCTCTGTTATTAAGTCTGGTTCTCTAGTTCCTTCTTTGCTAAATATGGGAGTTGGATAAGGTGGTTTTTAAGGTTCTTTCTAGCTGTGGATTTATCAGATCTGGCCTCCCTTTGCCTTTAATTCAACTCAGCCAATAAACATTGATTAGGCACTTACTATGTGCCAAGGAGTAGAACCCAGGAGTAAACCCTGGGAGTAGAAACTAAATGATGCTTTCTCTGTAAGCTTAAGAAGTTTGCTTCTTTCTGGGGTCAAGGTTTCTTCTTCTGTAAAATAGAATGGGACTAGAAGATCCCCAAGGTCCCTCACCAGCTCTAATACTGGTCATAATACTTTGAGGATTTAAAGTTGATTTGTTTCATGCCCACTTTAAGTCCCCCCTCCCCACTCTTCACAAGGGGAGGCCTTTTTGTCCTAGGAACAGGAGCCAACAGGAGCCTTTAATTCTTTTTGTGACATGAACCTTTTTATTGGTCCATTAAAGCCTTCAATGACATATTTTAAAATGATTAAAGAAAATGCTAAATTTTAGTGAGAGGTTAGTGAAATAACCAAGATAGGCTTTTTTCTCCTTATTCAGGCTCTGAAATCTATCCGTGGATCTCTTGGGGAGTTCATGGATACCCAGGTTAAGAATCCCTGCTTTATAGAGCAGTGATTATCTAGCTCAAAAAGAAATGGATCCCTGCAGCCATATTGACTTAGAAAATCACATTCACATTGTCTGTATTATATTGTATTTTTAATTATTTTATTAAACATTTCCCAATTACATTTTAATCTTGTTGTGAAAGTTTGACACCTCTGCTCAGTTTACCATCCTCCTCAATAATCAGGCTTCTTAGATGCTAAGGGGGAAGAAACAACTGACTTTAATTCCAAATCATCAAAAACAATTAGTTAAAATAGGAGACTACTTTATCTTCTGCTAAGAGGTTAGAGTCCCCAGTTGCTGCTTCATGATGATGTCCCAAGGACTACTAATGATGGTTAGTGATGCCCCAGCTACAGAAAATTCTGACAATAACAATTGTTTTCACTAAGATGTACTTGGATGAGGGAGGGAAGTGCCTCAGAGTGAACAGGTTTCTCAGCCCAATCTTATTCCTTCAGACCTTTTAGTACTTATCCAGAGTAGAGACTCTACTCTCTACTTCTTCAGTATACCTAAAGCTTGTCAGAAGACCCTTGAACCAGGTTCTTCATCTTGCTTTGGGATTTTCTGTAATATCAGAGAAAGAATAGGTTACATCTGGGTGCTTTTCACCAAAATACATTTTATGTATGTATGTGTGTGTGTGTGTGTGTGTGTGTATATATATATATATATATATATATACATACATACATATATATTTTGTCTTAACTTGTAGGTCTATTCTCAAGTGTGGATTTCCATATTTAGATTAGGTTGAAATAGCCCAGATATCTATCTTTCAGTCCAAAGTCTAAAGTTTCCTGAAGTAAATAGACAATAATCTGGAATGTGAATCCTTTTTTAAAGCTAATAGTGCTATTTAGCACTACTAACATTTATTTGCTTGCTTTATGGATTTTTCATCACAGTCCCTGTAAGAAAGAAGCTCACTTTGTAGTCATAATACAGTTAAGAATATGGTTATTTTAGTAGATGTTTATTGAAGACCCTTTTGATCACTGATTTTTTTTTTGTCTGTGGAACTTCATGTAATTAAAATGAAAGTTATTTGTCAAGAAAAATTTTTCTGTTATCCTAAAGTCATTCCTTGATTGTTACTGTACTTCAAATCTTTGGGTTGAGTCAGGCTTAACATATAATATTTGATATATTAATTAAAGAAAAAATTATATATTTTTCCCTCTTAAGGATTTGGAAGCATTTGTCAACATTCTGTGGCTCATTAAACAATATATTTAGAAAAATTCCTAATCATATAAAGGTCACAGGTTCAATCTTTATAACGACCAGTTTTCTCCTTTTCTGTGACCATATAATGCACTCTTTCTCTAATATTTTTGAAAATGTGTGACAGTGATAACAAGGGGAACAGAAATAGCATATGGTGATGAGTTCATATAAATCTGTCATTACTGGAAGAACAAGTATCTATCCAAATATATCAGTTGTCATTCATATGCATTGATCATGTACTTATCACTTCATTTAATTTTGAACTGTTTGCTATGTTTTAAAGTTTGAAATAGTGTACACAAAGAAATTAAAATAGTTTGTTTAAAGCCAAACAGAAGAATGATCACAGAGTAGGGTTAGGCATGGCTTAGTGCAAAGAGCATTGGCTCTGGAGTCTGAAGAGTAGGGCTCAAATTCTGTCTCTGATATTATCTGTGCAATCTTCAACTACTCTTGTGACTTCTCTGGGGTCCAGTTTCCTTATCTGCAAAATGAGTATCGTGGAATAAATGGCCTCTGAGGCAGTGGAGCAGTGGGTAGAATGGCTGGACCTAGAGTCAGGAAAACTGTCAAATTCATTGTTAGATCAAATAGTCAAATTCATTAACTATATGACCCTGAGCAAGTCATTTGTCCTTTGTCGTTTCCTCAGTTTCCTCAATTTTAAAGTGAAAATAATAATAGGACCTCTCTCCCAAGGTTGTTGTGAAAAATCATATGAGATAACAATTTGGCACATAATAGTTGCCATATAATTTCTTACTCCTTTTCTCTTCTTTTCCCCTTCCCTTTTTAGATCTATGATCCTATAGTCTTTTCCCACAAAGAAAAACATTTTGTTTTGGAATTTTTATCCTTCTAGGCTGTTTAGAAAATTCATCTGGAAGTCAGAATTTGAATTTTTGAACTCTCACAGAGAAAAACTTTTCTATAAATTCCAAATAATGTTATACTCTGATTGCTACAAATTTGGGCAGTGATTAAATAGGAGTTCCTTAGTTAACTGTTATCTAACTATAATGAAAAGATCTATATTGAGTCACTTGTTCAATGGTAAAAGTATCTGGTGACAGGAAGAAACGACTTCTCACTCCTATGGTCATAGGCATCATTTTAATTAGATGAGGGAGATAGTATGATAATAAAGAACTGTTAAGAAAGCACTACTTATGTGAGTACATTCTCATAAAAACTACATCTGTTTACATACTAAATTCTGATTGATTTGAATGAGAATATATAAACAAAAAAAAAATGTTATCCCTGAATGAGTCTCTACCTCGATGTGTTTAGTGCAGTTGCAAGCAAAGGGCTCCCAATGCACCAGATGCTCTGTATTCATTGAAGGTTATTACTATTTGTCTCTTCCAGCTTCTGTTTCCTGCTCCTGGTACCTAATTTCTGTTCCTGCCTTCTGCTTTCCTCCTAATGTGAGCTCAACTTGCAACTTTCTCTCAGGTTCTCCTTTCTATTAATTGTGCTTTAACCTCTGTCTTTAGGAATATTTTCTGTATATGCATATTTATAAAGAAAAGAAGTGCTGCAGCTTTATTCCCTATAAACATACTAACATTTCCCCATCTCTATATATGTAATCCCTTCCTCCTACTCCAGCTTCACTAGTACTATTACCTGTCCTGTAATTTATAGACACTTGGATTATATTCAGGACAATAGTTGTTGTCTAAGAATAGCAATATTTACAAGTCCTATAACTGAAAAGGGAATTTTAGTTTGTATTTAATTTTATTCATGTCTTTCAGAAATTACTCATACTCATGCTTGCTAAACACCAGAATTCAGTCTTTTTAGTGTAACCTAATTAAAATCATACACAGGTATCTTAGTCAAATCTAGTTAGGATGAGAAAAAAATCCAAGCCCTAGTTGATACTAACATTATTATTTCCAGGAGTGTAAAATAAAGAAAATTGTATACAATGGAAGAATTTGGAATTTAGAATTGAAAAAAAGTATAGACAACATTCTTCTCTTTTTTTGTTTGTTGTTGAGTTTCTCAGAAAATTCTTTCTCTAGTCCATCCCCCTTTTAAGGAAATTGCTTTCTGGCTGAAAGTAGTCTATTTTAACTTCCTTATTGTGATATCATTCAAAGTCAATTTGAATGTTAGTACTAATTATACTAATATTACCTCCTTTTTATATTACCCTTTTTACCTCTTCCTTTTTTAATCCTTCATTCACTTTCTGCTCTTCATTCTTTCTCCATTACTTCTTGTAATAGTAATTTGACAACTGGGGACACTGGTGTATAAGTTCTAAGTTTTTGTTTTTATCAACAATATGTCCAGCCCACAGTCCAATTTATTTGGATCCTGGCCTTTTTGTTCAAGATAATTATATTTGTTATATCTATTAAAAGGATAAGGAAGATTCGATTATTTACTTAGTGTTTTTGCTCTAGTCATCTTGGTAACAGTTATGTTGCTTTAATGTCAGTCTGAAGTTGTTCTGATCAGATCTTTATCTACCATTTATAGAAGTGTTTATGTTTGAGGATATCAGGTTCTCTACCTCTTTTTGGTTCGTATATGGCCATTTCCTAAGCATATAAATTTTGGTTAGTGCCCATGAGTTGGTAGTTCACATTTTACATTCTCAAGAAGTAGGGAAAATAACCCTCTTGAATATATCATAGAACATACATACTTTACATTCCATGTTTCACAAGAAGATAATGTGTTGTGCCTTTTCAAGAATTTTAATGAATTAAGGAATGTTCTATTTGATACATCCTCCCACTTCCCTCCCCTTTCTCCTCCTCTCCCTGCTTCCCCGCCCCCAGCTCCATAAATATTTTAAATTTTGGCACTTCTAAAAATCTTCCAGGTCATAATCACATTGTCTTGTAGCCACTGGCAAAATCTGAAAGTGGTGTATCACTTGAGTTTGGGAGTTCTGAGCTGTAGTAGAAAGCTAATCAGTGTTCAAACTTAGACCTGTACAAATATAGTAAGCCTAGATTTGCAAAATCATAAGGCTGCCTAAGGTGATGGAGCCATGACAGGATGGAAAAACTGAGCAGACTAAAGCTTCTGTGCAGACTAGCAGTGCACTCAGGCCATGAGTGACTACTGCAGTTCTACTCTGGATAAAATAGAGAGACCAGTCTCCAAAATAAAATTTTTTAAATAAAATTTTAAAACATAGAAGTTAGAAGTCTTTAAATTTTATTGCCAATTTCTTGAATAATTGTTGTCCAGCCAATTATAACCAAATAGAATAAAATATACTTTATGAAAGTATCTTTTCCTGGTTCCCAAAGTTAAGTGCTGTTTTTAGCTTTGAAATCTTCAAGACTCTGTTCTTGTTCCTTCTTTGTACTTGGCATTTGAGGCAAATATCTTTTGTGTGTTCAATCAATGAACATTTATTAAGCACCTATTCTGTATCAAGGATTAGAGATACAAAAAAGAGATAAAAGACAGTCTTTGCCTTCAAGAAACTTATCTAATGGGAGAGACAACATAGAAATAAACATATACAAGTTACATACAAGACATAGGAAATATTTAAAAGATATTTAAAAGGTACTAGAATTAAAAAGGGGAAGGAAAGGATTCCTGTAGAAGGTGGTATTTTAGTTGGGACTTTAAGGAAGCCAAGGAGGTCAGTAATCAGAGCAGAGAAGAATGAGCATTCCAGCTATGATGGCCAACGCAAAAGGTGCCTGGAGGCAAGAAATGGATTGTCTTGTTTGTGGAACAGCCAGGAGGCCAGTGTCACTTGATTGAAGAGTGTGAGATAAAAGAAGACTGAAAAGATAGAAGGGGGCTAGCTTGTAAAGGGCTTTGAATGCCAAACAGAGCATTTTGTATTTGCTCTTAGAGGCAATATCAAGCAACTGGAGTTTATCGAGTAGGGAGCTGACATGAACAGACCTTCACTTTAGGAAAATCACTATGGTGGCACTAAACAGTGACTGAATAAACAGTGTGTGAGGTGATGAGTCTGCATCAGAATGGTGGCAATGTCAAAGGACAGAGGGGCACATGCTCAGGAGATGTTCCAAAGCCAAACTAGGCCTTGGCAACAGGTTGGCTGTGGGGTGGATGGGTGGGTGTTTTTAGATATAGTAAAGAATGGAGGATGACTTCTCAGTTTCAAGCCTGAGGGATTAGGAGAATTGTATGCCCTTTACAGTAATAAAGAAGATTGGGAAGAAGGATGCTTGAAAAACAGAGATTTGAGGTTGCAGGTCAACAGAGAGTTTGTGGCATAGCATAGAGATAGTAATTAAATCCAAGAAAGCTAATGAGAATCACCAAATGAAGTTAGTATAGAGGGAGAGGAGGAGGGGAAGAGGGCACAGGACAGAACATTGAGGGACGTCTATTAATGGTGGGATTGATCTGGATGAGGATCCAGCAAAGGAGACAGACATTTCATACAGATAAGATAACCACGATTTCCCAAAACCTAGAGAAAAGATAGTGTCAAGGTAAGAGTGATCAACAGTATCAAGGGCTGTGGAAAATGAGAATTGATAAAAGATCACTGGATTTGGCAACTAAGAGATTATTAATAGTTCTGGGGAGAGCAGTTTTAATGGAATGAAAAGTTGGAAGCTGGATCTTAAGGAGTTAAGAAGAGAAGGAATGGGGAAAAGAGGAAAGGGATGGTGGAAGTAACATGATAACTTCTAAGAAATAGTTGTACATAATAGATTTGCAATTTCATGCATAGTCATTTTCTCCCCCCCCCTTTTTCTTTTATGTTATGAAAATTATTGTTTCATTTCTTAAGTTCAGAATAAAATGACATTTTTTGAAAAAGAAAAGATTGAGAGGAGAAAAAGTGGAGGCACCTGTAGTAACAGCCCTTTAAAGGAGTTTAGCTAGAAAGGGTAGAATAGAAATAAGACAATAGTTAGCAGATATGTAAAGTCATTTCCTAATGAGGGTTGTGAATTGGGTCTTCATTTCGGCAGAATGCCAACAAAAAATTTAGTGATCTCTACTTAGACTAACTTCATTTGTTCTTTCCCCTATAACTTAGAAATTCCAGCTGCCTGCAAAAGAGCCCTGCGTTGAATGTCAAAAAACAGTATACCCAATGGAACGCCTCTTGGCCAACCAACAGGTGTTTCACATCAGCTGTTTCCGTTGTTTCTATTGCAACAGTAAACTCAGGTAAGCCAGATTAAAAAAAAAAGCAGGTGACCCCCCCAACTCCCACTCCTATGTAATTTTAGTTTTCATTAGATGTTGACTTTTGAAAAAAATTGGTAATGAATGATGCTATGCTTTCTTTGTGTAAAAGCATTTTGACAAAGTGAAAAACATCATTCAAATATATGGAGATTAATATTTCATAACGACAGTGGAATCTGAGCCTTTTGTATATGAATAACTATAATTTAGGACTAAAACTAATTTACATTATAGTAAATCCCAGGCCACATAATGGTAAACATAAAATTAAAAAACTGGGAAGGATTTCAAGATTCAGTCCATCTAATCTAAGTACTTACTTCAAAGGAAGTAATTATATTTGTGTTTAAACAATTGGGAAGATGTACATTAAATCTAAATAATCTTTTAAATAAAATAATATTTTTTAAATGGTATCCCTTTTTTCCCCTCCTCCTCTTTTCCCTATATTATGAAGGAAGTCTCTAGGAAACAAGAATTTGTCACATTCTTTAGAAGTCCATTTCAGTGTTAATTACTTTTATTACATGGCACTTTTTGGTCTAATCTAAGTTTTTCTTGATAAAATGAACATCTTTCATACACAGGATGGTGTAAATATTAATTCTTTCTTAACCTTTCCTCTTTCAAAGTATAATTTCATAATCCTTTTTAGAATATACCTTTTTAAAGTCATGAATTATTATAATTCTTTTTCTGTGGAATCACTACATTTTCTTTCTGTTCATTTATTTCCTTGATTTGGGTTATCATATTATTGTTGACCACAGCTGCAGATCATATCATTACCTGAGTCAATAATATTAAGTAAGTTCATTTTTGGGGTACAACACTATACTAGTCATTGTGGGAAGATACAATAGAAATAAAATTATATAATTTATTGCTTTCAAGGAGCTAATAATACAGTTTATTCCAACAATCTTAGTGTTATTTTTACTGAGTCAAAGTAAGATGAAGTGCTATATCACACCACTTGGTGTTGCTAAGACTTTTAGCATACCTTATTTAAATAGAAAGCTAGAAGAAACAAACTGAAGATGACATTAAAAAATGATCTAGCAAAATACATGTATAATCGTAGATTATAAGTTTTTAGGAAATTTTGGGTGTATAGGTGTAGGCAGAAATAATTAGGGAAGACTTCCTGAAAAAATTATTGTAAAAATAGATTTTTTTTGAAAGAAAAGAATATGTCAGCCAGCAAGCATATTTCAGCTTCAATGATGACATCATAGAGGAACAGAAGTGAGAAAGAACAAATTGTGAGCATACAAAAAACACTATTAGAGTATTCAAGCTAGAGTCCAAGGTGACTGAATTAGCCTTTTGATAAGCTTTTCAAAATATGATCTTTGAATGTCTCAACATTTCCTAATTCAGTCCATTTTTTTAAATTTAAAGTTTTATAGAAATCTAGGTTATGGCCTTCTGTGTAATTATGTTTGCTGAATGCTAACTTTATGCTGCTTTTAATTGGTAACAGTCTAGGAACATATGCATCCTTACATGGGAGAATTTATTGCAAGCCTCACTTCAATCAGCTATTTAAATCTAAAGGCAATTATGATGAAGGCTTTGGACATAAACCACACAAGGATCTTTGGGCAAGCAAAAATGAAACTGAAGAGTCCCTGGAGAGACCAGCCCAGATTATGAGTTCAACTGAGAATCCCCAGAACCCAGGAGTTGAGGATGCTCCCATTGCTAAGGTGGGTGTATTGACTGCTAGTATGGAAGCCAAGGCCTCATCTCAACCAGAAAAAGAAGACAAACCAGCTGAAACAAAGAAGTTGAGGATTGCTTGGCCACCTCCAACAGAACTTGGTAGTTCAGGAAGTATTTTGGAAGAAGGCATCAAAATGTTGAAGCCCAAATGGCCTCCTGAGGATGAGATCAGCAAGCCAGATATTCCAGAAGATGTGGACCTGGATTTGAAAAAGCTAAGAAGATCATCTTCCCTGAAAGAAAGAAGTCGCCCATTCACAGTAGCAGCATCATTTCGAGCTACATCTGTCAAACGCCCAAAAGCCTTGTCTCCTCCTATAAGGAGAGATTGGAGCATGCAAGAACAGAGTGAGAACCTTGAGGGGAAAGCAGTGACAGAGAGAAAACACATAATGAAAGGCAAAGTCAAGGAGAATGGGAATGTGGAGAAAGCAGACTGGAAGAACAAAGAATCTGTAGAAGAGAGGAGAAGGAAAAGCTGGGAAAGTTCTGATATCGAGGAAAGGGGTGATGGCTTTGTAGAGAATGGTCAAGTGGTAGGTGCAGATGGATGTGAAAATGGAAAGATAGAACATCAGTCCTTACTAAAACCAAAGGCCCTGAATTGTTCCAACTATATGGGTAATAGATCCATCAAGGAATTTGTGACTTCTCAGAATCAGAAATCTCAGGATGTGGGATTCTGGGAAGAAGAAATAGAAGAGCTGTCAGTGGAAGAGCAAATAAAAAGGAATCGATGCTATGATGATGATGATGATGATGATGATGATGATGATGAAGAAGATGAAAAACAAATTGGCCTTTAACTAAAAAATTTGCAAAGGGTGCTAGCCCTTAAATTGGGGGATAGTTTTAGTAAGCAGCTGCTATCTGTGGAAGTGATGCTTTAACTGCACATCAAGAGATACCTTAGAACTATAATTTATATGGAAGTAAATTTGGTGTGAAAATGCATTGGATGGCATTTCCAGCTTACACAGTACTTCTTCTTAAATTATTAGCCTAGGCAGGGTTGTCCTGTTTCAGATAAACCCCAAATTGCTATCCAAATGAAAATAAATGCAAGAGATCTTGTTACTTAAATCTTTTGATTTTAGGCAAAGATGATACATGCTTAATTAAGTCCTTTGAAGTTGAAGTCTTGTACATTCAAAGACAAAAATTACACTAAGTGATTCTCTTCAGGATTTTCTTGTGTTCTCTCAAAACAGGGTTATAGCCAGATTTCAGTCACGCTGTTATTACCACAAATACCACCATGGACTAGGGACCAGTTCAGAAGGGACTTAGAGATCTAACAATTATGATTGAATGCACTTTAGTATAAAGGGCAAAAATAGTATTTTTCTAATGAAAAACTTAATTGCTTAGTATTCATCCAAGTGATCAAATTCTTAGTTTCTTTAAAAATAAACTTTTTCTTTAAATCAGTAAAAAAAAAAAATTATTGTTTTGCATCCTCCAAACTACATTCTATAATGATATTGGTAGGGTATAAAACACCAAGAATTTTTGTTTGAGTATCTTTTGAAGGAATTGACATTCATCCTTAGGCAACAGTGATGGGGGCAGGGTTGGAAGTGTCAAGCTATCACCCCAATAAAATACAGCATTTGCCAAGGAATTTGACATCTTTGCAAGAAACTGTGCAGTGTCCTTTTTCTGTAGTATTCGTGTTCCCTGTAATGTACTTAATGTGATAGCATTCTTGAGACTTTTTAAAAACTTGTACTTCTCTTCACCAGAGACTTTGAAACACCTAATTAGCTCTGAAATGTATCGATTATGTTAAAAACAATATCCTCAGTATAAAATTACACCAGCTTTGTCCTTTCTCTTGGAATTTGTTTCTAGTGGCAAGATTTCTGAACACTTCAAATGTAATTACATTTATTTTACATAATTTATATTCTAGTTTGGGGGAGGGGGAGGGTTTAAACTGTAGGCTCTTTTGTACTGTATCTTTAGAAATTTAGCTCTGATATTTTTTAGAGTTGTAAAATATCCTTCTTTCTTCTCAATATCGCTCATAATGATACATTTTTATCCAATAAAACTTTCCATTTACATTTAAAACTTTTCTGATCGTCTTTTTTTCCTTTCTTATTGTTAGGATCTCCTAAATCATTACTCTTT
The DNA here is from genome assembly GCF_016432865.1 of Antechinus flavipes. Lineage (NCBI taxonomy): Eukaryota > Metazoa > Chordata > Mammalia > Dasyuromorphia > Dasyuridae > Antechinus > Antechinus flavipes. The sequence continues at coordinate 227,906,694 of NC_067402.1, forward strand.
CCACTGCTGTCAAAAAGACAAAAACAAATCTTGAGCTACCACAAAGTGATGTGGCATGATTCAACCAGTAGGTGGGGGTAATGGGCTGCTCTTCAATTGTTTGCAAAACTGTAAAGCTACATTTTATATTTTTGATTCTTGTATATTGAACCAACATCCAGCCTTCTCCTTGTTACTACACTTTTAAAACAGTAATTTTTTGCCTTGGGTTTATAGAAGTTCTCTAAGTCATCCATTATATATTGTATCTTTTGTGATGCCTAGTTGCTGTTTGCAAAGACTTGGTAACAGTAAAGTACACTCCACAGCTTGGAAACAAAATGTAAATACTGTAAGTCCCTGGGCTGCAACTTGGTGTCCTGAGCTTAGCAGAATTGTATTCCTCTTTTTTCCTTCAGTAGGGACTGAAGCTTTATATAAATCTCAGAAGCCTTTGTTCACATATTTAAGTGCCTTCAGCCTAATTATCTTAGCATTAGCCATGATGCATTGTATGTTGTAACTTGAAGAAAAATGAAAAGTGTGGGTGATATTCATATTATCTACAAATGTTCATGAAGCATTTCATCATATGAGAATCATTAAATCTTAGTGATATGTCACAGAACTTTTAATCCAACTTCAACTTCTTCCCTGATTCACGAATCTATAAAATCCTGAATATATGATCTTTTACCCATTGCTTAAAACATCTCCAGGGATGGAGAACTTGCACTTAATTATCTCACTTGAAGTAGTATATAAAGTCTTTTGTAAGTCTTAAAGCTCTGTGAAAATATTAGATTTTATTCTATTTTTTAAATGAACTTATTAGGAATTTTAAAATTGAACTAGGCAATGACTCATAACTTATTAATATTATTTTTTCCTTTTGGAACCAAGCAGAATTAGCCTATTCTCTCTTCCCAAAGGAACCTCTATATTTGACAAGCCTGATCTGATATTAAGTAGTCAAATCAAAGCCCTGCTTTTTTGCTCTCCAAAAGTGCTACTTGACTGCCTCTTACACATACAATCATATACAGAAAAGAATAGATAGAACATGTTATGTGGGTGAAGAGGGTGGTATGCTGTTTGAGCTGCTAAAGGCAACCTTGATGATGTTGTGTGAACAAAGAGCAGGGACAGTTGAAAAGATGTCTGCTGGTGGCCAAGATGCTGAGGAGGAGAGAATGATGGCTGTTTGCATCAGGAGTGGGCAAGGCTCAAGCAACAGGTTAACCTCATCCCATTTGGCCTTGGGTAACTCCTTCTATTGGATGCTAGGTGAAGCTATGGCTTAGAGTGCATAAAAGTGCAGGGCCTGGTGTCAAGACATTCATCATTATCTTCCTGAGTTCCAGTCTGGCCTCAGACACTTACTAGTAGTATGATCTATGCAAGTTGCTTTACTCTGCCTTTTCCTCATCCTGTAAAATAGGCTGGAAAAGGAAAGGATAAACCACTCCAATGTCTTTGCCAAGAAAACCCCGAATGGGATCAGGAGTCAGGCAATAACAGCAATTTCTGCTAGTATCCATTTTAGTGATTGCTAAGTAGCTCTTTAGAATTGCAACATTGCCAGTCTTCATTGATTGGGTGCTGGAAATTAGGCTTAAATCTTAAACCTAACATTTGGAAAGGGCAAATTCAGGTGATGGCACATTGTGCCTTTTCACAAGCTGTGGCCTTCTTCCCTAAAATATTCTCCCTCAATTCTATCTCCTGGCTATTTTCCTGGCTTCCCATAAGACTTCACTTTAATCCCACCCCCGTAAGAGGTCTTTCTGAGTCTTTCCCAATGGGAGTGCCATCCCTCTGAGACTGCCTCCTTTATACACTCTATCTTGTAAAAACTTAGTAGTTTGTATTATGACTACCCCCATTAGATCCCTGAGGCCAGAGAACCAAATTTTTGCCTTTCTATCCTCAGAGTTTAGCATCTGTTACACCTGTCACACAGTATACACTTAATAAATACTTGAAAGTAACATGGTATGTACACACAGAATTATCTGATGGAAAGCCTGACAACTTCAAACGTATTTAATAGAAGAAAAAAAAAAACTGAAGAGATAATATTGCAGTCTCCTTTGGCAAACCTGGCAAATGATATCAATCTTAAATGTCAGGTGTTTCAATCCTGTGATCTGAGCCTAGTACCTCTGGTTCATGACTGTGATGTCAGCCATGCTGCTAAAGTGTCAGTTCTTCCTGGTCATATAACTTTCTGTTGTTCAAAAGGAAAAGTAGTGTCAACATATCGTATCTTTCATAGAAAGCAATGTATTTTCCAAGAAGATAATATTAAAGCAATTTTAGATAGTCAGGATTATGTGTTTTATTATTCTAAAGAGATGATATTGTGTAGTGAAAAGATCCCTGAATTGTAGAGTCAGCAGTCCTGAATTTGATCCTAGCTCTCCCACTAAGCTATGTGATTATGAACCACTCTGAGTCTCAGCTTCTTTATTGTTAAAGTAGGGGGACTTTGTTTTGAGAAAAGCAGATAAATGTAAAGCACTTGCAAAGGTCACATTTTCTTTGAGGATGTTGAGGCTCAATTTACCATTGAACAAGAGATAGTATTTGCTCCCTTAATTGAATTATTTTCAGTATACAGAGTATTTTTATTTTTTTATTCTCTTTATTAGTATCATTTTACAATTTATCCTTTTCTTTTTTTCAGCTTTAATTTTTTTTTTTATTAAAGCTTTTTATTTACAAAGCATATGCATGGGTAATTTTTCCAACACTGACCCTTGCATAATCTTTTGTTTCAAATTTTCCCCTCCTTCCCCTAGTTGGCAGGTAATAGAGTATTTTTAGTCTTGCTTCTCTAGGAGGAAAAACAGCCTTAGCTAAAACTCTGTTGGATGAAATAATCATTTTCGGTTTTGTTTTGCTTCAACTGTTTTGTGCTGCACTCTTCTCTGATACACTCAACCCTGGCTGGGCCTGTACATTCTTTAGTTAGTTATAAAGTTACCTTATCTCTCCTTTCGTAAGGGATACAGATTTAATTCTTTCAATCTACTTTCAGATCAATCTAGTCAACTTCTTGTAGTAATTAACCATGTAAAGTATAGTTAAGTGTTTTATTAAACAGGTATAAAGTTCCCAGGGCATAAGGCACTCCAGAGCCCAGAGTTCTCAACCTTTGTTCAGTGACAGTTTGGGAGCTTATCCAGTTATAGGTATCACTTTCCCCTCTTCTCCTTCTCATTTAACCTTTAAAACCCCAAACTGAAGTGTAAAGTATTGAAATTATGGATCCAATGTCATTATTAGTGTATTTTTACTTCTTTAGGCTACTGTGGGCTTTTCTCAATTCATTCTGATGTCAAAGAAAAAGCATTTATGAATCTTACCCATAGGCATTGTAAATAAAAATTCAAAAGTGAGAAAGTTTCTGCACTCAGCTTGCAAGTTTACACATTACTAAGGGGATGCAACATAGCCACAGATAAATTTAGAATGAATGTATACAATAAATCAACAATAATTTCTGAAGAAACATTAACAACTGGCTTAGACTTCCTCCTAAAATGATCACTTGATAAATATTTAGTCAGCCGTAGCTTTTAGAAAGGGATATTTACTAAGAACAATAGGTAGAAAACACTCTGCTCTTAAATCTGTGATACTCCCTCCCACAAGAATATGTATAATCGAAGGGAAAGTTAATTCAAGGTTGGAGAGCTCATGTTGCAAATGATTCATGTGCAAATAACTCAGGACATATGGTGGTAAAGTGGATAAAACACTGGGCCTGAGTTCAAATGTGACATCAAAACACTAGCTCAAAACTCAAAACAAAATGTGATGGGCAAGCCCCTTGACCATGTTTGCCTGAGTTTCCTCATCTATAAATGAGCTAGAGAAGAAAATGTGAAACCATAACAGTGTTTGCCAAGGATACCCCAAATGAGGTCATAAAGAGTTGAACAGGACTGAACAATGAAAACTCGATTGGTAGGTCCTTTTCTCCCATTCATGAAGTTCACATTAAGCATGGTTAATCTTTGTCCACTGGTCTTTGGTTCCCAATACAGAACACTGCCTCTAACTGGTCCAGGGATGCCATTTAGGACATTTAGAAGATGAGAAGCCAAACATCCTTTGATCTCTGTGAAGGTGAAAGGCTCTCTTCTGGCCAGGTTGGAAAAGGATAAATAGAAGAGAAGAAAAACTTGCCCAAAGCTAAAGTCTCTTCTCACCTCTCTTCCTAATCCCCATTGTTCCAGTATCTTAAATTCCCCCATTCTAGCAAAATCATTAGATACTTTTATCTGAGACCCGGGAAGTATAATAAAATTCTCCAGTCAATTAGAATAGATTTCATATCTAGGCCATTTCATTTCATTAAATGGCTATTAAAGACTTTTCATACTTAGTCTTAAGGTCTATGATTGATCAACTGCTTGAGATGTTAAAGTATCAAACCTAAAAGTAGGTGAGGTGTTTTTGAGCCTGCTTTTACACCAGTGATCTCCTAATTGCCATATATATTTATTGACTTGGCTCTTCTTAGCTTCCCCATCATTTGACACTTTTGACTACCCACTTCTTCTCTAGGTTTTTGTAAATCTGTTGCTACTAAGTTCTCATTTTAGCTATCTGCTGCTTCTCAGCCTCCCATAATACATGTTATGCTGACTGGATGAACCAAAGGCTTTGTTTTTGGCCCTCATATTTTCTCTGTAAATTGAACTCACAGAAAATTTTATCAGCTCCTTTGAGTTTAATTATCTTTATGTATCTAACTTTCAAATTTCTAAAGCTAGTCTCCCTCCTGAGTTCTACATTCTGATTCACCAGTTCTCTAATGAACATTTCTAAATGTCTTTAAATCCATGTTTGAAACCTTGGTGTCCTTCTTGATACCTCACTATGAATTCTCTGTCCCCGTTCAATCAATTACTACATCGTCTGTCTATCTCTACAATGTCTTAAGTCTGCTGTTTTCTACTCTTGGCCACTATCCCAGCTCTTCTTTCTCTTCCCCCTGGACTACTGCAATCTATTTCTAAGTTTGGTCCCTCTTTCAAACCTCTCCCCATTCCAGTCCTTTCTGCATACGATTGCCAAAGGGATTTTCTTAAAGGTAGAATCACATAACGCTCCCAAACTAGTAAAGTCTTTGGCTCTCTATTACTTCTAGAAGCAAATATAAACTGTAGTACATTTAAATTTTCTCGACCTGTCCCCTTCTCTATCCTACATTTTAGTAACACTGGGATCCAGCTATGCTGGCCCATCCATGCAGTTCCCATTTTTAGGCCTTAGAGCTGGATGTCTGTTCCCTTACCCCTCAGCCAATCCTCTCTACCGGAAATGTGCTCCAATTTTACTGTGCTTGCTTCCTTGCAATGCCTGCTTTCCTTCACGATTCACTTCGTTTGACCCTTTGACCATAAAGCCTTTCCTGATCTGCCCAATTACTGGTGAACTATCAAAACTGTGTATTTATTTTGCATATCTTAAGTACGTGTATAATTATATATAGATTGACACATGCTTAGTATATTTATTTTTAATGGCAGTGTCTGCTTCGTTTTTGGTTTGGATACCCAAGATTTAATTTATGGTAAAAGCTTGGTGACCGAGGGATTAATTTCTGTAAATTTAATCCCTCCCAGGCTTCTTTGGAAACTGCCTAAACCGAGCCCAGGAGTCTCCAGATCGGGTCTTACACGGGACGGTCAAACCCGGGCCGGGAGGCGAAAAGATAAAATATGATTTCAGCCCCTGGGTTTACCTCGGGGTGGGCGCCACTCCCCAAAGCTCCGAAGACAAGAGAAAGGAGCTTCGGGAGCCGCCTCGAAGGAGCGGGCCGCGAGAAAGTGAAGGCAATTTTAGGGGCTTTCAAGGACTACAGCCTGAAGCCACGACTCTGAAGGGAGGGGCCCCGAGAGGGGCGGGGTCGGGCCCTGGAGGTAGAAAAAAAAAAGTAGGGCCCGGAGAAACGTGTCCTTCATAACCCTAGGGAAAGAAAGAGGCGTGGCTGCAAGGAGAGGGCGAGGTCCAGTCTCAGAGGGAGGGAACCAGGGGAAAGGAGAGAGACAGAGGAAGGCTACGGAAAGGAGGGAAAGAGAGGAAGGGAGAGGAGCCGGAGAGAGGGAGAGAGACTAGAGGCGAGGAAGGCGTGGTTTCAGGGAAGTGGCTGTGGTGGGCGGGCCGTCGAGGAAGGAAACGGAAAGGGGCGTGATCAGGCCCCGGGACTGGAGAGAAAGCCCATGAGGGGGCAGGGCCAGAGCCATTTGAACTCCCGCGAGCACTGAGGCGAAGCCTGGGAAGGCGCGGTGGGCTGATAGAGCCGAGCCGGGTCTGGGCGGAGCGAAGCTGGAGGCATGGCCCAGGGGAGCGCCCGGCCCTTGGGGCGGGTCGGGGCCGGAAGGGGGCGGCTCCTTGGCCGGGCCCCGCCCGGCGGCCGCCTCCCCGCTAGATCGGTTGGCTCTGGCGGCGGCGGCGGCCGCGGGGCGGGGGAAAGATGGCGACAGCAGCGGTGGCGGGTGCCCTGGGCCTGCTGTGGGACTGGCTGTGGAATGAACGCTTCTGGCTGCCCCAGAATGTGAGCTGGGCCGACTTGGAGAAGCCCGGCATGGGCAGCTTCCCCCGGGCCCGCCACGTCCTCTTCGCGTTTCCGCTGGCAGCCGGCATCTTCTCCGTACGCCTGCTCTTCGAGCGGTGAGAGGCGGCGCCCGCTGGGGACGGAAGGGGAGGGGGCCGCCCTGCGGGAGGGTCGGGGGAAAGGGGAGCCCCGAGGGAGCAGAATGCGGGCCGACTGCGGGCTCCGGGAGCTAGGGCAGAGAGGCAAGAAGGGAAAAAGGGCTGCCCTAAAGATGCCTATGGAAGTAGCCCGCCTGCCGGCCGGCCCACAATCCAGAAGTTCGTAGGCCTCGAGGCGCCCGCACGTGGTTCTCCGGGGAGATTGGCCCCTGGGCCAGCGGAGGAGCGGCCGGAATGAAGGCCGAGGCGGCTCCAGCCTCTGCAGGGAGGGGCCCAGAGGCCGGGAGTGGACCTTTATAGACTGAGGAATGAGAGGATGAGGAGAGCGGGGCGGGGGCGGGGGCGGGGGCGGGGGCGCCGGCTCCTCTAGGTTCCGGGGAACTTGGACTTGGCCTTGGAATCAGCTTGTCTGCTGCACAGACTTGCGGACTGGACCCTCCCCTCCACCCCCAACCCATTCTGATTCCTGGATTGGGGTTGGTGGGAGCTGAAGGGCAGTGCACTCAACTGCTGCAGTATCCCAGGGACTGCCAACATCTGCCCAGCACAGCGGGCAAGATAACATCCAAATGCTACCCTCGGTCCTTGAAAGTTGTGGGTTCAGATCCCAAGGCACATTGCCCCGGGGGTACTCATTGTTCCCTTTTATCTTGGTCAGTTATTTGCAGTGTTTAGGGATAGATAGATAACTCCTCTGGGAGGGGGAATTGTGTGCATCTGGGAGGAGAAACTCCTACCCAATTGCTCTGAAGACTTGGATATTTGTTTGAACTGCTGAATAAATGTCCTTCTTATGACCATTAGTAATGGTTATTCTCATCAGGGTGAGCCTTTTTGCTCGCCTTCTCATTCATAAAACATTGAGCACAAATAGACGTTTTGCCACATAGTAAGAGCTAGGAGAAATACGAAGATGTAGAAAACATGTTCCTTTCCCTCAATGAGCTTATATTTGAGTAGGAAAGATCTGCTATCTTCTGGACCACCAGAAAGTAGTTTTGTTGTAGCTTTAAATTTAAACACCCTCGATTCCAGTAGACACTTATTTCTTAAAGTGGACCGTCAAACTATTTGGGATTTTCTGAGGTAGAAAGAACTTTTAGGTGCTCTTCCCCCGCCCTCCCCCAGGAGGAGCTGAGTTCTAATTCAGTCACTTAACTCCATTGCCTCAACAATAGCTCCTTGACAGAAGGGACCATCTTGCTATTTGTATCCTCAGCACAGTGCTTTGCAGATAGTAAGCACTTAATAAATGCTTTTTAATTCATTCATCTGAATTTGCAAGATTCTAGATCGTAGATAGAAAGGAGGCCACAGAAGTATACATAAGGATCCCTTTGAGCTGCATATTGACTTTGAAAACCACAAATTAAGTAGTATGGTCTACTGTATTTTTATTTTGTTACATATTTCCCAATGACATCTTAATCCTATTTGAGCTACACTAAAGTGTTTGATACCACTGTTCTAGATTATAGATGCCACATCTTATCTGAACCACAGGTACTAAAAGATTCTTTACCTTTGGCTAAAGAATTCTTTCTGAGATTACTGTGGGTACTATGTGGGCACTAAGCTGCTCATTGTGAAATGAATAGTTTTATTAATGTCTAGGTCTTTAAAGAAATTAAATACAAGGCTGAGGGATAGTAACAACTGGCCTACTCCTTGGCTAGTGAGGATTTGGACTCTTAATCTTGTTTGGTGCTGGTACTCTCAGGCTCAGTGAAGGATCTGCTGTTCCTTTCCACATTGCAATCTACTCTACAATTATAGGACTGCACACTTGGATGACTAAGTCTCTTGAGGGCTTACTTTCCCATGCAGAAATGATAAAGACTGCTCTTTCTTTGGGGAGACCAGAAGAAAGAAGAGCCTGGTCTTTTGGTGTCATTTGAATGTTCAGCTGCCTGAAGGTGAAGTGTTAAACTGATGAGCTGCTTTTCTCTCAAAGGAGCAGGAAAGGACAAGATCCAAAGTGAGCTTTCCTATGGAGGCTTTAGTTGGTTAAATCCCAGTTCTATTATTGACTTGCAACATGGCTTCTAAGGTCTCATTCTAGGTCTAACATTTTGTGACAGAGCATAATATCTTTTGCCTAGTTCGACACTCACATTTTTGTTTGAATGAATGGAGAGAACATGGCCTTTCACCCTTGTCTTTTAGTGCCCTTGTGTAGTAAGTAATGCTTAAGCTAGAATTTGTGGTCTGATTTAGAGGGGAGAAAACCTTTATAATCTGGGACATTAAACTTCCCAGTGACATTTATACATGAAGACTCTTTCTTTCTCTTTCTTTCTAGTTCCACCTTTATAATAGCAGTTCACATTTAAATAGTATTTTACAGTTTAGGAAGGGCTCTCCTTCAAAACTCAATAAATTCATTAATTTAAGTAAAAATGTTCCCTTTTTACAGATAAGAAAACCAAGATGAGCCTCAGAGGTTTGTCTGAGGTTACACCAGCAAATAAATGGCTAAATCAGGATTCAAAATTGGGCCATTTTTTAGAGGAACTCTAAAGGGGGGAAACAATTGTCATTGTCACTTTGACTTCTTTTTTTCTTCTCTGGCATTTTCATTGATCTGTGACCTGACTCAGACCTGAGTTCATTGTTAGAGGTGGAGTTGTTTTACACTCAATTTCCCTGCTAGATGCCATCTAGAGAGAGTTGATTTGGGGCAAAAATGGGAGTTCAAGACTCAATGCTGCCATCAGATATCCTGTATTTATTGTGAATACTGTGGAGCAGAGAGGGCCTTTGTGATGTTAAAGGGAAATTGCTTTATAAAGCTTTATATGCTTTTTAACATAAGATATGTTGCAATTGTCACTATTCATTCTTCCTGTTCCTTTTCTATTGTCTCAAAGCAAACTCCCTGTGAAGCCTAAGGAAGGGCCTCTTCATCAATATTCTCTTCAGGAACCAACTGCAGCAAGATGACTAGCTGTCATGAAACTTACAGAATCTTTTCTGCTGCATGTTTTTTAGACCTTTCTTTTCTTGTTCTCCTTAGTCTTGCTAACTACTACAACCTAGTTTTCTCTATGTTCTCTCCCACTGCAAGAAGGAAGTACTTTATTTTTCCCTCTTCCTGACAAGCCTAATGTGTTTCTCCTTCCCAAAAACATGTCATCTTCCAGGCTTTGTACAGTACATCTGGATCCTTTGGACTCAGCCTTAGTAGGTCACCCAAACTGAGGAGAGATGCAAGGGAGTGGCTGTTGATGAGCAGGGTCTGAAGCCTACTTGCATTGCTGAAGTTGTTCTGTTGGGCTGGCAATTTTTGTGTTGTAAATTATCAGGTTTGCTTATCCAGCCGAGCAAGATTGGAGGAGACAGTCACATGTATAGCTCTTATCTGGAAGAGCCCAGCTTTTTAATTGGCTCCAAATGGTTGAAAAAAAAATTCTCCAGCCTTTTTAAAAGAACTTTTTTCTCATCTTTCTGTATAGTGGGTATAAGGCTTTGCAGATGGTATGTTTATGATGTCATACAAGAGGTTAGATTTCAGACTCCTTAAAGACAATGAATTCAGTTAATGAGAGAAAGCAGAGACAAGAAGTCTCTGTGCAATCTCTCATCTACTTCCTGTTGCAGAGAGGGTCTCTTCATCCTATTATGAGCTGTTGGTTTAGTGGTGAGATTAAAAAAGAAATCCAATAATTTAATTTTTTCTTTTTTAAAATAACAAAATTGGCAATTAACATCCCAACACACAAACAACAAAAAGGAAATTGTATTAAGTCCTGTACACTTTTTTGCCTTTGACTTTTTTTACTATGAACTTAATCATCAACGAATGCAAATAAACAACAGGATTACATATGAAAACATAAACTTTGTTACCTATAGTTTGTTTTTAAGAGTGCATATTAAATTCAACAAAAGAGGAGCAAAATTGTTTCCTATGTTTTTGCCCCTTCCTGAACTTTTTATTTCTCCCTCACTCAATAGTATTTTATTTTTTCCAATTACATGTAAAATGTTTTTCAGCATTCATTTTTGTAAGATCTTGAGTTCCATATTTTTTCTCCCTTCCCTTCCTCCCATCTCTGCAAGACAGCAAGCAATATGATATAGGCTATATATGTATAATCATTTTAAATGTATTTTCATCCATGTTGTGAAAGAAAAATCAGAACTAAAGGGGAAAACTACAAGAAAGGAAAAACCGAAAAATGAGAATAGTATGCTTCAATCTGCATTCAGTTTCCATAAATCTTTTTCTGGATGTGGATGGCATTTTTCATCACAAGTTTACAGGAACTATCTTGGATCACTGTCTTGCAGAGAAGAACTAAGTCTTTCATAATTGATCACCACACAATCTTGCTGTTACTGTGTTTATCATGTGATCCTGGTTCTGCTCACTTCACTCAGTATCATTTCATGTAAAACTTTACAGGTTTTTCTGAAATCTGCTCATCATTTCTTATAGAACAGTGTTATTCCATTACTTTTTTTTTTCCTGAGGCACTTTTGGATTAAGTGACTTGCACAGAGTCATACAGTTAGGAAGTATTGTATTAAGCATCTGAGGCCAGATTTCCTCCTGACTTTAGGATTGGTGCTCTATCTAGATGGTGCCATCTAGCTGCCCCTCATCACATTAATATATACCACAATTTATTCAGCCATTCCTCAATATCCACTCAGTTTCCAGTTCCTTGCCACTACAAAAAAGATTGCTACAAATGTTTTTGTCCATGTGGACCCTTTTTCCTCTTTTATGATCTCTTTAGGATACAGACCCAGTAGTGACACTGTTGGATCAAAGGAATGCACAGGGTATATAAACTATTTATTCTTTTTAAATAATTCATTGATGTACCTTTAAAATTTTTTGTTGCAACTCTGACACTTCCACTGACCCACTGGCCTCTTTTCTCCCCAAATAGAAGCCCTTTTTTATAATAAATACTTATTGTCACATAAAACAAGTCAACACATTGAATGTGTCTGAAAGTAAGAGGCAAGCTTTATCAGTCTTCTAAAGTCATCACTGATCACTGCTTTGATTGAAGTTCCAGAGTCTTTCATAGGTTTTTTTCTTTATTTTTTTGTGGTCATTATGTAAATTATCTCCTTATTTGCTTATTACACTCTCCATCAGTTTGAACTATGAGTCTGCCCAAGTTCCTCTCAATTCTTTATACTGTACCTCAAGGTACAGTAATATTCTATTACATTCATATGCCATAATTCATTTAGCTAATGCCCAATTGATGAGTGCACCCACTTTACTTCCAGGTCTTTGGTACCACAAAGCATGGTGTTATAAACATTTTTATACATAAGTGTAGTTTCCTGTGGTCTTTGACTTTTGGAAGACCTAGTGATAGTATTTCTGGATCAAAAAATATGTATAATATTAAGTATAGTTTCAAGTTGTTTTCAAGAAATGACTACAAATTCATGGTTCTTAAAAGCTTATAATCCCTCATTCCCTGTTCCTTCAGTAATATATATATGTATATAGGTCTTTCCTCCCATTAGAATATAAATTAATATTTACATAATGCTTTAAAATTTATAAAGCTCTTTGCTCACAAAGTCCATAGGAAGTGGTTAGTGCAAGAGTTATCTTTGTTTTACAGATGAAGAAATTATGTGTTACATAGCCAGAAAGCTGGTATTCAGCCCACATTTTTCCTGACTGCAGTTTTTATTGTCTTTTTTTGTTAAAAACTGTTGGTGTTCAATCGTATCTGACTTTTCATGACTCCATTTGGAGTTTTCATGGCAAAGATACCGGAGTGGTTTGCCATTTGCCTCTCCAGCTTATTTTATAGATGAGGAAATTGAGAGAAAAAGGATAAGTAACTTGCCCAAGATCATACAGCTAGTGTCTTGTACCAGATTTGACAAAGAGGAGGAAGATTAGTCTTCCTTACTAAAGGCCTAGCACTCCCTAGCTATCATGTCATCTAACTGCATTATAAACTTAATCATCAACAAATATTCTATGATAGAAGCAAAAGGGGATTGTGCTTTTTAAATTTAGCTAAGTAATAACAAAAATTGCTTTGGGTATTTGTCACCTTCTGAACATTTGGGGGATATAGTTTAACCAATTCCCTCCACTCTAATCCTCTCCCACCTTCGATGCTCTCCTTTGTTTCAAATACTTTCAACAAATTAGCTAAGTTGAAAAATGTGTATCTGATTCTGCATCTATCCTGTTTACTTTCCACTACACAATGTGATTCCTCAGCCTATCTCTTGAGGCTGCACACAGAAGATCATTGAGAGTAGGGCAATACCATCCATGCCTCTATAACCTAGCATGATGTCTTTCACACATATATTCAATAGGATTGAACACCTCAGCTCTTTTTTTAAAAAAATAAGTTTTTTGTTGTTGAAAATTTGCCCACATTACCCAGAAAAGGGCTTATCAGGGTTTTCTCAACCTTGTATAATAAGGGAGTCCCATAAATCCAGAAGTAAGGAGAAAGCAGGACTTGTCAATTATTAGGCTCTGGCATAATGAATAGAATTCAGGGCTAAAAGTTTAGAGACTTGAATACGAGCCCTGGCTTTTTTACTGATCCCACTATCTCTGTTTCTGTGGGCAAGCCACTTGTCACCTCTGAATTTTCTCATTTTCCTCAACTACAAAATCATTAAACTAGGACCCAAGTGTTCTGACCCAACTTTGGTTTTGTATTATGCCTCACTGCCTTCAAGAAGTTTCTTTCTTTGGGAGGACAGGGCTGAATTATTGGAGAAATGTCTTTGTTCTCTCCCTTTAAACCATCTCTTTTCCTTGCCTTAGAGCAGGGGTGAGGAACATCCAGCCATATAATGCCCTCAAAATCATTTGGTCTGGCCCTGCCGAGACACCTGCAGGTGAAGATTGCTTGAGTTCTCTACCTTGATAATTTTGTATGGCCTGAAAATGTTATAAATATCCAAAAGGGCATTGGCAGAAAAAAGGTTTCTTACCCTTGCCTTACAGTTTAGAGCCCAGGGTAAAAAATGGAAACACTAGGATCTTGATTAGGGATAAGTTATACAGAAGAGTGATTTGGAACCTTCCTCTATTCTATCAAGGTACTGAATTTCATCAATCAAAAAATACTGAACTCTGCATTCTGGAGGATGTTCAGTGATGGGACCAAACTGTTCTTCAGGAGAGCAGAAGTGAGATACTGTTTTTTGCCTTGTCCTTTGTCCATGATCCACAGTCATTGTTTTTGGAATACTGACTGTGTAGAGAGCCCTAAGGAACACAGAAGAAACATGAGAACGTATCATCCTGCTAAAAACAACTTTATAAATATTCTCTTGCCTATAGAAGAGAACATAAACTCCCTAACCTGGTGTTCAGATTCTTCCATGAAATGGATAGGTTACCACCTACCTTTCTAGCCTTATTTCATACTATTCCTACTCATGGGTGCTACAGCTCATCCATAATGGACTCCTGTTTCTTAATTTTGTCTAGCCCTTTCCTGTTTTCCCATAAATCACCCTCCATGTTAAGAATATACATCTTCCATGTTTCTGTCGATCAAAATCCTACTTTTCTCTCAAGACCTATGTTAGAAGAATGCTTTTCTATATCCTCATCCTGACCCCTAGCCCCATCAGATTCCTTCTTGTACTATTGATGACTCCTCTTCTTTCATCAAACTGAATTTTTGTGATCATGTACACCTGCTAACCCTTACTATTACTCATTAGATTGTAAGTTTCATAAAGACAAAAAGCTGGTTTCCATTTTTGACTCTTGGTTACCTCATGGGGTCCCTTGAATGTAGTCGGGACTTAATGAACTTACAGCTTAATTTTAGAAACTGATTATATAATAAAAGATCAGAAGTAAAAGGATCCTTAGAAATTGTATATTGGTCTTTTCATTTTATTAATGAAGGAAAAGACTACAGAAGTGAAGCAGCTTGTCTGATTTAATCTATACATCAAAGGCCCAGCACTATTACTTTCCATCTTACTCACATACTATAGTTTTTGGAGGAATTTTCTTACTAATTTGATTTTTATACCGTATTAGAACAAAATAACAAACATAGTTCTTTTTACATGTATCCTCGGTCTGGAAGCTCTGATTACACTAGTTACTGTTGTATGTTCAATTACATAAAATGATATTTTAAAAACTATATCTTTTCTACCTCAAGCCATTTTGGCTTAATAATAGTAACAGTTCGAATTATGATTATATCTGACCTTCCTACACATCTATATGCATGCTCTTTTCCCCAAAATATTTGTCCTTAGCAGTTGTTTTTTTAAATTTCATTTATCCCTGTGAAATCTGCCACAGGGCAATCTGTTGTGATAGCTAGAAAACCAGCATGTTTTAAGGAAGGCTTAGTTATCTATATACAAGTAAAACATCAGAGGTATGCACTGAAAGGCATAGAGTTCCTTGAAGTCTACTCTAGACATTTCACATTTGTATCAGATTGTGATTCCTTTGAAGAGTAATTCACCTCCCAAAAGCTCTTTTATCTTTATCCCATTAGAATGAAAAGACATTTTAATAGTCCTTAAATTTGCCACTGAGGTGTGGTGACCAGTCCATAATCAGGCTAATCCTTGTTCCTTCAGAGAGCCAATTCTTGGCCAGCCACTTGTGCTGTGATTCATTATTGATGAATCCCCTCTCCCCTCAGCCTTTTTCACATGTCATCTAAGGGTTTCAGGGTTGACTACCTTAATCCTGCCGCCTTTCAAGCAATATTATTCTTATGTTCAGTGTCCATTATCTAAATGATGAATAAAACATTCAAAAAAAGGTGGTCTACTTCATGTTATACCTATTTTAAATAGTGGCAAGAGTTAGAATTTAACCCAAGTCTGACTTTATTTTAAATCCAATGTTCTTTTCACTGAATCAGTAGGGTATAATAGAAAGAGAGCTAGACTTGGAGTCTACAGCTCCAGGTTTGAATCTTGATTCTTTCATTTAATAGCTGTGACCCACAACAGTTTATAGCTTCACTTAACCTGTTTGCTCTTAAGTAAAAACATAGAATTAGAGGTTTGGGTTTGGAAGAAACCTAAGAAATAATCCAGTAGGAAAATGATAATAAAATGGGAGTGATAATATTTGTGGTACTTAGTTCACAGGATTGATAGAAAGATTAATCAAATAAAGTAATTTGTATTTTTGTACACCTTAAAGCATATAAATGTTAAGGTGATATTTACTTTGGGGTTAAATGTAATACACTATTCTGTGAATACTTTGTCACAAATATAAATTAATGTTTAAAAATAATAACCCATTTAACTTCATTAATTGGTTCTGTGAAAATTACATGAAGCCAAATGGAACATTTAGTGCCTTAGGAACAATGTTGTAAATGTGCTATCTCCTTTCCATATGTGATACGGAAGTGTGTGCCTTCTTATTCTGAAACCTATCTACCTAGAAAACTGTTAAGATCACAGGTAATAACACAAAAGCCATCTAGTCTCAATTCCATTATTCTCATGAGAATACTGAAGCCTGATAAAGTTAAATAACTTGTCTAAGTCATTTAGTGGCAAATGCTGTGGCAATGGTAGCATTTGAGGTTGTCCTCTCCTTTGTAATGTTTTCCCCTGTATCACCTTGCTTTTGCTGTCTGAGGTCACACTGATGGTAAGTAAAGAGCAGTCAGTAACAATAGATTCAAATCAGATGAAGGGGACTGCATCAAGTTTCTAATTTCTGTTTCTCTTTGCACCACCCATCTATCATACCATGTTCTGATTCTGAAGGGGATCTTTCGGGTAAGGAAAAAGTCAAACTGGCTTTAGTCCTGAAAAGTTGCTACAAGGTCTTTTCTTGGGTGTGACATTCTAAAGATTGCTCTTTGATCTCTGGATATCGCCTAAGGGAAATTCTTATATTTTAAGAGGTTGTTTGTTTTATAGGGAGTTAAGGGAGCTAGTTGTATAAGTATTGTTACCAAGTCTACTTACAGTCTTTGGGAGTTACCAGGAACTAAGTAATTTACTCAGAGTCCATGTGGTTTGTTTAATAGTGTCTGGAATAATTTGCCATTTTTTTTTTCCAGTTCATTTGACAGATGAGTAAACTGAGGCAAATGGGGTTAAGTGCCCAAAGTCATACAGTCACTAAATGTCTGAGGCCAGAGCTGAACTAGGGAAGATGAGGCTAATTCTTCCAGACCTGGAGCTCTATCTGTTTGTCAATCTAGCTGTTCCTAGAGTCACTTGGCTGGTGTGAATCTTTCTGATTTTCTGTTCATACAGTATTGCTCAGGCCATCCTATTAAGAATCATAGGAAATTTGTCATAAAGAATCACTTATTAGGCACCCTGTACAAAGCCCTTGAAAACTTTCTAACAGTCAGAACTGCTTGAATATAGAATGAACTGCTTGAAAAGAAAAGTTCCCTATCACTAAAAATATTCAAACGGTGGATTGGGACACAGATGTATACATCAGGACTGTATGATGGAAAATGCAGCTTTAGAATCCCATGTTTAAGTACCATCTTCACTACAGTTTCCCTTACTGAGGCTCAGTTTCTCTATCTATAAAATGAGTGAGTTAGACTGGGTGTCCTTAAAGATTCCTTGTAGTTCTAACATTCTGTGATTTTGAGTTTTGCTTTCACCATTTGACTATCTGTGTGATACTTTGGATACCTCATTTCAACTCTAAGTCTTCTAAAGAAAGATGGGCCTTCTCTTAGCTCAGGTATCATAAGGCTCAAACCAGATTCATAAATGGCAGTTTTTTACAGCTCAAATACAACTGCAAGCCGTTATTATCGACAGGGAGTTAGATTAAATGATATCAAAGTCTCCTAATTGGAAGATATATATATATATAGATATAGATATAGATATAGATATAGATATATGAATTAGTAATTCAAACCAATAAGCTCAATTTTTTTGATCATGCCTCCATTCCATCCAAAAAACATATTTGAGCATAATGCTAATACATAATGTATGTTTATTTATACATTTTATCTATGTACTATTGTACTAATGCATTAACTACATGATAAAAAATTCACAAAATACAAATAGAAATGAGATAAAGATTAAATAATTTATTTTTAAAGTATTGATATTGTTTTCAAAACCACACCTATGATTTATTCATCATTGAAAGCTTTAAGAGAGGACTTTTTTTCCTCTGGCAGATCAGTACCCTTTCTGCCAGTGAAAGATTATAACACTGAGAGAGGTTATGTGATCTGCACAAGGTCACCTAGACAGCCAAAGACAGAACTAAAGTTCTATTTTTTTCTGCCTCCTAGGCCCATTCTCTAGAGGGACTAACACTTTTTTTGACTTTGACTAAAAAATGAGAGCAGTTTGATTGAATATGAGTCACTGTTTTTTGAAATCTTAGTGTAACATTTTGTAATACTATTACCGGAAAGTCTGCTTTTAAAGTTCCTCTTATTTTGATTCTTAGTTTTAATGGCTGTCATACCTAGGAAAGATACCTTGCATAAGTACATAGATCCATATAGAAGAAGTACATTTACTAAAGCATTTAGTAAAGCATCATTTACTAAATAGTAAGATTAATTTTTCAGTTCTATCAACTCTGCAAGGTTTTTGTTGAAATTTGGCTTGTAAGTTTTCATTTCCCCTGACATCTGTTCTTGTTTTTTCATGCTGCTACATAATTTATAATAAATGCTTAATCTTATAAATTAATTACATGTTAAATTTTTATATTTTTCACAAATGTGTTCAAAAATTAATATTTCTAATCAGATTAGAAAATTTATGTTTCTAAGACTTTAAAATCATGCCAATTTGAGAGTTTTTATAGGGGATACTCCATTTTGTGGTAGCAAAATCATATTTTTAAATGACTTACTAATGATGACTTCATATTATCATTAGCTAATATCTCAACAATATATACTCAGGACAAGATTCCTTTTTAATGATAGTGCTTATAAATTCATATTTGGGATAATCTTGATAATTGTGCTTTTTTTTGTTTATCTCATTGCTTTTTACCTTGTAATGTAGATGATTTAGAGCTCATACTAGTTGAATTGTCAGCTCTGCCCTTTTCTTGTTGTTTGTTTTATTTGTTGTTGTAATGTTAAGGGGGAAAGAGGGGGCAGGGAAGAAAGGTGAAGGAGCCATTGTTAATCCTTTGTTAAACATTGTGAAACTATTACTTTGCAGATACCTCAAGTAGCTTATATGATATATGAGCACCAGCCTCACATATTGAGTTGGAGCGCCAATGTACATTATTAAATAGTGATAAAGCTTAAATTTTTTTAAAAGATAAAAATAAATGTTATGGGAAGTTTTTTTTTTTTGTTTTTTTTGTTTTTTTTTTCCTGGATCCCAGTGGATTATGCCCCATTTTGGAGATAAGGACCACAGATTTAGAACTTGAGATCATCTAGTTCAAACTCATTTTACAGATGAGGAAACTAAGAACCTGAGAGAGTAAGTGACTGGCCAGAACTCAAAAAAGTAGTAAGTGGTAGAAGAAGCAGGATTTGAATTTGGGTCTACTGTATCAGGCTACTTCTTGAACCAACTGATAACTAAAACAAGAATCCCTTCAACAATAGATACAAGTGATCATGAATGAATACAACTTTGCTTGAAGATAGCTAAATAGGAAGCAGACAATTCTACTTTTAGTAGCTGTAATTTGGGGGAAGTTTTTCCTTCCTTTGAGCCTACATCTCTTACTCTATACCTTCTATTCATTGGGCCTTACCTTTGTCTGTTTGTGAGTCCAAATAGAACAAAAACTTCTTTATGACAGGCCTCAGAAACTTAAACCATAACAACCATAGCAATTCTTAGCTTTTAAAACTCCTCCATTCATTCAACCAAACTTCCCACGACTTAATTTCAAAACTTTTCTCCATTTTGATCCCCTTAAATTCTTTTTAAAATATGATCCTCAGAACTGAACAAAATATCCCAGGTGTGATTGCTATTAGAGCAAAGCTTCTTAAACTGTAGGTTGCAACCCCATGTGGAGTCATGGAATTATGATTTATTATCAGTAAATGTTTGATTTGTCTTACCTATTTTATATACCTATATGCTTGGGGTCACATAAAAATTTCTTGGGAGAAAAGGAGTCATGAGTGGAAAGTTTAAGAAACCCTACACTTGCGCATAATATATTCAACACTGATTTAAGTTACCCTAAACTGGGTGGAAAGAGATTTTTTCCTTTTAAGAACCACAAGGACTTTAAATTCAACATATATTCATGAAGCGATTATAATATGCATGTCTAGATTTTAGGCCTTTCAGACAAATAATCCAGTATTTTCATTCTAAATTTATAGAATGTGAGCACTGAAAGGAACCTAGGAAAGATGAGTCATAACCTCATTAAAGACTCCTTTAGAGAGTCCTCCAAACATATAGGAGTCTAGATTTAAAACTATAAGGTATCTTCAAGATAATTTGGACCCATCTCCTTATTTTGCTGATGAGATAAATGAGGCTCAGAGAAGCAATTTGACTAGCCCGAGGTTTACAAAGATCGTTATTAACCAAGTGAGTAGAATCTCATCTTGTGGCTTCCAGTCTAGCATTATGAAGCAGAACATATGCTAGATTCTTCTCTTTTGCTCTCAGTCATTGAGCTTCCTCTTATAGTCCTTACTGAAAGAAGACTTTGTATTAAACACTTCTTATTGAATTTAATTGAATTGTTCTCAGATTCACTGCTTCTACAAAAGTAGTAGAAATGTTTTTTCTTTATATCGAGCCAAAATTATCTTCTCTAAAAACTTATTTTCATTGCTCATAGTATTGCTATCATATGGTGGTATCCAGTTAAACAAAGCTAATACTCTTTCATATGATAACGCATTACATTACTGCTAGTACATTGTCTACCCTTTTATTTTCTCTTTTCCAGATTAAATAAATGTCTCTGTTCCTATTCCTATATGGTGTGGTGGTTAGGCCCCTCACCACTTGGTCACCTTTCTGAAATACGATCCAGTTTTCTATTGTACTTCCTAAAATGTGGTACCTAGAACTAGATACAAGATTCCAGGTGTCTCCTGATGACAAAGAGGATAGTAGATGTACAACTGCAATAATATAATTACTTTCATTCTGAATACTATGTTTCTATTAAAGCAGAGCTGACACGAAATCCTCAGATCTTTTTCACAACTCACAAATCTCAAATTTGTATAATTGGTTTCTGTAAATAAAGGACTTTACAGTGTATTTGATTCAAATAATTGCTCTGGTCCTTTGTGATCTTTATAGCTATGATTCTGCCATCCATTATGTTAACTATCCATTTTAAATTCTGTGTTACATACAAGTTTAATAAGTAAGCATGTTGTGCAAGTTATTGATAAAAAATATTGAACAGTACAGGGCCAAGGATGGTGCTAGTGCATACAACTTCAGGTTTGGAGAGATATTTAATTATTACTCTTTGATTTTCAACCAGTTGTGAATCCATAGAACTGAACCAGAGATGCTTGGTTTGGTTTGGTTTTTTTCCCTTTTTATTATCCACCAAGATATCATGAAAGAGTTTTATAAAATGCTTTGATAAAATTTCCATGTTGTATCTTTAGAATGGTGTCTTGCTGTTTAAGAATTTTGCTGTTAATTAAAATTATATACTCGTGTGTGTGTATATATATATTTCTATAGTCTTCATAGAAATAATATTTATCAGAGGAGTGTAGTAGCTGTCATTTTTTCTCTCATCAGGACTTCACATTTATTGGGAAGGGGTGTGTGTGTCAAGCAAAGGAGGTGATAGAAGTCAGAAACATTTTTGGAAGGTAGATGTCCACAAAGTGGATCAATCAATTATAATATCATAAGTGCTTTGAGCAGAAATGAGTCTCAGAACTGCAGAATTATAAAATTGGAGGCTTGAAAAGGATCTCAGCAGCCATTTAATCTAGTCCAATACACACACGCACAGAGGTGTTCAGCTTCTTCATGAAGAGCTCCTAGGGGAATTCACTTCAGCTCAAAGTGTCCTGTTCCACTTTTGGACAGCTGTAATCCGTAGGAAGTGTGTTCTGATATCTCTTTGCATCTTTTACCCAGTGCTCCTGGTTTTAAGCTCTAGGGCCAAGCAGAAGTCAAGTTTCTCCTCACATGATAGCCTTTCAAAAAGAGCTAACATTACATTCCCTTCCTACTCCCTAGACTTCTTTTCTAGAGGTTAAAATGTGCTTAGTTAGTTCCTTCAACGTATCCTTAATGAAACATGAACTTTGAAGCCCTTGGACTTCCTATTGCCTGCCTTCTAGATATTCTGTAGTTTAAGAGTGCCCTTAAATCATGGTGTGCCCCAAAGTAAACACAGTTTCAAATGTGTTCTCATGAGGGTGGAATACAGTGGAACAATCATCTCCTTATACCCCATCTCCCTCTTAAATGTATCTCAAGATCACATTAGCTTTTATGGCTACCACAATATACTGTTGACTGGTGTTGAGATTACATTTTATTAAAATCCCCCAGCTCCTTTTAAGAATAGCCTTTGTCTGTGCCCCCTCATTTTATTTTGAAATGATTTTTTTTTACCCAAGTCTAGCTTTCAAAGCCCAATACATTGTCATTTAGTGATTTAGCAATTCCTGGCATCTGCAAATTTAATGTATATGCCATCTATGCCATCCACATCAGTGATTAAAATGTTAAGCTGCATGGAGCCAAGCACAGATGTCTGGAGCACTTTACTGAGACGTCCAGCCGTACTGACATTGAACTATTAACTCTTTTGAGTCGGGCCATCCAATTGATTTTGAATCTATACGCTTATACTTTTGCTTAACCCATGTCTTTCCATCTTCTGATTTTTTTCAATTCTACTTGCAGTAGCAGTACCTGCTAGTTCTTTGGAGATATTATGATGTAGTTCATCTGGAACTGCTGATTTGAATTCATCAAGGGCAACTAACTGCTTACTGTCTTCTTGTTTAATCAACTTACTGGTAGTTATTTTTGTTTTCTTATTTCTTTTGCCAATAAAAGAGACAATAATAATTGAGCATCTCTGCTTTCTCATTTGTCAGTTATATCCTATTATGTCCCATTCACCCCAAAGGATCTTTCTCTGGTCCTCCTTTTTCTTTTAGTAGAGCTAAAAAAAAAGAAAGAAAAACAAATAACCTCACCTTTTTGCTGTCCTTGATTTCCCTCATTAGCCTTAGCTCATTTAGAGTTTTAATATTTTTGACAATACAGAAATAATATTTTTCATATTCATCTTTTGTTAGCTGGTCATGCTTCATCTTCTGAACATTTCTTTTCTTATTCCAAGTTGCCTAGTCAGTTACTTATTCATCCACATTAGGGTCTTAAGACAAATTCCATTTTTCCTCCTTATTGGGATTGTTTTCCTTTGTGTCTCCAGAATTTCATTACTGAACTATCTCATTCTTCCTGGACTGACTTTCCCTGAATTATTTTACTTTTCAGGATTATACCTAGCTTATCTCTGAACCCTTTGAAATCTGCTTTTCCGTAATTTATGGTGTGTGTCAAATTCAGTCCAGGTTTCCTTCCCTTCTTTATTACAAATTTGAGGATGGAGAAGTCACTTCCTCCAAGGTTCTCCTCATTTTCACTGTCAGCCGGTTTTCATGTTAGTGAGAACTGAATTCAGAATAGAATCTCTCTATGTTGGTTCCTTTACCTTTTGAAAGAAAAAATTTTCCCTATGGCAAATCATAAAAGTTTCTTAGATTTTTAGCAAAGAGATGAGAAATGTCTGAATGATTGAAGTCCCACATTATTGTCAGACTGTGATCTCTCTCGACTTTACTCATTTAAATTTTCCCTTTCTTGCCAAGTAGTTTGAAGTACAGTTCAATGATAAAATTATACTATACTTCCACCTTTTTCCTCCTTTACCTATCTTGTTTCTTTTGAGTGAGATATACTTGTTCAAAGCCACAGTCCAGTCATGTGTTTTATTTTACAAAGTTTCTGGGATACCTATGAGATCAAATTTGCCCTTTTGCATGAGCACTTCTTCTTTGCTGTCCCCATTTTCTACTTGAAGCATGATAATGTTATTGCTGACAGAGTCATTCAGCTTCTACTTGGAAGTCTCATAATGGAGAAATTTCTACCTCTAGAGACATTCTAATTCATTTTTTAAATGGTTCTAGGTCTAGAAAATATTTTTTATATTGAGCTATATAATCAGTTTCCCTGATGTTAATATTAACATTCTATTCCTTCCTCTGGGACTAAGCAGAGTTAGTCTAATTCATTTAGATGATAGCTCTTCAAATATTTGAAAGCTGAAATCATACCCTAAATGCCACCATTCCTCTCTACCTAAATATCCCATGTTCTTTTGACTAGTTCACATATAATTACTAATTCAACATAAAAGAGGACTCAGAATTGAACATAATACTCTATAGATATATTTTGATCAAGACAGTGTAAAACTCTTTTTGGATGAACATACTAATTATAATCTAGTTAATTGGTAGCAGATTCTAAAATGTCCATCACCTACTCTTCCAGTCAAGTTCTTTCCTTGCTGAAATAATTATATTTAGAATTGGCCTTTGGCTTGCTCGCTGCAGGTTTATTGCTAAGCCATGTGCAATTCATCTTGGCATCCAGGAGAGTGTTCCTCACCAGGCGCCACCCAATGCCATCCTTGAGAAGGTGTACACATCCATCACAAAGGTGAGTCAGTAGAAACAGGGAGAAGATGGCTATTGAGGGAAGTGTCTTCTAGGGTGAGAGTAGGACAAGATCACACTTGTCTGGCTCTTATTCTGAGAGATCCTCCAGAAGACCCAAGGGGATCCAGGTTTCCAGAGCTATGACTTAGAGCAATTCAGGGCAGCGGCAGCATTTTAGCAATTTCCTAGCTTGGTTTCTATGATCCAGTACCTGTTGCATCCTAGACTGAAGAGCAAGAGGGTAAGTATAAATGGTTTGATCAACATCCTTTTGACAAGATAGTATACAACTGAGAAAAAAATGAATCCTTTTAGGTTAACCTATCACAGCTTTCTGCCTTGTAGTGGTCTTTCTCCTTCCTCCTCATTCATGCCTCTCCTTTCTATAGCAAACTAACTCTTTGAGGGTATTAAACTTTTCCATGAATTTATCCTGTCAGTCAGCGGCATATTCCCACCTCATGCTGTATTCCCTTTCTTCTGGTTAATTATGAGTTCCAATAGGGAACTTGTCTTTTCCCTTGTTAATTGTTAAAACCGTTTTCCTGTCTAACTATATGCTTTCTCACTCATTTCACATTTACCATTCCTGGTGTCTATTGTATCTCTTCATTTTGTCTGTGACCTCTTCTCATTAATAAAACCACTTTTTGTTCCCCACCCTCTTCTCCCCTTGTCACCCCCCAAAAAGGCAAAAAAGATTCTCAGTTGTATAGGATGGGTGGGATCTCTTTTTCAACTGCCCTGATTAGAAGGTAAGGCCATTGGGGTATGGAAAGATTGAGGAAAGGAATGTTCTGATTATGTCCTTGTATCTGTAGTGTCCTGATGGGAAAAGGCTAGAAGGTCTCTCAAAGCAGCTGGATTGGGATGTCCGAAAAATCCAAGGCTGGTTCCGCCATCGGAGAAACCAAGACAAGCCCCCAACACTCACAAAATTCTGTGAGAGCATGTAGGTGTGCAGGCTGGGGGGATGAGGAGGTGGGTAGGACTGAGATGATATTTCCTTTTTGTATCTGGACATCTGTGGCTAAGTGTAAGTTAAAACATTAGAGCCAGAGTAGACTCCTTAGGTGTCATCTATAAGCACCAGAAAGATGGAAGACTGACAAGATTTATCATCTTGAGTCTCTTGGCCCACCTAGTGCTAATTAAGTCTGTATGCAGTTGTAGCCTGTTCTAGATAGGAGCAGATTCCGAGGCTCTAAGTATGCACGGCCCTAAGTATGGTTTGGTGGTGCCAACTCTGGTGTGAACTGTCGTCTTGGGAGAAAATGCGTTGGTAGGCATTACCCTTCAGAGACAGTGTATTGCTTTGGCATAGAAACAAAAAACCAAGCATTATCCCCATCTTCCCTTCCACCTATATAGGCTGTTCAGGAAAGGAGATAGAAAAGTAAATGCTACTTAGTGAAATAATAATCATAAACAGAAATCAGTGGGTAATAGTGTTTATTAGCATGGCAACGTGTGTCCATAATATAAATTTTATTCTAAGCTTTTTTAGTAGCCTGACACTGACTTGCCTAGAAGATACTGTTTTGACTTTCCACTCCCTCCCCCATTTCTCAGAGATTTTGTGTTATCTGAGCCTATGTCTAATCTCTATTCTTTCCCTATACAGGTGGAGGTTCACTTTTTATTTATGTATATTTTGCTATGGGATCCGGTTTCTCTGGTCGGTGAGTCTGAAAGGCTACTTGATGTCCTTTACTAGCTAGGGTGTCCAGGTGTCCAGGTCTAGCTAAGTCTGCTAACTAGAGTTGAGGGGCCTGGAACCTTGCCTTTTTTTCATTTTGTTTTTTTTTCCCTTATAATAGTCCCAGTCCAAACTTAAATTCTCTGCAGATTGTCTTTCTTAAGAAAGGTGCATACTACAAGGTTTTTAACTTAGGAGTTCTGAACCTTTTTTGGAACATGAACTACTTGAGCATTCTGGTGTAACTTAGGGACCCCTTTTCAGAATTATTCTTTTTAATTTAAAAAAAAAAAAAGGCTTTTTCTAACTGAAATTGTTAGAGGTTAGTGAAAATAAAGATGCAATTTTTTTCCTATATAATTTCTCAGCTATTGACCCCAGGTTGGGAACTCTTGCTTCAAAGGGTTCCATGAAAGGGCAGTTTTTGACTTTTAAACCTTTTTGCATGGTGTTATCTGGTCTTTCCCCTCCTTCTAGTTCCCATATCCAGGTGAAATTTTATATGTAGACCCTGTTATTTTACCTATCTTGATTTTCCCTTGAGTTATCCCAGCATATTCTCTATACATGGAATGGCACTTTATTATCTATAAGAATAATTCAGATGCCTAATGAACCTCTTGTAAACCTTAGAACCTGGCAGATGATTCCTCTTTTATCTTATTTCCCTTCATAGCTCCCATGTCACACAGAAAGAGTTCCATGTCACACAGAAAAAGTGGGAATGGTAAATTAAGATTTCAGGACCAAGCTAGGTTCCTAAAGACTGACCAAAATTCTCTATTCTTTCCTTAGTCACCTTGGTTCTGGGACACCCGACAGTGCTGGCACAGTTACCCCTATCAGGTAGGAACTAAAACTTCAAAGAAAAGTCCTAAAATCTCTGGATCTCAGGTGATGGGACCCAAACAATGAAAGCAGTGGCACAGTTCCTTTTGATTCCTTAAAGGCTTGAAAGCCATTTGGTGATGTAGCATGGTGTGTCTGAGGGAGGTTTACTCACCTTTGCCCATGGCTATGACCTCCTGGATGAGCTGCTGTCACATGTGACCACTATTAACTTGGTGGAGAAACACAAGGGAATGGCAAAGAGTGGAAAGAGGACTTTACATATTAGCAGCCTAGACTGTGTCTGGTACTTAGACTTGGCAGAGCTTGGCCCCAGGGTGAGCATTAGCCTCTTTTGGCAGTTTGAGAGCAAAGCTGAAGTGGATGAAAGGCAGAGTTAGGGGAGGTTGGGCTGAGAACCCAGAAGAACGTTGTCCTCTGTGCCAAATCTAGGGCAGGAGTCACTCTGTGTGGTCAGGGGTGGGGGTTTTTTGTTTTGAAACAAAAGGTTGATTAGAGAGAATAACTTGGATTAGCTAATTCCTAACTAGTTCTCCTTACCTTTTCTAGCCTCTCACATCTGGCCTTTACTACTACTATATCATGGAACTGGCCTTTTATTGGTCTCTTATGTTTTCTCAATTTATAGACATTAAGCGAAAGGTAAGAATATTGTTTCCCAACAAAGCTCTTATCTTTCTCTCTTCATTCTTCTCTGGCAAATAGCTTCACTAGCCATTCATTGATAGACCCTCTTTTTTTTTCCTGGCCAGAATCTTAAACAAGTTAATGGGACTGTCATTTTTGGAAGAAACTGTTGTGTAGCATTGGGAAATAAGGATTTATGGGTTTTGTTTTAGACTCTAGGTACAAATCAATGAGGGCTAGACAATCTGAGCTAAAAGACTGGCAGACAACTTAAATGAGAGAACAAAGAGATATGGTAAGAATTTAGGCCTAGTGAATGAATGAAAATTCTACCTGCACTTGGTAATCACTACATTTTCTTCTCTATACTTTGTAATCTTAGAGATCAAATCTCTAATTTTTTTCAGATAAGGAAAAAGACTTAGAGCCATAAAATAAGAGATTATTAGAAATAAAAGTTATAGGAGCAGCTAGATGGCACAGTGGACATAGCACTGGTTCTGAAGTCAGGAGGACTGAGTTCAAATGTGACCCTGGGCAAACCACTTAATTCTGCGCGTACACACACACACACACACACACACACACACACACACACACACACACAAAAAGAAAAGAAAAAGAAAAATGATACATCATTTAGTGAAAGCTTATTTTATAATTAAGGAAATTATATAGTTACATGGTAAATTAATAGAGCCTAGAACAATCCAGTTCTAACTCCCAATTAATTCACATTAAATTGTGAAACTTTGAGCTAGTAGGGAGCAAAGATGGAACTAAGGACTAAACCTTCTCCAGGAGAGAAGAACTGCTAACTTGGAGCCAGACTTTTGAGCATCTTTTTCTAGGGAAACAAAAAAAATCAGGGTTAGTTAACCTTTGTGAGAATAGGTTGAGACAATAATCAAATGGTTATCAGAAGAAGAAATTTGATACTTGCTTCAAGTATCTTCCACCAAGCAGGAAGCACTGAACTTCTTACTTTTACCATTGATCTAAATTTATCTCCCACCCCTTTTTCCTTATTGATCTGAGTTATGGTTATATGTTCTCAGAATTTGGGAAATATTTGGCACTGGATCCAAAAAGTAGTCTGGTAGTCTGACCCATAACTAGCTCACTAATCATGTCTCTGCATCCTCATTATTTTGGGCATTAAAAAGAAAGAAAGAAATGTCTCTTCGTCATGTAACAGAGTTTTGATTTGAGCATTGGAGTAGGTAGCACCTTGCCAAAATGACCCAAATGCAGGCAGAAGGAAATTCTTTGAGGGAGGGAATGGTCATGGAAAAAAATTATATGGGATATGGAATTGGCTAGTTCCATTTAAGGCCCCGGTTGAAGGCATTCCACCTCACATCTGCATCTTGCCTTATCTATCCACACCTTCCTAGGATTTCCTGATTATGTTTGTGCATCACCTGGCCACCATTGGGCTCATCACCTTCTCCTACATCAATAACATGGTGCGAGTGGGAACACTGGTCATGTGCTTACATGATTCCTCGGACTTTCTACTCGAGGTGAGACCCCAGTCTATTCCTCCTTCATATTTCATTTTCCATTTTCCATCAATCCTGAGAGAACTGCTGCTCTCTCTCATTTACTTCTTTTTCTCCTCCCCAGGCAGCCAAGTTGGCCAACTATGCCAAGTATCAGAAGCTTTGTGACGCATTGTTTGTGGTGTTCAGTGTAATTTTTGTGATCACTCGCCTTGGTTTCTATCCATTCTGGTGAGTGTCTACAAATTAGTATTCCTAACTGGGGCAGTGGTACCCTCTTGGCAGTTTAAGAGAGAATTTAGGAGCCCTACTCCGAACATGCCCATATCATCTGCTAAATCCTAAGTGTATGGGCATACATTTCAGAACTTCAGATGCTTTAAGCAATATAGTTAAGTTTGGGGCCCAGGCCCCAGAGTCCCCAACTCATTTTGTACTCCTGACCATCCTTACTTTCAGACAACAGAAACATCTTTCAGAAGCAGTTTCACCAAATAGAAAGATTGAAAAAAGATAGGTCCAATTCCTAAGATTTTCAGTTTTGTTGCTGTCTCCTATCATCTGTCTCCTTGCTTCCCCTATTTAGGGTCCTGAACACAACCTTGTTTGAGAGTTGGGAGATCATTGGACCTTATTCTTCCTGGTGGCTCTTCAACAGCCTTCTCCTGATCCTACAGGTTCTACACATCGTCTGGTCCTACCTAATTGCTCAAATTGCTTGCAAGGCCCTGGTTCGAGGAAAGGTGAGGGCCAAGGCTGATTCCAACGTCCAAATCTGGCTGGGAGAATTAGAGCTATTTAGTGAACTTTTTCCGCAAATGAGGAGGGAGTCTGTTGCTTTTTACTTTCTCCATTTCCTATTAACTCCAAATATTTTATTCTCCTCTCCCTCAAAAATGAAAATAAGGACCAAGGCAAACAAAGATCCATTCTTTCTATGTACTAAAAAAGAGCATATATCAGAAATACCTAAGATTATTCAGATTTTCTTCTTGTTCCCTTTCCTACTTTGTAGAATGAATGATTTAGATTCCTACAGTAACCAAATAACCCAGGAAGATAATTGGTTTGAGATGCATCTCCTTATTGCTAAGAAAAAGTCCTATTGCTCTTAAGAGAAAGGGCTGGAAGAGAAAGTTTCAACACCTGACTCCTGCTTGAAGAAGCTTCTAACTGAATTATCTCTTTAAGTTCTGAAGTAGTCAGAAAGGATCCCAGACTGAGCATTTCAATTTCCCAATTCTGTGTTGTCATCAAGGGGTGATAGATTTTGCTAAAAGAAGGAACCATTTCTAGAGCGTGAGAGTGAGGTTATTCAGCCATGTCTGTAGTCTTCTGTGCTGATGTTCCTCATGGCTGCTGCTGGCTCTAGAATCTGCTTAGCCTCTCTCCTTGCTGCAGCTATCCAATACCTTTCTTCTCTCTGGCTTCTCTCTCCTGACCAGGTGACCTAGCCAGGAAGGATTAGACCCCGACTCTATATTCTCAACTCTTTTCTCACCTTCTTCCTTTTCTCTGTGCCAAGTGGGAGCTGGACAGTTTCATCTTTTGCATGTAAGTGCTCTGCTGCTACTGCTGATTCAGTAGATCTTTATGTGTGTGTGAGAATTTTCTTTTTCCCTTTATCCTTCTCTTTTGTCTTCTAAGTAAGGGCTTGTCTTTACTCCTGACTTTGTGGGGTGATATGGAAGGGGACAATGCTTAATAAAATAGAAGCTAACATGCTCCCTGCCCGAAACTGATTAAATTGAGTTGGGTAGTTTTGTTTTTGTTTTTCTGGAAGCACAGCCTTCCTATATCCATTCTGGGATTAGTCTGCCCTCTGGTGGAGATTTCTTAATGAAAAACAGTTGTTAATTTTGGTCATCCAAGCCAGATTCAAAATTGTCCATAGTTCATAAAAAGACTTTAAAGATACAAAAGCTGGAGATCAGCCCAATCCCTAAGCTTATGCTCTTGAGATTCAGTTATCACTTATAATCAGAGCTCATATTTAATTTCCTCACAATGACCCTGAGATAAGTAGTTTTAATATTGTACCCATTACAGATGAAGAAACTGAGGATCACTCCAAAAGTAGCCTAAGGGTTACGGTAAATTAAATCAAAGCCCAAAGCTAATAAATGAAAGAGCCTGGAAGCAATTTAGATTGCAGTAATCCTAAATCAATTTCTATTATAGTCTGCCTAAGAAGATAGTCCATGGATTTGGAGGATAAACTAGTTATATATAACTGAGGCCAGGGAAAATAGGAGCCCCTGGAAATCATCCGACCCTGGGGTCTGGACTTGAGGGACTGAAACAGCTTAGTTTGTGAGTATCTGCAAGTACTAGGGAATTCAGGACAAAAGGGTGAGATTAGTCAGGCTCATCAGTTACTTGATTGCTACTACTGATAAAACCCATGTTTTATCAGTAATCTAAGTGGTTAGGTTTCTTACCCTTGGAGTTTGGGAAAATAAAGGAAAGTATGGATTTTCTTCAAGACTTTTCAAATTCCTAATGTATAAGAATTTAGCTGCTTTCTGGAAAGACCTCTTCTGCTAAGGCAGATCCTAATTGGATTTGAAGGTGCCTTCATACCTTTGAAAACCTAGCTCTACATGCTAAAATTAGAGGTGATGAAGGAATTCAGTTTGGCGGCATAAATTCTACAACTCTCAGAGCCAGGAATTGAAAGGATAGGTTTAAGAGACCAGAGACTACTTGGCAGAGAGGGTGATTTTAGTGGCAATTCTGTTCTCATTATTCTTCCTTTAATATCTGCTCACCTAGGTATCAAAGGATGACCGTAGTGATGTGGAAAGCAGTTCAGAAGAGGAAGATGTCCCTACTGGCAATAGAAAATGTCCCTATGATGGCAGTTCCAGCAATGGTGCCAACCAAGTCAATGGCCACATGAGAAACAATTGCTGGGCAGAAGAGTAGGGTGGGCTGACGTGGTGACTCCAGGACACATGAACTTTCAGGGTCACTGGCAACCTGCTTCCCATCTGTTTCCCTATCCATAGCCCCACTCTTTTGTGGCCATAAGGACCCACCAGGCACTGAAGAGGGGGAAAAAAAAAAAAAAAAAAAAGAAGCAAACATTTTCACTTTTTAAAAACCTCTGCCGTTTTGTATTTAATAACTTTGTCAGTAATGTTATTTGCTTTGTGTGTGTGTGTGTGTGTATGTGTGTGTGTGTATATGTGTGTGTGTGTAAATACATACACACATACGTATTTGATATGGTGAGTTGGGGCACAATTCTGGACTGGACTTCCTGAGCTATGCCGTGCCCCTTCATCCCCAACTTCAAGTTGTGGCTGCATTCCTGGATCACCATTCCCACCTTCATTGTTGCTTATGGCTCTGGCCCCTTGGACTCTGAACAGAGCAGCCAATCTCAGCCCATTTTCTGCATTGGAGCCAGGAGGCAGCATGTGATGTTACATTGGACAGACCAACTCTAGATGGATGGCCAGGGTTTGCTGTGGCCCTTAGCTGGACTCTTTCTCTAATAACCTCCCTCTTCTCCCTTCCTACAGCTGCTGCTGATATCCTGCTCATTACTCAATGGTACTTGGGGATGGGCTGATGTTGAGGGAGGGCAGCAGCCACTGGGGGAGCTGTTACCATTTTATACCATTGTTTACTCTTCTGTGATTAAAAGTGCTTCTTCAGTCCTCCTCTGCTGTCCTAGCTATTAAAGTTCCCACCTACCTCACTGCATCCATAATCTGAACTGAAGGTAAGGTAAGTAGCTTGTTTAAGATTAAAAGTAGGGCTTGAACTAGAACCAAAGTGTCTCAATGCCATTCAACGTTTTATATCACACTGTGTCACTTTGTTTGTGAAGTCAAAGATTTGGAGTAATAGATTATTTCTAAGGATTCTAAGGGGCCAATGAAAGAAATATATTGAAGCTTTCCCAGGAATGTAATCCTGCCATTCAATCTTCCAGAGTTGTTATGTCAGTTGATAAGGGTTTGGAGAAATTAACAGATAATAGATTATCCATTTTAGGACCCTTTCTTACAAATTTTTCCAGCTTGATTGATAGGACCTATCAAAGCTTGCAGAATGACCTAAGGTCCCATCTTCTAATGAAACATAAGAGGGCCTGTTTGTTATTTAAGGACCAATCTGGCTAAATTCAGAGAAGTACCATTAATTTGCTGTGTGATGATGGTTTTTTTGGTCCATAGCAACTTGAAGAAACTATCTGCTAATTTTTAAGAGTAGATGTGGTCTTCCTCAGTCAGACTGATGAAAGATAAAGGATATACCATCTGTAGACAAAGATCTTACCAAATTTTCCTGAAATTTGGATCTAAATTTCAAGAACCAAATTATTGATATATATGCACTTAAGTAATTTTGGGTGCCACTGATGCAGATTAAAATTACAATGACTAATGTGTCTCCTATTCTCCTTCTACAAGTTACTCTTGTCAAGGTGACCGAAAAAAGGCCTGAAACCTCGGATGTGGGAGAATGTATTTTCTAGTACCTAGACTTCAATGTCTAGTCGTACTTCCTGAACCAGCCACTTCCTAGAATAGTTCATCCTGGTGAATGTATATAATCAGGAATGTCTTCAGTTAGAATAGATAAGTTCAACTGGTTTCAGTACTTGTAGAATCACAAAATCTCATATAGGTAATAAGTTCAAAGTTCACTGCCTCTAATTTAGGACTACGATGTACCATATACAGTATTCCAGTATCTTGGTAGCGGGAAAATGGGTAAAACTGCTATTCCATTTGGCAAGACTTCTAAAATTTAGTCTCATGTGAACAGCTGAATTGCTGAAACTATCACTGTTTTGCCACTGAGCCTTTTTTTACCTGGAGACCACTGAAAACCAGTGACTGGTCATGTAACTACTGTTACTAAGAGCTCTCCTGAGCTATAGCATCTGGGTCTATTATATAGTTCTATGAAGAAATTTTAACCTGAAACATTCCAGATCTTTTGTCACCTCCTAATAGCTGAAGTCTCTTTAGAAGTAGTAAAAGGGCTTCCAAAAACTACTGGGGGAAAAGGAAATGGGGAGAAAAAGCATCTAGCCTCTTGGTTGGGACAGTCTTTTGGTCTGTCCTCTTCTATTGACACTTTTGTATAAGAATTAAAATGATTTGAAGACAGGGCAAGAAGAGACAGTAACCTAAAAAATATATAGAATGCAAAAATAGGGAAATATGGAGAAAGTATAATTTTCAGGATGCAGAGAGGCCTTCCTAAATATTGTGATTTATATTGTTTTCCTGTGAAAGAACTACCAGACCAGTGCAAAATTATGTTGAATTGTATGAGGCAAGAGTAGTGTGATGTGTTATTTTAAATGAAGACTTATTATTTTTTTTTCTTTTTTTTATAATTATAACTTTTTATTGACAGAATCCATGCCTGGGCAATTTTTTACATTATCCCTTGCACTCACTTCTGTTCGATTTTTCCCCTCCCTCCACCTCCACCTCCTCCCTCAAATGGTAAGCAGTCCTATACATGTTAAATATGGAAGACTTATTTTTAAAAAACGTTTTAGAGACTTCTGGGGGGGGGGGAATTAAAAGGATAAAAGGAAAATAGTTCTAGTACAATAAAGAGAACTCAAGACAAACAAGGCTTTACAGATATTCTTAGGAGAACAATGAAGGACCAGTTAATTGTTTAAACATCCAAACTTAAAGCCATTTTTTGTTTCTGGTAAGAGGGATGTGACAAACCATAATCAGGGTGATAGTTTCCCCTGTAGATTAAGCATCACACAAATGACCCAGCCCGTTTGTCTCTAGCCAAGAATAAAGGAATCTGTGAAGTTTCTTCTGATTAATCAATGCTGATAATGTTCCTGAAGGGCATAGAATAAATACACACACTAGCCTAAAAGGTAGAAAATTGTGTGCACAGCAGGCAGTAAATATTTAATTGACTTGACAATAAATGCTTAGAGGCAACTATCTGAGAGATGAAAAGGAGGTAGCAAAGTTAGAACATCTAAATTACCAAATAGCCACCTTTCATCTCTTTCCTTCATGTTCAGTTAGAAATTATCTCCTAGAATAATGGTAAAGGGCCTTGAGGAGTTCTATGAGGACTAACTGAAGAAAACTGAGGGGAAGACATGAAACTTAAAAAAAAAAAAGGATTAGAGTTCCGTTTGGCTCAAAGGGTATA
Organism: Antechinus flavipes; assembly: GCF_016432865.1. Lineage (NCBI taxonomy): Eukaryota > Metazoa > Chordata > Mammalia > Dasyuromorphia > Dasyuridae > Antechinus > Antechinus flavipes. The sequence continues at coordinate 227,941,904 of NC_067402.1, forward strand.
TCCATGTACAACAGGTGGCAGTTGCAAAGAAACAAAGTGAAGTTCAATGTAAGGAAAAGCTTTCTAATTAGATTTCTGCCAGAGTGGAGCACGCTCCCTTGGGAGGACACAATTTAAGTCAGAAAGGGTCGCATCTGTCATCTAACCTAACCTCTTATTCTATGTAAGAAAATTAGGGTCGAGAAGTTGGATTCCACACAAAATGTAGGGGAAGGTCAGGAGGGCCAGCATTCTGGTATGAGTATTGCTAAGCTCTTTCAGAGTTGCTCATCCACCTTTGGTGTCCACCTAGTACTCGACTCTCACCTGTGGCTCTAAGAAGCTGTAGCATGTAGAGTGGCCACATCCCAGCAGACTGGCTAAACCAGGTTGAGGATAAATCACAGGCCTCATTAGGAGATGTCTACCCCAGCATGCTAAAACTTTCCCCAACAGAATGGATGGATGAAAAACAATTTGTTCCACCAGCACTGAAGGTGGCTAATGTAGACTGTGGAATGCTTAGAGCTCCATCAGATATCAAGAACTTGAGGTCACCCTGGGCCAGTGCTGGCTGTCTTGCTGTAGGACTTTTCACAACTCTAGTAAGGCTGACAGCTTTGTGCCATTTTGCCTCACTCAAATCCAATTTATCATCCTATGAGGTCACTAGTCCTCTTTAAAAATAATGGACAAATAACAATGGCTAGTTATACTTTATTTTATTTTTTTTGCTGAGGTAATTGGGGTTAAGTGACTTGCCCAGGATTACACAGCTAGGAAGTGTTCAAGTGACTGAGGCCAGATTTGAACTCAGATCCTTCTGACTTCAAGACTGGTGCTCTATCTACTGTACCACCTAGCTGCCCACCTAAGTTATGATTTAAACCCAGGTCCTTTAAATTCAAACCCATCACTTTTCTACTATATCATTTTGTGGGTAAAGGTCCCTCACATACATGAGTTTTTAGTACTCTTTCTCAACCATACAGAGATTCTTATTCCAACAAATTTGACCTCCAAGGTTCCAACTCTTATGATATTATACCCACCTACCTATCCTTAAAGAACAGGAGCCAAAGTTAAGTTATCCAGATTAATGGGACTTTTAGGATCCGCGGTTGTTGAAACAAGCAATTTACCCCTGAAAGCTATGTGCTTTTCTTCTACCTTGAGGAAGGGAATTTTAATTTCAAAGTCCACTGAATCCCAGGAACTTTTTATCTTTTGCATGTGGGGTTATCAACCTCTCCTTGAGGTTAATCCTGTAGGCCTCTAACTGAATCTTTAATAGGTTTGCTTCTGAAAACAGCTATTTGGGAGGGGGAAAAAAGGCATAAAAATTAATATACTCAGTGAGAGTCAACCAGACAATAGAATATTATTTTCAGTTCTGGGTCCTATTAACAATACCACTTAGGAGAACAATAAGGATCAGCTAAGGGAACTGAAATTTAGGCAAAAGAGACCTGGGAGAAGGAAGCATAATCATGCTTTATCAGATGAAAGGATTAAGCTTTATGAGACAAAACTTTATGGAAGTTACAGGGCAGTAGATTTTGTTTTCATATAAGAATTTCCTAACAGAGAAGTCTGATAATGGATTAGGTCACTTAGCAAATTCCCAAGTCCTGTAACAAATATGAACACATGATTCTTGCAATCATTTCCTGCTTTAGCAGATTATGAAAATAAACCCTACCCAAATTTCTTAGACTAGTAGCTGCCCATGTTATTTTATAAGCAATCAAATTCAAGGGAGATTAGGAGTAAAGTCTGATTAGGATACTGGGAAATTGAGCTTTTAATCCTGTGATTTCTGCCCTGATCAAATAGAGACTCCCCAATTCAAGTAAACAAATACCACGAGCCTGAAATGGCAAACCATATTTAATATCTTTATATGTCTTTCACTGTCACTCCTGTGCTGTGATCCATTCAACAATTCAGAGCAGGGAGCACATCAGTACATTCCTCTGACCAAGGATGGAAACCATGGAGACACTCAAGGTAGGCTGGTAATTACCCTTCCATGCAATTTCGGGTGACCCACAGCATGTCTCAAGTCTTGGTATTCTAAGGTAGAATGAACTCTTCAGTCTTGCAGAATGCTTTGAGGCTTTTGTTCTTCAGCTGCCTGGCGTAGGACACCACGATGCTGAAAGTAGCGATAGGCCCGGGCACTACACAGAAAGCCACCATACACAGTGAGTAACATCATGGAGGCAGAGAAAGCCTTGTAGCCAAAGTCAGCTAGTTGTTTTGGTGACATCATTTTGCACCCTGCAAAGAAACTGGATTCAGATTCAAAAGCTTGAATGTAATACTTACTCCCACATGTTCCCCTTTCTAGTTAGAATCATTCCAGTAATACAAAATATATTTCCCATACAAAAAACTAAATGGGTGATAAGAAAGTGAAAACAAAAACTTCCTTTGGGAATTCCCAATACAAAGAAGCAAATGAACCAAAAGAAAACAGAACTGAATTGGAAGCAAGTTGACAATATTATCCATGTTATTAATTAAGTATGGCCAAAATCAAAAATTGTTTCACTTGGCTTGGAGTACATGATCTGATACATACATTTTTTAATTTTTAGGAGTTTAACTTTCTTAATTTTGTCTAAGGCTTATAATTAAATCTGCATGCCTTGAATTCACGACAGATCAAATGGCCAATAGAAAAATAGGTATAAAAAAATTAACACTGCTGTGGTGTTATGTTAAGCGGGCCCAAAGTGCCATACTCATAGAACATGCTCAATAAGTGCTTCATAATACAAACTGTAATCTTTTCAACTAAGTCAAACTTTGAAACATTAAGTAAAGGTATGCCACCTTCCAATGTGAACCTCTGGAAGACAACTATGACTTTGAGCCCTCCTGTAAAATGGAGAACTCATTGGTTCCAAGGGCTTCCAATGGCTCTATTTCAGATGGCTTTTAACTGTATCTGCAGCCCTAATCTTTCTCTCACACTTGGGGAACAAGTCAACTGCTTGCTGAAACTGGTATACATGCTCAATATGTAAAATTGATCTTCTTATCATTTTGCCTTCCTTAGCCCCTAAAAAATTCTATCACTTCTTCAGACTTCCTTATTTCCTACAAGGACACCATCATTCTTTTAGTTACTCAGGTTAAGTCATCTTCAATTCTTTCTTAGGCATTTATTAAATACTACTATATGCCCAGAAATTGACACAAAGACAAAAACATTTAAATCATTAAGATCTGAGTTCAAATCCTACCCGACACATGTGATCCTAGCCAAATCATTTAAATTCTCAGTGCTCTAGACAAGTCTCTTAAGACTGTAAATGGTAAAGAGGTTTCCTTTACTGTATAGGGAGTTCTCTATGCCAATAAAATTATAATTCTAGTCCTTATTCATAAAGAATAAATTCAAAGAGGGCAGTTAGATGGCATAATGGATAGAGTGCTGGCCCTGAAGTCAAGAGGACCTGAGTTCAAATCTGGCCTCAGATACTTAATACTTCCTACCGTGTTTCCCCGATAATAAGACCTATCCCGAAAATAAACCCTCCCCTTCCTGTGTAAGATTCCTCTAAAATAAGCCCCTATTGAGATTGCTACTGTAGTGAAGGTGATCCCCTGCGCTACACGCTACATTACGGTACCCTCTGTACCGTACCCCCCCCCCCCCCCCCCTGTGAAACACACACCGCGCTCCGAGCTGCATCCAATCAGAGTTGCAGCAATGAGCGCGTTATCCTGTTCTTCCCCAGTGATTTGCTTGCTGGCGCCATTGAGAGCAGTGCCGTGGAGGAAAGCTGAAGCAGGACAACATAAAAACCCGGTATGTAAGTGAGGGGGCATGATGGAGGATAAAAGAAGAACTCAGCCAGCACTCACTGTGCTAAAGAAATGAAGAACTTCCTTGCAGAGAGAATAGATCAAGTAATGATTCCTGCAGGAATGACTGCCTATCTCTAGACCCCTGATATTGCAATAAACAAGCCATTCAAGGACCATTTGCGCATGGAAGTCAATGACTACATGGAAAATAGAATGGAAAGAAATCAGTGTGGAAACTTTGTGAAGCCCTGTCTGCAAGAAGTCGTGACTTGGGTGAAGAAGTCATGGGATAAAATTACTGACAGCTGTGTCGCCAAGGCACTACGAGCAGGTTACCTGGACAAGACAGGTTCATTTAAAGAGAGTTATATTGCTGGACATGACAGATTGGGTCCACTTCTTCTGAAAGAAATAGAGGCGCAAGACATCCAGGATGGAATTCAGGGTATGGACACTTATGACGATGTTGTTGAAGAAGATGACATGATCATTATTGAATAAAGGTACTTTTTTTGGTTCACATTTACCTGTTTATTAAAATTGCTGTCAATGTTCATTAAAATAAGCCCTCCCCTGAAAATAAGCCCTCTGGTGTTTTTCTATCCAAAAAATTTAATAAGACAGTGTCTTATTATTGGGGAAACACGGTAGCTGTGAGACCCTGGGCAAGTCACTTAACCCCAATTGCCGGGGGGGGGGGGTGGGGGGGTGGAGTGGGAGAGACTAAATACAAAGTAACTAATAAGGGAAGGCACTATTTGGTTAGGACCAGGAAAGGAATGTGTGCTTGAAGAAAGTGAGCAATTCTGTGAAAGAGGTAAGGAACAGAGAGTTAAATGCATCACAGTGTGTAGAAAAGGGAGTATGCAAAACCAAGTTGGAAACACACATTAGATATAAGTTGTGAAGGACTTTAAAATCAGAACTTGTATTTTATCTTAGAAGCAATAGTTATTTAGCAGGGTCAGACCTGGACTTAAGTAAAATAGTTTTGGCTACTGTGTGGAGGAGTACAAGGAGTGGGGAAGGAGTTGGGGCAGGGAGACTATTGGGAAGTCACTGCAATAATTCATTTGAGAAGATGAAGGACCTGAACTAAGGATCTTTGGAGAAATTTTGGTTCTCCCACCCTTCAAATCTAAATAGCTGACAAATCTGGTATCCACACAGATATTATAAATCTGATTGTGATAAGAGTTTTTAATAAGATTGATAGAAAGGAGCCAATGGAAAGGAATTCATTGAAAAGACAAGAAGTGATAGTTGATGGAAAAGGATCCCAAAGGGTGTGGGAAAGAGGATCTAGACTAGTACTTAGTAATTAGTAGCTATTTATATTATATTAGTAACTAATAACTAGTAACTAGTAATAAAGACTAGTATCCCTTTAAGGGATAGAACTGTTTGTTTGTTTCTTTCCTTACTTCTTCTTGTTTCTCCCCTCTCCCAATATCTCCAGCACTTTACAGATAATAAACACCTATCAATAATGTAATTAATGTCTGTTCAAAGGAATTTAAGAAGGGAAAAGGTTGGATACGTTTAAGAGACCTATGGGATGAAAACAATGGTCTGAGAATGAGTTAACAATGCACTGTTTGTAGAAAACAAATATAGCACTGGGCTGGCAAACAAGTTTGAATAGGGTCAAAAGAGTTGAAATTCTGCTTCCCTCTATACCAATTTTAGGAAGGGAATACATTAAAAAAAAAAAAAAAAAAGCATTTACTTCAATATTTATTAAGTTTGGCAAAAAAGTTTTTTTTTTAATTGATAATAGTAATGACAACAAGTGGGTCAAGTACCTTTCTGAGGTGAATTTCTAACCAAAGGAGGAACAGAGATAATTCTAAAATTTAATTACATGAAACTAATGGGTCTATCGAAGAAAAAAATTAATTCAACTAAAGTACTGAATGGGACAGGAGGGGAACTTTTGTTTCAAATATCTGAGAGGTTCTTATATCAAAGATATCCAGGGAACTAAGAGAAAGTTGTCACGGAAAGGTAAAGGGGGAAATCTAGATGATATAAAAACAAAAGATTAATATAAATCTATTTTAAAAAAACAAAGAAAATGCAAATCAAAAGAACTTTGAGATTTCACTTTATTCACACCTAGTAAATTGCCAAAAATGACAAAGGATAAGAACAGTAAATCTGGGAGGAGTCATGGAAAAAGATAATAATGCATTGCTGATAGAGCTGTGAATTTATTCCACAATTCTAGAAAGCAATTTAGAATTAGGAGTGACTAAAATGTCCATAACTTTTGACCTAGAGATTTCACTTTTAGGCACATACTACTCCAGGGATGCTAATAAAAACAAATATCTGATATATATCAAAATATTTACAGTTAAGCTCAGTGTTTTAATGAAACACTTGAAACAAAGTAAATTTTCATTGGGAAATAACTTCTGGCAAATGAATGTAAGAGTATCACAGTGCTATAATAAATGATAATAAATGACAGACACACAGGGGAAGACTTGAAGCAATGCAGAGTTAAACAAACAAAACTAGGAAAACCATGCACGTAAAGATTACAACAATATAACTGAATGATGTAAAATTATAATGACCAAACTTAGTGCCAAAAGATTTATGAAAATGCCCTTTAGCATACAGAGGAGGAACATTATGATGGAACTAGATATATCAGATTTTTTAAAATCTTGGGTTAGTCTTGCTGAAAAGTAAGGCTAGGCAGCTGAGTTGGTGTAGTGGATAGAGCCCTGAAGTCAGGAGGACTCAAGTTCAAATCTAGTGTGACCCTGGGCAAGTCACTTAACCTCAACTGCCTCAGCAAAAAATAAATAAATAAATAAGTGTGTGTGTGTGTGTGTGTATAAAAGGGATGGTTCCCTGGATGGTGGTGGTGGTTAGATAATGCAATAAAAATTTATTTTAAAGAACTTACTGTGCTAGGATCTGGGAGGAGACACAAGATCAAATCACCACCTAAGGAACACTCTTCTGATTAGGCATATATTCTAATAAATTATTTAACCTGAAAAATAGAAGGCTAATGTGGGATTGAATAATTACTAGTCTAGATCCTCTTTCCCACACCCTTTGGGATCCTTTTCCATCAATTATCACTTCTTGTCTTTTCAATGAATTCCTTTCCATTGGCTCCTTCCTATCAATCTTGCTAAAAACTCTTATCACAATCAACTCTTTCCTTCCAGATGTGGCCTTCAAAAATGCTAATAGGACCTTCCACAGAATATAAACAGAAGTACAGTATTTTTCATTTAGCCTCAAGAGTTTCCTTAAACATCCATAAAGATGCTAAGTATGCTGCTGGTTATATCATTCCTCTTTTAAGATATGGCCCTCATAGCAATATCACTGAGTCAAAGGATATTGTAATTTTAATAATTTTGTGGGCACAATTGCAAATCGCTTTCTCAACTAGTGCATAGCTCTACTAGTGCTGAATTAGTGTACCTATCCAACACAGAATAAAACCAGAGTCTGGGGTTTACTTAGATGAAAAAAAAAAACAAGTAGCATTGGAAAGGAATATGGTCTTCAGATTAAAAGACATTGTGGACTGTGATATGTGTGGCTATAATAGGAAAATGGGAGAGATGTCAGAAAGGTCTTGTCAACCATATAGATAGCCACAGTCACTATTCTTAAGCAGAGCTGAAATCCATGAGCTACAGGATCTAGTCAACTCAGGAGCAAGAAGACTCTGAATGCATTCAAATTCATAAGAATTCAAGCTATTCTCCAACTGATAAATGGTCAAAGGATATGAACAGACAATTTTCAGATGAAGAAATTGAAACTATTTCTAGTCACATGAAAAGGTGTTCCAAATCACTATTGATCAGAGAAATGCAAATTAAGACAACTCTGAGATACCGCTACACACCTCTCAGATTGACTAAGATGACAGGAAAAGGTAATGACAAATGTTGAAGGGGATGTGGGAAAACTGGGACACTAATACACTGTTGGTGGAAATGTGAACAGATCCAACCGTTCTGGAGAGCAATTGGGACTATGCTCAAAAAGTTATCAAACTGCGTGCCCCTTGACCCAGCAATGTTTCTACTGGCATTATATCCCAAAGAGATCTTAAAGGAGGGAAAGGGACCCACGTGTACAAAAATGTTTATGGCAGCCCTTTTTGTAGTGGTAAGAAACTGGAAACTGAGTGGCTGCCCATCAGTTGGAGGATAGTTGAATAAGTTATGGTATATGAACGTTATGGAATATTATTGTTCTATAAGAAATGATCAGCATTACTTATATGTTAGAGAGACTTACATGAACTGATGCTAAGTGAAATGAATAGAACCAAGAAATTATTGTACATAGCAACAGATGATTATATGATAATCAATTCTGATGAATGTGGTTCTTTTCAGCAATGAGATGATTGATGCCAGTTCCAATGATCTTGTTATGAAGAGAGCCATCTACACCCAGAGAGAAGACTATGGGAATGTGGATCACACCATAGCATTTTCACACTCTGTTGTTGTTTGCTTACATTTTATTTTCTTTCTTATTTTTCTCTTTTTGATTTGATTTTTCTTGTGCAGTAAGATAATTGTATAAATATGTATACATATATTAGATTTAACATATATTTTTACCATGTTTAACATATACTGGCTTAATTGCCATCTAGGGGAGGCAGTGGGGGGAAGGAGGAAAAATTGGAACACAAGGTTTTGCAAAGATTAATACTGAAAAATTATACATACATATGTTTTAAAAATAAAAAGCTTCAATTAAAAAAAAAAAAAGGAAGAAGGAAGGAAGAGGAGGAAGAAGAGGAAGAGAAGAAAGACTCTGCCATACCTACAAATTACTGGATCCACTGCCTACAATAGGCAGGAGTTCTAAGGATTTCTCAATTTGCCTTTTAGATACCAACATAGATATAAATGGGCCTGACCCAAGAAATCTCATGAGAAACCTCATGTTCTGATAAATTTCTTAGACAAACTAGAACTTGGATTCTGATGTCTTGATGCTCTGATGCCTTGCTGTGCAAATGAAGTGAATAGCTGGAATTATGAGAAAATTTTTCAGGCTTTCATTGCAAAGTAACAGGTCATCAACACATTAGACAAGGATAGAATACAAGGGAAATCTTCCTTTTAATATTTGGGAAAACAAGAGGGGATTCTCCTGTGAAATTCAAATCTAAGTAAGCTGATGTCCTTTGCCAAAAAGGAATTAGGAGTCTGGTTAGAGAAGAATGGAGAAAAAGGCAAAAGCAAAGAATAGTAAACTAGGCTGTAGAAGAGAGTAATGATACAAATATGGTAACAAAGTAGGGAACAACAAGGTGCAGAGAAATTAAAAAGAAGTTAATATAGAAATCTTAGCCAAAAGGAATATATAGGTCACTTTTTCCTTCTTTCTAGGTAAGGAGAATTAGGGACATTACAGGGGGAAGTAACAGCACAAAACACTTTGTTAAAAAAAGAAATTAAAATTCCTTTTTTGACATCATAAGAAAGGGAATACCAAATGACTGAAAGGACTTGCTGATTTCATGACAAATCTGGAACAGAAACAACAGCAAGCACCCAATTTCATTTAGAGTGGATGTCCACAAGGAGCAGGGGAAGCCACCTCAGCTGGACTCAAAGGGTCAAGTTCTGGACCGAATTGAGATATTTTGTATTCCTATTACTATGCCAGATTCTCAGGGGACAAAATTTGAACCAGTTAAAAAATGGTCTCCTGGGGAAAGTAAATATAAATTTGTGGAAAGTAGTAAATTCTGACATGTAATTTACACAACTCCTTTCCCATTAATTTACAGTTGTAAAGAGGAATAGTAAAAAGATATGTTCATCAGAGAGGAAAACAAGAGAAAAAGGGCAAAGGTCAAAATAAGAAGTTCCATGAATATCAATGGAATACAGCAAATTAACTGACAGTGAACTGTCAAAGCAATCTTAAGTATGAACAGAAAAATTCAGTTTCTCGCCTCCAGTTGTGAATTGGTTATGGGATCTGTGTTATAACCATCTGAGACCATTGTAGGAGGAAACCGTTCAGCAGATTATAGGCATAAAGAGCTATAGAAGGCTTGGCTGTACTCCCTGGTGGGCCTATGGACTCGATCACTAGGGTACACCTGTTTCTTTAAAGACGTGGCTTTCTACAAAAGTAATAAAGCCCAAGTGGTTTCTAGCTTTCAGAGATGCCCTTTCAAGTAAAAAATGGAATAGGCTTGCTGACTCACTTATTTTACAGATCTGCAATTTGCAGGGCTAAGAGAGTACTTTTAAGTTTCTCCTTTTTTCCCCCCCAGTTTCCTGCTAAGCATTCTTATAAAAGTAAATGGCTACTGCTACTATTTGGCTCACTGTGTGAATCTTCCACACTGGTACAAAAGTTTTTATTAGATTAGATAAAGCATTTAAGAAGTGTTTAATATGTGCCAAGGATGGTGGTTTTGATATCTTGGAACAGTGTTTTCTACTAGGACATTATTATAAGGGACATGCTCTTCAGTCTTCAGTCTGGGTTTAATAAAGAGGAATATTAAAAATTTTCCAAAAATCTTTCAGCAAATTTTTTCAGGTGTTCCCATAATTACAGTTTACATAACTCCATTTGGAGTCAATTCTTAGAGTATGACCCTAGTATTGCAGTTAGTAATTCTTGTCCATCAGCAAATAGATGGTCTTGTTCTGCTGCCTTACTGTTAGCAGGTCTCCTAGCAACTGTATGGGCCACATATTGCTCTCAGAGTGGGGCAAAGAGCAGGAGGTCCCTTCTTACTGGCAACCTAGTTAGTCATATTTATGTGGTGGTAAGACACTTCAAGAGCTTCTCTAAATTTTTTTTGAAGATTATGGAATGCTAATCACCAACTGGGCTTTTTCCTGAATTTATCTGGATGTTCAGAAAGAGTGGACAATAGGATTTTATCATTAATATCATCGATTATAAAAAAAGAACACAAATACTTTGTAGTTCCTATCCAAGGAGTGGTGCCTCAGAAAGATGTGCATTAGGGAGTTGCATAGCTTGGGTTTGCTGATCAGTCCAATTTTCATGGAAACAAGTGGGGAAAATAATCAATAATTCTTTGTTTCCTATTTCAAACTTTGGTTAAGATATAAAGGATAATCTTTGGACAGTAAATTTTCATGTCCATGATGTTAATTCCTTACTAGATCAAGAATCAGGTTAGTCTGTAGAATGTCAATAGAAACCTAGAGGACAAATGCTTGGGTCATGATAGAAGGTTAGATTTGTTACCTACAGACATGGTGAGGAAGGGAGTACTGAAAGAGAGGGAATATGAAGAGAAGTAGGCAGAATGGGAAGGAATGGAGGTGCCATAGGAACAGAGGAAACTGGGGTCCAGAGGTCCAAAGATCTTCAGGGGGCTGAGAAAAAAAATAAAGAGTGATATATAAGAGCTGATCAAAAGAGGTAGGAAGGATTTCTAGAAAAGATTAAGAGTGGTAGGATCAGTTTAGGATGAAACGCTCAGTTTTTGCTACAATTCCAGAAGTTTACTTTCTGCTTTTTTAATAGAGTCCTTCTATGAGTATAAACTCTTTGCATTTCTGCTTTTCTTCCCAGGTTATTTTTTACCTTCTGAATCCAATTCTCCCTGTGCAACAAGAGAACTGTTTGGTTCTGCACACATATATTGTATCTAGGATATACTATAACATATTTAACATGTACAAGACTACTTGCCGCCTAGGGGAGGGAGTGGAGAGAGGGAAGGGAAAAGCTGGAACAGAAGTGAGTGTAAGGGATTATGGTGTAAAAAATTACCCAGGCATATGTTCTGTCAATAAAAAGTTATAATTTTAAAAAAAGAGAGTCCTTCTAGCTAGCAAATGCTTTCTTCTTCTTTTACAATGTATCACATTTCTTAAAAAAAAAAAAAAAAAGTCTTGTTAATAAGTCAATTTATCTAAATCAAATGATCCTCCATTTGGCCACTGTCAACTGAGTTTCTACATGTGTAAAACCATTCCACATGACAAGAGAAAGATCTATCATTTTAGAGATAATCCTGCATGTAACTATCAAGATCCGCCAGAATTCTATTTGTTTATTTTTTGCTATTTGTGCCAAAAGTGCTCAAGGGTAGTTTTAATTGTTGATTACTTCTGATTTAATTTATCCACAAAAAAGAGGAAGGTCGTCTATATACAGTTATCATTCTGAGAAAGAATTATTTTTCCTTGAAAAATTATTTTCTATGCAAATTAAGACAACTCTGAGATACCACTACATACCTTCAAATTGGCTAGAATGGCAGGGAAAGATAATGTGGAATGTTGGAGGGGATATGGGAAAACTGGGACATTGATACATTATTGGGGTAATTGTGAATACATTCAGCCATTCTGGAGAGCGATTTGGAACTATGGTCAAAAAGTACCCTTTAATTCAGCAGTGTTACTACTCCGCTTATATCCCAAAGAGATTTTAAAGAAGAGAAAGGAACCTGTATGTTCAAGAATGGCAGCCCTCTTTGCAGTAGCCAGAAACTGGAAACTGAATGGATGTCCATCAATTGGAGAATAGCTGAATAAATTGTGGTATATGAATGTTATTGTTCTATAAGAAATGACCAGCAGGATGATTTCAGGAAGGCTTGGAGAGACTTACATGAATTGATGCTGAGTGAAATAAGCAAGACCAGGAGATCATTATATACTTCAACAACAATACTATATGATGATCAATTCTGATGGACATGGCTCTCTTCAACAATGAGATGAACCAAATCAGTTCCAATAGAGCAGTAATGAATTGAACCAGCTACACCCAGCAAAAGAACTCTGAGAAATGAGTGTGAACCACTACATAGAATTCCCAATCCCTCTATTTTTGTCCACCTGCATTTTTGATTTCCTTCACAGGGTAATTGTACACTATTTCAAAGTCCGATTCTTCTTGTCCAGCAAAATAACTGTATGGACATGTACACATATATTATATTTAACATATACTTTAACATATTTGATATGTATTGGTCTACTTGCCATCTGGGGGAGGGAATGGGTAAAAGGAGGGGGAAAATTGGAACAAAAGGTTTTGCAATTGTCAATGCTGAAATATTACCCATGTATATATCTTGTAAATAAAAAATTTTTTTAAAATTTATTTCCTTAGAATCTTCCCAAATAACTTTCTCACACAGACTAATACCAGCTGCACTAGGTCTCAAACAATTAAAACACTCAAGTCCAGGATCATGAATGCTCAGAGAATTGTGCATTCAAACTTTTTATTAAGAGTTTCCAGAAAGTCTTAAAAAGGCATCACTTTTAGAGAAAAAAAAAATGGCTCTATCATTTTCAGAGATCAAGGACTGGGACAACACAGAAAAGGCTAGTGCTGGGTAAGAAATCTTACCTTAATGGCATCCCTGAGAATTCATCTATTCTGGCAATCTCTAGGGTCCTCAAAGAAATTTTCCAGTTATCTTATTTCTGACACCAAATTTTTGGGAGATTTCTCAACTTGAGGTCTTGAGAAGCCCAGGAAGAATCATATCTAATAGCTAGGTCCACAAAGTGGAGGTCAATAACTTCAGAGACCAAATGAAAAGGAAATAGTAAGTTTGTTCAAAGTTAGCTAGGGCAACCACTAATTGAAAAGGGACTCCCTGAACAAAGATTTAGTTTGGTTTAGTGTTTATGTTATGAGACTTAAGTCTTTTTTTTAGAGATTACATTATAAGCAGCACATTGAAGCAGACAGAAATGAATTTAGGACAAAAGTATACATTTAAGGGCTGCCTATTCTTGGACTTATAACGCCTTACTTTTGTTCTTCTCAGTTCCCATTCTAAGAATACCACTGACAAGTCTCACATCTCCAAAAGAAGGTAAGTAGTTGAGAGAGTAAGAAAATCATATTACACAAAAATCAGTTTGCAGCAACTGCAAATTTTGAGACTGGAAAAAATTTAAGTAAGGAATATATTGGAAGGACTGGCAAATAGAACAAGAATAAATTTTGTTTGGGGCTTTCAAAAATTAGAACTGGAAACAAAAAACAGAGAGGGGAACAATTTAAATTTCCACTTCTTGTGGTGATGTCATATGCTTGTGAAATAAGGAATATCACAATCCAAGAAAACTCAAAATCACAGAGATATGTATGATAAGAAAGCGTGAATTATTTAATCTGCTCTCTTCACTGGCCTTTAGCAATACTCTGCAAGTCTAAATTGAACTAAACATTCTGTGAGGCTCCAGATGGTGGTTCTAAGAATAGTGAGTAGATATTCCAGAGGTAGTTTTCAGTTTGTTAGAAGAAAGCACGTAATAATTACAGCTACTCAAAAATAGAATAGGAAACCCCCTTATATAGCAGAGGCTAGACTGTTTCAGTTTTTTTGTATTTGTAGCCTAGTGTCTAGCAGAATGTCCTGTCTTAATGTTTTGTTAATTAAACCCACATGGCTTTAAATTCCCTTCCAATACTTGAGCCTTTCTATCATTTGTAACCAAACTTCTCAAAAATTAATCTACATTTACTATCTCACCTCTGATTTATTACTAATAGCTAATATTTTATACATAACTTCAAGGTTTGCAAAGCACTTTACATATATCACTTGTTTCTAACAACCTTGTAAAGAAGTCATACTACTAACCCCCTTTTGCAAAAGAGGAAATTAAGACTGAGAAACATTTAGTGATCTGCCCAGGATCACACAACTATTAAGTATCTGTGGAAATATTCACTTCAGATTTTTCTGACACCAAATTCAGTGCTCCATCCCCTGTGCTCTACAGCTGTTTCCCTTCTGTCTATAAAATGAAGTCTATCTAATTCCTATTTCCCTAAAGGAATCCTGTATTCTGGTCAAACAGGTCTATTCATTACTCTAAAGACAATCATCAAATTCCTAGCTCTCTGTTCCCCACTATCTGAAAGGTCTGCCTTTTCCACTCCACAGATGGCTACTTTTCATCATGCTTTCCCAGCCAAGTTCAAGCCATCTTCTGGGAGGCTGACTATCCCAGGCAAAGGAAACACTCCTTCCTCCAAAATCCTATAGCAGCTAATAGAATGACATAGTAAGAAGACTAGATTTAGAGCTGAGAGATCTGGGTTCCTATCTCAGTTCTGCCACTTTATTAGTTGTGTGACCTTTGGCAGATAATGACCCTGCTAAACTTGTTTCCACAAAGGTAAAATAGGTATATTCTCATCTTGAGTCATTAACACTTGGGTTCAAGATCAAATCTGACACAAAGGGACAGTATAAAGAGAAAGAGAAATGATGAAAAATTGTATCTCATTATATCTCATTCAGATAAGGAGATGGGAGAATTTATGTGGCTATTTTTCATAGTATTCAACTTGAAATTTTCTGGCTCCAGAGCTGGACAATGGGAATGACAGAGCCACTCCTTATCTGAAAAGCTTCCAAAACACTTAAGAAAAGGTGGAGGCTATATTATGAACACAAACTGAACTGATCAGGTTATTTGGATGTCTGAAAGGAAACAAGACAAATTTATAGTCAAAATATACATATATGGTCCATTTTTATGACTAGCACTTCAAAAAGAGAGCCATTATTATCAATAAACTCATTTTTACAGATACATGTTGGCACTTTATATATATCTGGATTTGATCTGGTCAAAGTCCATCCTGAAAATAAATCAGAATGTAGTCAATGTTCTCTTATCAGCATAGTTGTGGTAAATCAGAACCAAATGAAAAATATACATTTGCTATTTGAAATATAGCATGAAAAATGCTAAAAAAAAAAAAAAAAGGGTAGATCAGGAAAACATGAATCAAAAAATTCCAATCTCAGAAATATATTAGCTTTATGAACTTTATCTCTATTTATCTCAATTTCCCAATCTGTAAATGGGAAAATAAAATTATGGCCTCTCAAGTCTTGTTTTGAGAATCACATGATTGTAAAGTGCTTAACAGTGCCTGGCATATAGCAAACACTACAGGAATAATTAACTATTGTTCTTAAGTCCTAAGGTATGATTAGTGAAATTTTCAATTTGAAATAATCCACCATGGGACTATAATCTGATATTAACCTAAATTTTTATTTCAGATATGATTGCCTACATTGTCAGGAGGCCAATAGTTCACCATTTAAAGGAGATGCCATGTGCTGCCCAGAGGAAATGTAGACTGAAATTATTACAGGTGGATGGCTATATCTGGGAAAGACTGAGGGAATGACCTTGAGCATGGTTATAGATAGGATCCTCTCGACTTCGTTTCCCTCTAGTATTACTTCCTTTTGAACAGGAACATATTTCCCACCTGGCTAATGTGGAGTCTGACTGTAAATAAGGTGGAAATGAGATAGAATACCCACTTAAAATAAAAAGAAGTTAAGGATGTTTTATCCTGATATATTTATGTTGAGTCATTCTGTGTCCTAGGGCATAAAAACCAGTTTTATGGCTGTTATAACACATTTGGTAGAATTACTTAGCAATCTCTGCAAGTTACTTGAAACCAGGGAAGAATATCCTTTGAAAGAAAACCATTCTAAAGCTGCCCTGAGACCAAGGCCTATTCCAGAATGTCTAAGGGAAGATATTTTCAGAAAGCACATTAGGTTAATAGATTATGAGTATTGGTATTATTAGATTACTTTGGTCTTGTTTTATGGTGTTTTTGTTTACTGAGGTTTTTTGGATGACTCTGCTATCATGTAAATCTCTCCCACACTAGGAGCCCTCTAAATGATCGGCAACAGGCCTTAATTTACAAATAGGGGCTAAATATTTAATAAGGCTTGTTTCTTTCAGAGAATACAAGACATTGTTTCAACTTTGTTACAATGATAAGAAATGTGGAATTAAGATATGTGACACTCATGGCCATAGTACATTTTCTGCTTAAATCTCCTTGTTTACAGCCATTAATCTGGCATAAGCATCAGAGATTATGATGATTTAGTTAAGGATAAAAGAATGATAGAAGACCAAAATGTAGTACTGAAGCATATGGGTATATTTTGTTTTGTTGTTCAGTCATTTCCATATATATGGTTAGCATCAAAATGGGAGAAGTGTTCAATAACTTAGTGACACACTGTTCCCAGACCTGTTTTGACAATACACTGGGGGAAGTATTCCCAGTGGGCAGTTTTTGTATTACTTGTTATTATGTACCAAATGGCCTGTTAAACATCAAGTAGTCCTCACATACCAGCAATTAGGGAGGTGCTACAATGCAATGGATCAACCAACTCCTTTTACAGACATGGTCCTATGCTAATTACCTTTATTTCAGTTATCAGTAAAAGCTGGCTCCATCTTGAATCCCTTACTAATCTGCAGTGATTAGTCTTTTTAATTTTCTTTGTCCTGAATTTTGCCTTTTAATCCAGGCAAAAGCCCAAATGAATTATTTTTCTTTTTAACAAAAACCCATTATAGGCAAGGCCCTTTGTTAAGCACTGTGAATAAATGAAGCACAACCCTATATAGATGACAGAATTTTAAAAATATGGTTTAAGTGCCATATGCAAAAAAGGACATGGGGAAATTATGAGAGAGGAGGTGGTTAGGGGCAAGAAGTGACATGTAGACTGGTATCCTGGAGATTTCAGAGGACATTGAGTAAGGGTATGCCCTTGTGATAAATTCCTGGGAAAATATGAACAAAAAGTCACAAAGGAGGAGACAGATGGGTTGATCGGAGAGATCATCCAAAGACATGAAATTAGACTGTAAGCATCTTGAAAGTAAGGAATGGTTTTTTGTTGTTGTTGTTGTTGTTGTTTTGGGGGGGAGTGGAAGAGGAAGAGGAGGTGGTTGGGTGGCCTGTCTATATTCCCAGCACTTAGCACATGGCCACCAAGCACAGAGCAAACCTTAATAAATGCTATTTGACTGACTAATATAAATATAAATCACAGATCTATTTCAGTATTTGAATAGGTGCTACAAGATAGATGGGCCCAGGTAGAAGTGGAAGTTCCCACTTAATTCAATTCCCAGAAGGCTTGATGTAAGAATTATAAAAGATGACCAGGATTCTGACGGACCCTCCTTGGGTTCCGTTAGATGCCAATTAAAATCCCACTTTTTTTTTTTCCTGAAGCAATTGGGGTTAAGTGATTTGCCCAGGGTCATACAGCTAGGAAGTGTAAAGTCTGAGGCCACATTTGAACTCAGATCCTTCTGACTTCAGGGCTGGTGCTCTGTCCATTGCACTATCTAGCTGTCCCTAAAATCCCACTTTTTACAAGAATCCTTTTCTAACCCCTCTTAATTCTAGTACCTTACACTCTTTTAATGATTTCCTATTTATCCTGTATATAATTTGTTTTGTAAATATTTGTTTGCTTGCTGCCTCCCCCCATTAGATAGTGAATTCCTTGAGGACAGAGCCTGGCACATAATAAACATTTAATAAATGTATACTGAATTGAACTGAAGGGAAAGGGAGTAAGAGGAGCAGTCAGAACATGGTCAAAGCAAAGGGAGTATTTTATACAAAGGTAAAATAAAAAGTTTACAAGTGTGAGGAAAAACTTTACAAAGTGACGGCGTCTGGTTGACGCATTACATCTTGACTAAGAAACCAGACTAAGAAAATGAAGCGTCTTTAAATGGCCTCAAAACCTACGCGCAAGGGTAGCCGGCCACGCCGCAAGGAGGTATGGTCTGCTTCAGCACTCTTTCCTCCCCCGAGCCCTGACCTTCTGCCGCCCGAACTCCCCCCCTTCCTTTCCCCCCCCCCCCACTCTAGCGTTGTTTCTCAAAGTTTTAAAAATAAGCAGGTCTTTTAGTCTGGGGAAATCTGGGAAAACTTCGGAGCCCAGACTTGGCTCCACCACCCTCTCCTGTGTTGCCTCTCCCGCCCCACAGGTCCTCCCTCATACCTGGCCCTCACAGTGCTGCCTCCCTAAGTCCTTCAACAGCGCTCAGCCTCCACCGATGCGCCACTTCCGGTCCCAAGGGAAGATGGGACCGGAACTATAGAGATGCAATACGGGGAATCAGGGGAAGGAAAACTCGAGACCTTGAAGCCTAAATCGAGAATCCGAAAGAGAAGTGTTAGGGCGGAAATATATGCTTATCTTTTCAGATCAACTTCCGGCCTCAGTCGGAAGATGTATAACTTCCTGAAGCCGACTAGGGCACACTTCCGTCCTGAAGAGGAGCATCTTCTGCAACGCTCGCTGAACTCGATGAATTTCTGGCTCGCCGGGCCAATCATTGGCGCCCTAAAAAGACTCCAGTGATCAGTTTGAACGCACAGAATCCTGGGCTTCGTAGTCATTCCCCCTTAGGACTCCCCGCCGCTAAAGTCTGGGAAGTCTCTAATGGAAAGGCCAATCCCAAACGCGGGTAATCTAATGATGTCATTAGTCGTTAAGCAGATCCTTTTCTGGAAAGATTCAATTTGAGGCAAATCAGTGCGCCCCCTGGTGCTGCATCCTGCACTTTCCAGACTGGGTTAAGACCCAGAACAATGAATAGCAAAGGAACCTAGCGTGAGTCAAGTGCTGACCTGGATCCCTGCGAAGATATGTGGCCAACTTTGGCAATGGTCATATGAAAAAAGGGGAATTGGAAAGCCAAAGGTTATTTCCTCTCGTTTTAAAGCTGCCTCAGATCCCTAAAGCCTTGGGTATTTGTTTGGAAGCCTCATAGTGAGAATACAGAAAAGGGTTAGGGAGAAACTGAACCTGGCCCCATCATGTACCAGCGCAGTAACCCTGGCCAGTCTCTCCAGGCTTGTTTTCATAGCTCTGCTAAGACCACAGATTTAAAGTCAAGAGGTGATCTAGTCCAAACCTCTCATTTTCCAGGTATGATTAATAATAATATTTATCAAGTTTTGTAAATATTTGCTTTTATCCTAATACAATTCTTGGATTATAGGTGCTGTTTTTATCCCCATTTTACAGATGGGGAAAACTGAGGCAAACAGCCATTAACTAACTACACCAGCTAGAAAATGTTTCAGGATCCATCACTCTACCTACTGGGCCTCTTAGTTTCATAGGAAAGAGGTCCAAGGAGGCTGATTTGAACTCAGGCTCTCAGCCTCCAAATCTACCATTCTTTCCACTGCACAGACTAATTACCAAGAATAATTAGGAGTGAGAGGGTCTGGGGATGAATGACAAATTTGATGTTGTTAGAACACTAAAGGCAGAGTTTTCTTCACCATACAGAAAAAGAAGGCTTGAAGAGCACAGGGTGTGACACACATAGTTCAGAAAAGAATCTGACTTCATTTTTGAAACAAGGATGTTTGGGACATCAAGATGGCATAATGGACAGAACAACAGCCCTGGAGTTAGAGAAAACCTGAGTTCAAGATACTTGACACTTACTAGCTCCTAGGTAAGTCACTTAATAATGCCAAATGCCTCAGCCCAATTCCCCCCCCCCCAAAAAAAAAAAAAAAAACAACTCCTAAGGATACTTGAACGACCCAGACTTAAAGTTAGGAATCTGTTTAGTGTCAATCATATTACTGAATTTTAGACCTCTTAGATGAGATGTGGGTGGGCTTTCTCACCTTTCCTCTAACACAATTTCCTAGGGGTAGAGAATAGAATGACAGGATCACTCAGGAAGATCAAAATTCTTTGTAATCCTGTCTCCCATTTCAATTATCCAGAGGCTGGGTAGTATTTCATTGCTGCTAAACTTCTTACTGCTTGGCAGTGGTGGGAGGCGGCTTCAGTCTCTGATTTAAGAGGGATTTAGTCACTGATCTGAGGGTGGAGGTGGGCTATAGAATTACCACTTTTTGTTAGTGGACCACAACATGCCATTCACGTACTAGTGTCCCCTCTGCTGGCTGGACAGAGTCCCAGAAGACTATTAATAGGCAGCACCAGGCTGCTGACCTGCTAACATTCCTGCTGCTGCCATCTGATCCTTGACCAAGGCTAGGGCCAAGAATACTCCTCTCCCTCTCCCTTCTCCTCCCCATTCTGTTTCCTTCACTCAAGTCTCTAATCTTTTTGTGTCAGCCTGTCTTGAGAAATAGATATGGTGCTCCTTTGGGCCCCAGGGTTGACACTCATGGGGCAATGTGGACAGGTGCTCTTCGGAGAACACTCCTAGCTTTTGAAGAGGGTCCTGTTTAACCAAGAGTCCTGCACCCGTGTCCCTCCCGATTCGGAATAGACCAGGATGAGGTATATGAAGATCCCTTCTCTTCTAACCTGTCCCTCCACCCCCACTCCCTGAGGCTTTTACTTTACTTTTAATACCATCCCCCACTCCTAGAAGTGGAAGAAAAACCAACCCCTGCTCCCTTAGATCATCTTTCCCAAACCCCATAAAAATCAGCAGCTCTTTTCTTATGCTTGGAAAAATTGAGATTGAGGAGCAGGAATATTTTAGGAAAGGGAGGGGTGGCATTCAGAGATCGGTGTTTCTCTGGGGAAGGCTGGGGAGGAGGGGAGGCAGGGGGTGGTGAATGAAAAGGTCAGCATTAAAGCTACTGTGAAAAGGTTCAGGAGGTGCTTCAGTCAGCAGATTAAGTTCCTGATACCCAGAGAGAGAAAGAGAGATCCCAGGGAGGGGGAGGAAAAGTCTCTAGAAAGGTCAGATGAGTAAGAAAAGAGCTGGCAAGGCCCAAGCTCCAAAAACCAGGAATCAGGAAGGCCCCACAGAGGAGAGAGGGCCCCAGGAATCCTCCAATGCCAGAGGGAGGAGGAAAATGGGCCTGCTCAGAGGCTTCTGAGAACAGAGATATTGCTGGGAGAAGCTGGAGACCAGTTGAGATCTTTGTATTTTTTACAATCACTGAAACTCATTGACATAGGACAGCGTCCCCTGGGAAGATCAGACCCAAGGGAATTCACAGGGATCCATCTTCCTTCTCTCCCTCCCCAAACTGTTGCCTCTCCCCAACATTTTCACTTCCACAAGAAGCTGACACTTCCAGAAGCTTCAGTAACCACTTGATTGGGCACTGGGACTAGAAGGCAGGGAGGACTTTTAGCTTTGGGCTAAATTTTTGTAGATCAGCCAACCATAGCAGCCATCCTGGCCCCTCATTATGCAGAGAATACTGAGATTCATTTTCACCATCCCTGAAGAGAAAAGAAAGATGGCCCCATCCCTAGAGAGGAGGTGGAAGGAGGAGAAGAAACAAGAATTCAGGGTTTCCCAAGCTGAGGTCAATTGCTTGGGTTTGATTGGGCCTCCACTTTGGAGGTTTCCAGGAGTTCTTAAGTCCCACGGCTTCATGTACTCCAGGCAATGAAAGGACTGAGGTGAGGGGGAGAAACTGAGAAGTCTTGGGAAAATTCTCATGGCCCAGGACACCCTGGAGTCAGGTTCAGGAAGCTGGGGATCTTCAGTGACCCAGCCTCGGCACTGCCTACATGTGTTCTGGGTGGTTCTGGAGGCAATGGATGAACTTCTGGATCGGGTGACCCTCGTAGCACACCTGGTACACAGCCATAAACAAGGGGAATCTGGAAAGAGCAAGAGGGAGAGGAGCTTCACTGGTTCAGCTTCTAAGGCCAGAAGTCCCCTTCCCCCAACTCCCATTACACACACTATTATAATTTCCAGTTACAGATTCTTCAGCTTTGGGGTGAAAGAAGCCCTCATCAATGGTCTTTTCTCTCCAGTTCTTCCTGCCACCACAACCTTGGCTCTCCTGGACTAAGGAAGGCTCTCATCCTTGCCTGCTCCCTTCTCTCTGGCTAGGCTGTTCCTCCAAGCACAAGACAGAGACATAGCTAAAAGGCTTGCTCTCTCTCTCTCTGTCTCTCTCTCTCTCTCTCCCCCTCCCCCTCCTCCCCCCCCACCCTTTCCTTCTCTCTCTTCCTCTCTGTCTCTCCCTATCTCTTTGACTAGCCTGCTTTCCTTTGCAAAATTCCCTGCCTTCAGGAAGCTTTCCCAAACTCAACTCTAATAACACCAGCAGCCTCTAACAACGTTTGCTTCAGCAAGTATTATATGCAAGCTCATGTTTCTACATGTGCTTTTAGAGTGAACAGGGACCCTGTCTCCATGCAAGTGGTTGGGGTGCTCAGGATAAGTAGGAGGGTCAAACAAAATGCCCTATAGTCAAAGTCTTATTCCTGAGCGCCTCAGATTTTTTTCTCCTGCGAAGAGAGTCAGACTAAAAATGAGAAAAGATGGTGGGGAAGGGAACTGGTTTGTTGTGACTGCACTCACTTGTCCAGCAGGCCCTTGTGCTTCAAAATGTTGTGCAGCTCCTGAGCTGTCTGGGGCCCCTGAAGCTTCTGCCCATTCAGCATCTCTTTTTCCAATTGTTCAATAGACTGTGAAAAAGATAGGGGTGGGGGAAGACAGGGAGCAGAATGCCTTAGTAGTAGGGGGTGGGGTGGAGCCTGAAATCTCAGATAGGGAATAGTGGCAATGGGGAGGAATTCTGGGGAGGAGGTAAGAACATTCACAGCAGATGCTTAGCTGGTTCCTTCTCCGCACTACCCTGCTTCAAGTCTGTTTTAGTCCTCCCAACCCAACCCACTCTCACTTCCCAGAAGCTTCCCAATCCCTCTTCTCTTCCCCATTGCTCTGTTGGATTCTCAACCTGTCCATATTCTGTCATCTTCCACCCAACCTCTTGAGCCCTTACCTTTCCAGTTCGGACAAAGGCTTCAGCCACCTTTCGGTTACGACCCCCATAACAGGTGGTAATGAGGTCTGCAATCCCACAACTTTCCAGGAAAGTAGTTGAAGAGACTGAGCCCTTGCAGAAGAGCTTGGAGAAGGCAATCATTTCCATGAGTCCCAGCCGGATCACAGCAGCCTTTGTATTGTCACCAAAGCCCAGTCCATCACAGAAGCCAGCCCCAACAGCAACTACATTCTTTGTGGGAAAGAAGGGAGAAACAATGTAGTCTCTAGGCAGCATCATAAGGGCCACCATATCTTCTCCCTCAGTCCTATAAACTCTCTTTATAGAGTTGATGGGAGGATAGGGGAGATATGAATATCATGTCCAGAACTTTTTAAACTGGCTTCAACTTGTATTCTTAAAAATTTTTTTTCATAACTTTTTCAATATAATTGGTATTCCTTGTAATTGTTTTTTTATTTTATTCTATATCTTTAAAAATATTATTCTGGGAAGGGTTCCATAGGATTCACTATGCTAAAGTGACCCATGACTCAAATACTTTAGGGTATTCTCCTGAAGTAGAGGATTCTGCTTTTTCAATAATAAGGACAATATGGAAGATTAGCAACTCTAATCTGTTTCCAAAACATTTTATAATATCCTCCCTTTGGATACAAAGACTGTTCCCAGGGAAAGGAAAAGGCTTTTACCATCTAACCTAGGAAGTATAGTAAGTGGAGCACTGGGCCTCGAGTCAGAAAAACCTGGGTTCCAATCCAGCTTAGCACTGCACCCAACATGCATTTGATAATTGCTACCAATCCTACCTCACACCTTCTTCCTCTAGAAATACTCGCCTGGTTCATTCACAGCACCACCATTCTTTCTTGATCTCTTTCTAGCTGCCTCTGCTCTTTTCTTATCTCTGTAGCTGTGTCCTTGCTCCCTTGTCCCTGTCTCTCCAGGTACTCAAGGGCAAGAGCTCTCTTTTCCCTCTGGATCTTCCTTTAGCCTCCAAGATAGGGCTTTCACAAAGGACATGGTTGGTCCAGATAAGAGCAGGCATTTTTTTCATCTTGTTGGGGGGTGGAGGGAGAATTGGAACCTGTTTCCCCAAGTTCCCTCTCTAAGTTGCACACACTGGGGTTTTCTCTAGGTTGGAGTCTAGCAGCCTGTAGTTCTTTCTATGGAGCCCAATTAACCCCTCCCTCTGCCCCTCACCTTAAGAGCACCACAGATCTCTACTGTGTCTACTTCTTGCACCACAGTTATTCGGAAATTTGGTGTTTGCAACAGCTCCTTCAGCAGCTGTCCTTGGGCCAAGTCCTTGCAGCCTAAAGTGGAAGGGATTAGGCTGAGCAAGAGATGTCACTCACTGACAGCTTTTCTCTTCTGATCTCTGCTGCAGACACAGAGAGGGTAACTCTTCTATTTCCCTTGCCCCACCATACTCTTCTATCCACCCTCTAGTCTTCCCCTTGTCAGTATCTTTATGGGGGGGAAAGGTTGGGGAAAGAGATGGATTGGGCTCTGGTGAGGGGAGGGACAAGGAGGTCTCACCAATGGTGGTTTCACAGAATTTCTCATCAGCCACCTCACTGGCAATATTGGCTCCCATCAGCACACTAATGGGGATGCCCAGTCGTTCATGGATCACCTCAGAGATCAGCTTCAGCCCATTAGGGCCTTCATCCACACCCTGGGCATACAAATGGGACTCAGAGCTAGCTTCCTTCCTATTTCTCCCCTCTCTCTGTCCACCATCCCAAGTCCCCATACATGGAGATCTCTCCCCTTTTAAGCTATCATTCTGCAGCCTTTCCCTGACTATGATCTTCCTCCTATTCAAGCTCAGGAACAGAGGCACTTCTTTCTATAGCCATTCCCACAATGTCCCAGAACAACACACCACTCCCCTATCCCATTTCTCTGGAATGAATTCTTCAAATTGCTGCTCTGGTTCTCACCTCTCACTAAAGCTATTCTTCCCCAGCCCCCTTCTCCCACCCTAGGCACCTTGATAAGAGACACCCCAATGGCATTTCTCTTCAGATGACCCTTGAGCTGGTCACAGATTTTGCCAATGAATTGGTGGGGCACCACGAAAATGAGGATGTCTGCATCTGCGGCTGCCTGGATCACATCTGGTATAGCCACCTAAAGGAATGGTAGAGCATTGCTGACAAGGCCATTCTTGGGGTTGGGGGAGGGTGATGGTGGAAGAAGGAAGGAGGGAAATTCGAGCACAGAGGCAGGATTGAGTTTCATAGGAGCTATTAAAGAGACAAGTCATTCCCCCAACTTCCCTTCCTCAACAGCTTCAGCTAGTGGATGGGGAGGGGGATTAAAAAGATTTTTGAAAACTTCTGAAACTCCAACTTGCTCCCAAGGCTTATCTATGGGATGTCCCAGGTAACTAAAAAGAGGATGGGTTGGGCTGGATGGGGTAATTTGGATGAATTTCAGAGCTAAGAATGAGTCCCAGACAACATACCTTTTCCTTTTTAGGGGGAAAGTGAAAGACAAATGAGTTTGGCCCTACTACTATAGTTCATGGAGCAGTTTCCACTGGGTGAATGAGTAACAGGATGAGAGTCAGGGGCACTATCCTGAACCCCAGTCTGGAAGCCTGTCCTTGGTTGCCATGGAGATGACTTGCTTCTAAGCTTCCCTCCCCCATTTCCTCATCCAGCCCAGTCCTAGACTTACATTATGGAAAGTGGACACTGTATTCCTTTCCTTCTCTGTCTTGAGAAACCCCAGATCAGTAGAAGGGGGCTGACTCTGCTTGGATAGATAGGTTATGTTTTGTGCAACCTTGTCACCCTCTGGGCTAGTACTAGGATTGGGTCCAACTTCTCTCAAAAGGCCTCTTACTTTAGGGCTTGGAGTATGACCCCCATACACTGTCCACTATCATTCTCCCTACCCCCATTCATCTTTTTTTTTCCCCCATTCATCTTTTGAGAGGCCTCACCACATTGAGTGGCAGCTTGTGCCCAGGTAGGTATTTGACATTCTCATGCTTGGTGTTGATGATCTCTGTTAGCTTTTGGCCAGAAACTTCTTCCTCAAACACCCACATGGCGACCTGAGGGTCAAACTGTACCAGCTGAGTTACATTGCTACCCACAATCTTGGCGATAGCTGAGCCCCTAAGGAAAAGTGGTAAAAGAGGATATAATGAGATTGGTGATAAGAGAGTAGTTCTAACCCCTGAGTAGGCTGAGGAGACAGTGGGAACAGTCAGTACCTAACAGATTAAACCCAAATGAAATGTAAATAACCACCTGTCATACCCGACCACCTCTACCCAAGAAATATTGGGGTACCTGAGACTCCAACTAGTTTGGGATACTAATAGGACTTAATCCTACTGAATGGGGATGAGATCCAGGTTTTAGAGTCATACCTCTAGCTGCTAGGAAAAGCACCTGCTATCATCCCAACACAATTAAGCCAATCAGATATTGGTGGGAAATTAAAGTCAAGGCAGCTTCTTTTCTTCAGGGATATTGGTACAATTAGGAGAGGGAGCAACCACAAAGACCCTATCATGCTCCTCTTTTTCAGAATAAGGATATAGGGCTATTGGGGCAGCTGTTGGGACTAAGGCAGGACAGAGGGCATTTCTGATTCTCTCCCCTCTCAAATCCATGACACTGACACCCGAAGGCTCATATGATCTCCCTCCCTTTCTCCCCCCCATAGCCCTCAATAAGGCCTCTTACCAGTTCCCTGATCCCACGATGCAGACCTTCTTGCTTGCCATGGTCCTGCTTCCCTGCCTGGCCTGCTGCGTACCACACTGCCTTGCTCCTCTGTCTGCTCTGAACATTTAACTTGGCATGTTGGAGAAGTCAAGCTCCACCCCTAGTGAAGGGGTGGGAGTGAGGGAGAGTCCAACAGGGACAGGGAAGAACAGGCAGACAGGGGTAGGGACAGGAAATCAGGACACTCATCTCAATCTTTTTCTAAAGTCAGCTGATACCTTCTGGTCTCCTGCTTCCCTAGGAGAGCTCACGAAGTAAGGGACTAAGCTGTACTTTGTCAGACCTGGTAACAGTACTTTTTCCAGGCTATTGTCTAGCAGTAACAATGACCAACAACACCTCATATTATAGTCCCCAGGGGTTAGCATTCTTCAGTTTTACAGACAGGGACTCCCCAAAATGAAAGGATCCATCCCCCACATAACCTAGCACAAACTCAGAGGTCTGGCTACTCAACCAACATATCCAAGGCTGAATGAGTCTCCACTAGAGTAGTCATTCTGGGTCCCCACCTCGGGTTTCTTTGACAGGTCCCCATGTGACACAGCTCACCTTTGAATGGTGGCAGTGGAGTTTCATTTTGGGGACAGTAGTGAAAAGATCCTGAGAAAAATTGGGCAAGGAATTAACTCATTTATATGCTTTGTCAACTCCCAGGCACTTCTCAAGGACTTAAGAGGGGAGAAGAGGTGGTAACAGATAAGATACTCTTCCCCTGCAGTTTCCATGCCTCCTATAAGCACAAACCAAGCCCAGGTTGCAGACTCTGCCAGCACTACCATACTATTGCTAGAAAGTGTATGGAGGGGTGTCAGGAGAAATGGCAAAAATGGCTTCTGCAGGTCCAAGTCTGTGTGCTCACATAGTCATGTTTGGTTAAGAGAGGGCAAAAGTTCCCAAGCTACTTTGGAGGGGAGGGGAAGAGGCCTCTTGGACATTGCTGCTTGTGCACTTTGGCCTAAAAGGTAGACAATCATCCTGGGCCTAAGACTGCATTCACATGCCCAGCTCCTGCTAGATAAGAACTGGGTTAGTGGGGAGCCCCAGTCTAGCTGGGGGATGGAAATGAGCACATGGGAGGTAAAAGTTCACAAGATGATGGGAGGGGCCTCCAGTCACTTCTCTGGCTGATCCCAGGGTAATAAAATTTCCCCGAAGCTTGGTTAGATTCCCTCTCCAGAACACAATGTTGCTTCCAATTCAAGGCTGGCTTCTTTCCTCAGCTCCACCCCCATTTTCCCCCTGGCACAGACTATACAGGCTGGCAACAAGAAATCAAGTACCAACTGGAAGCATTGGAGGAAAGGCAAAGGCAGGCAGAGTAGTTCTGTGACTGGACCACCTCCACTTCCTTCCCAGGGTCAGAAGCACCAGAGTGCAGGTGAATGCCCACATCTGGCTCCCTTCTACTTCTGTCTTGCCCCCACAGGCAGCAGGAGGTGGCAGTCTAAGCAAAAATGATTCTGGACAAATTACTTGACTTCTGCTTGTCTCGGTCTCCCCAGCTTTAAAATATGACAGAGTTGTTGTGAAGACCAAATATTTGTAACAATGCTTAGCACACAGTTCCTTCCTTTTGATTGCCAACATTCTCTACTTGATTCCTTTCTTCTCCTACCCCGAGTAACCTCAGGGAGGGTAGGGCAGGGATAAAGATGAATTAAGATCTAAAAAGTCAGAATTGGCCCAGTAGATCACTCCTAGTTTCTGGTAGAGGTAGGACTCTAAAAAAAGGCTAAACTGCAAATTATTTATCTATAGCTAAGAAAATGGTATTTAACACAATTTAATGGTCAGCACATAAACCCTGTTCCAATGTCACTGACCCCTCCCACCAAGCTACCTCCCTATTCAGACCTGATAAAGGTTTTAAGATTTGAAGAACTATAATCTAATATATCCCATTTTAATTGTATCAGCAGCTTGGCCAACTCTACTAATGCAGGGAAGCAGAGAAATAACAAAGGTTGCTTATTTTGAGATGGAGTTATTAACAGACTGATCCCCTTTCTTCTTCTTGTGAGATCTTACCTCAGCAGCCCAGAACCAAACTGACTGGTAGAAGAAAAGGACAACATGCCAGATATATAACTGAGTTGATTGTGGGGAATATCAATGTAGGTGAATATATTTTGAGTTCAGTAACTCCTGAGGGATTCTTCTGGCTCTTGGGTGATTAGCTCACTTTAAATAAAAAAAAAATAACAGGTTCCTGCTTCCAAACCTTAAATGTGAATTGTATCCTCCAGGCCATTAAAAAGGGAACCCTTAAGACAAAGAAAACTAATAGTAAGAGGCTACACAGGAGTCTTAAAATGACCTGGAAAGCAAAACTCTTCAAGTAATGACAACCCACCCCCAGGACAGAAAATTCCAGGAGCTTAACTCTGATGACCTAGGGAATCAAAGGCTTCAAAGGAAGCTGGGGAAGGTCAAGGGAGAAGGGCAAATTGTGAGGAGACTGGGGCGGGCACAAATCAGACTTCAGATGTTAAGAACCTTAAGGAAGATGGGGTCAATCACAGCTGATGGACTGTGGCCTCCTTCCTCAAATTTCCTTCCATACCTGCAACTAATCCTGAGAAGTACTGAATGCCTCAATGATTTTTAGTCCTTTTAAAGTGTTTAGGCTCCCTTTCCCTGTAGAGTAATTGGTAGTAGACAGAGGGCATTGAGTGAATAAGAGTTCTCTATCAAAAAGGGGAAACCCCATCCTTCAGAAGATGCTTTTATTAAAACTGGGTGACATCTATAAGGGGACAGTACAAAAAAAAATTTTGGTCCATGAAAAAACATAATATTCAGTTAATAAAAAGTTATCTGCAACAGGAACACTGCCTAAGTGGTGGGAGGAAGGCCCGTGTCTGAGCTTCCTTCATGTGTGGGACCAGGGCTCAGCTGCCTTCCCCCAACAGAGGTTTGTGAGGTGTTATTGTAATAGTGTAAGGGAAGCTTTTCAGAGGGATAATGGGGAGATTCCACTGCCATCCGATGTGGAGTAGACATGGAGGAGGGTGCACTCGCAGGAGCCTGAGGAGGGGTGGGGAGGCAGGAGTCTGTCAGTTCTGTGGGATTTTGGAGCTGATACCAAACCCAACGCTCCTTCTGTACCTGCTGCTCTCCCACCCTGCTGTGTTGAGTCTGCGAGCCTGAGATATGCTAACTTAAAGGAAATATTCAACCTGGAAAAGGAACATGGGGCTTTCCCGGAAGGATGCAAGACCATCTCAGCTCCACTGGGCCAGACCCCTGGCCCTGCTGCCTACCTGAGGGGCTGAAGAATTTCAATTGGGATCAGGGCTAGAGAGAGTCACAAACCCAACAAAGAGCCGCTCTCCAGCCCTGGGCTCTCTCATTGCCCAATGTCCCCAGGACCCACTATGGGATACTAATTAAAGGGGGCAAGGGACAAGGAAACAGATGGCCCAGGGCTTTTATTCATTAGGTCTGAGGGATCTCTCTCTACTAGGGAAAAGGTGGACTGGGAGAGTTGGTGGCCACATCTCCAAGCAATAGCTAGAAGGAATGGATGCCTTTGCTGGCAGTGACAACACACAGGGGAATGGATGTGGGGAAAGGCAGGGCTCCCAGCCCAAATGCCCTGGCTTAGGAGGAATCCTAAAAAAAAGCAGCAGCTATTGGGAGTGTGCCAGGTAGGACCAGCTGTCAGGGAACAAACTCTTAATACTGATGTGAATCCCTACATGGGGGACTCAGGGAAGAGCTAAACCAGCAGGCCATTCCTAGGAACACAGCCTAGGGCTCAAATAGGTCAAGTGGTCTAAAAGTTCCTGTGGGTCCCAGAACATCCCATTAAGAGAAGAGTTTGTATCAAACTAATAAAAGGAAAGAAAATGGGATTCTATATAGGAACAATCAAAACCCAACTAACTTATAGAATGCCCCCCAGTCCAAATCTGGGAAAAGGGGCTACAGCCCCTTAATCTGGGGTCACATAAGGGCAAGATGAGTTTAGTTGTTTCTCTTAAAGATCACTTGGCCTTAGGCCCAATCCATTCAGAGCATTGATTACCACTATAAGTTCTCTTACTAATTAATACTAACTAGAGGTCCTATGTAGACCAGGAAAAGGGAGAGGCACATGGGAGTTTTTGTGAGGCAAAGGGGAGTTTGAGAGACTGGGGAGGAGAGAATATTTTCTCTTGAGACAGAAATGTGGGACCCTCTTCATCTTGATGTCATCCTTCAACCAGCAGCTTCCTCAGGGGACCCCCAAGCAAGACTAGGGCAGGTGCTATGGGGAGGCATGAGAGCCTAAACGAAGAATTGGTGTGGCCGGGCTGAGGATGGAGGAGGGCCCTTATGTATTTCGGATGCCCAAGGCCTGCTCCAGTTCCTGACGTCTCTGTTGCACCTGGGAGGGAAAGGAGAGGGAGGCTAGGGGCAAGCAGGTCTCTAGGCTGGGACCTGACACCCCTGACTTCCACTAGGGAAGCAACAGGCCCAGGCCCCTTCTTCCTTGTCAGTTCTCTTTTGGTTTTCTCGGGTACCTACCTTAGAGTAGAAGTATCTGCACACAGCCTCCTGAGCCCATGGCTGGAAGTAGAACTCAGCTCGGCGTTCCTCTTCCGGATTACCCACTACATCAGTCATGGTCTAGAGAAGTGTAGACTCCTTCTTAGTTTAAGCCATCACCTGACACTTGGGTTATTTGTTACAGCCTCACTGGTGCACACTCCTTGACTTCAAACTAGAGTAAGAATTCTTAAATACTATTCATCTTGTCATTCTCATACTCAAACATCTTGAATGGCTCATTATTTTTAATTCTATCATCTAAACATCTCTTCCTAATTTTCAAAGGACTTCTCTATAACCAACCTACCCAACCTTATTTTACTTATTACCTATTTTAGACAGGTTAATCTCTGAACTATCCCACAGATCTCACAGTGGTCAGACTTGGTCCACAGTCCCGCCTTCTTTTGAATGCTCTTCCACTCCCAATACAAACTCAATTTATCCTGTAAGACCTAGACCATGTTCTATTTTTCCCATGAGGCATCCCTGACTAACCCAACCTTCTTTCATCTCATTCTCCTCTGAATTCCTAGGACAATTCACATTTACATAAAGCTTTAAGATTTTCAAAGTGCTTCACTCACAACAATCTCTACCACTTAATTTTATACTGTTTTGCGTTTATTGCTGTTGCTTTACATATATGGATTATGCCTCTCCAGGTAGAGCAAGAACCACACTGAATACTTCTACTGTCACCCATGGCACCTAGCAGTGCTGGCTTCATAGCAGGCAACTCAATAATATCTGTTAATTGTCTAATTCCTGGCCTAAAATTAAAGAGCATGAAATCTTTAGAACTGATCCCCATAGCTAACTCTCCTCTTCCTATCCTAGAAGAAATGAGGTACATTTGTGATTCCTGTCTGAATGTGTTACCTTCAGATCCCGGCACTGGGACTGAAGCCAGTCATTGATGAAGCCTTGGGGATCTCTTGCAAAACTCAGCATGAACTCTCTCTGGGTTTTCAGTTGGTTGATGGTCTCTATTGTCTCATGGATCTAAAGATAAGGATATGCTTAAAACAGGCTGGATTTAGGAAGACTATGTTTTTTCTTATGAATAACACCTTTTTTGTATAGTGCTTGACAGCTTACAAAATACACAATATTTCCTTTGATCTCACAACAAGCAAATGGGGCAGATGGTACAAGTCCCACTTTACAGATTAGGGAAACTGAAGGTCAGAGATGTGAAATGATTTCATATATGCAAGGCCAGACATTCAAGAAGTAGCAAAATCAAGATTACAACACAGGTCTTCTGACCTTAGCTGAGAGCACTTTTTCTTATACTATGATTGCTCTCCAAGGTTTAAAGGCAGTTGCTCCTTCATGATTTCCAAACTTTGATAGTCTGCTGGAGAGCATTACCCAGCTATGTACACAGTGAACCTTCAATCCACCGCTGTCACAACAAAATTTGAAGCAGAGAAGTCTGTAGAGTGGTCTTGAAGTCTATGAAGAGGCAAACCTGGCCTCGTACCTTTGGCTAGAAGGCCCGTGGCACCCAAAGTCCCTGGATAGAAGCTCCTACCTTGTTGTCTAGAGCAGCAATTTCCTGCTGGCTTGCAGTAGATAGCAAGAAGGAGTTCATCTGAGTCTTGAGGGTATCATCCACTTCCACATCAATGTCATAACAGGCAGTCTTCTTCTGGTCATTGGGGTCAACGCTGGGCGAGAAATCACAGTGGTGTGATGAAGGGAATGCCTCAAAAAATTCAGAAACTGAGGTCCAAAAAGATGCTCCTAATTCTGCATCTCTGAGCTCAGAACAGTCTAGCTTTTAGTGATCCAATTCACACGACTCAGGCATTGTTTGCAGAACCTTGGGTTACATGCTGGATAATGGTACCCCAGTGGGAGAGAAATAGAACCAAACTGAAGCAATGAAACCTGGAAAATAGTCCCAGCCTCAACTATAGAAAAAAGGTACTTTAAGGCTACAAGGCTCTGGAGATGCCCTCCGCATTCAACATCTGTCCAAGAATGAAAGGGGAAAATGGAGAAAGTGCCAAACTTCAGCTCCTGCCTTCTCATTACAGGAAAAAGAAGGCTCGAATCCTCCCACCCTCCAGTCCCTCACTCTTCAGCAAAGAAATTGTCTTGTCTTGTTGCTACCATGCCCCCACCTGATGACGTGATTAATGATGATGGGCTCTGGTGGCATAAGCAAGGCATGGAGCCGCTGGGGGATCTCTGAGAACTTCATCCGTTGTGACTCGAATATCTACAAGAAGAAGCAATTTAAGGCTGAGGATAAATAGGGATATCAGCCAGAACACAGTGAACTCTAACTGAAGAGCAGAATCCTCACTCACCTGCTGGAGGTATTTGTCACAGATAACAAACTCCCGTTCATGGGGATCCTGAAGCTTATGAGTTTTGATGTACTGCCACAGTGCTTGAATAATCACTGGACGTGTCTGGGTATGAATACCCAAAAGCCGGGCCAGGCGGGGATCCAATTTAAACTGAGGAGGCTACAGAGACACAAGGGTAACAGGAAAATGTGAAGAAATAAGTCAAGCCTCTTTGTACCTTCAAAAACTTGGGAGAGATGGTTGAGGAAAAGATGACTCATAGTTTACCTAGAACTATGAATAGGTGACGAGATGGGCCTATGAAAAAAGGACTCTTCCCCCCACAATACCTGGTAATCTAGCATCAGCAAAACAGTGCAACGAACATTTACATCTCCTGGCCGCTTCACCTGGAAGCCATCTGTCTCTTGAGTGGTAGCAGTCCTGTGCCACTAGAGAGAGAAATGTATTAGGGGCTGCTCTCCCAAAAGAAGAACAGCGATAATGTCTTTTGGGGATTTTTTACACTGCAGTCACTTCCCAGAAAACTGCTTCTGTTAATAATTATATTCAGATCAATCTTTCTGTGCTATTGAAAGGGAATGGTAATGGAGGGCAATCAAAAAAAAAAAAAAAAAACAACACTTTATTTGACTGAATTTTTTTTTGCAAAATGCTTTGCTTTTAATTTGGTCTCACTAACTTATTAAAATTTGCTTATATGATATGAGCATAAAGCTAAACAAAGTTTCATTCCCAAATAGAAAATACATAAAGTATGAATTTGCTGGAAATATGTTGATTCCATGCCTTGCTACTTAGACAGTGAGCTTTTTGTGAACAAGGTCCATGTATATTCTATCTCCTAAGCTCCTGGTGCTTGGTTATGTCTCTTGCAACTTCAATTGATATTCACTCACTGCTAGAGAGCCTAAGACCCTTAATGCCATCAGCTCTCTCTGCTCCTCATTATAGCCAAGAAGTTCAAGGTAGAAGAAAATAAGGAGCTAATTGTGTATTGACAAAGAATGAAGTGAAATAATGGAGAAAGAACTAGCATCAGTTAAGACCTGGATTTAATTCTCATCTCGCACACACCAGACATGTGATGCTGAGTGAATCATTTAACCTCTCAATTCTTCAAGCAATTCTCTTAAGACTCAAAGTTTCAGAGTTTGCACTGATCTGCAATAGCAGAAGAAAATTCCTCATGAGTACTCTACAGCAAAAGTCACAGGTTCAGTTTTTTAAAAAGTGGTGGAAGGCTCTATATGGAGTTACAGACGTGACGAACCACCCATTCTATGTTGATGTGGTGGCTATCCAAGGGAATAGCCACGTTTCTGATTTGATCGATATAACAACTAACAGGGCAGCACTTACAACTAGATATATAATAAATAATTTTTATCATAATTACTCATTGTCTGTAGAGTTAGAAAAAACCTCTACAATAATAGCTGGAAAGGGCCAGAGGTTAATGTGAAAAGCCCAGAACTGAGCAAGATGTATCCAAGGAGAAAAAATTTCTATTATGCCAAATGACACCATAAACTGTAACAATTCCCCAAGGAAGAACCATAAATGGATTTTAAAGTGACACATGATCTCACAGGTAGCAAGCAGGATGGGGAGCTGGCCTTAGACACGGGCATAATCAAGAGAATTTCAAGGTTGGAGGAGGAGGGAGTAGAAAGAGAAGGAATCGGGGTGAGCAAAAGAGAGGAGAAAGCAGAGCTTTTATATGCCTAAGAGATCCTAAATGGCAAAATGTCAAAGGTGTCTTCTAGCATTGGAATAAACAAGCTCTCCTATCTGAAATGGTAGCTCCTAGAGGTCAATGCATGAACTATAAAGGATAAACATTTGGTGTAAAGGTTAAGGTATACCTGGGACAATTTCTTTAATTTACATTTCTCTCCCACTATCTTAGGTATTCCAGACTCGGTTCCCAGTTCCCTCAGCCCCATCCATGTTACAACCTGGACAAATGAGCTACTCACTTCCACCAGGTGGTTGTCTGGCCCGTATAAATCTTTGTCCAGCTCAATCACCAAAGACTTAAAGAAGGAGGAGAATTTACGCTTCTGTTTGGTAGCATCATATTTAGACAGAGCTGACTGAAGAAGAGCAGAAGAGAAAAGTCATATTAGGGAAGAAAAATTAGAAAATGTCCAAAACAAGGCCCATGGCCAAGGAACCCACAATGATACTGGGATCAGTTCAAGCCAAATGGAATCAGAAGAAATGATTTCCAAATATTTTTATTGGAGCATGGCAGGTTGATGTCTTGGGCAAAAAAAAGTCATAGTGACATTGAAACCTTGGAAAAACAATTGGTAACATATACCTGGTCATTTCACCCACCCCACTCCCAAGGGGAAAAATACTTCTGGGAATGAAGCAAGGAATTCTAATATCCACATTTAGAAACAGAATAAATTCGAGGAGAATAAAGCCTGACTGGAGGGAAAAGTGAATCATGAGCAATAGCAGCAAGAACAAAAACAGTTTTACCAGGACACAAGCAGATGGAATGCATTTATGTATATGGAAAAGAAGCTCTGATAACAGAGCTCCAATTCTCTGTGCAAAATTCACTCAAAATAGCTTGGCTTTATAGTCACCATGGCTGAAAACAGGCTAAGAAGTAAACAATGGGACATAATGAAGAAACCATGAACTTCCCAATGAAGTGAGTAGGGTGGGAGATCTAGGGGCTATAACCCCCTCCCCCCAGCTGGTATTCAACATGAAATTATGAATAGCATGTCAAGAGAAATCTGCCTGTTCTAAATCAAGATGTGTTTTCAGCAACAGCAGAGAGGAGGGAGATCACACAGTGGGAATTAAGGATCTTAAGGATTCAGACAGGAAGTCATGGCCTGAAATGCCATATGGGGGAAAAACCTGCAAACTCACTTGATAAATAAGCCCAAACCAAGGTAATCAGCAGAAACCTGGGAAACCATTAATGGCCAGAACGAGCCGAGGGGGGAAGTGAACAGCAAATCAGATCACAGGACAATAGTGTTCTCAACACGATATGGCAGTGAAGGCCAAAGCTGTGGGAGCTGCACACAAAGAGCCATTGTCTTCCAACGCAAGGAGCCGAACGTCCCTCTCCCTGCTGCTCTGGAAAGGAGTTGTGAGCACCATTCAGGGTCCCTGGAGACCAGAAAGACACTGCTCTTCTCTAGATGCCCCCACCCCCAGTCCCTGCCAGTGTGTTAACTTCACTCACATCCTCGAGGAGCCGCCCTTCCACCCGAAGCTCCCAGGAAGCCACAGTTCCTTCTCCATCTTCAGCATCTGATTTAGCTGGATTGAAAGTATTCGAAATGAAAATACGAAGTTTCCGTTTTTGCTGAAGGGGGGTGGAAACAAAGATTAGTATAGAACTTTGAAAACAATACTGTGCTCTAACCATTTAATTCTATCAAACTAAATTGCTGTCTGCTTAGTCTCTTGGGGTGGGTAGAGATTCCAATTAGGAGAAGTGAATGGGCAACCAGCCCTGAATGTATAAATAAAGATGTAAAACAAACAAGGATATTCACAGTGCCAACTGGGTTCCTGGGTAAAGGAAGCATTTACAACAGTGACATGGAAAAGACAAAGATTTCTGATGAAATAGTGAGCCCTCCTTTCCTTTTTTCTTATTTTTTTACTTCTAATAAAATTAGTTACTAGGCAAAAGGGAAAAGGGGAAAGTTAAATGCCTGCGAGATCTATATGGAGCTTTTAATTTCTCATTCTTAGAGTGAAGAAGGTTCCTGAATCCCCGTCTTGGCTCTTTGCCCAGGAGTTTCCTGTACCTTGATAGGTCGTTTTAAGGCTTCCTGGATATCTAGTCGTTTCCTCATGATGGTCTGATCCAGTTTCCTTTCAAAAGCCAAGAGATCCATATAGGCCTGGGATTCTGGTACCAACTCACGAATCTAAAGGGCAGTAAGATATAGTGAGATAGATAACATTTGCTTTCAAACTCACAGGTGCTAATGGCCCTAGGGATACTGTGGATAGGGGGAAGATGTGCTGGACTCACCCTTTGAGGTAGAATTTTGTCAGCCATCTTCTTTTTCTTTGCACTGTTCAGAATAAACACTGTTATTAGGTTGGGATGGAAGTAACCAGAACCTGAAAATGGGGAAAGCAGCATCCCATATGAATGCATAATAAAGAGGAAAAGGGAAGCCCAGGAACTGAAAAGCTTATTTCAGAGCAGAGAAAAATCCCTCTATTCCATGGCAAACTTAAAGTTGTTTCATAGGAAAATAATTATGTTCCACAGGTTTGGTGACATACTCCCCAATTTCTGCTGCCCTTTCCACCTATGTCTCCACAAAATTCCTTTTACCCTCTCCAAGTCTTACTTGTGATTTCGATTCTGGACTGCCTGTTGCTGGACCTGCTGAATCTGTTGAGGAGCTGGTCTCTTTCGGGACTGATCTATTCCTGACTGGGCCAGACCAGGTCGAACTGAAGGGTTCCCCCCATAGCCAGGAGGTCCCATAGAAGGTCCCTGAGGTGTCATACGGCTCCCTGGCAACATGCCTGGACGCTGTAGATGGAACACAACATCAGGATGTTATAGCTGTCCAAATTATGGGGGGGAGGGGGAGGCATTGAATATTGTGTTATCTTGGTGAAAGGCTTTGGGGAAAAGAGCAGCAAGAACCTGAACCTTATGAATGTTCACTAACTGGGGCCCAAAAAGGCCAAGGAATGACACCAAGATAAACTTGTCTAATTTAACCCCAAACTGCCATTTCAGATTCTCTTCTAGCTCCTTTAATGAAGGAAGGATGCCTCCTTGTTTCCTTGTTACCTCTTTCCCTTGAGTCTCCATGTCAACCTGCCTCTCTGCTCTTTGGGGTTCTTCTCCTCCAGTTAATCTCTCTCTGACAACTAGTCCTTCAGCAATTATCAGGGTTTCATGGACTCCCCATTCCACTGGAGTTCTTAATCGTTTTCCTATTCACACTTTCCTTTATTACTTAACTCTATATCTTTCCAAGTAAATAGAACCACAGACTGTTAAGAGCTGGGCTGGACCTTAGAGATCACCATGCCCATCTCCCCGACTTTTAACAAGGAACCCTAGCGATGTACCCAGAGGTATTTAGGAAATTAATCTATGGACTAAATGGGAGCTAGACAGAACCTTCGTTTTACATATGAGGAAGCTGAGGTTGGAAGGGAGAAGTAAACTTGCCCAAGGTCAGGTGTAAAAGGGCAGGGCCGGGATTTGAACCCAGGTCCTTGGCTCTCTGTCCACTCTTGAATTTTTTTCCCCCCTTGCAGGCCTCCCTAATCCCACATAGGGAGGGACGGAGTAAGATCATCGGCCCCTAGTTCTGTTGCTCCCTCCACTCTTCAAGCTGCCTCCCCCAAGAGCATCCCAAATCCCGTTCTTCCTTCCCGCCCTCTGGGTACCAATACCAATAGTCCTCTACTCCTCCATCCTTTCGCCCTCACCTTCTCCCCTGCTCGCCCCCTCCCACCCTCTCCCACTCCTACCTCCATTAACCCCCATCCCAACCCCGGCCCTTTCTGCCACTCACTCGCAGGTTCCGCCCCCCTGTCCGCGCGCCCCTCCTCCTGCCCCCTTCCCCGCCCCCACTCACCGGATAGGCTGCTCCGGGCATCGGAGAGCGGTAGAGCCCTTGGCCAGGCGCCGGGCCCATTCGCACTGGGGGCCCCGGGGTCCCACCCGGGCCCAGAGCGGCCGCTGCGCCCGCCCCTGACGCAGCTCCAGCGCCGCCGCTCGGAGCCACTGACTGGAAACCAGCCCGGGCCGCCATCTTCCCCCGGAGCCGCTGCCGCCGCCGCACAAAGAACCGGAACCGGAACTCCCCCTTTCTCAGCCACTTTCCCTTCCCCCCTCAACCCCCCTTCAACCTCCCGCCCTCTTTCGACTCGATCTCCAGAGCCTGCCTAGGGTAGGAACTGGGAGGCTTCGGGTAACGAGACTGCGGGCTAGAAGGGGGTGGCGGAAAAAGCTAGGAGGGAGTTTTCCTACTCTTGGCCTCCTAGCCCTGGGAGGAGAAACCAGCGAGAAGGAGTCGAGGAGAGAGGGGTTCCGAATTGCGCCCCCTGCCGGTCGGAGGGCGGCCTGGCGCGAAGCCTCCAGGTCTGGGGTGCGGCGAATACTTAGTCTTAGCCCGTCCTAGTTGGAATGAATGGCGGGCCCGGCCTGGCAGCGGTGACCTTAGGAATAACTGCACTTGTATAACACATCCCCAGTGTGCAGTGCTTTGTAACCCTTAGAAACGCTTTGATAGCCTCATATTATCTCATTTCTTCTTCTGAAGGAGTCGGACGAGGCTCTCGATTTCCGTTTTTGCAGATAAGAAAACTGAGGCTCAGTGATTTCGCTGGCTAGTCTTACTTTATGGTTTGCAAAGCATTTAACAAATCTCTCGGCTTTTTTTTTTTTTTTTTTTTATTCAAACAACAACCCTGGGGAGATACGCGCTATATAATTATAGCGTTTTACAGATGAGGAAACTGATGCAGGCATGCAAGTAAATTTGCCCAAGGTCAGATGACAGTGGCTGGATTTGAATTTAGGGTTTGCCTGATTCCCGGTCCCGAAGACTTAGCTGAAGTAGCACAGACAGATCTCGAAGACCATGCATAAGCGCCTCCTCCCTGTGTGCCGGACTACATTAGCAGCTAATTGGACCTCTTTAGGGGAAAGTACTTTGAAAACTTTGGGGAGGAGTTCAGGGCTCACAGCTAAGAAATGGGGTATTTGAACTAGAACTCCTTTCTCCAAGCTATTTTTTTCTTTTAAGACCCTATCTTCCCAACCAACTACTAACTTTTACATCCGCCTTGCTCCTAATCTTTACTGGATCCAAGGTCAAGAAGACCTGACTTAAAATTGAGTCTAATTTACTAGTGTGTGTGACCCTGAGCTAATCACTCTCCAAGCCACAATTTCCTATAAAATGGGGAGATTCATATTTGAAATTTACGTTACACAGTTATTGTGATGTTCCAATGAAAATTTTCATATAGTTTTTTATAGTGTATAAAAGTTCATGTAGGTACTATTATTTAACCTAGAGCCAAACTGGTATCCATTCTGGTAAGAGTCTTTCTTGGGGAATCTCCCTCATCCATCTTCTCTTTTTATGCTCTGAAACTCAAACTCATTTTTTTTTCCTGAGGCAATTGGGGCTTAAGTGACTTGCTCAGGGTGGCACAGTTGGGGAGTGTAAAACTCATTTTTGATCCTTTGTTAGAAAGCCCTAGCTCAATAGAAGAAAGATGTTTGGTCTAAAAAGGGTCATCCAGGCCCTCAAAGGATTCTTCCCCTAGTGCCAAATCCAGCAGTATTCTAAGCATAATGCCAGGTGGTGTTTAACACATAAACTTGGTGAATCAATTAATGAACAATGAATAACAACACAGTGAGGGGAGGTGGTTGAAACCCAGTTTATTATACCAGAAGAGTGTCTCATCCACAGTCCTGCTTGCTGCCACCACTGCTGCTCCTTTACTACCTCCTGTTTCTCTACAAGGAGATCTGCTCTCTATCCAAGTGACTATCAGGAACCAAGTGTTTATGGACTCCCAGCTGTGTCTTCTTCCCTAATCCCTTCCATTCTCCCAATGAATGGGATGGAGAGGGGAGAACAAATATCTCCTGAAATTATGTCAGAAGCCTCATCCTCAACATCAGAGGCTATGTTGGCTGGGGCCTTCCCCAGTCCCCCACAAGAGGATTTTAGGATGGAAGTGATGTTTCTGGACCATCTGAAATAGTCTGAGAAAGATGAATGGAAGGCGCAAACCTATTATTTCTCAGGGGGGAGGATGGGCAGATGGTGTAACAGCATGAGCTCCCAACTCTTCCTCTAGTCCTATCTTATTACCAAGTCCAATCTTGCCCCTAAAATCTGAGAAATAGAGGTATAGGTTTGGACCCCAGGTAAGGAAAGAGAGGATGAGTAGTCAGTAGTGGGGAAAATTTGACCCTAGCCAACATAGTCTTGGGAATAAAGTACTTAGATACTATCTTCTAGCCAACTATGTATTTCTCAGTGGCTACCCTTAGAAGCTATGAATTGTTTCCCACACTTATACTTCTCTGATGCCTTATCTCCAAGTTCCAGGGACTCCATAGTTTATAACTCTCCTTGGCTTGGGTCCAAGAGGAATATCCATCCTCTGTGCTGAGTGCCAATTCTCTGTGTCCATCCCTTCCCCAAGGAAGAAAGTCCCAGTCAGAACAGGGATAATGGGACTGATGGAAAGAAAGGAAGAAGCCTTAAGGCTACAGGGAGGGCAGAGAGTGCTCCAAGCATAGAAAGATTGGGTGGAAGGGGGGGAGTCCAGAAAGAGGCAAAGCTTGTGATTCACAGCTTTCTTTATGTCCAAGACAGAGAGAGTATTACAATGCGTACGTCGTCTCCTTGTGCTTCTCAAGGGGGATGTGTGTACACAGTACAGACATCGGAGGAGAGAGTCCAATACTTTATACAAGTGGAGGCATTCAGAGGGGTTGGTAGTAGGATGGTCAGAGAGACAAGGAGATTTGGGAGGAAGTAGGGATGGGATTTAGAGACACAAGGGATGGTGATGGGTACAGACAGACAGGAGTTTAAGGAAGGGAGTATATACAGAATTATAGCAATATAGAGTCTATCATATAGAAATAGAAAATGCAGATGAAGTCATAGAAAGAAACAAATGGCATAGAGGACAAAGAATTGGGGAAGTTCCATAAGAAAATTTATGGATGTAGTCCCATGCAAGGGACCCCTGGAGGGAGGAACTGGAAGTTAGGAGAGAAACAGGTACCAGTTCCCCTCTCCCTGAGTTGGGAATCAAGTGCCTACATCTTTTTCATGGCATGAGGATGAGGGATCCCATTCAAAAATTTCTCTCATTTTTGTGAAAGGACCAGGTAGGACCAGAGCATGAAACCTGTGCCTTGTCCTGTCCCAAGACCCTCAGGAATATTCCTTGATCTCTGAAGGGGCACCCAATAAGTGTAAGGGAGGGAGGGCCAGGGGCCTCAGTTCCTGCCTTTGTGATTTACAATCGGAGGTGAGGACACTGTACTGAAAGGGTCTCTTAAGGCTAGGGAAGCCCTCCTCTCCCATTAGCCCTCCCTCCTAAAGTACATTCTCTGTCTGGGGCCCAATTTAAGACCCTCGAGTCTTTCCACTCATGTCCTCCCTGTTGGGACAGCTTCATTGAATGGGAAGCAGGATGAGGATGGATGTTCAAACAGACATAGGTCAGGCTAGGAGCAGGGGGAGGCAGCATAGGGCATAGAGGGACAGCCTGGGGTCCTTTGCCCTTTCTCTTTGTAGTTTATTTATGTTATTTGTTTTGTTAAAAATAAAAATGTATAGGTATGGGAGGGCAAGGGAGTAGAGAAGGGCACTGGACTCAGGACCCCCTTCCACCAGTTCTAGAAAAAGACTTTGAAGAGAGTTGGGAGCTTCCCTTGGAGTGAGAGGGGCAATGGTAAGCCCCAGGGCAGATGAATAGCTTAATTCCCCAGGTTTTCCTTGCCCTCCTCTTCTCTCCCAGGCCTTTGGTATGACAACTGGCAGGGCTCAACAGGTAAAGTCCTCAAAGGTGCCTCTGGTTGGATGGTGAGGTAGGATGTTGGCGGCATATGTCATCCCAGCAGGATGGCCCCGGAGGCTCTCACAGGGGTTCTGGGAAGAGGGAGAAAGAGCAGGAAAAGAATAAGAAGACAAACAAAGGGCTCAATGGGGCCTGGGTGAGAAATATATTAGGATATGGGTTAGTGAAGAGACAAGGAAGACGGAGTAATTTTTAAAAAAAATTTCTTATCCTCCAACATCTATATCCACCCAAACCACTGAATCTTATTTATCCTTCTTTCAGAATGTTTTTTCCCCTAACATATGCCATTGCCACTATCCCATACATAACTCCATTACTTTATTCCAAGATTATTACAGTAGTCCCTGAGATGATCTCTCCAGTATCTGCCCCTCATGATTAGTTCTACATATCCATATAAGGTTTTTGAGGGCAGAAGTTATTTTTAGTTTTTGTCTTCATATCTCCAATACCGACCACAATGCCTTGTACATAGTAGATGCTTAATAAATGCTTGTGCACTGGTGAAGAGTCAACTAAGAAGTTATAATTTTAGGGATGATTGGGGATAGTATTATCTTTGGAGACACTTGAAGGGAAGAGTAGATAGACAATACTGTGATCCCAATGAGACCAGTAGGGAATTAAAGGAGGAAAGAGACTAGAGGAAATTGGTGTATATTAGTGAGGAGGGAGGGGAAAGGGCATCTAATTCAGGGTCTCTTACATGTCGCTTGACATCATCCAGACTGAGGGCTACACCCTTGTCTGCACTGTTCCTTTTAGACTCTTTCTGGCACCTGCCCCGACGGCACAGCTTGTGCTTAATCACCTGGAAGAAAGAGAAAAGACCTGCAATGGGGATGGAGGTGTAGCCAGCACCACCCATCTTGGATGCCCAAGCACATCATCCTCTACCAAGTCCCCTTCCCAATGTCTAGCATCCCCATGCCCATCCCTTTTTCCATCTGTTGCTCCCTTAT
The DNA here is from genome assembly GCF_016432865.1 of Antechinus flavipes. NCBI lineage: Eukaryota > Metazoa > Chordata > Mammalia > Dasyuromorphia > Dasyuridae > Antechinus > Antechinus flavipes. The sequence goes on from NC_067402.1 coordinate 227,986,460, forward strand.
TACCTCATAAGCATAGTCGAAGAGCTCCAGAACAGTGAGAATGCTTGCTCCAATGAACAATCCCATTTGACCTCCAATGTCACCTAAATAGGGAGGCCACCAGGCCCATAGAATCCAGGGCAAAGCAGTGGGATAAGGCATAGGGTTACTGGAGTTGGGCAGAGTGGGTTGAATCAGGAAGCTATCAATGGAATTGGAGAGGGATCCATGGAGTTGGGAAAGGGTCAATGGTGTTAGAAATACTCTTCTAGAATTGGGACAGGGGCTGGCAATTAAGAGCATGCAAGTTCAAAATAATATTCAAGTCAACTTTTAGTGTATCTGCCTCAGCCAAAAAAGTTCCCAGAAAACACCTATTTCACAAGCATGAATAAGCATTCATAACTTGCCCTTACTCTAATCACAATAGCTAACAAACTTCATTCTACTCAGCATGTTAGGAGAATAAAGGTTAAAACTACTTGTGAAAGTAGTACCATCAATAGGGACAGGGAGAGGTAATGGAGGTCTAGACGAGAGCAGTAAGGACAGACAAGACTATGAAATTGGCTTGAACTCTCTGCTTTAGGATTAGAGAATTAAACTAGCCTTGACTGATAGACCAGTTGGCAATTCCCCCAGTAGCTCACCCAGGAGTCCTGCAATCTCATAAGCTTTTTTTTGTTCAATGGTCTCATAGTTCAAGACTTCAAAAAAGATGTCCAGCACCAGGATGTTCTCCCTACAGTGGAGGGAGAAGAGTGGGGAGGAGGAAGAAGGGAGGGAATAAATAGTATGAATGATATTCTGCCTGTTTTCCTGTTATTTTTAACTTGACCCTCAGTTCACATCATCTCAAATTTTCAACATCCCAATTCTTAGATGACTCCTCTGACCATTCCTGGGTGCACTCAAATCTCGAAGATAAAAGGATCTGATTTTTCAACTCCATTCTCCAAAGAAGTCTCCTTCCACCTAGTGATGGTCCAGCCATCTTAGGCGCTACATTCTGGTCTATCTTTACATCCTACCCACCTCTCAGACTCAGCTCCAGTCCCAGCCAAGACTCTCACCCAATGTACTGCTCCGACTTGTTGAACTTTTTGGCCAGATACTTGGCTGAGGCTTTGCTGGGAATCTTGACCATGGACAGCTCCTTTCCATAGCGAGTCAGGTTACAGGGCATTTCACACACACAGTAATCCTGGTCCTTCTCCACTAGGAAATCTGGGATAGAGGTCCAGGGCATTAAGTAAACCAGGGCAGTGGGAATCACTGACCCCATTCTAGGAACACTGTTCCCTACTGCCCCCCAAACAAGTTATTTAATGGCTTCTGAGCAAAACTATGACTGGAACAAAATTTGTTTAGTCCTTCATTATCCCTCATCTCTCATGTTTCCTCCCCTTCTCTATCATCTTAATTCTAAACCTATCTTCCATAGTTAGACCCACCCTGTTCTATCCTTCTATCTTGGTATATCCATATTCAATATTTAGCAATTTTGAGTCTCATCCCCTTAAGACCCAAGCTGTCAGTTGATTAATTTTGTAAGTGCAGACTCATCTTCTAATAGGAGAGAGTAAAAAAAAAAATAGGAGAGAGAGGTAAGGGGCTTTCCTAGATTAATACAGACACATTTTCCCAAGGATCTTAAATTTATTTTCTAATTCTTCATGATCCTGATGTTTGGGATTTCAAACCAGAAAGTAAGGGGATGGTAGAACTTAGTAGGTAGCTATTTGGGGGCAAGTGGGCCTGAAATTAGTTTTATCTTCAAATAAAGGTAAATCTTGCTCCCCAGTTTTCTTTTCAATGTATTTTTCCTTTGAGACTTAAGTGGAGGTCCAAGACTTCTCCCAAGTCATTGTTTAAGAATGAAGAATTTGAAAGAAAGATTACTAGAGGAGGGGAGAGCAGAACCAGAGTTCTTAGCAATGGGGATAAGTAAGCTCACCCAGAGCAGGGTCTGCACACTCCTTATATTGCTCAGGAGTGCAGTATGGGGCATCACCTACAAAGAAGAGAAATTGGTAAGAGGGAGGAACGAGTGAGAAATAGAAAGCAGAAGACCTTCCTATATACAATCTTAAGTGTAATCTCAATCTTATTCCCTTTCAGGAGACACCAAAACTTGGCTGATCAATGAAAGGTGGCTCATTCTGACTGTAAATCTGCATCTTGAGCTGAGCCTCAAAGGAACTTTCATCTGTAACAGTAATGTTGGGAAGAGTACTTATAAAACGGAAGGTCCTTTTGATATATTAGGCAGAATTGGAAGGGTGCAAGAGACAGATCTAGAAATAGGATTGGGAAGGGAAAAGAGCCACAGGGTACCTCTATAAGTCTGTGCTAGAGGTTATTGGGGAAGGAAGTATAAACAATAGCGTCTAGTTAGTGGGGGAAATACATATTAGTCATATGTTTGTTGAATGGGAGTACTATTGATTAAGTAAATGTAGAATATTGAGGAGTTGTATGCAGAAGCAATTGAGGAGACTACAGAGAATTAGAGAGAATGTAAGGGCCAGAGGAAAGCTATGGGCCTTCAGAGAGTAGTTGGAGAAGAAGCTTTGAGGTAGTGAGGGAAAAACCCTACAAATTCTTCTAGTGGGGAGAGGGAAGAGAAAATTAGGGCTGGGGCAGACCTGGCATGTGCACCATGCGGCAATTGCAGTTTTCCACTAGATAACGTGTTTCACAATCAATTCGACAGGCTGTGATGCTGTATGAGTCGAAGAAATCGGAGTCCATGGTAACAGCTTTACAAGTACCCCAGGGTGGAGGCAGGTAGATGAGCTGTAGGGAAAGTGGGAAAACCATAGCTAATGGAGGGTAGTGGAAAGTCACACCAAAGGCCTCCTAACTAATGTTGATGAGTTTTCCAAGTCAAGTATTTTTTCCTTCATTTGGTCCCTTCCCTAAACATGAATATTTCTTTACTAATTCCCCACGGCTAGCTTCCAATCTAAATGCTTGGCCAAAATACATCCCCCTTGTCTCTTTTACCTGGTTTCTTCCTCCAACCAGACTTCTACTTTTTCCCCACTTGCTAGTTCTCTTTTCCAAGTCCCAGATCCCAACCAATAAACTGTTTTCTAATGTGTGGCTTACCCGTTGCTCCTGGCAAGCCACAAAGGTCTGGAACCCAGGAGCTACACCAAAGCCTAGCTGGTCAATGAAAGGTGGCTCATCCTGACTGTGGATCTGCACCTTGATCCCAGCCTCAAAGGAAGTTTCATCTGTAACAGTAATGTCGGGAAGAGTGCTTACAAAAGGAAGTGTCTTCTGATATGACTTCCTGATATAGTTTGCTCTCACCCTTCTATATCCTGGGAATCATTTTCAATAATATTTTGACACTGGAGTGCTGGAGCTAGAATGCTTATAAGGGAAGAAAGGTGGAGGTGACAGGATAAGGGTCAAGACCTCTAATCTTTTCTTGCAGTCAAACATCCATTGGATCTAAAAAGACCTCTACTTATCACTCTCCTCTTCTTTTACTCATCTATGATTCTCTCTCTTTTTCTCTCTCTCTTCTCCTCTCTCTTTTTTCCTCTCTCTCCCTTTCTCCCTCCCTCTCTCTCCCCCTATCTGTACCAAGGTCTCTGAGAGCAGATGGCAGGCAGCCTGAGAGAAGATGAAGTTATTTATAGAGCTGAGTGGTGGTTCCTGATAGAAAATGATGGCTGGTTACCTTGGAGAGGAACTGAGCCAGAATGGAAAAAGAGGAGAGAAAGAAGGGATAGATAAGCAAGCAGACACTGGGCATCAAAGAAATAAAAATACAGAAGAACATACAAAGTGAAAAGGAAGTTCCTTACTCTGGATACTATAGTCCCAACTGGGACAGGTGATGTCTACTTGGGGTTGTAACCTGGGGAAGGCCTAATATTCAGGGCTTAGATTTTAGGAATTGCTAAATGCTATGATAAAGGATGGCTGGGAAGATGGTACCCTGAATAGTGATGGTAATAGCAGTTGAATGCCCATACCCGTCTCTCCCCAGACCGGCAAGTACTCATCCTGTTGTATGTCCAGCATTATCTCTAGCCCGTTGCCTGTCCCACCCTTCATAGTCTTGAGCAGTGGCCGCCCATCCTGGCCTGCGTTGAATGTGTAGCATTTTCCATAGCGTGTAAAGACCTGGTGAAAAACAGATAATAACTGAGCCTGAGACCCTTCCCCTCTAAAATCTTCTTGTCTTCCAATACTAAGACAAATTATCCTGGATTTGCCCAGACTCCTGATCTTTAGGACTATTTTATCCTTCTGGACCTAGTCTCCTAAATATATATTGAACCCTCTTGTCCATACTCACAACACAGAATATTCCCTGCTCCATACACTACGATTCCCTCTGGAATAAAGTTCCCTCAAGTCCCAGACCTTCAACATCAGATCATGTCCCTCCCATAACTCCACAACTCTATATCTCTTAGCCAACAGCTAAACTTTCTGCTCTCTTCACATTATCAGCTTCTTAATATATTTAATTATAGCACAAACCAAGTTTATTACTTCATTCATCCCCATACTATTATCTCTATCACGGTTTCTTGGGCACTAGTGATCCAATCAGCAGGCACATATACCAGGTACTATATCCATATACCAATCACAATCTATTGATAATCAAAGCTATCAATGCTTTTGGCCCAAATTCTTGACTTCTTCAGTAAAGAGAAGTCTTCTTAGCTAGCCATGTGCTATTTCTGTCAAGGAACTCCCCTTGTTTTTATGCTTCTCTCATTACAGAAAGAGGTAGGGACAGAAACAGAATCAATATACTGAGCTTGATCTAGGTTTACCTGAATACCCCATTTTGATAATTGGTACTTCAGCCCTCCCCAACTACCTCCTGGGATACTAAGTACCATTAGTCAAGAAACACTTGAAAAGTCATTTCCATAGAGAGCCCAGAAGAAGTCTCTGCTCACAGATAGAAAGGCCTTCAATCTACAGTTGGCTCTCTCAGTGTTTATTCCATGACCCCCACTAATCATTCCTTTTGATTCTCTCAGGAGAGAAGCAGCATGGTTTGAGATTCAAAACCCACCTCTAATGTTTACTAGCTATGTGATCATGGGCAAATCACAATCTCCCTATATCCCAGTCCTAGTATTTACTTCACAAGGTTATTATAAGGATAAAATGAGATAATGTATTTTACAAACTTTATTTCAAAGAAATAATGTATTTAAGTCAAATATTAAACAATGTTCTCACGGCACTAATTAAGAAGAACAGTTTTCTACAAACTAGTGGTCTGTGGTTGTAACCAGGGATACTGCTATTCTGAACAGTGTAGAATCCCCAAAGGAAATTATAGAATTAGTAAAAACCAAATGTTTTTAATATGTATTTGTGTATCTGTCAGAGAGAGAGAGAGAGAGATACACCCCTTTGCCAGTCTAGTGAACCCTATGAACTCCTCAGAATAATATTTTAAAATGCATAAATGTAATCCTATATACAGAAGAAAACAATATTAAAATACTATTATCAAATTACATTTAAAAAAAATTCATAGACCCCACATTAGGTATCCCATGTAAAAAAAAAGAGCTCAGAAAAAGATTTTTTTTGCTATTGTTGTTTGCTTGCTTGTTTTTTTTTCCCTTCTTATGTTTTTTCCTCTTTTGATATAAATTTTTTTTTGCTCAGCATGATGAATATGGAAATATGTTTAGAAGAATTAGATATGTTGCATCCAGCCATTCTGGAGAGTAATTTGGAACTATGCTCAAAAAGTTATCAAACTGTGCATATCCTTTGATCCAGCAGTGCTACTACTGGGCTTATACCCCAAAGAGATATTAAAGAAGGGAAAGGGACCTGAATGTGCCAAAATGTTTGTGGCAGCCCTGTTTGTAGTGGTTAGAAGCTGGAAAATGAATGGATGCCCATCAATTAGAGAATGGTTGAGTAAATTGTGGTATATGAATGTTATGGAATATTATTGTTCTGTAAGGAATGACCAGCAGGATGAATACAGAGAGGACTGGCGAGACTTACATGAACTGATGCTGAGTGAAATGAGCAGAACCAGGAGATCATTATATACCTCAACAACGATACTGTTTGAGGATGTATTCTGATGAAAGTGGACCTCTTCGATAAAGAGAGCCTTAATTGATCAAAGATGGACAGAAGCAGCTACACCCAGAGAAAGAACACTGGGAAATTAATATAAACTGCTTGCATTTTTGTTTTTCTTCCCGGGTTATTTCTACCTTCTGAATTCAATTCTCCCTATGCAACAAGAAAACTGTTCCGCAGACTTGTGGAGGAGAAAGAAATTTGTGACCAAAGATGAACTAGAGACCATTACTGATCACAAAATAGAAAATTTTGATTACATCAAATTAAAAAGCCTTTGTACAAATAAAACTAATGCAAACAAGATTAGAAGGAAAGCAACAAACTGGGAAACATTTTCACAGTTAAAGGTTCTGATAAAGGCCTCATTTCCAAAATATATAGAGAACTGACTCAAATTTATAAGAAATCAAGTCATTCTCCAATTGATAAATGGTCAAAGGATATGAACAGACAATTCTCAGATGAAGAAATTGAAACTATTTCTAGCCATATGAAAATATGCTTGAAGTCATTATTAATCAGAGAAATGCAAATTAAGATAATTCTGAGATACCACTACACACCTGTCAGATTGGCTAGAATGACAGGGAAAGATAATGCGGAATGTTGGAGGGGATGTGGGAAAACAGAGACACTGATACATTGTTGGTGGAATTATGAATATATCCAGCCATTCTGGAGAGTGATTTGGAATTATGCTCAAAAAGTTATCAAATTGTGCATACCCTTTGATCCAGCAGTGTTTCTACTGGGCTTATATCCCAAAGAGATACTAAAGAAGGGAAAGGGACCTGTATGTGCCAAAATGTTTGTAGCAGCCCTGTTTGTAGTGGCTAGAAACTGGAAAATGAATGGATGCCCATCAATTGGAGAATGGCTGGGTAAATTGTGGTATATGAATGTTATGGAATATTATTGTTCTGTAAGAAATGACCAGCAGGATGAATACAGAGAGGACTGGCGAGACTTACATGAACTGATGCTAAGTGAAATGAGCAGAACCAGGAGATCATTATACACTTCGACAACGATATTGTATGAGGACATATTTTGATGGAAGTGGATTTCTTTGACAAAGAGACCTGAGTTTCAATTGATAAATGACGGACAAAAGCAGCTACACCCAAAGAAAGAACACTGGGAAACGAATGTGAACTATCTGCATTTTTGTTTTTCTTCCCGGGTTATTTATACCTTCTGAATCCAATTCTCCCTATGCAACAAGAGAACTGTTCGGTTCTGCAAACATATATTGTATCTAGGATATACTGCAACATATCCAACATATAAAGGACTGCTTGACATCTAGGGGAGGGGGTGGAGGGAGGGAGGGAAAAAAAAATCGGAACAGAAACGAGTGTCAATATAAAGTAATTATTAAATAAAAATTAAAAAAGAAAGAAAGAAAACTGTTCGGTTCTGCACACATATATTGTATCTAGGATATACTGCAACCCATTCAACATGTAAAGAACTGCTTGCCATCTGGGGGAAGGGGTGGATGGAGGGAGGGGAAAAATTGGAACAGAAGTGAATGCAAGGGATAATGCTGTAAAAAATTACCCTGGCATGTGTTCTATCAATAAAAAGTTATTAAAAAATTTTAAAAAAAGAATTAGATATGTTGAATCTATATCAAATTTTTTGCTGTCTTGGAAAGGGAGGAAAGGAGAAGAAGAGGAGAGGAACTTTGAACACAAGGTTTTACAAAGGTGATTGTTGAAAACTATCTTTGTATGTATTTGGAAAAATAAAATACCATTAGAAAAAGAAAGAACTCAGGATAAAAAGAGAAGCAATGAGTACAATAGAGTCAGGGATAAGAGGAAGAAGAACATCATTTCTTTGCTGATTCCTAATCCCCACCTTCAGAAGAGTGAGGGCCCCAGGATCCAGGGAGCCATGAGACACCTCTGCTCTCCTTTCCCACAACTAGGAAAAATACTGTTCTCTTTCATTATGTGGATAAAATCCAGCTAGAAAACCATATTGTCTGAGCCTCCTAAATTCTTCCCTCTTAACCCCAAATCAAAACCCATTGACTTACTAGCCAGACCTAGAAGCATGGTTACAACCTGAAGTATCCTTGACTACTCTGTCAGAAAGATTGTAATGGATGTCTGAGTCCCAGGGCTTGTGCTCTAGCCTCCAGCCACCACAAAGGTAGAAGATAGAATGAATGTCTCTGGCTGAATTTGTTCCAGCTTATATGCTCTATTATAATTATATCACCGTAGGTGTGAATCATGTAGAATAGGTGTCAATCTGGTAGAACTATATTAAGTATTAAGTACATGTACTGAACTAGAAAACTATTAATCACCATGCTAAACTATATAACCATTGTATTATCCATTCCACTGAGTTAACACCTTGTTGTAAGAATTTCTCCAGAATCCTGGCCCATTACAGAAGATTATTAGGTATTGCTAAGGCAATTCAGTATCCTAGAGAAAGCAATGAATTTGGAGGCAGAAAACCTGAATTCACCACTTAGTTCTGTCATTTACTTGTGTGACCTTGAACTTGACATTTCCCCTCCCTAGGCTCTACTTTCTTGATCTGTAGAATGGGGGAGCAGAGGAAAGGAACTCAAAGAAAGAAATTAAGGCCCTGTATATACCAAAACATTCATATAAGCACTCTTTGTGGTAGCAAGGAACTAAACATAAATTAGGACATGCCTAAAAAAGAACATGGACGGTGTGTGTGCACATACACACACACCCCTATGTAAAATATAATGTTCTGGTGTTATAAGACGTGATAAAGTGAAGAAATCAGAGAAATGTAGAGATTTGTATCAATTGATATAGTAAAATGTGAGCAGAACTGAAAGATTATTATACAGAAGAAATGTAATCATGTAAAGATTACTAAAAAGAAATTGAGCTCTGAGTAACAGAAAAACCAATGAAGTTCCCAGAGAAGAGATAATGAAACATACCTCGTCCCTCACAGAAGAGAGGTGAGGGACTATCAGGACAGAATATTGTATACAGTCTCTATATCATATGTTTTTGCTTAATTGTTTTCTTTGTCACAAGGGAGCATTCATTCTGGAAAGAACGATGAGAAATAACCTGATATGAAGGCAAAAGGCATCAATAAAACACATTTTTAAAATAAAAAATAAGAATGAGATGATTTCTAAGAGTATTTCCATTTTTAGTATTTTACAATTCTGGTAAAAGTGTCTTATTTGAGAATCTTGAGCTCTGGTGTCACTGTTTAGGGCCTAAATTTTAGGCCATCATGCTGTGAGATACTGCTGCCACCTGGTGGTTCCCAACGAGAAGTATCAGTTTATCTCTGGGCACTGACAATCTTTCTCCCCAAATCCTCTTTTCCACTCCTGATTTTTCTATCTATCTGGGATCTTTCGTTTATTCTTACGGATTGGGAACACAATAATTGCACTGCTACTAGGTTTCCATTCTTTCTGAGTGACAGAGTCTGTCCACCCCCTACTCTTCCTGTTAAGGATTTGAAGCTAGACCTTAGAGAAAGGAAACAGAAATGTTTTGGGAAGTCAAATAATTTGGTCTTTAGAGAGGATGGGTGATGTGGTAACTTTTGACCATATGAGTTGTATAGATTTTGGAACTTTTAAACTGAGGCTGGGATTTCTCCTGAATGTGAGACGCCACTAACCTGAATGATTCCCAGTAGCTAGTCTTAAGCACCCTTTCCCTAAGTATTCAAAATAACTGCAGATGGAGCATGGGAAGATCATATTCCATTACTGCTCACATATACTCTTGACCTTGTGAGACACAGAAATACACACACACACACACACACACACACACACACACAACCTGAGGAGAACAGGTTTGGAAAAGCACTGAGGCAAAAATGGAAGAATATATCTCTATATAGTCCATGAGTGTCCAAGAAGTCACTGTTTCTGGTCTTGATGCCATGGGGGAGAGAGGTGACTAATTGCCTACTCTCTCTCCTTCTTCTACCTTGTAATAGATTCTGGCAAAAGATTCTTCTTTCCTGTTCCTCTCTCTCCTCCCTTCTGTCTTCCAAGTTCCTGGGTACTGACCAACCTCAGAGGATCCCAACCTCAGATTCCCCCTTTTATGCTTCTTTTAAGCCCTCCTCTCTTCCCTTCTCACATCCCTACTTTCAAATCCTGTTCCAAAGCCCCTGAAACAGAACTATCATTGAGAGATGGACCAGGGATGAGGGTAAAGCTTACAAATCCTTTTTCAGGACCCAAACCCTCTCATGAGGTAAAGGCATCATAGAACGAGTTTTGTTGGACACAGACCAGATGCCACCTGGAATAGAAGTCATTGGGATGCTGCTGCTAATGGGAAGACAGGCCCCATGCTCTCTGGGTTGTTAGGGATAAAGGGGAATGACCCTGACTCACCACAGAAAAGTTGTGAGGGCCACAGGGGCCCCCTCGATAGGAGCAGTACAGCAGCATGTCCTCCAGCCGGTGGCAGGAGCGATTGTAGAAACGGTGCAAGTTGAAGGGCTCCCCAGAGAATGCATCAGGGCCTGGGGGAGCAAGGGGCACACCAGGGTCTTCCCCATCCTCCAGCCCGAGCAGTGGGGCCAGGTAGAGCAGGTCAGGATAGCTGAGCTGGGACAGCCGCACGGCATTGGTGTTGCAAAAAGTAACGGCTGGAAAGGCCAGCTCAGAAGTGGACACCTCATCCAGCAGTGTCACATGTGGATAGCTTCGGTAGTAGGTCACCCGATCTCCTACCTGGTACAAAAAGGTACCCAGTGCCAGGGCAAAGGCCATAGCCCATAACGCTTGGCGTGGCCCTAAGCCTCCTGACACAAAAACATGGCTGGCCCCATGGAGAGTACAGCTGTTGGCAAAGGCCACCAAGTCTATAGCTAAGCTTTCCTCTTCCTCCTTTGCTTCCTTCTCTTCCTCCTCCTCTTCTTCCTCTTCTGATTCAGATTCAGACTTCTCTTGCTGCTTTTGGTTAGGGCCCCAGCTGTCCCTTACAGCCCCTGAGTCCTCACCAGAGGAAAAAGACAGAGAGCAGAAAATCTGGATGGGCATCTTTGGGAGATCAAGGGAGAGAGATGATGACCCTGGGACTGAAAGGATGGAAGGAGGAAAGGGGAGGAGCAAGAAGAGAAGGGGGTAAGATGCCCAAGGGTGGGCTAATAGGAAATGCCAGCCAGCATGCCCCCAAAGCAATCCGGCTGCCTGTGCCTGAACCCTTAGTGGGGAGTGTCTCAGGAGAGGAAGGAGGGAGGGAGGAAGGAAGGGAGAGAGGTAATGTGGGGCGGAGCTGGGAAAGAGGCAGAGCCGTTCACTCATCTATGCTGCTGAATAATTGATGGGCTATAAGAAGGGGGAGGTGGTGCAGAGTGGAAAAGGAAACACCCCCCCACACTCCAATCTACCAGTTTCAGCTAAGGAATGGAATGGGATATGAGAAGGCCACTTACAACTCCGATCCTCCCACACAAATGAGCAATCCTATAGGATTCCAATTGTTTAATGACCAACGCGCCTTGTTTCTACCTCCCCCAAATACAAAGGGTAGGGACTGGTCCAATAATCACCTAAATCTTTGATCTAGCTCAATAACTGACTCAGCAAATCCCTCTTCCTTTTCCCCATCCCCCAAATCTCTATAGTCCAGGTTCTGATTTAAATCACTCTCAAAAAACTTTAAAGCAGTCATTTTGTGGATCGTTATCCTGATCTAGTCCCTCCCCTGAGCTCATGGTTTCCAATTTCTTTTAACTCACAGCACTTAACTAACTGCTATAGGAATAGCTAGGAAGCTTACCTATCGCTTTTCTCATAACTTCCCTCTCATTTCTCTAATCCCTCCAGTCCTTTCTACCGAACACTTTCTCCTCATCTACCCCACAACAAATCCAATTGATGTCTCCCCCTCTTTCCTTACCCTCCCTTTCCCTCTGTGGCTTTGAGGACAGCCCAAAGATCCATTAGTAGGAGTCTTTCAGTGACCACAGACTCATTTGTAGCTATTTCCCGGCATGATGGGGTGGAGGTGGGAGTAAAACCCCCTCAATCACCTAAGAAGCTTCCTGACTGCTCTTCCATCTCTCTTTTGCCTGCATCACCTCCCTCCCCTCCCCCCACCCACCATATTCTTACTGTCTTTCAGACCTCAGTTACAGAAATTTTATCCTAACCTGCAGGGGCCAAGATCAAGCTGGGAGATCTGAGAACCAAAGCTGAGTTCTACTCACTGTTCCTGTTTACTGGTCTATCCCATCCTTTAGCCCCTTCCTCATTCTCTTGGTTTTTAGTCCTTCAAACATTTATTCTTTCAGGCCCTAGACCAACATATCCAGCTTTTCCTTTCTAGGGGCTCTTAGCTCCTATCAAGCCTCAACCCACTCTTTTCTAGCCCTCTAGACCCTCCAGTCTCTCAGAGGGGCTCTGGTTACTTCAGGCCAATGGGGAGGAACTTGAGCTGTCAAACCTAATCTCCACTGCTGGGATAGTAATGAGAGTTGGGGGTTAGGGTGAAGAGAAAGAGAAGTAGGATTAATTCTTATTCTGCTGTGTCAATGTGGAAAAAGGTAGATGCTAGAAGAATTCCCAGCTCCAGCTCTGTTCTGCCTAACAAGTAGGGTTATTTATTTAAAGAGTTGTTTATTCCTTCTCTCTGTTCCTCCCTCATTCTTTTGTAACCCTTTATCTCTTCTAGCTGCATTCAGAGTTTTGCCAGAATTTTGAAGGGAAGATAGGGAAGTTGGGAGTGATAGGAACAAACTTCCAGGGATTCTCTGTATTGGATAGTGGCTGGGATCCAGGATGCCTGAATTATATCATAGACAATGTAGTTTCTTAGCTTTAGTTTCCTTGGGGACTGAGAAGGGAAGATTTAATGGAGGAAAAAGCAAATCAAAGCAGAGATACAGCAAATAATGCAGAGATGTAAAGAGATGCACAGAAAAGCAAAATAATACATAGAACTAGAAAGATGTACAAGGAGTAGATTTAGAAACATGGAAAATCACAGACATCAAAAAATACAAAGAGTTACAGAAGTAGAAACAAAAAAGAGAAAGTGAGGAAAAAATTCCTGGGAGGAGAAAGAGAGACCCTATTCAGATATCTTATAAACCATCTCCAGTGAGGGTTTTGGCTTGTTCTTCCCAAACATATATATGATTACACAATAATTAATGAACGGTACAGAAATTCTCTAATCATTTTCAGAGTGTGTTATATTTTCTCAACTAAACTATTTAGGGCAGCCATAGTCTTTTGCCTTTTGCCTTTCTCCCATGCTCTCATTCTCGTTTTCTGCATATCAAAAATTCCATACTCATCTAGAGTTAGGGGCAAGTATTTACGTTGTCTATGATTACCAGAGGGTATTGCTTGTCTCTCCCCCCCAACCAACTTCTACTATTACTGGCAAGGTTTACAGAATGGAGTTGAGAGAATTTGGCACTGAGATTTTATTGTGAGTCAGTACTAAATGAATACACTGAGGAGGAGGGGAAAATGGATTCTTGTACACACACACACACACACACACACACACACACCACACATAAACATTACTAACAATAAATGCTCTTGCTCTTGGGCACTCTGCCTTTCTCCTCACTTTTATTCCACTCTGTACACATTAACCTTTCCCTCCTATCAGAGACACACTAGCTTTCTTCCTGTATCCCCCCAACATCTGTGTGCAGAGACGCATAGCATACACATTGATAGAATACAAGCATTGCACAAGAGTGCAGAGACACTGAATCTCTCCTGCATTCTTTACCATTATCCATCCTTCTTTTTGCTTTTTCCCCTCCTTTTTCTTGCTGTCCTTTCCATTTAATGGATTCCTTCCTTCCAGATCTACCCCCATTTCCATCTGCCAAAGGTGGCTCTGATCTTCTGTGGCCCAACAGCTCTGAACTTTTCAGGACAATAGCAAGACCCATCTTTCCCCAGCTTCTCAGATAAGCTTCTGAGGTTGAGCTATGGGGTTGGATAGATAGGCAATTGATAAAGGAAAAGCTGCACTCACTTGAATACATGTCCACAATCTCATGTACACATACAATCACACATACAAAGACATACCGATAGTATATACACAGAGAGTATATGTACAATATACACATTGAACTTCAATAATGCTCCTTATTACAGACTCCTTGCAATCCCTTTTCCAGGCCTGGGAGTGTTGCCACCCCATGTGACTCTCCATCTAGAGCTTATCTCTTTAGAGCTGTATGCCTTTCAATATATCTGTTTCTTTCCATCTTTCTGGTTCTGAGCCATCAAATACAGGCAGCTCTGGGACCAGGACAGATGTCCACTGACAAACATTAATCCATGTACGTAGTTGCTTTCTCACAATTACATATAAAGAAGAACTCTCCACCTCCTCAATTCCCCAGTTATAATAGTGCAGCCCATATTTGAAATATCTAAAGTGAAGTAATTCTTTTATAGAAATTCATTTTATAGCAAATCTTCATAATAGAATTAGTATTAGAAGGGATCTTAAAATTCATTTTAGTTTAACATTTTGTCCCACAAATTAATTTCCCTTACAAAGTTACTGAAAAGGGGTCTTCCAGATCTTACTTAATAATCTCTACTGATAGAAAACTCACGAACTTAATTTTATTTTCAGATATCTCAGTTATCAAATACCTACATTAGGAAATTCTTCCTTACATTAAGCTAAAATCTGCCTCTTTGTAACTTGCATCATCTTACACACACCTCCACAGTTACACACACAAGCATATCATGTCACATACATTCTCTTAGTTACATAAAATGTACATAGTTATACACATAGAAGTATACATATGTCATCTACTGCTATTACTACTATTACTACTACTACTATAATACCACACATACAGAGAGAGTTTTGTGTGTGCTATTAAGGAAAGAATCCTGCTTTTGGAGTATAATTGACACATGTCAATTATATGTTATATGTATATTTGTTATATGTATAATTGTTAATATGTATAATTGTGAGTGGAGGTATGTTATAATGGATGAACACTGTAGAAAGACAGATTTTAGCCAAATAAACCTCAGTTCAGATTCCAGCTCTGCCACTTATAAACCTATGTAACATTAGGTAAGTCACTTAACCTGTCTGGTCTCAGTTTCCCCATCTATAAAATAAGTGGATTGAATTAGATGGCCTCTGAGGTTTCTTCCAGCTAGAGATTCTATCATCCTTCTTTATACATGGAGACATACACATATTCCCAGTCACACAGTAATATATAAAAATGTTGATATACTCTCCCCCAGTTAAATACGCCCTCACAAGCTTCTATTGTCATATCTGCAGAGGTTTATGCATACAAACAGTCTCCCCTTATTGGGTACATGTATATCCACACATAAGCACTCACACATCTCTAGTGATTATCAAGAAGCCGTACAAAGCCCTGTGCTGGCCAGGTTATGCTGTAGTGGTAGCAACATGACCTCTAATATGGCAAGATTGCTTCTGAATCTGATTCTCTAACAATCAAAACATATTAAGAGCACATGGATAAGTGCATGGTCACTCATTAAATGCCATATTTATCTGGCTACAATGCTCTCTTTTTATCCCAGAGCGAATAGATTAGGGAAACATTTACATTTAAAGGCCTTGATGGATCTTAAGGAAACAAATCATACTTCTTAATCCATTCCCTAAAGAAATTTAAATTAAATAAATAAAATTTAAATAAATACATTAATTAAAATAAATAAATTAAATTAAATAAAGAAAAGGGAATCTGGGGAGTACCTTGTGGGATGGTGTGACTATGATGAGTCCTATTCACATTCTGACGATTTTTCAAGAGGGGTTTTTTTTTTGTGATTTTAATGTATAAAAGATATGATAGTTTGGGGCATATTATGGAATGATAAAGGTGGAGTTTAGTTTGAAGTACGTATCCTCAGAACTGGTTGGTGGCTGGCTTTCTGTAGATGAACCTGCTAGAACTTAGCTAAGTTGCTCTCCTGACCAGCCTGCACTCAAAACTTTTTTTAGCTTGGAAGCTTCTGCTAGGCCTTTTGCTCTTTCGGCATGGTTCTAAAGGATCCAGGGTCATCTCCCTGCCATGATAAGGCACTGGAAGAAGTCTGTGATATGGGAAAAAGAGCCAAGTAGTGGGTAAAAGGACCTAAATCTTGGGAATGGAAGAAGGCCATCAGACATGAATTTAAATACTGCATTCACATCACATACTTCTTTACAGAGATATCCAGATGTGCATAGACAGAAACCCTGCACACAGTAATGCCAGTGGTTCTCTCTTCTGCCAGTAGTTCTAGCAGCAGAGGGAGGTAATGAATATTACAAGAAGAATCCAACTAAGAAGTAGGTGGGATCAGAGGAAGAAATACTGGAGAATGGAGTAGGGAGATGAGACATGAAAAGCAGAGAGGGAGAGATTAGCAGTAGAACCCAGAAATGCTAGCATCCAGCTTCATCCTCTACTCATCCCTGAATTTAGTGTGGGTTAAAATTATTTTCCCAACTTTATCTATCAATTGCTTAGATCACTCCCCTCAGAGTCCTGGCCCAAAGGAACTGGAAAATCCCCAGACATAGGACAGAGGCACCTACAATGTGCCAGACACTGTTTTAAGTGCTTTACAATATTATTTCATTTGATCTATTTGGTGTGTGTGTGTGTGTGTGTGTGTGTGTGTGTGTGTGTGTGTGTAGATATATTAAATATATCTATCTATTTACACACACACACACTATTCTCAGCTTTTATCAGGGAGAGGAAAGGGATAGATGAGGGAGGAGTACAGGTAGTTATACGGGGGAAAGGGGTCCCAAGAATTCTATTCTATAGAGTTTTACTGAAGAGCTGAATTAAGATGGAACATCAAGTTTTAGGAGTGGTGAAGCAAAAGCAGAGGTAACCCAAATAAAGTACCCTGCTATCATTAAATATTTGAACCCCTCATTCCCAGAATTCAGATGCTGTTCCTGCTATTTCATCTTTTTTTTTTTAATTTTATTTTATTTAGTAATAACTTTGTATTGACAGAATCCATGCCAGGATAATTTTTACACGACATTATCCCTTGCAATCACTTATGTTTCGTTTTTTCCCCTCTCTCCCTCCTCCCCCCCCCCCAAGATGGCAAGCAGTCCTATATATGTTAAATATGTTCCTGCTATTTCATCTTGAACTCTACACTTGGGTCTATCCCCTTTCTCAGGATTTGGGTCTTTTCTCTCATATTTGGCACCAAGCTCTCTTCTTTCCATCTCTAGCCTTAATTCTTAACATACAATTCTCTTCTCCCAGAGTCACAGACATTTGAAAATGTTTTCAGGAGAATCATTTCAGGAGCCTTAGTAGCAATCCCCATCCACATGTAAAAGATCTCTGGACACTCCATTAGGTTCTGTTCCTCTTTCCTCCTCTAAGCCCTTAGACCATAGCTGTAGTCTTGATCATATAAGTCACATCCTTCAAGGACAAATAATCCTGCACCCAGGCTAGGATAGCAAAAGAGATCCAAGATTCAAAGCTGCTCCTCCCCCTAGCTATTCCCTGGTTCCTGCCCCCAGAGGCACTTAGTTACTTATATCAATTCCCTATTACTTTAGCCAACAGTCTGTCGATCAATTAGCTTAGAGCAGCCACTTAGCAGACAGCAAGTCTGGGAAGTAGGAAACTGGAAAGAGAAGGGAGAGAAGGGAAGAGAACCCTCAGGATCTTCTTGCTTCCCATTATTGCTGCTCCTCTGCCCCAAACCTTTCCTCCTCCCATCTCAGTGAGGCCTAGAGGAGGATCCAGAAGGCAGATCCCCATCCCTTCTAGAAACTGAAGTTCAGACTCTCCAAGCAGTGTCTGTGGGAAGCTGGACTTCAAGGTACTTTCCTATGATTGACCTGCAGGCACATACAAATGTGGCCACATGCATTCTTCCTCATCTGCAACCTGGACTCTGGATAGGGACTGTTAATCCATTTCTTTATCCTTCAGCTGTTTGGAATTCTGTTTCTTCTTCTGCTTCCCTCAGCCTATCCTAGTTCTATTAGAAAGCAGGAGTTCCCTTCTATGAGTTCCATAGGCCAGGCATTCACCATCACAGTCTAGATCCTGAGACAAGCCCAGTTTGAGGTTTTAAACTACACACTGGGAAAGGTTGGGACAAGATCCTTCTGGGAGAGAAGTGTGTGTTGGGTGTTTGTAAGGAAGGGGAGGGGGATTCATAAAAAAATGGTGTAAGAGCCTCAGGGTGGGGATTGCCCCATAGATTATAGTACCACATTAAACCACATTAACTAACCCTGAGCTTCTGTCCCATCCCACTCCACTCCTCTGAAAGCTTTTATCTTTTTGTTTTAAGCCCATTTTCTTTCTGCCCCAGTTCTTGTTCCTCATAATACTTCTCTGTCCTTCTGCTAGTCCCTTTTTGGCCCAAGGTCCCTATATTCCCCTCCTACTATACCTCTGGTGAAAGTTTCTGAATCCAGATTTGAGTAGATGAGGGGTGGAAGCTGGGGGGAAGGGCAAGGCATCTGTACAAACCAGGCACTTATTTATGATTCCTCCCTCTCCCCCCGCCCCATCATTTCTGCGTTGTTCAGCATTCTATCCACATCAGCCTCTCCCACTGCCAGGGACAAATGAGGTACAGCTGGGCACTGAGGCCCTGGCTGCAGCTGCTCTTGCTCCCCCTGCCACACCCCCTCCCCCCAGCATTAGCCCGCAGCTGCTTCTCCGTAACACCCCTTCCCTCACTCCATGCCCCTTCTCTTCCCCAAACCCCAGCCCCTCACCCAGGGTAAGGGGAGCCTGGGAGACCGGGATCACAGACCCCATTGCCCTGGCAACTGATCACCTAGTCAAAGGAAAGGAGGTCAAGAGAATAAGGGGACTTGGAGTTAGGCTTTTGCGTTCACTTTTTAGGAGAACTGCCAATGGAAACTTGAGAAGAAAATTGGTGAGATTTCTAGGCTTTTGAAGGGAGAAGTGTCTCACTGAACCTTTTCCTTTACCTTCCTCGTGACCTTGCCTGCCTCTTGGGATCTCCCTGTCCACAATTTCTCTCTAGATCTGCTGAGACTTTTTGAATTCATCCATTCTCCCAAGATGGCTTGGCCTTTGCCAGGGATGATCACAAACAAAGAGGTGGCACCCCATGAATCATCTTTTCCAAACCAGGGGAGCTGGGGCTAGGTTGCATCTGGAATTCTGCAGCTTCCATCCTCTGGCTGAATTAGAGTGATGGCATCAGGAGAGCTCCAGGAAGTTGAGGTATCCATTTCTGCTTGGGAGTTTTGAGAGGGGTAGAAGTGGATAGAACATTGGGCCTGGAATCAAGAAGAACTGAGTTTAAATATAGCCTGAGACACTTTCTTGTTGTGTTGACCTTGAGCTCACTTCACAGCTGTTTGCCTCAGTTTTCTCATCTGTAAAATGGGGGTAATAATAGTACCTATCTCCCAAGTTATTGTGAAGACCAAATGAGATAATAAAGTACTTAATACAGTGCCTGGCACATAGTAAATACTACACAGCAAATGCAAGCTATTTGCTATTGGGATTAGCCCTGAGACTACTAGGCGTGTGGTGGATAGCATGTTAGACCTGGAATCTGGAAAACCTGAGTTCAAATCTAGCCTCAAATATTTACTGGTTGTGTAACTCAGCTAAGTTGCTTAAACTCTCAATTTCCTCAACTGTAAAATGAGGACACTAATAATGCTTACTTTGAAGGATTATTGTGAGGATAAAATGACATATTTGTTAAATGCTCAGGGCACACAGATGGCATTTAATAAATGTTTGTTACCTTCTTTTTCTTAACATCTTACTCCAAGAGAAGCAGCAGCCTGAAAGAATCATTTCCTCTAAAAGCTGGCCCTAAAAACAGATGTTTCCTACCTTGGGGATAGGGATCCTTCCCAAGACACTTTGTACTCAGGGAGCATTAATGACAGAGCAAAGAAGGGTGAGAGCAAGGAGAAAATAAGTGGAAAGGGATGATTCTGTGAGAGCAGCTAGGTGATACAGTGGATAGAGAACTGGGCTTGGAATCAGGAAGAATAATCTTCCTGAATTCAAATTTGGCCTTAGAGTCTTACTATGTGATCCTGATCAAATCACTTTACCGTATTTGCCTTGGTTTCCTCATCTGTAAAGTGAACTGGAGAAGGAAATGGCAAACCATTCCAATATTTTTGCCAAGAAAACTCCAAATAGAGTCAGGAAGAGCTGAACACAACTGAAAAACAACTGAACTGAAAATAGTCCTGTGTGCCAGTAGGGAGCCAAGAAAGAGAGGAAGAGGAAAAGAAGGGATAGCATGGAGTCATCTTTGTAGACTGTATATATGTGTTTGTGTGTGTATATGTGAAGAGAGAGAGTGTGTGTTCATGCTAGGGAATTAGAAGTTGCTATAGGTTGGGCTAGCCTGTTGCAGACTTCTAAGGCACAGGTTCCCAGAGGGAGCTTCTGTTTATGGACTTTGTATTTTGTGTATTTGGGACAGTCCAAAAGGAGTAAAGAGAGAATCTGACCCAAGTCATATTACGATGAAGGCAACAATTTTGATTCACTATTAAGAATCAAGCAAACCTTAACTTTCCATGAGACTTCCAAACTAGGAAATCCTCCTCCATGCTCTATTTCCTCCCTGGAGGCCTTCTTTGAGTCTGCACAGGAAATCTACTCACCTCACTTATGCCTCTAGAGTCAAAGCCAGCATCTTGTTGCAAAGAAAGAAACTCTGAGCTCCCCAAAACATCTATATTTTATTATCACTGCTCAGAATTTTCCTCATACAATATGAACTCATTATACGGTAGCATTCCCACTGTCATGGACCAATCATTTTTCAGTGTCTCTATTGAGAAACCTCATTTGGACCAACTGAAAACTCAATGTCACTTCTTATATGTTTTTGCATCTCATCTTTATGCTTTAATATTCATCCAGATCATACCAGTCCATCATCCCTTTAAATCCTCTCTAATCAAGTGGAAGATCACAGTCTTTTCCTCATTCTGTAGCTGTCCAAGGGTGACCTTATCTTTGCTGCAAATACCCAATGGCTCAATCCTGAAAACAAAGTCAGAGAGAAGAGCCTCGATAATGCCCGGGCCCTTTGGATAGTAGGGAGAAAAACAAAACTAGATTTGAACTTAGAAGGTCTATATTCAAATTCTTGCAACACTATTTACGAGCTATATATTACTTGTATAAAACATTCACTTCCTCTAAGGCTGTCTTCTCATTTGCAAAATTGGAGGTGATGACAGTTAAATTGCTTGCCTCACAGGATTGTTATGAGAATAAAGAAGGTTATATATGTAAAAGTGCTTTATAAATTTACATAAATGCTGCATTGATTTTGTTTTTGGTTCAGATCTGCAATTCCATCTGTGTTGGAGGGGGGAATCCTTTCATAAAAGAAGATTGGCAATCTTACAGTTTTAGGGAGGGATTGGCAATACTCTCCACAACATTAGTGAGGTCAGAGGAAGAGAGAGATACTCCCAATCTGCTAACTCCTTGCAAAAAAAAAATGCCATTTCCACTGTATGTTTTCTTATTTAGAGAAGTTCTCCTGACATGTTAGGTCTCTGGTGGAGAAGAAGACCAGAGTCTGAGAATGTAGGACAAAAGAACCAGGGAAAAATCAGGAGAGGTTTTAAGAAGGTTTGAATCAACAAAGGTATCTCAGGGCAGACTTGATTTTAGAAAAATAAGGTCCCCAAATGATTGTGGAATCTGTAATTCCAGCAGCAAAATTATAGTCCAGCAAACAGGACACTGGGTTGGGAGGCAGATAATCAGGATTATAATCCTGGATTTTGTCATTAGTTAGATGTCTGATAGGCAATTTGGAGTCATTTTCAAATCTTCCTCCTTGGAACCAGTTTGGTGCAATGGATAGAACATTGGACTCAGAATCCAGGAAGACTTGAGTTTTAATCATGTCTCAGATACTTATAGTTGTATAATCTTTGGTAGGTCGCTTCACTCTTCTCAGACTCAGTTCCCTCATCTGTCACCTAACCCTCAGTAAGATACAATAATATTTGTGAAGCACTTTTGCTGTAAGCACTATATAAATGTTTTCTGCCCCTCCCCAAATACAATCAGTTGTCAAGTCTTATAAGTTATCAATATTTCTTGCATCCATATTCTTCTTGCCATTGTTATGACTACCATCCTAGTTCAGGCCCTCATCATCTCACCTCTAGATTACTGCATTAAACTCCTAATTAATCTCCTTCCTTTCTGTCTCTCCTCTCTTCAATCCAAGCCACACACAGTTGCCAAAACAATCTTTCCAAGACTATCTAATTCTGAGCATGTAATTCTTCTGCTCAAGAATCCTGAGTGGCTCCCTATTTCTTCTGGGATAAAATACAAAATTTCCAGCCTGGTATTTAAAGACTTTCACAATAGATTTCTATCTTTCCAGATAAGTTCGCATTGCTTTTTTTTTACAAATGATATTCCAGCCAAAAAGGCCATTTGATTTTCTGTGAACTTGGAATTCTCTCCCATCCCATGCTTTTGCACAGTTTTCTGTGCCTCACTCTTCATCATTACCTCTTAAGTCCCCTTTTGGGTTCAACTCCTGTGCTTTTTGCTGTGGAAAATCTTTCTTTGATACCCCTACTAGTTACCACTAATTAATACTCTTCTCTCCTCAAATTCTCTTCTCAAATTCTGTGAACAGATCATATCCCCAATAGAGTGTAAGGTGCTCCAGGATAGAAACTGTTTTTCATTTTTATCTTTCTATCCCCTGTGCTCATCATATTAACCTGCACCTAGCAAGTGCTCAATCCAAATGCTTATTAAATGGAATGGAATTGAATGTCTTTGTGTCTCAGTTTTGCTGGGTATCAGAGATATTATTTGTCCCACCCACTTCATAGAGTTGTCATAAAAGTTCAGTCACATGACAGATAAAGAAGTGCTTTGTATTAGTAATAATAATAACACTCCAAATTAATTATTAGGATTTCCAAAAATTCCACTAGGTCTAAGTTAGCAGTATGATGTCATGAAAAAATGCTGAAATTGAAGTCAGGAGAACATATCCTGGCTCTGAAACTTACTCACTGCATGTCTTTGGGTAAATCATGTTACCTTTCTGAAGCATAGCTCCTTATCTTTAGAATGGGAATAGTATCCAATTACCTTGATTAGCTATTGTCATGATAAAAACATTCTGAGTCTATATCTTAAAATGCTTCATAAATGGGAGTTATTGTTATCAAGGACAAGTCACTTTTCCCATCTAGACCTCAGATTACCAAGTATGTAAAATGAAGAGATTCAACTAGTGGATTTCTAAGGTCTTTAACAATTTAGAAAAGGAAATCTCTTTTCCTTTAATGCATGATTAAGCAGCTAAGTGGCACAGAAGCTAAAACAATGGGCTTAGAGTCAGTAAGATTTGAGTTCAAATATTGCCTCAGATACTTCCTTGTCAAAGAATGTATGACCCTTGTCAAGTCATTTCACCTCTGCTTGCCTCAGTTTCTCCATATGTAAAATGGAGATAATAGCACCTATGTCTCAGAATTGTTGGAAGGATCAGTGTGGAGCACTTAGCACAGTGCCTGGCACACATGAGTGTGAGTTCAGAGCTACTTTGAGAATTACCCAATTGAGTTCCCAAAACCAATTAATTGCTAAACTTTTACTTCCTAAGTTCCATAGTCTATTCAGCTCAGGTGAATTATTGACTATTTTAACTAAACAACTAAATTCTGTTGAACATTTCATTAATATGCTTGGAAATTGCATACATCAGGTAAATCTGAGTTAAAATCTGGTTTCAGAAACTTACTATGTGATCCTGAGTAAGTAAGCCTCTGATTGTTTCAGTAAAATAATATAATAATAATACTATTTATGTTATTGTTGAGCTAATTTTTCTTGTATTGTGATTTGGGGGACCTGTTATTTACTTTGAGAAAAATAATACTTGGAGAGTAATTCAATTGTGTCATTAGAAATGGGGCAGCTAAGTGGCAGTCTAAAAAATTTATCTTTTTTTTTTTTTTTTTGCTGAGGCAACTGGGGCTAAGTGATTTGCCCAGGATCACACAGCTGGGAACTGTTAAATGTCTGAGACGATTTGAATTCAGGCACTCCTGACTTCAGGGCTGATGCTCTATTCACTACGCCACCTAACTGCCTCAAGATTTATCTTTTTGAGTTCAATTTTAGCCTCAGACTTCCTAGCTGTGTGACCCTAGGTAAGTCACTTAAATCTGTTTGCCTCAGTTTCCTTAGCTATAAAATGAGCCAGAGGAAGAAATGGCAACACCACTTCAGTAACTTTGCCAAGAAAACTCAAAAATGGGGTCAGACCCAACTGAAATTACTAAACAACAAAAAACATTAGAAAAGTTAACTTCTCTTTTAATCTAGGTGCTGATGGAGCAAGTGAAGAATGTGATACCAAAGTTTAAAACTGTTAAATATTTTAGTGGGTATAATTTTGCTTTAAAATGGATAATACTAATAACAACTTCCAGTTTGGAAATAACACTACCAACTTCTCACATTGTCCTTATCTGTGAAGTTCCTTGAGACTTTCTATTTGGGTAGGGTTCTAAGATCTTATTAACTCTAAGAGAGAAGCATAAAATTAATGAAGTGCTTTAAGTAGGAGCTAAGATTGCCAATAGCCAAAGTGAGAGAACTTGCAAGTTTGCTTACAGTAAAGAATTGAGTTTACTATCATATCCTGGGTGGCTAGGTGGTACACTGGATTTGGAATCAGGAAGACTTATCTCCAAGAGATCAAATCTGACTCGAAACATTTACTATCTAGGTGACTCTGGGCAAGTCACTTAATCCTGTTTGCCTCATTTCCTCATCTGTAAAATGAGCCAGAGAAGGAAATGTCCAACTCCCCCAGGATCTTTGCCAAGAAAACCTCAAATAGAATCACAAAAACTTAGATACAATTAAAACAATCAAACAACCTGTTAATAAATAACATGTATCAAAGTTATATCTTTGAGTCAATTTTGTAACAAATAGATTTTAGAGTCAAAGATTTTATTTTGCCGTAGGGGTTATAAATTTGTGGCCATCTCCATATCATAAGCAACTAGGTAAATAAGTTTTTCAGCTTGTTATCTTCTTGCAAATAGTTATAAATTCATATATAAGATTAGATCCTTAAAGTATCTCATTCTTTTAGGATGATATGAAGATTTATATATTTATATACAAATACATATATGTTTATTTCATTATAAAATTATAAATTATATATATATAATTTTATCATAAAAGTATAAAACATAAGTTTGTATATACATATATATGTATGTATGTATATATACACACACATACACTTTGTCAACAATTAGTTTTGGATATAAATGCACAGATATCCTCAAATGAGAGGGATAAGATAAAGATGTAAAAGTTTTGAATTTTTAATAAAGTGGTAAATTTTTAAAAAGCAACAGAATTTGGCAATTTTCTCTAAGAACTAGGATATTCATCTCATTGGCTTCCAAGTATTCAAATGGGGTGTATGGACTTTGAGTATGCTTTAATATTCATAAAATTGGATTAGAGATTTTACATGTAAAATTGCATTAATAATTGTCAATAAAGTTTTAAATTATTTTTCCCATTTTGAAGTTACTCTCTGATAATATTAAGAGACAGAAAGTTATATTTTTCCATCATAGATCCTTATTTTGCCCTTATGGATCCTTATTAAGATTCTTCTTTCAGTCTATTGATGCCATTGTCCATATCTTGTACAAGGTTCAGGTAGACAGTAAAAGCAAATGGTATGTAACTGAAATTCTCTGAATTATCAAGTGAATTATATAGATTTACAAGTTGATGTTCTATAGTACTGTTATTAATAGCATTAACTCCATTAGGTTTGGACTGATTTCCACCACTTGAACTAGTTGCCGGAAAACCAAATTTAGGAAGTTATACTAAATTGTATTGATTATTGTTACTGGAAGATTTTTAGCAGTGTTACATAAAATTTCTGCAAATAACCTAAAACTAATAAGGTGGATCTATTAGAAGGAGCCCCCTCCAGAACTGCCATAAGAACTAGGCCTAATCCACAATTTCCAAAGGAAGATGTTTCCAGAGACAAGATGACATCAGGTGATTCTCAAAATGTAGCTTTTGATCTCATGGATTTTGGGAGCGGGCTATAAGGAACAAAAAGACTTGGCATTATTTAATAGCAATGATCACTATTGTACCAATATTAAATGTTATTATATTACTTTGACTTTAGCATTTCGTGATATTTGTCTTGCCCGTAAGAAGAATATGCCTAAATTCCTTTTTTCCCCCTTTTGCTGTTTGGGAATCAGGGCCATTCTTTCTGCAACTTTTGTTGAACTGAAAGCTTTTCTGTTTGTATTAACCTTACCTGATCAAAACCTGACATGAAAATAAGTCATTTGATATTCTTCAGGTAGAAATCAAAGGGAAGTTTGAGCTTCTGAAAGTGATTTAGTTACTTGTTAGCTACCTAGCTAACTGGTGATATCTGTCTCCCTTCTCAATCAATGCATTTCGAACTCTCTAAATTCATAGTTTAACCTGACTTAGTTTACCTATAGAGTCTGTTTCATGAGATTTGTCTTTTCAAGGGATATATGAGATGAATAAATTCTAAATTTACTCAACTTTCATGACATTAAGGAAAGTGTGAGATTATGATTTGTGTGTATATGTGTATGATATATATGGTCATAGAGTACTTGTTTGCTAATGTGAGTTTAAGTCTCTTGGTTTATAACCCTCTGAAACTAAAAAAAAGTTCTTTGTGCTATTTTCAGGACAGCTGACTACTTGAGATTACTAACAACTCTGTGAGTGTCACATCCTTAGAAACCTTGACTTTAGCCCACTTATAAAAATTTGTTCCACGGCCCTTTTAGTCAGTCATGTTGTACTTGTATAGCACAAAAGAGGGAATTATAGATCTAGAGCTGCTCCATTTTGAGAATTACTCCATTTTGTTTACTTATATATGTCTGTACTCCCCCATTCACACCTGACATGCAAGTGACCCAAAATAGGATGTATCATGGTGCTCTGTCCTACAGCCTGTTCTGAAAAATAGCCTAGCCCCACATCCTACAAAGAAACAAAGAAACCCCTAACCATGAAACTGAACAAAAGGGTTATTACACCAGATTAACTTTAAACCCCAGCAAAAGGAACCTTGACGAATCACTTTTACTCCATCCCTACTCCTATCCCCATTAAAGACACGAATCCTTCCCTGAAAGATGTGATTTCACCTGAACCAGAAAGTCACCCTCACTGACTAACTCAATTAACTTTATTTTGCTTTACAAATTTCTGATCTAGTTCACTTGTTTTTCCCACCCTTCCACATAAGTGCTAAATAAATGTTAGCCATCATTATAAGTATTGATTCAGACTTAACAGAAAAAGTTGGCAGAACTAGAACCTCCATTTGAACTGTGGTCCAGAAGCCTTCCCCATGTCCTTTAACCTTTTAACCCTCATTCCCCCCCATCTTTGGCTCTATGGCTATTGTAGCCAAGGAGATAACTCAATTGGATGATGAGAGCAGTTCCTCTCCTCTTTTTTAGTAGAGAGAACCACCCTGGTACCAACCTGGTATTCGTAAGCCCTTACTCTGACATTTCTGTGTCACAGCAATGGGAGAGAGGGGTTGAACTGGCACATAGTCAAGGGTTGGGCAGGGCCATGGCAGTATGAGGAGGGTGGAAAGAGGTGCGTAGGACTGGCAGCTCCTGGAGTCAAGAAATTTAAAAGCTAAAGGGGCTAGAGACACCCCACTCATCCTGAGATACTAACCTCTAAGTGCTAAGCAACACTGCCCTCCCACTCCAAACACTGAGCAAACACTATGCTCCCAAGGCAGCTAAGATACACCCCTCCCCACTCTGAGCAAATCACTTCCACGATGAATCCTAAGCCTAACCCTCCCCACAACTAAAGTAACCCACCTGACTGACTCCCACACATTCCCAAGAAAACACCACTTCCCTCACCACTTTGAAGTCATCAGCACTGCAGACTTCACCCCGAAAGTGGCAGGACAGCAACATATCATGGATGTCATGTCCAGCTCGGTCATAAAACTCCAGCATATTGAAGGGTTTGGGCTTAAAGTTTCGGAAGTTGGCCTTGTCCTGTAGCATTTCCAATTGTTTTTCATCTGCCATCTGGGTATCTGGTATCTCATACCTGGGCCAGAAAGAGGGATTGCAACTGAGTTTAGGAATCACTTTAGCCTTGTCCCTCTTTTTCTCTTTCCATTAGTGGAAAAAAAATGGAGACAGAAAGCTGGGAAGCAACAGGTAAAAAGGGTGGGATGGGATATGATCACGATGGCTGGAGTAGAATTGGGGTAAAGGTACCATTCAGACTTCAGGCTTTATAAAAGGGCTAGGATGAAAATGGAGAGTTAGACATCCTAGAACCATAGGCTTGGAGTTGTAAAGGACATGTAGTTAGCTTGTCTAACCTCTCATTCTAAATATGAGATCAGAGTAGTTAAAAACTTGCCCACAACCACGCAGGTTATAAGCAGCAGAGCTACGATTTGTGGTAAGTCCTTTAAACTGCCAAGACAGCACTCTTTCCCCTTCCAACCATCACAATCACCCAGAATACTCCATGACCACTTGGAAACAGAATGGAAAATGAAATTCTTGGGTTCAGTCAATTGTTCAGCAATTGTGCCCAAGGTACACCTGTGACTACTAGGTGAGTCGAGAGCTCTCAAAGAGAGGAGCATAAAGAGTCTCCCTAGAGGGCAAGGTACACAATTTCAGAGGACAGTGCCAAGAGAGAAACAAGCAGAAGGACTGAAGAGGAGGGACATGACCTATATCATTAATTTCTATTCTTTGCCTCAATGTATGGGAGGTTATGGACACACTGGTCACTAGCCTTATCAGATATTTTATCATTCTTCAAGATTCCATAGTCACTAGGGAAGTAACTGGGCTCTATTCAAAGAGGTCATGGTCAGACTCCATAAGCCAGAGGCACAGAAAGTATTAACTGTGAAGTGTGTGTGTGTGTGTGTGTGTGTGTGTGTGTGTGTGTGTGTGTGTGTGTAAGGGATGGGGTAACATGGTGATACAGGGTCAGAGACAGCCTGAGTTAAGAATGGAGATAAGTAACACTGAAAGGAATTTAGCATTTGGAAGGACAGATTCAATGATAATTAGGTGTAAATAAAGTATAAACGTCACTAAGTGGTATTATTCAAGCTGAATTAGGAGGATAAGGAAGCAGTGAAGAGGATACTCAGATATAGATGGAGTAATCCTGAAGTGAAGGGTAACTCCTGAGGGGCAGGGCCTGTAGAGAAGGAATGTCTGAGTTGGGATAGAGAAGTACATCAATAGTATGTCTGGAGGAAGAGGGGGACTTGATGACTGGGACCAGGCCGGGAGGGATTGAAGGGTGCCCACCTGTTGTTGAGCAGAGCCAGCAGCTCACCAGCATGGTACAGGTCATTCTTGGAGACTCGGCTGAAGCGAAATTCGTTAAGGTTGCACAGGGTGATAGCAGGGAAAGTGAGGTGTGAAGCTGCCACTTCATCCAGTTTGGTGACATGGTGGTAGTGGAAGTAAAACTGTACACGCTCCGTACACACACACAGCAGCACTGCCAAGGAACCCAGGAAGCACAGGGCCCACAGTGCCCGTTTCAGGGACAGCCGCTCATAGGAGAAGATATGGGCCAGGCCGTGTAAGGTGGAACTGCTGGCAAAGGCCTGAATACTGACAGGCTGGACGCCACCCACCTCTTCCTCATCTGCCTTCAGCTCCATCCTATCCAGGGTATATCCTGGGGAGTGAGAAAAGGATTTATCTTCCTATATGGAGGATGGGGGGTGGGGAGGTGATGGAGAATGTAGATGGGAAGAAGAGAGAGCTAAAAAGTATTGCTCCTACTACCCTTGGAAATTCCCTCCAGAATGAACTGACTCCAGTACAAGGAATTTCCCAGACTAGCTTAACCCAAGCCTTAGAGCCTCTCTGCAGAGAATGAGGGTTCCTGCAAATGTGGGGTAGCCTGGGACAGTCTCTCTTGATGTGGTCAGCCCAGCACAAGGGATCTCTCTACAAATGTGCTGACCCCAGAATAGGAGATCCCCAAGTTGGAGCAATATGGGGCAGGAGAGATGTCTCAGATCTATTCCCAGGGAATAGGAGTTCTTTCCTGTCACTCAGGCAGAGGCCCCCAACTCCCTCTTCCCCCTTCCTTAGTAAAAAGCTTCCCCCAACCCCCATGTGCTGACCCTAGTGTTAAAGGCTTCTTTTTAATATGGATATTACATGGGCCAGTACTCTCCCGATGGACTAATTCGGGGTCAGGACATACACAGACTGGGGGAAGGGGTGCTATTTTCTTAGCTGCAAGTCTCTGTCTCTCTGTCTCTGTGTGTGTGTGTGTGTGTGTGTGTGTGTGTGTGTGTGTGTGTGTAAGAGAGAGAGACTAGAGGGTAGCCCAGGTGGAAGGATTGGGGGGGCGGTTCCCTGTGACAGTGGGCTTTCCCTGCCCCTGAACCCCTACTCCACAGATTCTCGCCGCAGCGAGGTCTTCTGCCTGCCCCACACCGCGCCCCCCTCCCCCCCACTTGCTATCTCCTCAGCCACCGCACCACCCTAGGAGCCCAGGAAGAGGAGGAAGAGCCCCTGTTTCTGGGTGATGAGGCTACCCAGGGCGTGCGACACGCGCGTTGGGGACCAACCTGGGGTAGTTCCGGGAGCCCAGCGGTCTGCAGCAGGTCTTGGATAGCTGGGACCAGACGCCTGCTCAGCGCTGAACCACAGAGGGGCTCATGGCTGAGAGCGGGAGAGCCCCCGGCCGATGCGCCGCGCCTAGCAGAGCCTGCAGGGAGCGGCCCGCCCGGTCCGGCTCAGCCCGCCCGCCCGATCAGCTCGGTTCAGCTCTGTCCGGCTCGGCTCGGCGCGCTGTGCTTTCAGCCTAGGGATCTGCAGGGATCCATCGTCCGGCCAGGGAGGCTGGGAGGTGGGGAGGCGGGGAGGCAGGGAGGCAAGAAGGCGGTCGGTCGGGTGGGGGGCGCGTGCGCGTGCGTGCTTGAGTGTGTGTGAGTGTGTCTCTGTGCCTGCCGTGTGCTTTTGTGCGCGGGGGGATCCTAGATCTGGGAAAGCGGGGATAACAGAACTCAGTCTGACTCTGCCATCATCCTTCCCTTTTCCTATCCCTCTTTCTCAAAGAGCTCTATTCCTCTGATGCTTCTCGTTCTGAGGTCAGATAGCTAAGTGCTAGAGAGGGCTGGAGCGCAGTGGTTGTGCATCAAGGGGTCTGGGAGTGAGCTTCTCTGTGTGTTGGCAGCTCAGCGTCCGCTTCCCAGAGCTGTCTCGGATCGATGGTCCTGCTCCTTGCTGCTGCTTCCTCTGGTGGCTGCAGCTGTACATACACCGCGCATACACAGTTACAGAGACACACTCAGAGAGACACACACACAAGCATAGTCACATTGAACAAAGACACAATACACCGATACACACAACATAAACAACTGCCTGTGCATTTACAACGCATATGCAAGCACACTGAGACACAGTAACATATACATGCACATATTTATACATATGAACAGTCACTAACAAAAACTTACCACACCAACACAATTTAATGTACACATTCTCGTTTGTATCTCTGCACAACCAGACACTATACATTCAAACAGACTTATAGGTACATTCATTCTCTCATTCTTACACATTTGCACACAGACACAGGGCATGCACAAACCTAGGTGCCCTCAATTCTCTGACCCTATTTCATAGTCTTAACTTGTTTTAAGAGGTGAGCCCTGTTCTAGCTGACGCAAAATGAGGAGAAAGAGAAAAGGTCTCTGAGTGTTAAATTTCTAGAAGGCTGGAGGAAAAAGGGGAGAGAAAGAGATGATTGAAGTTGAGGGACCTGGGCAAAAGAACGCGAGGAAAAAATAAATACAGGTAGGGAAGAGAAGAGCAAGAAGAAAAAATAAGAGTTTAGAGGAGGACTAAGAGGTGAAGGAGGGATAGAAGACAGAACTGGGAAGAATATGGGGTGTTGGGTTTTGAGGAGGAACCCAGAGCTACTTCAGGGGACAGTAGAAGGTGAGATATACTCACCATGGGTCTGCCCTTCACAATCTTCCTATCATCAGATGCCTTGCTGGGTTCTCCCCATCTAATTAACAGGAAAGGAGCAATCAAGGCGAAGGTGTTAATTTGCTGGTGCTCATTAGGAGCTTTTAGCACTGAGGCTGCTGAGGTCTTGATGTTTTTAGATTATTGGGAAAGAAGGTGGTGATGGGCAGAGGGAGGAGGTTAGAGTTTGGGGAAGGCTGGGGAAGGCTGGAGAAACCGGTCTGTATCCTGGAGGTGGAATTTAATTTCTATATTTCCATAAAAAAGCCTAGAGCTGGAACATGGGAAAGGCTGGAAAAGGAGAGGGAACAAAGAAGGAGCAGAGAAGTGTGAAGATTAAAGTTAAAAGGATAAGAGAGTCATTTAGGAGAAAAAGTCAGATCAGGAGAAGTGGGAGTGAGGGATGAGAGGTAGAAAAGCACCTATGGGAACTGTTCGGGAATACTGAACCAAGAGAGGTAAGGAACTCTAGTGGAGAGGGAGGAAGAGCCCAGACAATGTAAGAGCCAGGCAGAGAAATCCTGAACTGGGCAGATCATACCTCCTTTGGAATTGTCCAGAGATACTTAGAAGTTCTTTGGTAGGTGAGGCCTCTTGGTAGATAGGGTCTATGGGCAGCCACCGGATGGCAGCAACCACCAGAAGACTTAGAAATCCAGGGGGGATAATACTGGTTAGAATTCTGCAGGAATTCTTTAAGAAGATGCAAGAGTGTCTAAATCTATATGCCTGGATCCTAAAGTTTCCTGGAAAAATGACCTGTCTCAGAACATCTGTAATTTCCCCAAAGACCTATCCCCAACAGAGCTGAGTGATATATGAAATTCTCTTCCAGTGACTTCCAATAATGGGCTGCAAATTGTTTTAATTAAATGAATATTATCTAGGAAGCAATAACAGGTGGGAGGGATGGTGAGGTGAGGGAGGCCAGGTCAATATTGAGGTGCTTAGCAACATTAATATGAATCCTAATAGGACCACCTCCAATCCATTTTAGCAAGGCAAAAAAGAGTCTCTGCTTCATTCTCTAGAATAGAATCTAAGGCCTTCTATGGCAGATTTTCAATTTAATAACCTCAGCTTTTAGAAAGGTCTTTTTTATATCTTAAATCCCTCATACAACATTTTAAGGCAATTTCTTGTTCAGTCCTCACCAAGATGAATCCTGTCTTGACTTTTGTAGCATACCTCCCTCCCCCCAATAAAACTCTAACTAACTATTCAGGGACTCTTCCTCCTTCCTCCCTCCCCTTCTGCCCCAGGTCTGTTCTCTTCCAGGCTGAAGGATCCCTACTTCTTCATCTTCCCTAATTCCTATTATTCCATGGTGGGTCCCCAACCTCATTGAGTACCAATTCATTCCCTTTGAATGTGATATCCCCATTTCACCTCAACTACCTTGTGTGTAGAGGGATGAATCCAGAGGTCATCAGTCCATCAATCAAACATTTAT
The DNA here is from genome assembly GCF_016432865.1 of Antechinus flavipes. NCBI lineage: Eukaryota > Metazoa > Chordata > Mammalia > Dasyuromorphia > Dasyuridae > Antechinus > Antechinus flavipes. Next base: position 228,020,147 of record NC_067402.1, read on the forward strand.
TAAATGCCTGCTATGTGCCAGGTATTGTGCTAGGTGGTATGGATACAAATTAAAAAATAAAACAAAAACAAAACAGTCCATGCTCTCAAAGAGTACAGGCTAATGAGATACAACATGCCTGTAACTATGTACAAATAAGCTATATACAGGATAAATTGGAAAAAAATCAACTGAAAGGAGGTGCTAGATGAAAAAAAAATCAGGAATGACTTCCTGAAGGTAAGATTATAATTGGAACTTAAAGCAGTTATTTTCCCCTTCCTCACAAGGTTCTATTTAATTCAATAAATCATTATATAAATGTGAGCTAGTACTATTATTATTCCTTAGAAGTTGGGCAGATTTGATTCTAAACTGGTCATCTAAATCTCCATCTACTGTGGACCAGCAGTTACCCTAACACTTCCCAGAAGTGAGGTATATAGCACTTCAGAAGCAGGTTATTCAGGGATGGGAGAGGACCCTTGGTTCTGATTTCCAATTCTCCTCCTCCCTTTCCTTTGTCAATGGTCCCGCTCCCCCCAAGCGTGAAATCATAGGCTTCCCAATCTGTCTGCATTTACTTAATCTGCCAGCTCAGCAACTGCAGAGACTATTAAGGAGTTAATTAGTGGGCTGGTAAGGAGGGGGCTGCAGGATCAAGGAACGGCATTAGTTATGATGGGCACACCAGTTTTGCCTCAGTCATCCCACATATACCACCTTCCAGTGAGAGAAGGCAATAGAAGCAGGGTTATGGGAATTGGAAGAAGCCTCTGCTATTCTCCTCAAGCATGGGTGAACTAAAACGGGAATTATTCTATGCCTATGACCTGACTCTCCTTGTCTCACTTGCATCCTTCCTTCCTTTTCTACATTTTCTCATTCAGGTCCTCTGATTTCAAAAAATCGCATTGCTCTTTAATTCTATTCTTAACATTTTCCTATCTCCACTACTTCCCCTCTTTTCTACCTTTCTCTCTCCCTCTTCTGCATCCTGTTCTTTTCTCCCTCCCTTTTCCTTTCTCCTTCCTTCACCCCCAACTCCTGCCTCAGCTCTCTCCAATTCTGATTTTCTCTACCCTACCTTTCTTCTTTCTCTCCTATAAATTCCATATTTCTTTCCTCTTTCTGCCTTTTCTCTTCCGTTTAGTGCCCCTCTTCAGTCTCTTTTCTTTCTCCCTAATCTCCTACATCCTCCCACATCTCCCTATCTCTAATTTTGGTCTCAGCAAATTTGCTTTACAAATTGGTCAACAAGTGTGTAACTAAATATCAGTATAGTACATGTATTTGAGCAATGTTATGTCCTTGTTCTTTATACATCTAATTGTGCCATGGAGGCTTTTTGTATGTATTTATGTATGTTTCCATTGGTTGCTGCGTCTGTATGGTTGTTTCTCACTATATCTCTTTATTTTCTGTGCTCCTGATTTCAATGTCTATATTTCTTTATGCATCTCTCTGACATTCTCTCTCTTTCAGGCTCTATCCATGACAGTTGTGTCCTCTTCCACAGCCACCAAATGGAGACAGATGGTTATCGTTCTCATGCCACATTCTCTGATTTGTGGCCTCAACTTGTCATTTGTATTAATAACAGCTTTTGGGGTGGGGTAGAGAGAAGGTAGGGGGATGGAACAGGGAAGAAGAGAAACTTATAATCCAGAGACAGGCCAAAAGAGATAGAAAGATAAAGAACAAGAGTTAGAAAAATAGTGTGAAAATAAAGAGACAGAAAAATAGAGCAAAAAGAACAGAAAATAAGCAAGAGGGTAAAGGGTTGAGATACAGGAGGAAATTAGAGATATAAGTTCAGAGTTGAGAGAGAAGTGTAATGCCAGAGAAACTGAGGCAGGAGAGAGATTAGAGAGTTTTTAATATTTTATTAATGGGAGAGTATAATTGACTGGACAGGACTCTCGTTTCAAATTATCCAGTCAGACAGAGATAAAGATATACTGGGACCAAGGAATCCATGTTGGTCCCAGGGCTGGAGGAGACTGTCATCCCAAAGAATCCAATGTCCAGCGTCCAGCATTCAGCATCCAGCCTCCAGCGAAGAATGGAGGAACCCCAACTTCTTAAGTACCTTTTCTCTAAACAAAGGAAAGGGTAAGAAGCAAGGGAAAACTTCTGTCAGGATGGGGGAGGCCATAAATCTTAAAAACCCAGAGATAGGATGTCTGAATACACAGAAATAAAGATATCAGTGAGGTATCTTGGAATATTTTAGAGGGATATTGTAAATTCTTGAGGACAGAAAAGATTCAAGAGGTCTACTCTCTTGTTTATCTTGCTAACAATTTATAACTGTAGAGCAAATAATCCTCAGTCTTAATGGGCCAGAGCGGGGTTTCAGCTTAGGGGATTGAGACAGAACAGTTAAGGAAACTGAGACAAGGGAAACTACTGCAGGGAAACAGGACAGTTAAAGAGAATTGTGGCATAACAGAAGGAGGGGGCTAGAAACACAGAAATACAGAGAATTTTATTCAGACTACTCCAGGAAGTCTTTCCTGACTACTATTATTTCCCCTTCTTCCCCCTAGACCCCACTGAATCATTATTACTATCCCCTTCTCCATCAATTGCCCAGGTGCTATATAGCTTTATCCAACAACCCCAATTCTCTCTCTCTCTTTTTTTTGTTATTGATCTGCATCTTTCTTGGAAGTATAACCCATCTCCTCTATAAAACTGAGTACTTTCCCATTGCAGAGACTGGCTCTCTCAAGTGTGAAGGTGGAGGTGACAGTGTAAAGGAAGAAAGGACTTTGCTCTTAGAAAGGCTAAAGATACCATATTGGTAGACCGATTGGATTATCTCTGCATAGGCCCTTGAACATAGTAGATCCTAAGAAAATATTTGGTGATGATAACAAGAACTCCTGGGAGACATGGTTGGTCTTGGGAACCTTTGGAGCTGAAAATTCTATTTTCTGCCCATACCCACTGTTCTTAAGACATACGTACACATTATTTCACATACCAACTCCAAGCTTTCACTTGCATCTACCTGTCTTTTGCCTCGATATACCTCATATCCTATTCCACTAGCTAAAGCTCCTCTAATCAACACATATGTGAACCCTCTGAGAAACCTGCTGGTTTTTCACCAGTTTTCACCCTATCCCGACCCCCTACCTTCCCTCTTTTGAAGGCAAGCAATCTCGGTGCCCTCAGCCAGGCTCTAGAGCCAGAGGAGGCTACAACCAGTGAATAATTCATAGGGCTGGGAGGCCTGTTATCTCCTTTGCTGAGTCCCACACAGAGCCCCTGGGCTAGGCTGCCATCCCCGCCTTGCCTCCCTCAGCTTCATGCTTTATCTCCAAGCCCAGCTTGTAATGCAGCCCGCCATATCACAGGCAGTTGGGGAGATTAATTTTCTGGTTTTGCATGGGATGGGGGTGGGGGGTGGGGGGTGGAACGTGAAGTAAGGAGAAGGAAGCAATGGGAAGGTGGTAGGATGCAGAAACTGATTTCAGACTTCAGCTGCTTAATCCTTTTCCAGGTCTACAGAAAGGAGAGAAAGAGAGTGTTTGAAGCCAAATTTCATCAACGGAAGCACCCACAGAGGAAGGGAGGTGAAGGCTGAACAGACATGAGAGGCTATTTAGATACCTCTATATAGGGGAGATGTACTTGAATATAGGGTACAGGGCTATCAGTTCTTCTAAACTCAAGCCTAGGATCATACGTGAAGTTTTTGGGACTGGATTTAGATATAATCTTGAACATAACTGTGCATTCCCCATACATGTATACTTATATGTGTATATTTACACATATGAACATGTAGGCATTTTTATGCCAAGAAGAGATGACTGGGATAATTTTGTTACCAGTTATGCTCTACATATTCACACAGTTAGTCATGTTTCTATACACAACAGTGCATCTGTATGTACATAATAACTTGATTTATGTATTGATCTCTTGATTTATATATTGGCCTCCCCTTTAGCCGAGACAAATAATTACTTTTCTCATGTCACATTCTATGATTTTATAAACTCACATTTTATTTGGGCTTGAGTAATTTCTTTGGGCCAGGGATAGAGAAAGGGAAATATCAAGAGTAAAATTCAAGAGACAGAAAAAAAAAGACTTCTAAGGTCATGAAGTTAGTAACTAGGAGGTTTATTCAGCTATACCACATTGGCTCCTTATGGATACATGATAGTATATAGCAGGTGGGTTACTCAGATCCAGGAGAGGGAGATGCATGATTCCATGGAACAGTTTTGCTGGATGGGATACTTATGCTCAAACAAAACAAGGCAAAACATGTCTTCATAGAATAAAGGGCATATTTCTGACAAATTTGATGATGTGAAAGATCCTAGGTAAGGCTAATTCATCGAGATAGCCTAGTAAAGATAGAAAAGTATACCAGATGGAGCAAGGATTTAATAACAATAAGTGAGGGAAAAGGAGAGAGAGAGAGAGAGAGAGAGAGAGAGAGAGAGAGAGAGACACTAATAAACTCATCCATCTAGTGCAGGACAACATTTGGAGGAGTCTAGAAATACTACAGGCATTCTGAATGAGAAAACCCTTCAGGAAGCTCTAAAGCCAGCTATTATTAATGAACGGTACATTAATGGAGTTTGATGTTAAAAGGATTTTTGATCCCAGACATAGGAGACAAAGCCAGTTTTCAATAGATGATTACCCAAGAATACAGAGATGGAACAGAAGTCTATTGAGTGGCTGCAGGACGCTTGAAATCAGTTCAGTGTTCACTCACACCAGGAGACCAAAGTCCTGATGAGGGACTACAGAAAGAGAAAGACATAGGGAAGAAAACAGAAGCTTCATCAGGCCACTGGGAGACAGAGGTGTGAAGTTGTCAAGACAGATTGCCAAGGATTAAGGCAGAGGATAGGTTCTAGGTTTCAGTTCCTGATTCCTGATAAAAGAAGGTAGAAGGAAGACTAGAACCTGGACACCCCCATCTCCAACTATGACAGGGCAGTTGGAACATTATTCTGACTGAAATGGAATGAGAGAAATGCCTTTACTCCTAAGTCAAAGTCCCAGTGAGGAAATTAAACTAAAGACATAAGTAAACAAGAAAATTCTTAATACAATGAAGAAATACTAAGGGATAAGAGAAGCAAAAAAAAGCAAATCTAGAAGAGAGTAATTCCACAATAAGTGCAAGCTATATCATTTTTTTCAAATAATTCAGAATGAGGAGAGAAATCCCTTGGCTTGCCAGGGACATCAGGGGTATTCCTCCCTTATGCAACTGAAGCCCTAAAATCCCACCTTTATCTTTCTTTCAAAAAGGTTGTTAATATTTTTAGGTGATTCTTCTAATTTCATTTTTTTCTTCCTGAATCATAACTCCATACTCTAAGAACTAGCAGGATAGGCAAAATGCATTTTCTTTTTTTTGGAAACTCATGAAATTAAGATATATTCTGTATCTTTTGTTATTGGAAAAAATAAGAGTAAAAACAAACCATAATGAAAAAAAAATTATTCTCTAATCCTGAAGATCCCAGTCAAATCTTCAGACTCAATCATTGTACCTAAGCAATCACTTTTTTCTAGAGTTTTCCTGCTTTCTGCCTTTCATTTCTCTAAAGTGAAATTAAATTGTCTTGGAAAGGGTGTTGGGAATAAAGCACATTGATGTTTGGTGTGTGTCTCCCCCTTTATATATTGTCTTCCATTAGAACATAAACTCCTTGAGATCACAAACTTTCATTTTTGCTTTTATTTATATCCCCCATGTGTAACACGATACTTGGTACATCATAAGCATTTGAAGAATGCTAGGTGTTGATTTAACTACTAAAACCAGGTGAAGTGAAAATAAAAGAAAACGCTGGTCAAATTCTAAAAGAAACTCCAAATTGAAAACACTCACAAATATTATAGTCAAAATCCAGAGTTTTCAGATAAAAATCACCCATAGTCAAGATCAATAAATAATTAATACGTATTTATTAAACATCTACTATATGCTGGAAATTGTACTAAATCCTGGGAATGTGAAGAAAGGAAAAAAGGAAAGAAGGAAGGAAGGAAGGAAGGAAGGAAGGAAGGAAGGAAGGAAGGAAGGAAGGAAGGAAGGAAGGAGGGAAGGAAAGAAGGAGGGAAGGAAAGAAGGAAAGAAAAAAGTAAGAAAGAAAAAGAAAGAAAGAGAGAGAGAAAGAGAGAAAGGGGAGAGAGAGAGAGAAAGAGAGAAGAGAGAGAGGAAAAGAAGGAGGAGGAAGGAAAATTATTCTTAAGGAGCTTCTATTCTATGAGAGTGAACAACAAATACATACATTAGCAACACAAACTGAATACAAATTAATTAAATATGATAATTAAATAGAGGGTAGACCATTAGTAGTTGAGGAAATTAGGAAAGGCTTAATATATAAGGTCCTCCTTAAGCAGGGCTTGAAAAAGTATGAAATCCTATGAGGTAGAAATGAAGTTGGAATAGAAAATAGACCTTTAACAGAATAGAACTTTGGAGTATTCCTGAGAGAAAAAAATAGAGCTGAGTAGAACCTAAGAAGAAAAATACATTTGAGCAATGCAAAGGGGATAAAATAATGACTGAGTGCTTATGGTTGGTTGCTGTCCTATGTTCTCAAAGAGGACCAAAATGGTAATGACATTGGAATCTGACTGGGATTGATCAGACCAATATAAGCTCCCATGATGATACCCCAGGTTAAGAGTGTTCCAAATCATTATTGATCAGAGAAATGCAAATTAAGACAACTCTGAGATACCACTACACACCTGTCAGATTGGCTAAGATGACAGGAAAAAATAATGATGAATGTTGGAGGGGATGCGGGAAAACTGGGACACTGATGCATTGTTGGTGGAGTTGTGAATGAATCCAACCATTCTGGAGAGCAATCTGGAATTATGCCCAAAAAGTTATCAAATTGTGCATACCCTTTGATCCAGCAGTGTTTCTACTGGGCTTATATCCCAAAGAAATACTAAAGAAGGGAAAGGGACCTGTATGTGCCAAAATGTTTGTGGCAGCCCTGTTTGTAGTGGCTAGAAACTGGAAATTGAATGGATGCCCATCAATTGGAGAATGGCTGGGTAAATTGTGGTATATGAATGTTATGGAATATTATTGTTCTGTAAGAAATGACCAGCAGAATGAATACAGAGAGGACTGGCGAGACTTACATGAACTGATGCTAAGTGAAATGAGCAGAACCAGGAGACCATTATGCACTTTGACAACGATATTGTATGAGGATGTATTCTGATGGAAGTGGATTTCTTTGACAAAGAGACCTAACTAAGTTTCAATGGATAAATGATGGACAAAAGCAGCTACACCCAAAGAAAGAACACTGGAAACGAATGTGAACTATTTGCATTTTTGTTTTTCTTCCCAGGTTATTTTTATCTTCTGAATCCAATTCTCCCTGTGCAACAAGAAAACTGTTCCGTTCTGCAAACATATATTGTATCTAGGATATACTGCAACATATCTAACATATATAGGACTGCTTGCCATCTAGGGGAGGGGGGTGGAGGGAGGGAGGGGAAAAATCGGAACAGAAACGAGTGCAAGGGATAATGTTGTAAAAAAATTACCCTGGCATGGATTCTGTCCATATAAAGTTATTATTAAATAAAATAAAATAAAATATTAAAAAAAATAAAATAGAATAGTCATAAAGAGGACTGACTATAGTAAAGAAATTAAAAGGAAAAAAAGAAAATGTGAAAATGAGCCATTTGGGTGTATCTTGTTCAAAGAGAGGAAGGCCAAAGAAGTAGGATCGAAAACTAAATTTGTAGTTTACCATTTTTGATCCCATTCCCTTTCTTTCAAAAGCTTCTTTTTATTTGCAAAGAGGAAGAAAAGAAAGAGAAAATTATAATAGGATATTATGGACTACAGATATTATTAAACCAAAATTAATAAACATAAGCAGGAACAAGAACAAGATTAAAATAGCCCATAAAATGGAGTATAGCAGAATGTACTAGAAAGCAGGATCTAACAAAATGTTGTTTACAAAAAATATATTTAAATATAAAGATTCATTCAGAGTTAAAATGAAGGACTGGGACAGAATTTATTATGCCTCAGGTGAATTAAAAGAAAAAAATAGCAAAGGGTAGTAGCAATCATAATCTATGAAAAGTCAACAATAAAAACATACATGGAGAGTTAAACTAGGAAAGTACATTTTGCTTAAAGGCACGAAGAATAATGAAATAATATCCTATTGAATAATACTAATTGAACCACAGAAAGAAACAGACCACAAAACTGTGGATTTTTCTTTTCAAATATCACCCAATCTTTAAAAAAAAAATAAACAAAAAAGAAGTGAAAGACCTCAACAGCATTTTAGAAAATTAGATATAATCAAATTCTGACAGAAATTGAAAATAATATCTACATTAACTTTGCTTGGCATCTGTACAAAAATAGACCATAGAAATGTCAAACACAATATCCACTCTGCAATACTCTCCAGTATGGCCTGAACCAGATAAAAGGTATCACTTAAAAATACAATAGAACATAGATAATGTTAATATGCGATTTTCTAAGTTTTGATACAGTAGCAGGTACAGTTAGGTATAGTTTAGTGACATTCTATTTGAGTTTGACACTACTGTTCTAGATCATAAAATAAGCACATATATTCAGACAAGCGAAAAATTAAGAACATTCTTTACTGACCACAAGGCAACAAAAATTATAATTTACAAAGGGTCTATGAAGAATGGATTCAAACTTAAATAGAGATTAAAATAATTAATCCTAAAGAACTGGTTGGTGTTATGGGCCAGACCCATAACAAAGGATTCTTACAAGGCACTAAGTCAGTTATCTAATTTAGCATGGTTGAGTATGATTGATTTAATCCTACAAGGAGATGTTATGGGCCAGAAATTGGAACAAAGTACTAAGTGGACTTCTGGCCAAAATGGCAGAGAGGACACACATACATACTTAATCTCCATCTTTGCTCTCAGAATTTATTTCATGACAAGGCCTTGGAATTATTTATTGACCCCCCACAAATAATTACCAACAGAAGACATTCTTGAAATTCACCAGAAAAGGTCTGCTTTTGCTTGCAAGCAGGGACAGTCAGATCAGGCATGGGCTGAGGGCAGGCATTGAGAATATAGCAGGCAGTTCACACTGAGCAGACCAGAGGAGGGTGAGGTGTGATCTCAGCCATTTCTGTGGAAAGAACTTTACCACAGTGTGGATACTTTGCCCTGGCAACAAACCAGTTGACTAGTAGAGAAGCTGTAAATACAGGAGGTAAAGAATGCAACCCCGAAAAGCTAGGATCTCTCGGGACTTGGCCACACCCACCCAAGTGTCTCAGCACGCTCTTAGAGTCTCAGAGCGCAGACGCAGTGCAGCCATTGCTGTCCTGCTAGTGCCTCACTGCTGTCCCCCTCCCCCACTGCAGTCTGTAGAGGAAGCTTGGTAATACCATCCAGGCCCTCCCCTTACCCCCCCCCCAAAAAAAAAAGCAGACTGCATTTGTTTTTGTTTTTTTGTTAGTTTGTCTTCTTTGATTCTTCTCTAACAAAATGAGCAAAAAATTAAAATGGACTCTATTGATAGCTTCTATATGGATAGAGAGTAGACTTTAAACCCTGAGGAGACTAAAAACAGACTGTCTCCAGATGAATCCCCAAAAGGGGGGATCTGATCCTCAACACACAAGACTCTCATAGAAGAAATTAAAAAGGCTCTCTCAAGAGAGCTAGAAGAAAAATGGGCAAAGGGAAGGGAAGCTTGGCAAGACTGTCTGGATAAGTCATCCCACTCATTTAAACATAGAATGCATAAAAAGAAGTCAAATCCTTGAAAAATGGAATTAGTGAATTGGAAAAGGTAAACAATTCCAAAGAAAACAGAATTAGTGAATTGGAAAAAGAAAATAGCTCTCTAAAAAATAAAATTGGCGAAATGGAAAAAAATTCCATAGAACAAAACAATTCACTTAAAAACTCAATTGGACAATTAGAAAAAGATATTAAAAAAGTGAGTGAAGAAAATAATTCATTGAAAATCAGAATCGAACACATGGAATTGAATGACTGAAGGAGACACCAAGAATCAGTCAAGCAAAACCAAAAAAATGAAACAATGGAAAAAATGTCGAATACCTTCTTGGGAAAGCAAGAGACCTGGAAAATAGATCTAGGAGAGACAATCTGAGAATTATTAGACTCTCTGAAAAATATGATGAAAAAAAGAGCCTTGACACTATTTTCCAAGAAATTATCAAAGAGAACTGCCCAGAAGTCATAGAAACAGAGGGTAAAATAGACATTGAAAGAATTCATCAATCACCTACTGAAAAGGACCCTAAAATCAAAACTCCAAGAAATATAGTGGCTAAATTCCAGAATTATCAAACCAAAGAAAAAATATTACAAGCTGCTAGAAAAAATCAATTCAAATATAGAGGAGCTACAATAAGGATTACCCAGAATCTAGCAGCGTCCACCACATTAAAGGATCGAAGGGCCTGGAATCTGATATTCTAAAAAGTTAAGAACTTGGTTTGCAGTCAAAAATAACTTATCCAGCCAAAATGAGCATTTTTTTCCAGGGAAGAAGATGGACATTCAACAAAATAAGTAAATTTCATCTATTTCTGATGAAAAAACCTGGAAGTAAACATAAAGTTTGATCTCCAAATATAGAACTCAAGAGATAACTAAAAAGGTAAAAAGAAATCTTGGGAACTGTATTTCTGCTAAAAAGATATATAAAGAACACATGTATAGTTTGTTCTAGAAACTAGAGGTGGAAAGGAAATTGTACCAGAAAAAGAGTAAAGTGGGGATACTATATATCATGAAGAGGCAAAGGAAATCTATTATATCTAAGACAAAGAATGGAAGGGGATGAACATAGTGTGTATCATACTCTCATCAGAATTGGCTTAAAGAGAAAAATATTAGACATATTCGATTTATGGTGAAACTTCTTCTACCTCATTGAAAATTGGGAGGGGAAAAGTGAAAAGTAAGTGAAGCTGAAGGGAATATAGAAATTGTGAGGAAAAGGGGTAAGAGAGGGGGAGGAACTCTAAGGTGGGAGGAGGGATATTAAAAAGGGAGGGCTGTGAGAAGCAAGTGGTGCTCACAAGTTTAATACTGGGGAGGGAGATAAGGGGGAAGGAAAGGAGAAAAGCATAAGCAGGGGTTAACAAGATGGCAAATAATACAAAATTGGTCATTTTAACCATAAATATGAATGGGGTAAACTCCCCCATAAAGAAGAAGCAGTTAGTAGACTGGATTAAAAGCCAGAATCCTACAATATGTTATTTACAGGAAACACACCTGAAGCAGGGCATTACACACAGAGTAAAGGTAAACGGTTGGAGCAGAATGTACTGTGCTTCAGGTGAAGCCAAAAAAGCAGAGGTAGCCATCATCATCTCAGATTAATCAAAAGCAAAAATTGATCGAATTAAAAGAGATAAGGAAGGGCACTATATCTTTTTTTATAGCTTTTTTATTTATAAGTTATATGCATGGGTAATTTTACAGCATTGACAATTGCCAAACCTTTTGTTCCAACTTTTCCCCTCCTTCCCCCCACCCCCTCCCCTAGATGGTAGGATGACCAATGCGTGTTAAATATATTAAAGTACACATTAAATACAAAATAAGTTTACATGTCCAAATCATTATTTTGCTGTACAAAAAGAATTGAACTCTGAAATATTGTACAATTAGCCTGTGAAGGGAATTTAAAAAAATATGCAGGCAGGCAAAAATTTGGATTGGGAATTCCATGTAATGGTTCTTAGTCATCTCCCAGAGTTTTTTCCCTGGGTGTATCTGGTTCAGTTCATTACTGCTCCCTTGGAACTGAATTGGTTCATCTCATTGCTGAAGATGGCCAGGTCCATCAGAATTGATCATCATATAGTATTGTTGTTGAAGTATATAATGATCTCCTGGTCCTGCTCATTTCACTCAGCATGAGTTCATGTAAGTCTTTCCGGGCTTTCTGAAATCATCCTGTTGGTCATTTCTTGCTGAACAATAATATTCTATAATATTCATACACATATATTTATTCAGCCATTCTCCAATTGATGGGCATCCACTCAGTTTCCAGTTTCTGGCCACTAAAAAGAGGGCTGCCACAAACATTCTTGCACATACAGGTAAGGGCACTATATCTTGCTAAAGGGTAGCATAGATAATGAAGCAATATCAATATTAAACATATATGCACTAAGTGGTGTAGCCCCTAAATTCTTAAAAGAGAAATTAAGAGAGCTGCAAGAAGAAATAGACAGCAAAACTATAATAGTGGGAGATCTCAAGCTTGCACCCTCAGAATTAGATAAATAAACCACAAAATAAATAAGAAAGAAGTCAAAGAGGTAAATAGAATACTAGAAAAGTTAGATATGATAGATCTCTGGAGAAAACTAAATGGAGACAGAAAAGAGTACATTTTCTTCTCAGCAGTTCATGGAACCTATACAAAAATTGACCGTATATTAAGACATAAAAACCTCAAACTCAAATGCAGTAAGGCAGAAATAGTAAATGCATCTTTTTCAGACCATGATGCAATGAAAATTACATTCAACAAAAAGCCAGGGGAAAACAGACCAAAAAATAATTGGAAACTCAATAATTTCATACTAAAGAATGATTAGGTGAAACAGCTAATCATAGATATAATTAATAACTTCACCTAAGAAAATGACAATAATGAGATGTCATACCAAAATGTGTGGGATGCAGCTACAAAGCAGTAATAAGGGGAAATTTTATATCTTTAGAGGCCTACTTGCATAAAATAGAGAAAGAAAAGGTCAATGAATTGGGCTTGCAACTAAAAATGCTAGAAAAGGAACAAATTAAAAACCCCCAGTCAAACAGTAAACTTGAAATTCTAAAAATAAAAGGAGAGATTAATAAAATTGAAAGTAAAAAAACTATTGAATTAATTAATAAAACTAAGAGTTGGTTCTATGAAAAAAAAAAACAACAAATTAGACAAATCCTTAGTAAATCTGATTTTAAAAAGGAAAGAGGAAAATTAAATTGTTAGTCTTAAAAATGAAAAGGGAGAACTTTCCACTAATGAAGAGGAAATTAGAGCAATAATTAGGAGTTACTTTGCTCAACTTTATGCCAATAAATTCGATAACTTACATGAAATGGAAGAATACTTTCAAAAATATAGCTTGCCCAGATTAACAGAGGAAGGAGTAAATTGGTTAAACAGTCCCATCTTAGAAAAAGAAATAAACAAGCCATTAATCAACTCCCTAAGAAAAAATCCCCACGACCAGATGGATTTGCATGTGAATTCTACCAAACATTTAAAGAACAATTAACTCCAATGCTATATAAACGATTTGAAAAAATAGGGATTGAAGGAGTACTACCAAATTCTTTTTATGACACAGACATGGTACTGATACCTACACCAGGTAGACTGAAAACAGAGAAAGAAAATTATAGACCAATCTCCCTAATTGATGTTAAAATCTTAAATAAAATATTAGCAAAAAGATTACAGAAAATCATCCCCAGGATAATACACTATGACCAAGTAGGATTTATACCAGGAACCAGACTGGTTCAATATTAGGAAAACTATTAACATAATTGTTAATCAATAACCAAATTAACAAACAAACATATGATCATCTCAATAGATGCAGAAAAAGCATTTGATGAAATCCAACATCCATTCCTAATAAAAATACTTGAGAGGATAGGAATAAATGAACTTTTCCTTAAAATAGTTAGGAGCATGTATTTAAAACCGTCAGTAAGCATCATATGTAATGAGGATAAACTGCAACCTTTCCCAGAAAGATCAGGAGTGAAACAAGGTTGCTCACTATCACCATTATTATTCAATATTGTCTTAGAAACTCTAGCCTCAGCAATAAGAGTCATGAAAGAGATTAAAGGAATTAGAGTAGGTAATGAGGAAACCAAATTATCACTCTTTGCAGATGATATGATGGTATACTTAGAGAACTCCAGAGATTCTACTAAAAAGCTATTAGACATAATTCACAACTTCAGCAAAGTTGCAGGATACAAAATAAATCCACATAAATCCTCAGCATTTTTATACATCACCAACAAAATCCAACAGCAAGAGATACAAAGAGAAATTCCATTCAAAATAATTATCAATAGCATAAAATATTTGAGAATCTATCTACCAAAGGAAAGTTAGGAATTATATGAGCAAAATTACAAAATACTTTCCACACAATTAAAGTCAGATTTAAATAATTGGAAAAATATTAAGTGCTCTTGGATAGGCTGAGTGAATATGATAAAGATGACAATACTCCCTAAACTAATCTATTTATTTAGTGCTATACCAATCAGACTCCCAAGAAACTATTTTAATGACCTAGAAAAAATAACAACAAAATTCATATTGAAGAACAAATGGTGGAGAATTTCAAGGGAATTATTAATGAAAAAAAAATCAAATGAAGATGGCCTAGCTGTACCTGATCTAAAACTATATTATAAAGCAGCAGTCATCAAAACCATTTGGTATTGGCAAAGAAACAGATTAATTGATCAGTGGAATAGGTTAGGTTCACAAGACAAAATAATCAATAACTATATAGCAATTTAATGTTTGACAAACCCAAAGATCCCAACTTTTAGGATAAGAATTTATTTGACAAAAACTGCTGGGAAAACTGGAAATTAGTATAGCAGAAATTAGGCATGGACCCACACTTAACACCATATACCAAGATAAGATCAAAATGGGTCCATGATTTAGGCATAAAGAATGAGATCATAAATAAATTAAAGGAACATAGGATAGTTTACCTCTCAGACTTGTGGAGGAGGAATGAATTTGTGACCAAAAAGAACTAGAGATCATTATTGATCACAAAATAGAAAATTATATCAAATTTAAAAGCCTTTGTACAAACAAAACTAATGCAAACAAGATTAAAAGGGAAGCAACAAACTGGGAAAACATAAAAGCCTTATTTCCAAAATATATAGAGAATTGACTCTAATTTATAAGAAATCAAGCCATTCTCCAATTGACAAATAGTCAAAGGATATGAACAGACAATTTTCAGATGAAGAAATTGAAATTATTTCTAGTCATATGAAAAGGTACTCCAAATCATTATTGATCAGAGAAATGCAAATTAAGACAACTCTGAGATACATACTCTCAGACTGGCTAAGATGACAGGAAAAGATAATGACAAATGTTGGAGGGGATGTGGGAAAACTGGGACATGGATACATTGTTGGAATTGTGAACAGATCTAACCATTCTGGAGAGCAATCTGGAATTATGCCCCAAAAGTTATCAAACTGTGCATACCCTTTGATCCAGCAGTGCTACTCCTGGGCTTATATCCCAAAGAAATACTATGAAGGGAAAGGGATCTGTATGTACCAAAATGTTTGTGGCAGCCCTTTTTGTAGTGGCTAGAAACTGGAAAATGAATGGATGCCCATCAATTGAGAATAGTTGGGTAAATTGTGGTATATGAATGCTCTGGAATATTATTGTTCTGTAAGAAATGATCAGTAGGATGAATACAGAGAGGCTTAGAGAGACTTACATGAACTGATGCTGAGTGAAATGAGCAGAACCAGGAGATCATTATACACTTCAACAACAATACTGTATGAGGATATATTCTGATGGAAGACAAAGAATAGAAGAAATAGATATTCAAGAAGAACAAAAACACCTAAAAAAAAAAACCACACATTCTTTACTGACCACAAGGCAACAAAAATTATAATCTACAAAGGGTCTATGAAGAATGGATTCAAACTTAAATGGTGACTAAAATAATTAATTCTAAAGAACTGGTTGGTTGAAGAACAAATTATAGAAACAATAGTTAGTTTTTTTTTTCCTGAGGCAATTGGATTAAGTGATTTGCCCAGGGTCACACAGTCAGAAAGTGTTAAGTGTCTGAGGCCAGATTTGAATTCAGGTCTTCCTGACTTCAGGGCTGGTGCTCTATCTACTATACCAACTAGCTGCCCCTAGTTAATTTTTTAAATATATTAATAAGAATGTAACAAACCTTTGTGATGCCATCAATTCTTAAGAAAAAGTCTATGTGTAAACACACATATATGTGTATTATAGGTGTATATATGTGTGTACACACACAAATGTATGAGTATATATGTATTATAAACACACACACATATGTATATTTCACCAACAAAAGGGACAAAGAATAGAAGAAATGGACATTCAAGAAGAACGAAAATATCTAAAAAAAAAGCAACACACCAAAAACAACATATATATGCAAAAAATAGAAATTCTGAAATTCAAAGAATAGATTAAAGAAAATAAAGAGCTTTGGACTGATAAAACTAGATTTAAAAAACTAATAACGTAGTCAAAGCAATAACACACAATTTTTTTAGAAAGCAAAATCACATTACAAAAATCAAAAATGAATTAAGACAAACAGAGGAAGAAGAAATAAAAGAAATTGTTAGAAACTAATGCTGAGTGAAGTGAGCAGAACTAAGAGAACATTGTACATGGTAATGTGATGATCAACTGTAATGGCAATGATTCATAGTAATTCCAATAGACTTGGGATGGAAAATGCTACTCACATCCAGAGAGAGAACTATGGAGACTGAATGTGGATCAAAGCATAACATTTTCACCTTTTTTTGTTGTTATTGGTTTGGTTGTTTTCTTCTTATGGTTTTTTCTCTTTTTGTCTTATTTTTCTTGCACAACATGACAAATATGGAAATATGTTTAAAAGAATTGCAATATTTAACCTATATTTGATTAATTGCAATCTTGGGAAGAGGGAAAGTAAAGAAGGAAGGAAGAAAAATTTGGAACACAAAGTCTTAGAAAAATGAATGTTGAAAACTATCTGCATGTATTTAGAAAAATAAAATACTCCTGAAATTTTAAAAAAAAATTTCAAAAGAAAAAATATAAAAAAGAAACAATTTTGCACAATGATATGCTAACAAAGCTGATACATTAAATGAACTTACAAATATATATATTAAATATACTTACAAATATATAAACTACTCAGACTATTAGAACAAGAAATAGATCATTTAAACAAGCTGATCTCAAAGGGGAAAAAAAAGATTGAATAAGCCATAAATAAATTCCCAAAGAGGGGAAAAAAGATTGAATAAGCCATAAATAAATTCCCAAAGAAAAAACTTCACAACCAGATGAATTGTACCAATTCAAAAAATAACTCAAATATTACATAAAATGATTGCAAAAATAGGAAGTGAAGGCATTCTACAAAACTCTTCCAATGAGACAAATGAAGAGTCCATACCCAAACCAGGTGAATATAAGAAAGAAAAAAACTATAGATCCATATTTCTAATAAGTATTTCTGCAAAATATTGAATCAAATACTAGCAAAAAAGCAACAACAACATAGTAAACAGATTATACTTTATGACCAGGTTGGAATTCTACCAGGACCACATTATTGGCTTAACATTAAAAAGTCTATTAATGTGATAGAACATATAAATTATAAAACAACAAAAAAAATGATCATACCAATAAATGCAGAAAAAACTCGATAAAAAATACAACAGTTAAAACCACCAAAATTCATGGAATAAATGTATCTTTTCTTAAAATGGCAAATGTATCTAGCTAAGATCTAACATTATCTATTATGAAGATATGCTAGAGGTGTTTTCAATAAGATTAAGAATAAAGCAAGGCTATCCATTATCACCACTCTTATCTGATATAATTCTAGAAATATTTCAATAATAAAGATAAAAAATTGAGTGAATAAATATGGGTAAAGAAGAAAATTATCACCATTGGCACATAATAAGATGGTCTATTGAAAGAACAGTAGAGATTCATGTAAAAATTAATTGAAACTAAAACTTCAGGAAAGTAATAGGACATAAAATAAACTCACAAAAATCATCAGTCTTTCAGTATTTTACTAAGCAGATGCAGGTGGGAATGAAAGAAAAAGAAATTCCATTAATATTAAATTAAAATATCTATATAAAAATATCTGGGAATCAATCCACCAAGTTGTATTTAAGACTATATTAATTTAACTACAAAATAATCTTTAGAGAAATAGAGTGCTTAAATAATTGGTAAGATATTAATTGCTCATAGTTGGTCAATGCCAGTGAAATAATGTGATAATAATATATAAATTAATTTACAGATTTGGTGCTATGGAAGTCAAACATTCAAGGAGTTTCAATTTTTAAAATTAGACAAATTTAGTCTAATTTATAAAATTAGGTAAATAATAAATTCATTTGGAGGAATAATTAGCCACAAAACTCAAGAGAAATAAAAATAGTAGGATTGAAGGGAGCTTAGCATTATCAGAATACTACAGAGGAGTAATTGTTGAAACTATTAGATGCCTTTAAAAACAGAAAAGAAACCTAGCCATATCAGATCCCAAAATGTATTATAAAGTGGTAATGATGAAAAGAATGTGGTAGTGGCTAAGAAAAAGATTAGTGGATCAGTGAAATAGATTAGGTACATAAGACACTGTAGTAAACAATATAGTAATTTACTATTTGATAAATTCCAAAACCACGAGTTCTGTGATAGAAACTCATTATTGGACAAAAACTGTTAAGGAGGTCAATGGGACAGTTAAGGCAAACAAATCCAGAAGCAATTGAACATAGTAGCATAGTGATCAATAAATCCGAGGACACCTAATAACTATTGAGTAAGGACTCTGTATTTGATTTAAAAGGGCTCTGTATTTGATAAAAACTTCTTAGAAAATCAGAAAGTTGTTAGATTTTTGGAAAGCAGAAATTAGGTTTACAATTTAGATCAGTGTCTCGCACCACATACCACAATAAACTTTAGCTGACACAAATTAGAAAAGCTAATATCAATAACAAATGAGAAGATTTTTTTCACAGCTACAGAGGGGAAAAAATTCTTAAATAAGTGATATAGATGATTATAGATTATCATTAAAAACTAAAAATGGATAAAGTGTATATTTTGCTGTATTTGGAACAAAAGATCCGAGGTCAAATTCTGCCTCAGATACATGCTGATTTTTAACAAGTCACTTAACCTCTCTCACTTTTAGATTTATTTTTATCTATAAAGGGAGGATAATAATAACACCTACTTTACAGGGTTGTTATGAGGATCAAATGAGATACAACATATATAAAATGCTTTTCAAAAACTAAAATACTATAAAAATGCTAGTGAGATAAGTGATCTTGTGCAACCCTCCCTCACTCAAATCCAGTTCACTTGCATGTCACCTCCCCGATCTCATGGTCCTCTTCAAAAACAAAGGATAAAAAACAACAATAAAAATGCTAGTTATTATTATTTAAAAATTTAATTACATAAAATTTATAAAGCTTTTTTCACAAGGTAAAAGAAATTAACTAGGTCAAAAATTTTCACAGCAAATATACCTTTATCTATCAAACACGTGCGGCTTCAAGTATTGAATAAATAATAATTTATACTTAAGATTGATATTTCCCTCATCCTATTTTCTCATCCTTTTCTCTCTTATCAGATCCTTTCCCCAAAATCTATTTTGCTTCTGAATACAACCTCCCTCAATCTATCCTCCCTTTTATCATCCCTCCCTCTTTTCTCCCACCCTTATCTTATTTCCTTCCCCTTCTATTTCTCTGTTGGATAAGATAGACTAGATTTCTATAGCCTTTCTCTCTCTCTTTCTCTTTCTCTCTCTCTCTCTCTCTCTCTCTCCTCTCTCTCTCTCTCTCTCTCTCTATATATATATATATATTATATATATATATATATATATATATAATATATATTCTTTCCTTTTGAACCAATTCTCTTAAGAGTGAGGTTCAAGCCCCCATATCTGATTTTTCTCTGTACTATTAAAAACTTAATGTAGAAGCTATTAAATATTGTGTGACTTCTACTGTGGTGCTACAATATTTTAATTGTTTCTTTTTGATTATTTGCAGTATTTTCTTTTTGACCTAGGAGTGCTGGAATTTACTATGATATTCTGTGGGGTTTTCGTTTTGGAATCTCTTTCAAGATGTGATTTGTAGATTTAAAAAATTTTTTATTTTACCTTCTGGATCTAAGATATCAGGACAGTTTTCCCTGATAATTTCTTGAAATGTGATGTCTAGGTCTTCTTTTGATTATGGCTTTCAGGTATCCTATAATTCTTATGTTATCTCTCTTCTATCTATTTTCCACATCAATTGTATTTCCAGTGATATATTTCACATTTTCTTCTTCTTTTTCATTGTTTTGATTTTGTTTCATAAAATCTTATGGAGTCATTAATTTTTTAACCTTTTTTTTTTTTTTTGCAAGGCAATTGGATTTAAATGACTTGTCCAGCATCCAGCTAATAAGTGTTAAGTATCTGAGGCTGGATTTGAACTCAGGTCCTTAAGGGCCAGTTCTCTATCCACTGCACTATCTAGTTGTCCCCAACTTCTAATTTTTAAGAGCTATTTTCTTTAGTGAATTTTTGGACCTCTTTTTCCATTTGACCTATTCTACTTTAAAGAGAGTTTTTTTCTTCAGTAAATTTTTGTGCCCCTGTCAAATTGGCTAAGATGACAGGAAAAAATAATGATGAATGTTGGAGGGGATGTGGGAAAACTGGGACACTGATGCATTGTTGGTGGAGTCGTGAACGAATCCAACCTTTCTGGAGAGAAATCTGGAATTATGCCCAAAAAGTTATCAAACTGTACATATCCTTTGATCCAGCAGTGCTGCTACTGGGCTTATACCCCAAAGAGATACTAAAGAAGGGAAAGGGACCTGTATGTGCCAAAATGTTTGTGGCAGCCCTGTTTGTAGTGGCTAGAAACTGGTAAATAAATGGATGCTCATCAATTGGAGAATGGTTGGGTAAATTGTGGTATATGAATGTTATGGAATATTATTGTCATGTAAGAAACGACCAGCAGGATGAATACAGAGAAGCCTGGAGGGACTTACACGAACTGACACTAAGTTAAATGAGTAGAACCAGGAGATTATATACCTCAACAACGATACTGTATAAGGATGTATTCTGATGGAAGTGGATTTCTTTGATAAAGAGAAGATCTAACTCAGTTTCAATTGATCAATGATGGACAGAAGCAGCTGCAGCCAAACAAAGAACACTGGGAAATGAATGTAAACTGTTTGCATTTTTGTTTTTCTTCCTGGGTTATTTTTACTTTCTGAATCCAACTCTTCCTGTACAGCAAGAGAACTGTTCGGTTCTGCACATATATATATTGTATCTAGGAAATACTGTGACATATTTAACAGGTATAGGACTGCTTGCCATCTGGGGAAGGGGGGGAGGGAGGAGAAAAGTCATAACAGAAGTGAGTGCAAGGAATAATGTTGTAAAAAATTATCCTGGCATGGGTTCTGTCAATAAAAAGTTATAATTATTTAAAAAAATTTTTGTGCCTCTTTTTTCTTTAGGACAATTCTGTGGGGTTTTTTAGGTGTATTATTCAGCATTTTTTGTGCCTTTCTTACCAACACTGTTAAATCTTTTTATAATTTTTTTGTATCCCTCTCATTTTCTTCCCGATTTTTCCTTCTACCACTTTTATCTCTTCTTTTCATGCTTCCAGAAATTCTTTCTGTCCTTGGGTCTAATCAGCATTTTTCTTTGAGGCTTTGCTTATAACTGTTTTTACATTGTATCTTGCTCTAAGTCTTTGTCTTGCATGTCACAATGGTAGTTTTTTATGAGCAAGTTCTTTTTTTTTGTTTGTTTGCTCATCTTTCAAGTCTATTTCTTTACTCTGAACTTTGTATTAAAATTGGGCTTAGGCTCTACTCATTCACCTCTCATCACCCCCTCTCCAGGGGGTAGGGAAGCACATGCTTTTTCATGCTACTGTTTTCAGAGCTAGTTGTGGGGGAGGGGGAAGATCTGCAAGTTGTTAGTGCTTCCAAGAGTTTTTAGAGCTTCCAAGAACAGACTTCTGGCCACAGCTTTCCTAGGAAGGTCCTCCACTCCCCTGCAACCAGAAATAATAATGTTCTTCTTGGCCCTGGAATTGAGACTAGATTCCCTGCTCAGACTCTCCACCCTGAAATTGCAACCTAGAACTACATATGGGTGATAGAGTTGTTAATCAGTGCCAGCTATACCCAGTACCTGCAAAGGGTCCCCAATAATCTTTTTCTGACCTATTGACTCCGACTCTTATTGTCTCTGGGCTTAGAGTTTCCAAAGTTGTTGCTATCTACAAGACCTACCTTATTCTTCCCTTGTTCTTGGCCTATGCCAATTACGGTATTACAGATCTTATCTGTGGATATCCTAAGGTGTTTTAAGCTACAAAAAAGTTTTCCTCTTACCTTTTATTATCTCTGCCATTTCCAAATGTTATTTGAGACATAATCTTAAAGTTGTTTGGAGGGGAATAGTGGGAGAATTCAGCTAGGTCCTGGTCTATATTCTATCATCTTGGTTTTGTCCCATCCACAGTACCTTTAAACAACCTTTCTTTAGTACTTCTGCTTTCTCTAACTCAAGTACCATATAAAAACCCCCTATCTCTCTTGGGCTTTTCTTCATTCTTTCTTCTTCATTTCCCCCCCCTTTCCCCTCCTAATAGCCCACCATTTGCTATTATTTATTATTTAGCTTAATTGCCTCATGCAAATAATCAAACAATGTCCTTTAGGAATAATCCAACCTAATCTTTTTTAAATTATTTATTTAATATTCTTTCCAGTTACATTTAAAACAATTTTTTACATTTGTTTTTAAAACTTTTGAGTTCCAAATTCTCTCTGCCAACCCCCATTAAGAAATCCCATGTGAAATTATGTAAAACATTTCCATAAAAGTCATGTTATGAAAGAAAATATAGGTCTCCACTCTAAAAAAAAAAAAAAAAAAAAAAAAACCTCAAGAAACATAAAGTAAAAAAAAAAAAACAAAAGAGAGAGAGTATGCTTTAATGTATTCAGACATAAACAGTTCTTTCTCTGGGTTGGATAGGATTTTTCATAAATCCTTCAGAGTAGTTACGGATCATTGTATCATTGAGAATAGCAAAGGCATTTATAGCTGACTATCCCAGAACATTGTTATTACTTTGTACACTATACATTTCACTTGGAGTTCATGGAGGACATTCCAGGTTTTTCTGATTGCATCCTGCTCATCATTTCCCATAGACCGATAATATTCCATCATGATTTATTCAGCCATTCCCCAATTGGTGGATATCCCCTCAATTTCTAGTTTTTTGCTCTGAGAAAAGTACTGCTATAAATATTTTTGCCTATATAGATCCTTTCCCTTTTTTAAAATCTCTTTTGGGATTCATGCCTAGTAATGGTATTGCTAAGTCAAAGGATATGTATGAATTTATAGTCCTTTGGGCTTATATCATACTTTTTGATCATTTATCAATTGGAATATGGTCCTTATTTTCTATTTGACTCAAGTTCCCTCTGTGTTTGAGAAATGAGACCTTATGAGAGAAACTTGCTTTAAAATTCTTCTTACAGTTACTATTGCTAATGATATTTTCCCCCATTTATTCTATTATTTCTCTCTCATTTCACCCTGTCTCTCCTCAAAAGTCTTTTGCTATTGACCATTCCTTCTTCTCAATATGCCCTCTTGTCTATCATCTTCCCCCCTTTTCATATCCCCTTCCCATACAACTTTCCTGCAGGGCAAAATAGATTGTTATACTCATATTGAGTGTGTATGTTATTTCTTCTTTAAGACAGTTCTGATGAGAGTAAAGTTCCCCCCCTCCCTCTCCTCTCCTTCTTCCCCTCCAGTGCAAAAGCTTTTTCTTGCCTCTTTTTATGACAGATAATTTACACCATTCCACTTCTCCCTTTTCCTTTCTCCCAGTGCATCGCTTAATTTTATTTTTTAGGATATTATCCTTTCATATTCAATTCACACTTGTGCCCTCTGTCTATATATACTCCTTCCAACTGCCATAATAATGAGAAAGTTCTGAGTTACAAATATCACCCTCCTATGTAAGAATGTAAATAGACAAATCTTATTAAGTCCTTATGATATAATTTACTTATTACCTCTTTATGCTTCTTCTAAACCTCTATCTGAAAATCAAATTTCCAATTCAGCTCTTGTCTTTTCATCATGAATGCATGAAAATCCTCTATTTCACTGAATTTCTACCTTTTCCCCAAAAGGTTTATACTCAGCTTTGCATTTTTTTTCCTCATTAGCTTTTTGTATTTATTTTTGTACCACTCTCAATTCTTTCCCTAATTTTTCCTCCATCTCCTTTACTTGATTTTCTAAATCCCTTTTGAACCCTTCCACAATTTGAGACCAATTCTTATTTTTCCCCTGAGGCAATTGGGCTTACGCGACTTGCCCAGAGTCACACAGCTAGGACCAATTCGTATTTTCTTGGAGGCTTTGGATATAGGAAATTTGACTGTTATCTTCTTCTGAGGGTGTGTTTTGATGTTTCTTGTCACCATAGTAACTTTCTAGGTTCAGAAACTTTTTTCTGTTGTCTGCTCATTTTCCTAGCTTAAGACTCTCTTTGTTAAAGTAGGGCTCTGGTTGCAGGGTGGAGGATATACTGTTCCAAGCCTTAAGAGTTTTATGTAGCTGTTTTCAGAGATCCCCGAACTGTTAGGCGTGTCCCCACTCCGCCGTAACAGTAAAATCTAGTGTGCTAAAGCAATAGTCTTTTTATAGTATTAATAAAGAAACCTCTGGGGCAGAGGCCTCAGGAACCTGCCACCACCATCACTGCCCATGCTCACTTTTGTTTTGCTGGTTTTCCCAAGACTCTTTTACCTACTGACAAAGCAAAAAAGTTTTGCCTACCTTCCAACTAGTCTCTTTATAACTAGACCTTCTTTGGGCTGAGAGGTCTAGAAATAGCCAGTGCCGAGAGGTCTGGAAGCCATCAGTGTTAGCACTGATTCAGAGACTCTAGGCCAGTTTCTGCTTTGCTGAAACCCCGCCTGGGACTGGGTGCTGGGGCTGAGGTCAGACTGGAACTGAAGCTGCCCTGATGTGGCCTGCAATGGGATTACATGTTGGACTCCCATCCTGATGCCACAGACCATTTTTGTCACCTTTCTAAGTTGTCTTCAGCTAAAAAATGTTCTTCTTCATCTTTTTGAGTGTTCTGATGCTCTAAAATTTGTTTAGAGACATTATTTAAAGGAATTTGGAGCAGTTCAGAAGAGAGATCCACTGAGTCCCTGCCTTTACTTTACCATCTTGGCTCTTCTCAATTCAGCCTAAATTTTTATTAATCCAACATAATAATTTATTAAATCCATCCATCTAGCATTTATTAAACACCTACTATATGTAAAGACACTATGCTAGGAAATACAAAGCAAGTCTAAGAGGTGAATTTTATTTGGTTCTATTTGGAAAGAAAAATAACTGGTGGTTTCAGGGAGAGGTGTCTAGGTTTGGATTGAAATGGAAAGTACATACTTAGTGATAGGATTATAAACTAGATCTCCTTATAACTAGTCCATTCTCAGTAGTTCTGTCAACTTACTCCTTGGACATTAACTCAATTGGCAAGGCAGAGGTTATTGATTCTGGGGTCTAATATTAGGGATTGGGAAATCATATATCCAAAACATAATTTCTGGTCTTCACTTTTCACTTCTCTTGACTTTATCATTCAATTTCCTTATTTCCTCTTGAAAAATGAAAGAGAATAAGGATATATACAAATTTAGAGTGAGTATCCTCCACCTTCTTTGATGTCAGATTTGTCCAGCAGTCTTGAGAGTAGGAGCTGAGTGTGGGGTACATTTATTTTATAGTGGGTGGAAGAATGGTCAAGAAAAAGAGAGAGGTTAAGTGAAGACAATAACCCAAGTCACAGAAAAGGAGAAGAGGGATAGAGTGTTTTGAGGGTGTAGGAATGCTTACATTCTTCTTTCCCTCACCACCTGCTTTACTCTGTTTTCGGTTTGCAGAAGGTAGAGAAGAAAGAGATAGAGGTTAGGGAAAACATAATATCTTCAGGGATATGGAGAACACATATAGAGAGCAAAACAGAAATAGAGGTACCCCCACTTTAGAGGTACCCCCACCCCAGAGTGGCACAAAAAGTCTGGAGGAATTATGTAGGCTTCCAGGAAAAGTGGGACCATCTGAAAGAGAAAGTTTCTCATAGATAATTATGGGCTCTGATATTAACTCTTTGGGTATCTACATGGGTATCTTTGGGTATCTATATGTAATAGACACTATTCATTGTTCATGTCTTGTTGACTTGGTTGTGGCAAAGAATTTATAGGTGCAATTATATACAAGAACCTGCAGGAACTCATGAATATTACATTATCATCTACAGATTTCTCAGATAGAACCTGGTCCATCTATCCTCAATGGAGATATGGATTATACTAAGAAAGTATATAATTGAGGGAGTGGGACAGATATTATATCTTTTCACTCTTTTAGGAGTTCTTTTTCTCTCACCATACTGTATGATTGATCCACATAAATAGATGGAGACAACAATATTGACATTGGTATAAGGAAGAAAATAAGGAAGTATGGTGATGAGGAAAGAAGGAAAAATAGCCTCTTAAGTCTAATGGTAGCCATCTCTAGGGTAGTGAGGGGGAGGGAGGAAAGAAAAAAAAGAATTTTACATAATAACTTTGTTGTATTTTTGGAGGGAATAGCAAGTTGTACATGGTAGATTTATAGTTTCAGGTGTAATCATCTTTTTTTTTTATTATGCTGTTATAGAAATGCTTATTTTGTTCTGTAGATTGAAAATAAAATTAAATTTAAAAAAGAATAGCCTCTATGGAGATGATTTTGGCAAAGAAGTTGATTGTAATCCTTCTTAATAGAAAAGGACCAAAATAACATCACTATATTGCGATCACTGTGACTAATCAGACTAACGTGATCTTGGAAGGTTATACCCCAGGTTGGACATAAATTTTTCATAGGAACATTTGTAAGGAAGATGTCTCTAAAGTGTACTTCTCACATTTCTTTTGAGCTACTACAATTTTGCTTTGCTCATAGAGCATAGCACCTTCTTTAATGTGGACACACCAAGCTGGGTGGTCCTGTGCCATTGTTTCCCATATCTCATAATCAATTCCAACGTTTTTCAGAAAGACCTTAGAAGTGTCTTTGAATCATTTCTTCTGACTTCTATGTGATCACTTGCCATGTATGAGTTTTCCATATTTTAGGCAAATGTATTTTGGTGTTCAGGTTGGAGAAGATATGATGGATACAGGAATTTAAAGAGTTGAGATTCCTAGGTGCCCAGATGTCTATATATCTTAAATTTTATAGATATGTGTGTGTGTGAGTGTTATATATATATGTGTATGTACATATATACATATATATAAAACATATATGTATATACATATATATATATAATATATATGTATGTGTATATATATATATATATATATATATATATATATATATATATACGTATGTGTGTATGTATATGTAGATCCTTACATAGTCTGGCTGGGACTCTCAAGCTGACAGCACTCTTCCATCAAGCCCCCCCAAGAGAGATTAAATCAAATATTTCCATTCCCCTGTTCAGGTAAGCTTTATTGCCATTGACAATAAATGTATTGCTGTAATCTTTTCTCATTTTGATGGGATAGGCTCCATTCTGACCTTCCTAAAAGCTTTAAATGTTTTAGAGAAGCACAGAAGAGGAATAAGAGGGGAGGTAGTGGGGAAGAGGAGGAGAGAGATGAAGGGTTTGGAGACTGGTTCAAATTAACCTAAGGAAAAGAAACATCAGCCTCTGGAGAATGGAACCTAGAAAGAGGAATACTATTATCTCATGCAGGGGTCCTCAAATTTTTTAAATAGGGGGCCAATTCACTGTCCCTCAGACTGTTGAAGGACTGGACTATAGTAAAAACAAAAACTTTGTTTTGTGGGCCTTTAAATAAAGAAAATTTATAGCCCTGGGTGAGGGGGATAAACATCCTCAGCTGCCGCATCTGGCCCGCGGGCCCGAGTTTGAAGACCCTTGTAGAGGATGGTGTCTGGAAGGAATCAGGATCACTGAATTTTTATATATGTCTCTACCTCTGTTTCTAGGTAGCAGAAAACCAGGGGACAGAGCCTCTGGTTCTTCTCATTAAGGCTGGGTATTCCCTGGGGAGAATGACTTGGAGAGGAATGATATTGATTCCTGTTCTTGGGGAACTAAAAGTCTGATGTGAAGGTAGCACAAATACCCTGCATACAGACACAAAGAAAGGACAGAAGTAGGGGCATCTGGGCAGACCCAGGCATCCTGCCTTCCTTCCCCATCAGTACAGTGGGGAAAACTTCTTGAGCAGGAAAAATCAAGATAGGAATTAAGGAGAAAGAAGTCTATCAGGGCACTTTTGTGATAATGTGACAAAGAAGACAGCAAATTACCTCAGTGAAGTAGAGTTGCTGTGTGGAGGATATATGAGGAGAGCGAATAATTCTTTTCTCTATGGTGTATCTGCCTGACCTTAGATCTAGGAATCTACTATTAGTCATTATAAATATCATCCAGAGGATACCTACTCTAACCTCTAGTTGTTCTAAAAAGCACTTTATTAATCTGGGAGCCTATTGTTCAATGGGGACTTTTAGCTATGCCAAAATTAGGCATTGACGATTATCAGGACTCAAAAAACCACTGTATGAGAGAAGAGAAAATCAATGGGAACAAAGCAACTCTTGAGTCTGGGTGATAGTAATTGTTCTTAAGAAAATCTGGCACATGATAAGTTGCAGCAGGGAGGAAAGTAGGAAAAAAAGGGAGGAAAGGGACAGAAGAGGAGAAGGGACAGAATCTCTCCAGAGCCAGTATGTCAAATCAACAAGAAGGAATGGAAAAGTCAGATCTCAGACTAAATGAAGGAACAGGATTCCACATATGGATAACAATGAGGTATGTGCCCCAGAGTATGGACCTCTGAAATTTTAAAGGTATGCCCCGATATTCTTTGAAAAGATCAACTAAATGTGCTTAGATATTCTTCTTGGGACAGGGGCAGTCTGCCCAAGGGTATTGGGTTGCTCTGCATGCAACACCTCTTTTTTATTGTTTTTTTTTCTGTTTATACATGTGTGTTAATTAGTTTTAAATACACATTTCTTTATGAATCATGTGGGAGAGAAAAATCAGAACAAAAGGGGAAAACCGAGAGAGAGGGAGAGAGAGAGAGAGAGAGAGAGAGAGAGAGAGAGAGAGAGAGAGAGAGAGAGACAGAGAAAAAAAGTGAACATAGCATGTATTAGTTTACATTCAATCTCCGTAGTTCTTTTTCTGGATGCAGATAGAGTTTTCTACCCAAAGTTCATTGGGATTTCCTTGGATCACTGAAGCATTGAGAAGAACCAAAACTTCAAAGTTGATCATTGCATAATCTTACTGTTACTGTATACAATGTATTCCTGGTTCTGCTTATTTTGCTCAGTGTCACTTCATGTAAATCTTTCTAGGTCTTTCTAAAGTCAACTTGTTCATCATTTTTTATATAATAATAATATTCCATTACCTCCACATACCACAACTTATTTAGCCATTCCCCAATTGATGGGCATCTATTCATTTTCCAATTCTTTGCTACCACAAAAAGAACTGCTACAAACATTTTTGTACATGTGCATCCTTTCCCCTCCTTTATGATTTCTTTGAGATACAGACCCAGTAATGGCACTGCTGGATCAAAGGGTATGCACAGTTTAATAGCCCTTTGGGCATACTTCCAAATTGTTTTCCAGAATGGTTGAATAATTTCACAATTTTACCAACAATGCATTAGATGCACAAATTCTTTAATTTCATATAGTTCAGCCAGTTAAGCCTGGTTCTCAGGCATTTCCTTTGGCTCCTACTTACCTGTTTCCAATCTAATTCCCACTGTTCAACTCAAGGAATATTTTGAAATACATTAAGATGAATGAATGTTCATGCCTTCACAGATTTAGTGCCCCTAGTTAGTTGTTCCCAAATATGCTATTCACATTCTTTCCTATCTTTTCTGACACTGATCCTTCTACTTAGAATGTTGTCCTATCTTCCTTTCCATTTGTCTAAAGTCTTACCTTTCCTTCAATACCCCACTTAAATTCAATACAATTTGACAAACATTTATTTAGTGCCTTCTTGTATAAAAGGAATTATGCAAATCTCTAAGGATAAAAAGGAAGGCCCTACTCTCAATGAAGAGAGAGGACAGGCACAAAAGTAAATATTATACAAGAAAAAGTAGACAGGATAAACAAAACGAAGAAGTTCAGATTAAGTCTTAAGAAGAATTTGACAAAAAAGAAATGATTTTCATCTGGAAAAGTCAGAAAAGGTTTTATGGAACTGGGCATTGAAGTTGGACCTTGAAAGTAGAAATTCTAGATATCAGTACAGGATCTGTATCCCAGAACCTGGGATACAGAATACAAGCATACCTTAGAAATATTCTGATTTTGGTTTCAGACCACCATAATAATGAACATCACAATAAAGTAAGTCGCAAGAATTTTTGGTTTCCCAATTTATATAAGGGTTGTATAAAAGGTTATGTTTACACTATTCTTTTGTCTATTAGGTATGCAATAATATTTTGTCTAAAATGTATATATACCTTTCTGATAAAGTCCTCATTTCCAAAATACATAGAGAATTGACTCTAATTTATAAGAAATCAAGCCATTCTCCAATTGATAAATGGTCAAAGAATATGAACAGACAATTCTCAGATGAAGAAATTAAAACTATATATGACATATGAAAATATGCTCCAAATCATTATTAATCAGAGAAATGCAAATTAAGACAATCTGAGATACCACTACACACCTGTCAGATTGGCTAGAGTGACGGAAAGATAATGTGGAATGTTAGAGGGGATGTGGGAAAACAGGGACACTGATCCATTGTTGGTGGAATTGTGAACACATCCAGCCATTCTGGAGAGCAATTTGGAACTATGCTCAAAAAGTTATCAAACTGTGCATATCCTTTGATCCAGCAGTGTTACTACTGGGCTTATACCCCAAAGAGATATTAAAGAAGGGAAAGGGACCTGAATGTGCCAAATTGTTTGTGGCAGCCCTGTTTGTAGTGGTTAGAAGCTGGAAAATGAATGGATGCCCATCAACTGGAGAATGATTGGGTAAATTGTGGTATATGAATGTTATGGAATATTATTGTTCTGTAAGGAATGACCAGCAGGATGAATACAGAGAGGACTGGTGAGACTTACATGAACTGATGCTGAGTGAAATGAGCAGAACCAGAAGATCATTATATACCTCAACAACGATACTGTATGAGGATGTATTCTGATGGAAGTGGATTACTTTGACAAAGAGAAGATCTAACTCAGTTTCAATCGATCAATGATGGACAGAAGCAGCTACACCCAGAGAAAGGACACTGGGAAATGAATATAAACTGCTTGCATTTTTGTTTTTCTTCCCGGATTATTTATACCTTCTGAATCCAATTCTTCCTGTGCAACAAGAAAACTGTTCCGTTCTGCACACATATATTGTATCTAGGATATACTGTAACCTATTTAACATGTAAAGGACTGCTTGCCATCTGGGGGAGAGGGTAAAAGGGAGGGGAAAAATCAGAACAGAAGTGAGTGCAAGGGATAATGCTGTAAAAAATTACCCTGGCATAGGTTCTGTCAATAAAAAGTTATTTAATGATAAAAAAAAATTAATTAAATTAAATATATATACCTTGATTAAAAAATTCTTTATTGCTAAAAAATGTTAATCATCATTCTAGTTTTCAGCAAGTCATAAAGGATCGTGCTTTGTTATTGATGACTGCTAACTGATCAGGGAGGTGGTTGTTGAAAGTTAGGGTAGCTGTGACAATTTCTTAAAATAAGACAACGATGAAGTTTATTGTATTGATTGATTCTTCCCTTCACTTGAACACTTAGAGACCATTTCAGGGTTATTAATTGGCCTAATTTCAATATTGTTGTGTCTCCAAGAACAGCAAGGCCTGAGAGAGACAGAGATGGAACTGCTGATTGGTGGAGCAGTCAGAACACACACAACATTAAGTGTGCTATTTTATATGAATGTAGTTCATAGTATACTAAAAAATTATAACTAATATCAGAGATCACTGATCATAACTAAACAAATATGATAATAACGAAAAGCAATGCTTTCAATGCAAGAATTACCAAAGTGACACAAGCAGAGACACAATGTGAGCACATACTGTTCCAAAAGACTTGTTTGATTCAGGATTGCCACAAACCTTCAATTTGCAAAAAACCAAAAACAACCCCTACCCCTTGTAATCTTTGTGAAACATAATAAAGCAAAGTATGTTTGTATAATAAAAAGCAAGTAGTATGTATGACTTAAGGCTGGTCAAGTATGTCCAAGTCAAATTGTAGAGGGGGTCTTGAAGATTCAAAACACTGGTTTGTATTTTATTTGCTAAATTATGGACAGACTCTGAAGTTAAAGTTTTTTGAGTACAGGGTAACATGAACATAGCAGCTCATTAGAAAAAATTCAAGCATGAATAGGAGGAGAGAAACAAAGGCAGGCAGGCTTGTTAGAAAACTAACACAATAATTTACATAAAAAGAAATGAGGGACTGAACTAGGATGGCTGTGGTGGGAGTAAAGAGAGGTCAGGTCTAAGATGTTAAGACATGGCAAATGATTATGTAAAATGTAGGAAGAGGCCAAGAGTTGATTCCAAAGTTGCAACTTTGGGGTGAGAACAATTAACACACAATCAATTGAAAAAGTATTTAGTAAGGAGCTTTAGGCACTATGTTAGGCACTGGGAATATAAAACAAAGAAATGAAATAATACCTTCTCCTGGGGAGCTCACATTCTAAAGAGGGAGACAATTAGTACATATTACAATAAAGTTAAGAAAGTTAAATCAACAGAAAATACACAAATGCATGGAAGAAAGGAAGGACATTTGGGAGGAAGGGCACTAGTAGATAGGGAGATCAGGAAAAGCTTCATGCAGAGGGACTCTATGAAGCAAAAGTTCATTCTAGGAATGTGAGATGTGGTTGTTCTGGCATGCCTGATTTTTTATGCCCCATGACTATAGCATGCCAGTGTTGACCAAGGGTTTTCTTGGTAAAAATACTGGAGTGGTTTGACATTTCCTTTCCCAGTGGATTAAGACAAACAGAGCTTAAGTGACTTGCCCAGTTAGTTAAGTATCTCAGATTGAACTAAGGTTTTTTCTAACTCCAGGCCTGCCACTCTATCTACTGAGCCACTTACTTGCCTCGAAGGCGAGTGTTCATTCTAGGAATGTGGGATAGCCAGTGTAAAAGCATATAGGTAGGAAATAGAGTGGCTGTGTGAAAAATAGAAACAAGCAGAATTTTGCTTAATGCAGAATAAGGGTAGTGGTAGAGAAAAGGTGGGGAATATCCTATCAGGTGGGAAAGATAGGTTAAGGGCAGATCATAAAGGACTTTTAAAGCTAAACAGAGGAGTTTGTAGTGGCAATAGGGAGCCACTGGAGTTGATCAAGTGAAGAATCACATGTTTATATTTGTGCTTAAGGAAAATTACTTTGGCAGCGATTAGAAAGATTAGTCTTGAGACTGGGAGTTCAATTAGGAAGTTGTGTAATAATATAGGGAAGAGGTGATGAGGGCTTGAACTAAAAAGGTAATTATATGAGTGAAGAAAACAAGTCAGATATGAAAGATGTAGAGAAAGAAATGAAAAGATTTAGTGAAGTGATTACATATGTGGGGTGATAAAAATGATATTGTGACCTGGAGAGACTGGAAGGATGATGGTACTTTGACCAGAAATAGGGCAGCTTGAAAGATGGGAAGATTTAGAAAGGTGGGGAAAAGATACTAAGTTTAATTCTGGAAATGTTGAATTTACTATATCTTTGGGACATTCAGTTTGAAATGTCTATTAGGCAATTGGTGTTGTAGGACTTAAGTTCAGGTTACAGGCTGGATTTGGATATTTAGGTATATGTGAATAATTTACATAAAGATGGTGGGGCCATCACCAGTCATCTTGACTTCTGTTATGCCATTAGACTCCAATGACTCTGGAGATTTGTTTCACTTAAATCCACTTCACTTGCAAATCAAGACATCACCATCCTGAAGTCATTGGTCTCTTTGAGAAGGAAGGATGGACAAAAACATAGAGATGATAGTTAAAAACCCCTAGCTGGGGAGGTGGAGAGAAAGAGAAACACAGAGTGACAGAGAAACACACACACACACACACACACACACACACACACACAAGAAAAGAAGAATAAAAGAGAAGAGAAAAAAGACTTAGGACAGAATTTTGGGTTACAAGAAAGTTATGGTTGTGATATGGATGATGAGTTAACAAAGGAGTCTGAGAAAACATGTTTACATACGTAGCAAGAAAACCAGAGAGGAGAGAATAATCAGGGGAAGGGAGTGATCAAAAGTGTCCTATACAGCTGAGAGATTAAAGACTGAGGCCTGAGAAAAGATGATTGGATTTGATAGTTAAGAGATCATTAGTGACTTTGGAAAGAGCAGTTTCAGTTGAGTAATAAAGCCAACAAACCAAATTTCAGAGTTGAGGATTGAAAAGTGGAAGCTGTATATAAGGCTTCCCTCCCTCCCCCATTTTTATAATAGCTTTTTATTTTTCAAAATACATGCAAAGATAGTTTTTTTAATATTCTCCCTCCCTCTACACCTCTCTCTTTCCCTAAATAGCAAGTAATCCAATATAGGTTAAACATGTACAATTCTAGAAGGATTTTTTGAAGAGTTTAGCTGGTCAAGGAAGACAATAATCTGAGGGGATGGTGATGCAGGATCTTTAATTAGTATGGGATAGATTTATGTGTATTTGAAGATAGCCAGAAAGAAATAAGTAGATAGGGAGAGGATGAAGCTTTGAAAGGCTGAGAAATAGAGGTTGGAGAAGGGCATGTTGTGATAAGACAATGAATGAGTTTTGCACTTGGTTAGATTTGAATAGTTAGTAGGATATTCTAATGCAAGCATCTGTCATTTAGTCAGAAATACAAGATTAGAGGTGAAGTTAAAGATTTGAGAGTTATCTACATTAGGTATATTGAAGCCTATTCCACAGCACTAGCACACTGAATAGATTACTTGTTTTCCATTTCCCTAAATTGCTCTTGTAGGACTTATCTGTCTTCATGTAGTAGGCAACCTATGTTATCTCACATTGCTATTTATCTTTTTATGTATCTGCCTTATCTCCTCCAACTGGAACTATGAGTTCTTCTAGGACAGGGTTGTGACCTATATTTTACACTTCTTTGTCTCTTACACACTCTGCCACGTATATAATCATTCAATTCATATTTGTTTTTTGATGATGATAATCAGATTCTAGTCCTGACTATGAGTTTAAGCAGGTCACTTCTCTTTCCTGGGCCTCAGTTTCCATAACTAAGCAATGAAGATATTGAACCAATCTCTACCAAAAATTTTTTTTCTAGCTTTCAAATTCCATTATTTAAAAAGGAGACAACAAAGCCAGAATATTATTCTCTGTACAAAAGCACCTTCTGGATTTTAGGTTCCTTCTACAATCATTTGGCTAAATAAGATTTATTTCCAGTTTATTTTCTGAGATTGAGTTTGAAAGCTCTGCCAAAAATGTTGTTTCAATCTCAGCCTCACTGGATATTCAAGAGTTTAAAGAGGGAGGAAGTTCATAGAATCAAAGGATTTAAAGCTCGATGACATTGTCTGGTTCAACCCTCTCATTTTACAGATGAGGGTACTGTGACTCAGGCAGTTTATACAGGTGTTAAGTAGGAGGGCTGGGATGTAAACCCAGGTCCCCAGCTGCCCAAACTGGTGCTCTTTCCATTACAGCACATGGGAGAGCAAGGGATAACAGGGGGAAGGGCCATCCCTAGGCTGGTGCAGGACCATGACAGATCACATTGTACGGGTCATTATGTATGCAGTTTAGCCTTTTTATTTAGGCTAAGATGAACTTCAAGGATAGCTTTAAATGAATTTCTTCTGAACAAGCAATCAACCAACATTTGCTGCATGTGCCTACTGTGCCATATTTTATTATCAATGAAATACAAACAGACTCCGTTCATTTGGCTCTTACGTTGAAAATATTTCTAGGAGATTCACAGATAGTTTTGCTGGGAGATAGGAAGAACTGGTATCTGAGGCTGAAGAGTGAATGCTATGGTAAATAGAGCATTACGCTTAGAGACAGGAAGCCCTGGATTCAAATTCTGCCTCAGACTCTAATTGTGTGATTCTGGGTAACGAGCTTGTTTTCTTATCTGTAAAATGGAAGAGTTAGGGTTGATGGCCAGTAGAGTCTCTTCCAGCTCTAAATTTATGATCCTATAATCCTGGGAAATGAGGGAAGGCAGGAGAAAGACATAAGAAGCCAGAAAAATATCAACAAAGAAAAGAAAGACAATGAAAGGACAGCAAAAGTCAGTAAGCAAGAAAGAAACTGGAAGACAGAGGAGGAACAGGTGAGTCCACAGAACAAATGAAATTTGACCCCGTTCTGGGCCAGGAAATCTCTGGGTTCTAATTGTCATCTTTTCCTTCAAGGAAGGGGTAGATCCAGTTTGTCATTTCATGTCACAAGGTGAAACCTGAGGCTGCTGGCAAACCAGGAAAACCCAGCAGACTAAGGTTTAGGAGGCCCAGGGAGCAGCCAGGCAGAGCCGCAGCTACTGGCACACTCAAGCAATCACCTGTATCAGCCCTATTAGCATAAATCCCATTAGCAGTTTCCTGGCAGAAGCTCAGAGTCTGGGTAAGGGGGAGGAGATGGGTGGGGGCACGAGTCTGACAAATGATGACTACAATAATGGGACAGAGGCCAACGTCCAAGGTTTTCTCCCCTCATCCTGCCAAGCTCATCCTGGAAATGTTGGGAGATTTGTACCTCTGGATCCCATCCCATCAATCTGGAGGCTTGCAGAAAAAGATTTTTAAAAACCTCCCACCCTTGCTTTTATTATTTCTTTCCTTCAAAGACTGAATGGTTGATATAGAAAGTTAAATGAGACTTGCCTGGGATAGTTGTTTATCAAGAGATCTCCCTTTACTATTCCCATAATTTCCTCCAAAAGAAAGTGTTGGTCTTGCTGGTTTGTTTTTTGGGGGAGACAGAAGGGGATACAGAGTGTTGGTAGAAAATTTCTCTTTGGATTTATTATTAAATTGGCATTTCTAAACTACCCATTCATACAAGTATGCACATACATATGTATATACATTCACCCACTTCATCCCTAATTTCCTGACACTCTACTATCAAATTATGTCTTTACTAGCACCCAACATTTTCCTCAAGATTCATTCCTTCCAGAAAACCCATTATTAGAGGGTTTCTCCTTACTCCATTAATCTTTTATTATAGTAATGTCCACTCTCCTTTACTTCTTTCTTTCCAGTTCCTTTATTTCTGTCCATTTGTAACTTGTGTTTCTAATTTTTGTTTCTTGTATTTCACTGTCAATGTTGGGGTTGTTTTATCTTCTCCTTTAGACTGAGTAATCCCTAGATGAGGAGGCCCCAGAATCTTAGGATGGGATTCTCTGAGATTGGTCTGGAATGGGAACTGAATAAGTGTATGTAGGAATGAATTTCACATTAGACAAGCACTGAAACCTAGAATGTTAAAACTGGGAGGAGACTTAGGGCTGGATGCTTTAATTGAATTTCCTTATTTTTGTTACAGTCATGTTTGTTCAGTCAGGAACAGTTTCAATCATGAACATTCTTGGCAAAGATACTGAAGTGGTTTGCTGTTTCCTTCTCCAGTTAATTTTATAGATGAGAAAACTGAAGCAAATTGGGTTATGTGACTCTCACACACGAAGTGTTAGAGGCTAGATTTGAACATGTCTTCCTGATTATCTAGTTGCCCCTTTCTTTGAGGTCAATTGATCTTACCAAAGTCTGAGCAAGGCAGTATATAGGGAGGATTACTATATCCCTTGGTCTGAACATCATGCTTCTTTTAACACAAGATTAGAGTTTAAAAATTATTTTTTGTTGTTGTTGTTTGTTAGCAACAGTATTATATTTTGACTCATACTGAATTTGCCGTCAACTAAGAATCCTGTTCTTCTTTTTAAATGATCATTGTCAATTTCTTGAAACTAGAGCAGGACTTTGTTTTAGTTTCATTTGGTTAATTTTAGCCCCAGATTTCTGGCCTGTTCGATTCTTGAATTTTGATTTTGTCATTCAACTTAGCTATTCTTTACAGTTTTGTGCCATTCATGAGTATGATGAACATACCTGCTATGTCTTTTTCAAGTTAAACATTTATTAAGTCCTACTATGTAGTAGTCACTCTGCTAAGCTTTGGAGATACAAAGGAAAACAAAGGATAGTGTTGGTATATCTAGTAGTTCACAGCCTAAAGGGGAAGACAACATGAAAACAACAATGTTCAAACAAGTTATATACAGTATGTTGAAGGGAGGTACTAGAATTAAGGGAGATCAGGAAAGGCTTTCTGTAGATAATTGGGACTTCAAGAAAGCTAGAAGGTGGAGATGAGGTGGGAGATCAACAGCCAGTGAAAATTACTGGAGTTGGGAGATGGAGTCTTAAGTGAGGAATATCAAGGAAGACTGTGTCACATGGAATGTAGGGTAACGGAGGGTTTGGAAAGGAAGGCAAAGTATAGGAAGGCTGGAAAGGTGGGGGGACAGTTTATGAAGGGCTTTGAACATCAGACAATTTTATATTTGATCCTGGAAATGATGGGAACCATTGTTATATACTGAATAACATGGTCAGACCTGCACTTTAGGAAGATCATGCTATCCCTGAGTGGCAGACGGACCATCAGGTTATTGCAATAGTGATATTATAAAGGAGAAATTGATAGATTTTGGTAACAGATTGGAAATGAATGAGAGAGAGAAGTTGAAGATAACATCTACATTGGGAGACTGGGTGACTTAAAGGTTGGTCATAGGGAACAGTAATAGGGAAGCCACAAAGTGAGGACTGAGTTTTAGGGGAAAAGATAATGAGTTAAGTTTTGGTCATGTTGAGTTTAAGATGTCTGTGGGATAAGCGAGTTTGAGATGCAATTGTTGATATTGAACTGGAGCTCAGAAGAAAGGTTAAGACTAGATAATAAATCTGAGAATCATCTGAAAAGCCACGATAATTTAATCCATGGGTATTGATGAAGTCACCAAGTGAAATAGCACAGATGGAGAAGAGAAGAGGGCCCAAGGCAGAAACATGGGATATTCATGATTAATGGAAATGATCTGAATGAAGATCTAGCAAAAGAGACTGGGAAGTGTTCAGAGAGGAGGAGAACCAGAAGAACCATGTCTCAAAAACTTAGGGAGAAGAGAATATCAAGAAGAGGATCATCAGTAGTGCCAAAAAGAAAGAGGATTAATAAAAGGTCGCATGTGGCAATTAAAAAATTATTAGTAACTTGGGGGGGGGGAAGGAAAGGGGAGACAGCTAAGAGGTGCAGGGAATAGAGTTCAGTCCTGGAATCAGGCAAGATCTGATGTTCAGATTCACTTATTAGCTGTATTACCTTGGGCAGTTTCCTGATCTGTAAAATGAGCTGGGGAAGGAAATGGCAAACCTCTCTAGTAACATGATGGTGCAGAAGTCCGTGCTGGTGTGTGTCAACGTAGGCAAAACATGCCAGAGGTTGGTTCTTGGCAAGGGAAATAGTTCATGAAATGCAATTTGTGAAGGATGGACCATACTTGTCTTTTCCCCCATTTTATTGATGGAGCAGCCCAACGTGAGTTCGAATCCAGCTTCAGATACGTAACTGCGTAACCTTGAGTAAGTTATTTAATCATTCCAAGCTTCTCTTTCCTCATCTGCAAAACGAAGCTCTGGGAAGTAATGTCTTGTAAAGGACCCTATAGCTTTTAAGTCTATGTTCTACGATCCTCTCAAAACCAGAAGTGCGCAGGTCGGACTTGCCCTTAATCAAGATGGCACCTGGACGGCTTTATAAGGAAAGACCTTAGCCAAAATGGCTGCCAGATTGGCTTCGTAGAAGCATTGTGCGCAGGCTCCACACGATTCTTAGTCACTATGCGTGCGTGCATGCGTACGCACAAGCCAGCAGCGTGTGCGAGGAATATGCCGCCCTCTGATTGGCCGTTAGAGGATTTCAAATCAGAGCGGGTGCTGCGGTGGCCTGCTGCCGTTGGGTGAAGCGCGGGTGGGAAGATAGAAAGACTGCAGACTCGGGGGCCCGCAGACCACCCAGCTGCCTCCGTTTTCAGGTGGGTTGCGGAGTTGTTTGGAAGGGCCGCTCTATGCGGGGTTTGTGATAAGAGGTGGGATTTTTAGAGTTCGACCCACACCCCCCCATATGTGTCTGTATATACACACGAAGGCCGATGTCTGCAGAGGGTGCCACCCCTCTGGGAGATCTGGGCCTGAGGAGCAAGAGGCGAAGGTAACTAGGTGGGATAAGGGAGGACTAAATCACTGGGCAAATGAGGAGGGGTCGACATGAAAGTGAGGGGTAAGGTGAGGTGTATTCTGGAGCAGCCGTACAACAGGGTGGTCAGAAATGGTGGTCCCCACTCACCCCCTGCCCACATATTTCCCTTACCCCCACTAGCTTTAGGAGGCAAACATGCATGCATGCATGACTCCGGGGCGCCTGCGCGGCACACGCTTAGTCGTATTGGTGGGTAGTCCTGGCCCCATTTCACAGATTGGAGCAACTGAGGCCCTGAGAAGTTCAGAGGTTTATATGAGCCTGTACTCTGCCCTAGAAGTGGCAGAGCTGAAATTTAGACACAGGTTTTCGGCTTTCTCGTCTAGGATTCATTCTGCTATGCCATTGCTGCCTTCTTGGTGGAGGGTTGCCTACTGTAGTAATGATAATTATATAGGAATAGTTAGCATTGATATAGCACTCTAAGAAACAAAACGCCTTAAGAATGTGACTCATTTGGTTCTCGAAACAACCTTGAGAGTTGGGTGCATAATAGGTGCAGTAGAATTGCATAATAACATTGTAAATGGGGTAGCAGTGTTGTGTTTGTAGGGAGGTACTGTATCATAGAGGGTTCTGTTGGGGCTTTTAAAGGATGTTTTTCTCTCAACTTGGGGAAAAGGAAAGCTCTCCAAATTACTGAAGGACATTTGGAGAATGCTTAGAACAAAGTCACTTTGATTTCCCAAATGTTCAGACGGTTACATAATTTGATTGCCAACTAATAGCATAGTTCTGAAGAAAGTTGGATTTGAATCCATAGGACACAAATTCAAATTCTGACTCTGCCATTTATTTATTTTCTCTGTGATCCTGAATGTCTAAAAGATTTTGGCAGGGCGGAGAGAGAGTGTAAGACAAATAATACAAGATAGTGGTGGGATGTTAGAAGAAGGATTTTTGTTACTCTTGTGGTCAAGGAAGCTTCACAGAAGAGTTGGGGCTTGGTTGGGACCTTAAGGAGTGGAAGAATAGGAGGAGCTTTCTTTAAAAAAGGGTAATAAGTTTTTCTAAACAATGGTAATTTTGTTCACTTTATCCTTTAATAGACCGAAGTGATTTTCCTCTTGCATATCTGTGCAGCTGATAGCATTGGTATATATTGGGGTCATTGGTTATGGTGGGATGAAATAAGAAATGTGAATTTTGTGGGGAGAAACCATATTTTGAAATGCTTGATTTTCTTTTGGTTATTTTCACCCCAGTCAATTACATTTCATTTCTCAGCCATACCCTCCCCCAATATATACAATATTATTTCCAAGATGTTTATGTGAAAGGAAACAAAAACAAAAATCAGAAAGTTTTGCAAGCATAGTACCTTTGTACTATGAATTATTTTTCTGACTACAGATGGTTCTCCTACGAATCTACTGCCCCCCTTAGCAACACAGGAGCTCTGTCAGTAATTTTTAGAAAAATTTCTAGGGATTTTT
Organism: Antechinus flavipes; assembly: GCF_016432865.1. Lineage (NCBI taxonomy): Eukaryota > Metazoa > Chordata > Mammalia > Dasyuromorphia > Dasyuridae > Antechinus > Antechinus flavipes. The sequence goes on from NC_067402.1 coordinate 228,062,083, forward strand.
AATACTTCTTTTTGTGAGAAGTCTTCTCATATTTATAAACTATCCCTCCCCCACCAATCAAACAAGCAACCAACCTGTATATTGGTATATCTAGTAATATGGCCACCTTATGCATATTAAAAAAAAAAAAACTAATTTATGAGTCTCTTAATAATGTTGGGGCTGGAGGAGGTTAGAAACTGAAAAGGGTGGAGGATAAAAACCTTATCTAGTATACCCTGCAGTTAGATCTATAATAGTCTGTTATTCTGAAGGAGGATGTCTGTCTCTTGGCTGGATGATTGAAATTAAATTGGGACCTCAGAGCAATCACATCAAGCTGATACTCTTGCATCTTGATGCTAAATTGCTCCCTTAGGGACATTCACAGATTGAGAATCTATGAAATAGTGACTTCTGCACTGCTAAGGCCTCCCATCAATAACAGCTGAGATCCTCTAGCAGCATTTTGTGAAAAGTGCTTCACAAACTGATTTTGCAGCTACACAAAGGTATTATTTCATCCACTCTGAAAGGCATCCACATCTATAGTGAAAGGGATGGCTTGTTTTATAGCGACATGATATTGCATTATGATGTGATTTTGTTTTTGTTTCCTTTCACATAAACACCTTGGAAATAATATTGTGTATATTGGTAGGGAATGGCTGAGAAATGAAATACTATTGACTGGGGTGAAAATAATAAGCAACAAGAGAGTGAAGACCATTTCAGCTGATACTGCAGGAAGAAGATAAGTTTGAGTTTTTCTGAGTTAGAATTTGGCTTTAATATCAGGGTTAATGCTGATGCAGAAATAAGCTATAAATAATTCCTGAGTTACTTCTGTAGAATCTTAATTTTAAAGCTGAGAGTTTCTTGACAAAGAGTAAAGAATATTATTTTGCTGGTATAGTTTTGGGATTACTTTAAACCTTTGTGAGATGAAGAGCTAAATTTATTGATGCTTTTCCTCTCAGAGACTTAAGTCTTATCTTGTCCAGCTTGTCTGAGGGCCTTGCCAGGGCAGATGTGACTATCTGTTCCTTTCTTCTAGCACAATGTAGTTTGGGGTTAGTGTAGAATCCTGTTGTTTTTGTTGTGTGTTTCTTCTTTTCAAAAATATTCTGTGGGGATTGAGAGACTTGTATATATTGGGACAGAATGAACTTAGTAGAATCAGAAAAACATTTTTATACAATGGCTATGATAATATAAACAAAAGGAACATCCAAAAGAAGCTCAACACTAATTGTCATAACTTTAGCCCCAAGCTTTACTTGGAGAGTTGTGGGACTGGGTTAAATGATTTAATTTTCTGTCTGAAGTGTATCAGATAGATTAGCTTACCTGTTTTTAATTGTTAACAAAGGGTGGCTCATTGAGTTGGGAGTAGGACATATACAAAAATGAAGTTGATAGTGAAACAAAAGCTATCAATAAAATATTAATCTTTTGTTTTTATATACCCTTCATTCGCAAATCTATATACCATGCTATCTTCCCCCAACAAGTTATTCATTTTTAACAAAGATTCTGGAAAATGTGTAAGGAGTGATTCAATAAAAACCAACCAGTGTGTATAATATGTATTTTATAGACACCTCCCTCCCCCCCCCCCTATAAACAAGCGATGGAGGCATATTTTTCTCAGTTCTTCTCCAGAACTAGACTTGGTTATTTTAATTTATATGTACTAATTTTTTTAAGTGAGTTAAAACTTTACTTGGAAGGTTCTGGTAACTTGACACATCCTCAAAGAGCAGCATAGCATTGACAGTCATTGTTTAAAGTATAAGTACTGTTTGTAAAGATGCAACGTTTATCACATTTACCATTACTAATAAGTAATATGCCACCAAATTAGAAACTGTTAGTGTTAACATGCAAATAAATAATGCACAAATACATTTTGTGGGTCTCTGGCAGATAACATAAAGTTTGTGAGCTTCTTGAGAATTGAAAGATATTGTTAGACAAGATATCCTTGAGACTTTAAAAAGTTAAGTCACACATACACAAAAGATGCAAATAAGAAAGCAAAACAAAATCAAGATTTAGTAAAATTACTTTGATATATGTGCAGGATGGATTAGAATTGGCAGAGACCACAGGTGAGATGATTTTGGCTATATAACAGGAGACAGATAATGAAAAACATTTGAAAAAAATCAAGAAAACTTGGAAGGAACCAGTCAATTTTGAACCTAGAATAATTGTGGCTCCAATTGATTCAGGAGCTACCAATTATATAATGTTTTCACATTTACAATGCATTCTATGAATATTATTTCATTTGATCATGTGAGGTAAGGGCTATTAGTATCCCCATTTTTACACATGAGGTAACTAAAGCTTAGGAAGGTTGAGTGCTTTGCTTAAATATCTAAGGCAGCATTTGATGTCAAGACTTTGAGAATCTAATTATCTAAAATTTCCTCTTGACTTCGAATACTATGATTTTTATTAGAAATGGAGAAGTCAGTAGGGAGACTACTTAGAAATATAGTAGTGAGGAAGGGATGCTTCAAACTAGATTAAGATTGACTTGGAAATGACAGCTGAACATCAAATGGAAATACTTAGTGTCCCTTTAGAAATTGGAAGTTGAACACAGACTGGAAGTGATTTGCAAAGAAGGGACAGCTGAACATAACAGTTGAATGAGTTCATTAAGGGGGTAGAGGTAGTAGAGAATAATTATAGCTCATATCTGTGTGGGTTTAGAGAGTGCTTTGCAAGTACAGTTATATCATTTGACTTTCTCAACAACCCTGTGAGATAGAAGCTATTATCCTTATTTTAGAGGTTAGAAACTGAACTTTAGAGATTACATGATTTTCCCAGGGACACACTGGTAGTATTTGAGATGAAGTTTTGAACCTATCTTGACTACTACATCCATTCAAACCAGAAGCTTGTGTTTGAACCTTTGAGAACATCTTATGTTGGGGGAGTATCAATAGAAAGAAAGAGCAATAAGTCAATCTCTTGTGTTTATGACCTATGTGCGCTATACTTTCAAGAATGATTTGAATGTTGTAGCTTAACAAAGCTGGGGGTTCCATCTTTGTCTTCTTTTGAAAGAGCATTATGGACATGAGTTGATAATAGAAATAGATAATAGAAAAAATATGGACAGTTTTGGCTGTGAATAGTTTGATCTCTTATTTTGTGGATGAGAGGATGCCCTGGAGAAAGAGAGATACATAAAGAAAATATGTAAGGAAGAAGAAATGATGGGATAGAAGAGGAATTTTAAATTTAATTTTATTGATGCCTTTTACTGTACCACTCCCTTACCTAGTGAACCATTATTTGGAATAAAGATTTTAAAAGAGAGAAAAGATGCAGTTCAGCAAAACCAACAATTCTGGCACATAGTAAACATTTAAATGCTTACTGACTTGACATATGAGAATACACAACCTTCCATATCTGTAATGTAGAAGAATCCCCCACCTGTGGTAGTAGTTGGACCATATGGGGAAACATAGTTACTCACCACTGCAGTGAATGGAGGTGCAGTTTTTCCCCCAGCTTCTCCAGGACCAAACTTACTATAATTATGCAGTATTCAATATGTTTTTGTTTGTTTATTCCATTTACTTTTTGTAGTTATTGTCTATATATTTTTTCCTAGTTCTTTTCATTTACCACAACTTGGTTAATCATTTCCTTAGTCAGTAGGCAAAAACTTTTGTTTCTCATCGTTTGCTTCTTCAAAAAGTCCTGGAATGAATATTTTTATGTAAGTATATATTAGATTGTATGTGAGTGTGTGTGTGTGTGCGCGCGTGCGTGCGTGCACACTACTAGACATAGGAATCTTTAGGATCAAAGAATGGAGAGTTTTTAGGAACTCTTAGCAATATTCCAAATTGCATTTCAGAAAAGTTGGACTAATTCACAATTTGACTAAGAGTGGGCTAATATGCCTGTCTTCTTGTAGTCAAGAAGGGGGTATTTGAAAAGTGATGAAGAATCAAGTAATTTTATTGTCAATTAAAAAATTTGTCATAAGAAAGAAGTATTGTAAACCAATTGGGAGATTGCTTCTCCCACTTAAAATGATATACTAAGTCAATAACCCTTGTCTTTAATATAAAATTTATTTTTTTGTAAATTGGGTTCTCACTGCCTTATGTCCTTAGTACTCAAAATGATAGACTTTCATATTTCACATCAAAGCTACTGAGCAATGATTTCCATTTTTAGTGGGACCCAAAAGAAATCTAATGATTTGAATTTGCTGCTGAGCTTCATGCCTATGTTTATGCTACATTTTACATTATCTTGCTCTGTCTTGTCATATTGGGGATTGTAGGATTGTTTATTGATTTAACAAAATTACCACTTGTAATGCTATTCTGCTTTTAGTTTTGTTTTTTATAACGAATATCTTTATAATCTGTTAGCTTAGTTGCTCAGTAGTTTGTTGTCAACATACAGCACAAAATGGGTAGTTTTCCATTTGAAAAATCTCAGTTGCTGACCCTGAATTACATAGATTACTAAATATACATTTAAAATAGCTACTTCTTCTGTATTAGAATAATCATTGTGCAAGTACAAGTGAATACTTTTATTGCATTTACTGGACCACATCTTCTATTTAGTGGAGTTCCCTATCATTCCCACTGCCAAATCTTTTTCGTCCCTGTCCTTGCCAAGATGTTGGAAATACCTATCAAACCAGTAGACTTTCATTACTTTAAGAGAGTCTTTAAGAGTAACTACATATTGTTTCTGTTGTTTTTCCTTTATTTTCCTTGTAAGTACATTTGTTGAAAATGGGGCTTCAGTTTATTGTTTCTCCATTTGAGGATTTTCAGTAGCCAGTTGAAATCTTTGTTGTTTGTTAAACAAATTTTTTTAGTGCAATTCTCTTTGGCTAAGACTTATTTGAAGCAGAACTACTTATAAAAACAATGTTTTTAATGTGGTATCAGCAGGTCTTTGAGGAAAATAGAAAGCCTGAGATTCTTTATATAGAACACAGTAGCAAATGATTTTTCCTTTGCCCTTCTCACTGTGAAGGTGGTGTATTGTCTCTCTGATGCCAGGATGTGGTACAACATAATCCTTTGCCTATACTTAGTATAAATTTATTAACCATAGTCCCCATATGCAGTCCAGCAGAGAGACCTGCATTACAGAAATAATTCTTGCACTGCTGAGATGGCAATTTCCCATTTAAACACTCCTGTGACGTCATTGGCACTGTTGGTAGGAAATATGCTGACCATGTCCTGTATTTTAAAAGCTAGTTACTACAGGGGCACTAACTAAAAAGAAATTTAAAGCTTTCAGAGAATGTTAAAGGTCTCCAAAGTCTAGAAAGATAAAATAGTAAATATATATAACATATATGAAAGACCTGATTTTAAAAACTACATTTTGAAGCTACCAATCAACTAGTACAGTATCTCTGATTATGTTCTGAGGTCTGGGAGTCTGGTGTATGATTGTTTGTCAAAAGGTTTTCTGATAATTATTAAGTCACTCTTGAAAATATATAATAAATCATGTATTAGTTTCATAACTGTCCTGTTTGTTTCCCTTTGAACTTTTGTGTTCTATGTATGTTAAAAAATATTTCATTGGTTCTTTTTATTTTTTGACATCACTATGAACAGCCTCTCTATCATAAATCTCTACCTAACCTTCCAAGAAAACATCAGCCTTTCCTTGTAACAAAGTTAAACAAATACATGATTGATCTTATATGAAATACGTACACACATCTTTCCATACCTCTACTCTTCCTCTCCAACAATAGATGGAATGTAAAACTTCATCAGTTTTTTGGAGTTGTGTGATTGGTTATTAAATTGATGAAATTGATGAATGTTGTCCATTCAACAAGCATTTTTAAATCCTCTGTTATGTGCTAGAATGTGCCAACAAAGAACAAAGGCAAAAACAGAGTATTCTTTGAAGTAGTTCATAGTCAGATGTTAACTATCAAGTACAAACAAGCTATATATACAGGATAAATTACAGATAATCTCAGAGAGAAGGCAAAGTATTAATGGGGAAAAGGAAAGACTTCTTGCAGAAAGAAGGTGGGGTTTTAGCTGAGACTTGAAGGAAGCAGAGATGAGGAATGAGAATTCTATACATGAGGAATAGCCAGTGATTGGAGATTCAGTATTTTGTGGGTGGAATAAATAGGTCAGTGTCACTGAACTGTAGAATATATGGAGGGGGAATAAGAAACCTGAAAAGGTATAAAGTAGCAAAGTGGACCTCAAAAATCAAACAGAAGATTTCATATTTAATTCTACTGGCAATAGGGAGCCTTTGGAGTTTTATCTAATAGGTAGGAGGGTTGACATGGTCAGACCTACACTTTAGGAAGATCAATTTTGACAGCTCATTGGAAAATGGATTGGAGTATGAAGATAACTTGACACAGAGAGATCACTGTTATGTAATAACTATGCCAAGAAGTGTTGAGAGCCATCACCACCAAGATGGTGGCAGTGTCAGAGGAGAGAAGAGGACATAATTTATGAGCGACGTTACGGAGATAGAAATGATAAGCTTTGGAAGCTGATTGGATATGGGGAGACGGCAATAGTGAAGATTTGAGAATGTGTCATACTAAGACTTGTTGAGTCAGTGGGCAATCTGATTAGTTTTCAGTTCTTTGATACAACAGAAAGTGCTACTTTAAACATTTTTACACATACAGGAGTCCTTTCCCTCCTTTTTTGATTCCTTTGTGGTAAATGTCTCATTCAGACAATAAGCATCTATTAACTATTTACATATGCTAAGCATGGGGACACTAGAAAGAATAGAATAGTTTCTTACCTCACATTGAAATGGGAGGGACAAAAGATGAAAATGACTGCATATAAAATATATACAGAATAGATGGAAGATAATCTCAGAAAGGGAAGGTACTAACATGTGAGCAGACAAGGAAGTGGCTTCCTATTATAGTTGGGCTTTGAGCTGAAACAGGGAGAGCATTCCATGCATGGAGTTCAGGTAGAGCAAAGGCAGGGAGTTTGGAGATTGAGTGTTATGTTTAAGGAACAGCAAGTGTGACATGATTGCAGAGTGGGTTTGCACAATCTTCTTATCCCTCAACCCCCTTTCAGATAGGATGGTTAGCCTCTTTTTTTGATTCTAATTTCAGTTTCTAGGTTTTTGGTGCTGGCATTTTTCTGCCTTCCCTCTTGCCATTTCCTGGATTAGGACACTACAGTTTCAGGATCTCCCTTGGTGTATCTTCAGTCAGAGGGCTACTAGCTTTTGAACTTCTCTCCTGTACCACGCAGTTTTACAGTTACACTTATAAGTCTTTTGGTTAGAGGGGCTGGGCTATTGTGCTTGTCTTGTCTGGTGGGATCCCTTTCTTTATACCTGAATGCATATTTGTGGCTGGCCCTTTTTTGCAATCTTGGACTGATGGAGATGCTTTTTTTTGAATTATTGATCATCATTCAGTCTAATATCCTTTTTAGCTCTTTGATAGAGTTTATATGAGTACTGAATTTTTCTCAGATTTTTTTTTCTGACATATTTGCCATCTTTGCTGTCAAGTACCTCTAGTTTTTTGATTTTATATATAAGGATCATGTAAAGTACTACTTGTATTCTTGGGATTCTTGTAGTTCTGGCTTCACCAGGTATATCTAGATGTTTGAGCCACTGGAAACTGTCCAGGGCTACCACTGAATTCATGTGTGAGAATGAAGCAAGACCTCTAACATATTTTTTATTTCTTGGCAGAAAGATGGAGACTGTGATGCTGAATCTGCGGAATCCATTTGAGCAGATTGTACGCCAGGCGGAGATTCTCAATGAAGGAAATGAACTCCGTAAGTCATTCTGAGCTGGTCTGTGTAAAGAGGAAAACAGATTTTTAGAATTGGTTTTTTGACAGAGCTAAAATGTGTTCTAGTCCTAGAACAGTTTTTAATAGAGTAGCCTAAAAGAACTAGATTTTTTCCTCTTTTTTCCATGTTTAAAGCTTAACATGAATGTGCTTATTCTGAGCTTCACATTCTTTTCTTTAAAATGGATTTTCTTATGGTAGTTCAGTTCTGTTAAGAACTTGGTTTAAGTTGCTAGTTCTATATTCACAATATGGATTGAAAAAGACCTACAGAATTTCTAAGAAGGATGCTACCTGCTTAGAGCTTAGAATAGTGTGTCTTTAATATTTCATTTTGGACATACCCATGTAATACTTCTACTCCAAAAAATAATGTGATAGAATTTTTCTATCTTTGAGAAAAAGGAATGCTTATTTTCTTTATTTCAAGTTGGATAGAAGGGCTAGGGATGTCATTAGGAAGATGTAAGAAGACAAGGTGCTAAGATAAAAGATAAGAGGACATAGATTAGTAAGAAAGGAATAAAGGTTTAGTAGCATTAATGTATTAAAAGGAAATTGTCCTAAATCAGTCATATACTTTCATTATCTTTACTGTTTTATTTACTATTTTCTATCTTACTTTCCCCCCTTCCCCCCCCATTATTCCAGCAGTATACAATTTTGTAAGTTATACTCTGAAGGCACATATATAAGTATCCCATTTTGTTCAGTTCAACATGCAAAGGTAAGTAAAGATAGTGTATTCAGCTTCTACTTTTAAATATTTCATCTTGAACTTCTTTTCTAGGCTTTTGAAAACAACCATACCTGCCTTGGAGGTATGCTCTAAATCCATCTTTTTTTTTCTAAGCACAATTTTTTTTTCCTTGGTTCAACCAAGACAAGGGTGGAATTTTTCTGTTTTTAAAAATAAAATTTTTAAGCATTATCTTTATTTCTTAATAGACCTCTTCTTTTTTCCTACCCAGCAATCCATACCTTATTACAAGGAATAAAAAAGGGGAGAAACTGTTAAGTGAGGTACATCTAGCAAAGCAACAAAAACATATATGCATTGTTTTGAATTCATAGTCTTCCTCCTAGTCAAGCTTGGTCCTTATAAATACATTTAGGGTTTTATTGTTTCCATTCACATTTTTTATTTTGTATATTATTATTCTGGTTCTGCTACTTATCTTTTCATCAGTTCATATAAATTTTCATATGCTTCTGTTTTTGTTGTTGTTGTTTTTTGTTTTGTATTGTTCCTTTTAACACAGTAGTATTCCATCATTTATGTGACATAATTTGTTTGATTATTCCCTATCAGTGAGCATCTACTTTGTTTCTAATTTTTTTCCTTCTTGCAGAAAATGGTACTGAAAATGTTTTGCACTACGTGGGATCTTTCTTTTTATATTTGATCTTGTTAGAGTATACTTAGCAGCATGATGGCTGGGTTAAAAGGACATTTTAAAACATTGCTTCAATATGATTTCAGATTGCCTTCCAGAGTCGTGGGTTTCTTCACTACTACAGCAATAGCGTATGGGTGTGCTCTTTTCTACAAGCCTTTCCCAGCTTTGTCATCTTTGCCAGTTTACTGCGGATGAACATGTATCAAGAACATGTATGAGTAGAAAGAAGCAAGGGTGAATGAAAAGCTTGAGGACTACATGCTACCCTTAAGATAATGAAAGAACCAGGGGATAGGGAGAAGTGTACAAATGGGAAAGTAAAAATGGGTTGTTCTGTGAAGCTTATGGTAAGAGAATCAGTACAAATAGAATCACAGATGCACCTGGACACATAAGTAGATCTTACTTACCTTTACTTTGACTTCAAAAACTTATAAATAATAATTTTTAATATTATAACAATTTTGTTACATAATACATAAAAGGGTTAGGATTCTTACAAGGTGCTAAGTAAGTGGAATTGAGGAGACAGTGGTTAAATCTAGTTTAGCATTGATTTAATTCTACAACTAATAATGGTTTCCTAGTGATGTAATGATTTGTGTATACTTAGTATGGAACATTCTTTTTTTTTTTTATTATAGCTTTTTATTTACAAGATAATATGTATAGGGAATTTTTCAGCATTGGCAGTTGCAAATTTTTTTGTTCCAAATTTTTCCCTCCTTCCCCCAGATGGCAGGTTAACCAATACATGTTAAATATGTTAAAGTGTAAATTAAATGCAATATATGTATACATGTCCAAACAGTTATTTTGCCGTACAAAAAGAGTCGGACTTTGAAATAGTGTACAGTTAGCCTGTGAAGGCAATAAAAAATGCAGGCGGACAAAAATAGAGGTATTGGGAATTCTATGTAATAGTTCATAGTCATCTCCCAGAGTTGTTTCTCTGGGTATAGCTGATTTAGTTTATTACTGCTCTATTGGAATTGATTTGGTTCATCTCATTGTTGAAGATGGCCATGTCCATCAGAATTGATCATCATATAGTATTGTTGTTGAAGTATATAATGATCTCCTGGTCCTGCTCATTTCACTCAGCATTAGTTCGTGTAAGTCTCTCTAGGCTCTTCTGAAATTATCCTGCTGGTCATTTCTTACAGAACAATAATATTCCATAACATTCATATACCACAATTTATTCAGCCATTCTCCAATTGGTGGACATACAGTCAGTTTCCAGTTTCTGGCCACTACAAAGAGGGCTGCCAACAATGTGGAACATATAAGGAGGAGCTGTCAGGGCCAGAAAGGACAAGCACACTAGAAGCTTTCTGAGGCTGAGACAGATTCATTCCATCTTCCACCTTTGTTGTGGCTGGAGGCTGAAGTACAAACCTTTGGATTCAGAGACATTCAGAGGCAGGATAGGCCTCTAAGAAAGCTAACTGGACCCCAGGAAAAAAGGCTTTGAAGGAGACAATAAAGGATTTGGACTTCAATCCCTGGCTGCACTTGTGATTACTGAACTGAAAGGAAGACTGCTTCAGAAGCCCTGCAAGAAATCTGCTCTCAGAGAACATTACATTTTAGAGATGAATATTACATAAAAGCTTTATCGTGTGGTTTTTTTGTTGTTGTTTTTAAAGACTAAGAGGTTATGTTGGACATGTTCAGGGTCCCACAGCCAATATGTCATATGTAGTGTCGGACATCAAAATGGGCTCTATATTTACTACTGCAGGATGTCTTATGAGATTTTTGTTTTTCTCTTGTTATTAGTGATATGGAGCTGTCTTTCATATGGCTGCTAAATGTTTTTCATTCTTCATTTGAGAACTGTTTTTTTCCTTTGATCACTTAGATGTTAGGGAATGGCTCTTGGTCTTATATATTTGTTTGGATTATTTATCTATCTTTGATATCAGACCAAATCATAGAGATTTGATGCAAGTGTTTTTTTCCCCCTCCCGGTTGATTCTCTTATTCTGGTTGATTTTTTGGAGCCTAAATAATTTCTTCTCTGGCCATAGCAGTTAAAAGTATTTGATTTGATCTAGTTAAGATTTTAAAGGTATGATCTTGAATATTCCAGTTGCCTGTACATTTTGACCTGATTATGATATGAGGCATATAATGCTGGTCTAGCTCTTATTCATTCCAACCTACTTTTCCATTTTCTTACCAGTTGTTAAATATCCTTGAGAAGGTGGGTATTTTCTTCAAGAGGAAAAAAAAAAAGAAACAAAGATATAAAAATACATTATATCCATGTTTGCAACTATCCAAGTCTGAATATTATATCTTTCTTGCAATTCCTATGAGAGTGAGTCTTCAGGTCAACCCTTTTGGACATATAGGAGCCTTGCCACTTCTCTCATTAGAGGTGGGGGTTGTTTAAGAGAACAATGAGATTATTTTGTCCCTGGAAATGCATTTGAAGATTTTGAACAGGAGAATAACATGATGCTATATATAGTTCTGCCAAAGGCATTTGGATGGATTGAAGGAGGGAGGAAATCAAGCAGGTCACTTGAGAGTTATTGCTTTGAAATAAAAGGTTATAAAGCTCTAAATGAAATAAAATAATAATGGTGGTAGAAATGGAAAGGAATAAATGCAAGAGATTTTAGAACTGCATACCATTGACACAAAGATTTGGTGAGGAGATCATAATAAAAAGAAAAGCACTACATACACCAAAATATTATGGTAGCAAAAACTGGACACAAAGTAGATGTTAATTGATTGGACAGTGGCCAGCAAATGTAATGCAATATAATTGTACTGTAAGAAATGACAAATATGATGAATATGGATATAAATGGCAACTTATATGAACTGCTTGAGAGTAAAGCATATCCAAGAAAAAATATATAAAAAAAGAACTACCACAAAACAATTGAAAGTGAATGTTTCAAAATTACAAAAAACAACTATGGCCTCAAAAAAGAGAATTAAAAAAATGATGCTTCCCCTATTCCTTTGCCAAAAGTGAGAGGATCACAGGTATAATACATTGTTGTTTTGTTTTTTCAGTTTTTTGTTAAATTCATTCTTTCTGCTGATTTTTCTTCCTTTCTTTTAAAAAATATTTTATTTTTTTGAATGGGATGGCTCACTGGGAAGGAAAGGGGCAATGGGGGAAATTTAGACAATATAAACAAAAGTCAATAATATTTTAAAAATAGAATTTAGTTACAAGGTATAGTAGCTAAGGGAGAAATAACAGTGAAAAATGCCCAGTATGATAAGTTTTGGTTGATACTAACTTGTGTAATTTCTATCTTTTCTGTTAATCAATTTTCCCAGTCTGTAATAACAATACAAAAAGGCCTTTTATTTACTTTTCTAAGGTTCTAGTTTTTAAAACACTTTAGTAACAAATGCAAAGTAGTTTGTCTTCAGAGGCCTCCTTTATTTGAATGTTTATATTACATAAAACAAAGTTAGGCTATAAAATGGAATTTTTGTGAGCCATATAAATTCTATCGATATATTATGTAGTGATTAGAGTGTTTTGAATATGTGGAGATAATGTTTCCTACCCCACCTTAGACGCCAGTTGGGGACCATGGACAAGCAAGTTGATTAATGTCTCTGGACCTTACTTTCATCATCTCTGAAATAAGGGATGGATTTGTTAGAGCTCCTAAGGACCCTTCCAGCTCTATAGCTGTGATAATAGAATTGTATTCTTTAGGAAAAAAATCCCTAGAATTAAAACTTTAAACTCTTGGGGAAGAATTATTGAAGTGAGGTATACCTAGCAGTATTGTGTACTTTGTGTCTTAGGCTGTTCTCCTGACTCCAGTATTTTGGTACTATTAGTACCATCAATCAGTAAACATTTATTAAGCATCAACTATGTACCAGGTACTGTGCTAAATGCTGGAAATAAGAAAAAGCAAGACAGTCATTGCCTTCAAGGAAGCTTACAGCTCATCTGACTTTCTGTTAGAACATAGGAATGTGTTTATGGACATCCCCTCAACTTTATTAGCCATTCCTGAAACTTCAGAAGAATGGATGTTAAATTAGGAGGCAGAAGATCTACGTTTAAATTCCTGTTTTACTATTGACTAACGAGAAGTCATTTGCCAAAGTAACCTAGGTCTTAGTTTCTCTAAAGTGGTAGATAAATCTGGAAGGAACCATAGAGTTTATGAATTGATGAATTTATCATTTCCTTTCTTTGTTAAGAGTATTTACAAGTATAGCTCATCGTGTATTTAAGCTCTTAAAAACACTACACAAGATACTGTGGAATGTACAAAAGTGTGGGACACACTCCCTCCCTCAGGAAGATTATGTGATTAAACAAGACTTATACCTACAAAACAATAGGAAATATTAGTCTGTAAGTATGAATTACATGCTAGTGAGATGTCTGTCAACATTTATTAGCATCTGCTATTGCCAGGCACTGTTTAGGTGCTGGAACTTCAAAGACAAAAAGGGAAAGAAGAGGCATGGGGAAGGTAACAAGAATTTGCATAGTGCCTCCTACGTGCTAAGCACAGCAAAAAAAAAATTTTTTTTGGTATCTCACAACAACCCTGCTAGGTAGGTATCCTCATTTTACAGTAGGCAAAGGTTAAATAATTGGCCCCAAAGTCACATGGCTTAGTAAAATGTCTGAGGGTAGATTTGAATGCAGGTTTTCCCGAGTCCAGGCCCAGTGCTGTATCTGATGTGTCATCAGTCGCCTCACAAAAGTGAGTCTTTCCTCTCAAAGAATGTAAGAAAAATCTACTGAGAAGGAGGCATGTATATGCATAGATATAAACCCAGTAGGTAAATATAATTTGGATAGCTTTCCTAGAGGGTTAGGAAAGGCTTTGAAATGGAAAGAGTACATTGTGGGTTCTTAGTTGGGAAAAAGTTTTGTGAAAGGGATAGAATATGTGACTGGATAGGTAAGGTACATTTCAGAGTTTTCAGAGAAGGGTTGGACAGCAGAGCACAATATGAACACAGTTCTGGAAATAGGAATACATATAGCTTGTTTAGGGAAAACTAAGGAACCTATCTTGACTAAATTAGAGCATTTGAGCAAAGAGAGATATATTAGCTATGAATACCTAAAGTTTTTTTCATTTGAACTGAATAGTGAGATCTGTGATCTCAGTTGTATTTGTCTTTCTTCATTGGTACAGAACAAAATGCATCCATATTTTCTCATCCTTTGTAATTTTTGTTGATGTCTTTCCATAAATGATTAAACTGAACTAAAAACTGGAACTGCTTAGTTTGCTGAAACATATCTATTCAAACAAAGATTTTCTTTGAAAATATGCCTGATACCTAGTAAGTGCTTTAAAAATACTTACTGACTTTTTTTTTGGGGGGCTGGATTTTGTTCACAATGTATATGGAGGAAGATACATATTGCGATTTTCTTAATTGTTCCCTTGAATTCCTTCTTCCCTCCTTCCTTCCCTCCTTTCCTTTCTCTCTTTCTCCCTTCTTTCCTTTCTCCTTTGTTCCTTTCCCTATTTAAATGTCAAGTGTTTGAGGCCAGTTTTTAACTTAGGTCTCCTGACTCCAGGGTTGGTGGTCTATCCATTGCCTTAGCTTCCCCCTTTCTGAACTTTTTAGGTTCATCTCTTAACAGTTCGCTCAGTAGACCATCACTGTATCATTTACAAAAATCAATTATTGTCTCTTCTTTATCTATGCTTATTCCTTGTTTCTTTTTCTTGTTTTCTGTTATTGCTAGAAAATGGTGGTAACAATAGATACTTGACCATTTTCTATTGATGATACTGAAAAAAATCTTTGATTTTCGGCATTATGGATGATATCTTTAATGTTTTTAAGATATAAGTAATGTATTTTGTAAAAACAAAACAAAAAACTTGTACATTGATAGAATAATGTGATTTTTATTACTTTTATTATTCACTAATATCTGTTATGTTTACTCTTTTCCTTATTTTTTGTATAAATCCAACCTGGTTATAATATACAATTTTATAAATATGTTTCTATGGCCTCTTTGCTAATGTATCATTCATTATTTTTGTACTAATGTCCATTAGGAATACTGGTCTATAGTTTTCTTTATTTGTTTTATCTTTCCCTGGTTCATACTCTTTTGGTAGGATCTGTTCATGTCTTTCCCTTGCTCATTAAACTTTAGTGTCTTCCTTTTATCTTCAGGAACAAATACAAAATTCTCTATTCCATATTCATATTCCTAACTTAGCTTTCTCCTAGCTTCCTAGTCTTTTTACACCTTTTCATAGACAGGTCCTCTTCTGTCTAGTGACATTGGCCCGTTGGCTATAAGTTCTCCTCCATGTCTCTTCCCTCTTCTGCCCTACTCTGTTCTTGACTTCCTTTAAGTCCCAACCAAAATTCCAAAAATCAAAAATTATATGGGAAACCTTCCTTTATGCTTCTTTTAATTCTAGTTCTTTTCCTTTTTAATTATTTCTTATTTATCCTATATATAATTCACTTTGAATATGCTTATTTGCATGTTGTCTCATTGGATTGTAAATTCCTTGAGAGCAGATACTGTTTTTTTGCCTCTTTTTGTATTCTCAGCACTTAGCACAGTGCCTAGAATATAGTAGGAATTTTAAAAATGTTTATTGAGTTGAATTGTGTGTTTGCTTTCTTCTGGATTTGCTTCTTAATTTGCTCTTAACTCTTGGTATTTTTTAAACATTGTGTTTGATTTCTTCTCTAGTTTTCAGTGTTAGTATGGACTTGAAGTTTTATATTCAAGTCAATCCCCTCTAGACCTCTTTGATGGGTTCAGTAGGCTTTGTTTGGTCCTGTGTCCTTTGTACCATGGACAGGTTTTCTGGAATTATTCTCCATGTTCTGCCTCAGTTGCTAATTTCTGTATCAGTCTCCTGGTAGTTCACTGCAAATTCTGGCTTGACTAATTTTTTTTATATTTCTTTTTGCATGAGCCTTAGTTATTTGTTGTCTGTTTTCTCCTGTGTTGCCTTAACATTGCTGCTTTTTAGATGTTTGGAATTTTCACTAGTCTCTGGCCTTCTTGTAAAATTCTCCCTGGCACAGGCTCTGAATTGGCTCTGTTTCCTAGTTCACTGAGGGGGTTGGTGCAAGCCAGGCCATCTCTTTTTGTGCAGTATTCTATTCCTGGTTTTTGCTCTCCCAAGATCTGGCATCAAGCCCTACCAGTTCATTAGAGTTGGCATTGGTTTGCCTTATTCCAGCTGAGAGCATAGGCTCGCTTTAGATCTCTTTGGGAGGATAACTTCTCTAACTGTACTCGTCACTGCCTATGAGAACTTGTTTGCCCAAGCTTTCTCTGGTTTCCCTGATGAAACATCCTTTTATCTGCATTTGCTTCAGATATCTTTTGTGAAGTTTTGGATTGGCTGGAGGATTTTATGCTTCTCCCCCTTTCCCCAGATTCCTTTTTCATTCATCTTTTTGTGTCCTTTTGCAGATATTTGATGGAATTTATATAGGAAAGATGGACTTCTCATTTTTTCCAAGTTATCTTAATTGAAAATGTCATGTTTTTTAATTAAAGTAATTGATTGATTTTTTTTCCCTCCCCTTAAAAAACAACATTTTTTAACAGTAATAAACAATATAAAAACTTCAAGACAAGCAACTATAGTGTAATCAAGAAAGAACTAACTGGCTTTGGAGTGAAGACTAGCATAACAATTGTGTAATTGAGCAGGTTTATATATCCTTTTCAGTATTCCCCAAATAACTTTTTGAGAGTTAACTTTCATGGACTTCTTGGTGATCTGGTAATACCTGTGAACTCTCTTTTTAAAAAATTCATAATTAAAAGAAATGATAAATTTTATTTATAGTTTAGTGAAAATAAAGATTTTGGGGGGCAGATAGGTGGTGCAGTGATACAGCAGCAGCTCTGAAGTCAGGAGAACCTGAATTCAAATCTGGCCTCAGACACTTAACATTCATGGCTTTGTCACCCTGGGCAAGTCATTAATCCCAATTGCCTCTGCAAAAGAAAAGAAAAGATTTTCCCCTCTTAATCAAGTTTATAGGATTCCCTGAAAGCTATCTGCTGACCTTGTAGAAATTTGTGAATCCTAAATTCCTTTGCTCTAAAACCTTAAAATTGCAGAGAGATTTTAGTCTATGGTGGCAAACAAAATTTTTAACCAAGTTCCCTTAAATTAAGGAAATCGTAGGTCTGGTTCAGCACTCATTATCCATCCCAAAAGAAAAAAAAAATTTTTTTTTATTCTGGATTCTTGAAGGTCGTACTAGTAAAATAGGGTCTCCTAAATTGGATAGACAATAGAACACAGACCTAGTGATGGCACCATATATATTTGTCCAGAGGATCAGCATAGGTAAAATTCATCATGGGACTGGCAATAGCAGAGTGAGGTTTTAGGATACTATGACCTTTTTTTTAAAGCTTTTACAAAGAAATATTTACTTCAAAAGCTGAAATCAAAAATATGTAATCTTATTTTCCCGATTAGTAGCAGTTATAATCTACCTACTTTATCCTTATATCACTCTAGTCTCGGGGGAGAAGGACCTTAATTTTATTCTGACTCCAAAGTCACTATGACTTCCCAGTCCAACGTGGATCACTTCTGACTGAAAAATAAAAATAATACACAATAGAAACAGAAACCTTGGAGCCAAACAAGGAAAGAGGGGAGGGAACAAAGGAAAGAAGGCATTCCCCCTTTCACCAATTTAGTTCATGAAACTTGTGCAGTGGGTGGATGATGATCTTCATCTGGACAAATCAGGAAATAGTAAAGGGAAAAATGGCCTCCTCAATTCTTGGAGAGGTCTTATCTACAGTAGTGGATAGCCTTACACATTTATCTAAATTACCAATTCCTTGAGATGATAAATAAAGAAGAATATAGGATAGTTTATCTCTCAAACGTGTGGAGGAGGAAGGAATTTGTGACCAAAGAACAAGAGCATTATTGATCACAAAATAGAAAATTTTGATTATATTAAGTTTAAAAGTTTTTGTATAAACAAAACTTATACAGACAAGATTAGAAGGGAAGCAATAAACTGGGGAAACATTTTTACAGCCAAAGGTTCTGATAAAGGCCTCATTTCCAAAATATATAGAAAATTGACTCAAATTTATAAGAAATCAAGCCATTCTCCAATTGGTCAAAGGATATGAACAGACAATTTTTCAGATGAAGAAATTGAAAGTATTTCTAGTCATATGAAAAGGTGCTCCAAATCATTATTGATCAGAAAAATGCAAATTAAGACAACTCTTGAGATACACACTCTCAGATTGGCTAAGATTACAGGAAAAAATGACCAATGTTGGAGGGAATGTGGGAAAATTGGGACACTGATACATTGTTGATGGAATTGTGAACAGATCTAACCATTCTGGAGAGCAATTTGGAACTATGTTCAAAAAGTTATTAAACTGTGCATATACCCTTTGATCCAGCAGTGTTACTACTGGGCTTATATTCCAAAGAGATATTAAAGAAGGGAAAGGGACCCTTATGTGCAAAAATGTTTGTGGAAGCCCTTTTTGTAGTGGCTAGAAACTGGAAATTGAACGGTTGTCCATCAATTGGAGAATGGCTGAATAAATTGTGGTATGTGAATGTTATGGTATATTATTGTTCTGTAAGTGACCAGCAAGATGATTTCAGAGAGGGCTAGAGAGACTTAAGTGAATTGATGCTAAGTGAAATGAGCAGAACCAGGAGATAATTATCCACTTAAACAATAATACTCTATGATGCTCATTTCTGATGCGTGTGGCTCTCTTCAACAATGAGAGGATCTAAACGAGTTCCAGTTGTTCAGTAATGAAGAGAATCAACTACATCCAGAGAGAGAATTTATGGGAAATGAGTGTGGACCACCACATAGCATTTCCACTCTTTCTGTTATTGTTTGCTTGCATTTTTGTTTTCCTTCTCAGGTTTTTTTTAACCTTCTTTCTAGATCCTATCTTTCTTATACAGCAAGATAACTATAAATATGTAAACATATATTTTAACATATTTAACATGTATTGGACTACTTGCCATCTAGGGGAAGGGTGGGAGAAAGTTGGAACAGAAGGTTTCGCAAGAGTCAATGTTGAAAAATTACCCATGCACATATATATATATATATTTTTTTCTTTTCTTTTTGATTTGTTTTTCTTAAAGTTTTTTATTTACAAAACATATGCATGGATAATTTTTCTTTTCTTTTTTTTTTAAATAACTTTTTATTGATAGAATGCATGCCAGGGTAATTTTTTACAGCATTATCCCTTGCATTCACTTCTGTTCCAATTTTTCCCCTCCCTCCCTCCACCCCTTCCCCCAGATGGCAAGCAGTCCTTTATATGTTGAATGGGTTACATTATATCCTAGATACAATATATGTGTGCAGAACCGAACAGTTTTCTTGTTGCACAGGGAGAATTGAATTCAGAAGGTATAAATAACCCGGGAAGAAAAACAAAAATGCAAGCAGTTTATATTCATTTCCCAGTGTTCTTTCTCTGGGTGTAGCTGCTTCTGTCCATCTTTGATCAATTAAAGCTCTCTTTATTGAAGAGATCCACTTCCTTCAGAATACATCCTCAAACAGTATCATTGTTGAGGTAACTAATGATCTCCTGGTTCTGCTCATTTCACTTAGCATCAGTTCATGTAAGTCTTGCCAGTCTTCTCTGTATTCATCCTGCTGGTCATTCCTTACAGAACAATAATATTCCATAACATTCATATACCACAATTTACTCAACCATTCTCCAATTGATGGACATCCTTTCATTTTCCAGCTTCTAGCCACTACAAACAGGGCTGCCACAAACATTTTGGCACATACAGGTCCCTTTCCTTTCTTTAGTATCTCTTTGGGGTATAAGCCCAGTAGAAACACTGCTGGATCAAAGGGTATGCACAGTTTGATAACTTTTTGAGCATAGTTCCAAATTGCTCTCCAGAATGGCTGGATGTGTTCACAATTCTACCAACAATGTATCAGTGTCCCCATGCATATATTTTTGTAAATAAAAAAGTATAATTAAAGAATACCAATTCTTGAAATAAAAATCAAACTTAGTAGATAATTTTTGAATTTAATTTGAATAATTAGTGAAATGACAATAACATAATTTTTCCATTAATTTTTGCTTTTATTCTTGGAATGAATCAAGGACTGAACCTATGATTTTGATTGTATAGAGAACTCAGGTGAGGATTCTCCATTTATGGAGGCAGGTTGACATGTTCTTAGTCTTGAGAGTTGCCTAGAATGCTGAGATTAAATAGACTTGTTCTTTTTATCAGTGGTAGGACTTGAACCTAGGACTTTAATTCCTCTCCCCTCCTTCCCTTTTTTTTTTTTTTTCTTTTTTTAAATTTTTATTTAATAATAACTATATTGACAATCCATGCCAGGGTAATTTTTTCCTCCTTCCCTTTTTTTGAAATTACCTTTCATTTACATTATATGTCTCTGGTATGTAACTAGTTGGTTACATTCCTTTCCATTAGAATGTAAGCTCTTTGAAAGCAAAGACTTTTGTTTGGTTTTTATTCCTTTGTACTTTGCACAAGGCTTGACACAAGTATGCATTGTTGCTGTTATTTGTTTCATCATATCTGACTCTTCACGACTTTATTTGGGGTTTTCTTGGCAAAGATGTTGGAGGATTTGCCATTTTCTTTTCCAGCTCATTTTACAGATGAGGAACTGAGAAAAACAGTGTTTCTTGACTTGCTTAAGGTCACACAGTTAGGAAGTGTTTGAAACTGGATTTGAAATTAATTCTTCTTGAATCCAGGCCCAACACTCATCCTTTGTGTAAATACTTAACAAATACTTAACCTGTTTTCAGGGTTAGATTTCTATCCATTGTCCTAGGGTTTAGAAATGTGCCCTGGTTTGTCATTTTTTTAGAAATTTGACTTTGTGAAATATTGCCAAATGAATGTGTTTAAAATTAAGGGGTTATTTAAATTTCTTTAGGCTTCTTAGATTTAAAAAAAATATTTTGTTAATCCTGCTTTCCCATTTCTGTTACTTTCTAATAATTTATTCAGTACTGTCCTACCAGAATCTTTATAACAATGAAATAATGCAGTTAATCCAAACACACATAACACTGATAACATGAGCTTCATTCTATACCTTTAGTCTACAGTTACAGTACTACTACTTTGCTGAGAGAAGGGAAATATGTTTTACCTTCATTCCTCTGAAGATTAGTCTTTACCTTGATAAGAGTTCTGATGTCCTATATAGCCTGTTTTTCTTTGTTTTTGTGATTATTTTATTCTTGCTTTTGTTTGTCATGCTATCATTAGCATTTTACAAGTCTTCCCAACTTTCTTTTTTGTATAAGTGTGCCATTTGTTATGGGGTGATAATCTGTTATATTCATATACCACATACATATTCATGTAACACAATTTGCTCAGCCATTCTCCAGTTAATGAATAACCATTGTGCCAGGTTTTTTTCTATTACATAAACCTACATACTTTAAGTTCAATTTGGCTTAAAGTGTTTCTGAGAACATGCTATTAGTCTGTAATATGGCTTAATTTCAATCATAAAATTTCACACATTGACAAGTTGACCAATGCCAGAACTGCATGCTTGAATTTTTATCATAAAGTAGTGATTCAATGTAGGTTTGAGATTAACTATATGACAAATATTTCAAGTGAGAAGTATAGATGAATAGTTCTTAACTGTAAAGTAACCAAAAAGTGATGCATTAGTCTTTTGGCCACATAGGTAGTTACTATCGCCTAAATTTAGGTACTTCCTTCTTGCAGGCTTTCAGAGAAACTCCATGTCCTCCCATCCATGATTTACCAAAAATAGGTAGAATCTTCTGTAACTTTGCAATTGACTGTTTATATACCCTTCAGGGTAGTGTTAAACAGCTAAAGCAAATTGGCTTTTACTTACAAATCAATATTTGTATAATTATCTAGCTAAGTGGAATTACAGGTCTAGACATATATAACAATCTATATTTACTGGAGCATATTACAGCAGTTACATTTGAATGTGCTGTTCAGTGTCTGGTGTAGCAATGCATGACTGTAAAAGAGTGTTTTTGTTTTATAGCTGTAACTGTCCTGGTATATGACAGATGCCCCAAAGGTGTTTCTTTTTGATTGCATTCTCTTCAAGAGCTTTAGTGTCACATCTGGAGCCAGATGACTGATGAGTAGCTTATTCTGTAACAGATGTCACTGGCCAAAGAAAAAGTGGCCTATCAAAACAGGAACCTCTCCCTATGAAATATGTAAGACCCTCAAATATGGAAGAGTGTGGAGCAAAGAGTTTCCGTCCAAAATCTATAGTTGGAACTAGATTGTTTTCAGCTGGATTTGCTCATGGTTCAGCTGGTCTTTTAATGATTCATTTAGAATAAATCTAATTGTTGGACTTGTTTATTAGAGTTTATTCTCTTTGAATTATTGATGTTTTTCCTTTTCCTCAGAATTTATCCAGTTGGCAAAGAATTTTGAAGACTTTCGCAAGAAATGGCAAAGGACAGAGCATGAATTGGGAAGATATAAGGATCTTTTAATGAAAGCAGAGACAGAACGTAGTGCTCTGGATGTGAAACTGAAGCATGCACGAAATCAGGTAGATGTGGAGATCAAACGGAGACAACGAGCAGAAGCTGACTGTGAAAAGCTGGTATGTATTGTTTTTGAGTTATAACTCTTACTAGCAACCAAGACAGGATCTTTTCCAATGCATCTTGTGATGGACTGGAAATGTCAGCCTTTTGCATGGGAGGTCTCCAAGCTTTCTGCAAAGGATATTTTCGATTTACATAGTCTGGCATGAGATATTGGCTCTCCCTTGATATGCCTTAAACATTGTAGACGCCTCCTGTGGTTATCTCTCTTTCTAATTATTTGGTCACTGTAATAGAGAAGATTATACTACAAGGCTTTCTGTATCACTATTCTCTGTTCCAGAACAAAGAATTAGGATTATTCAAGCAATTGAACAGTGTGATTGACAGAGCACTAGCATTTTAATATACTAGGATGGGTTATTATACAGTAGTGCAGTGTCAGGTTTCAGGTAGGAAGCCCTAATCCATGTTGGTGCAGTGCTTGAGATGCCTGGGTAAATTTAAATTGTTTGGTTCCACTATGTTACAGGTTAGTATCCATTTTAAATGAATCTTGCTCCACCATTTAGAAAGGTAGATAGGTGCCTGTGTTGACCTGTAGGAAAAAACCAACAATTGTCCCATAAGATGCTGCTGAAATGTTTGCTATGACAAATCTACTTTAAGGCCCTCATTTTAAAATACTTCTTTCATATTAGCAGTGTAATCTAGAAGTCTTGTAGCAGAAACCCCACTATTTTAAATAGAGTTTGTTTTAATACTCAGGAACTGAAAACAATCTAGGCTTGATGTGAATTAATATGCTATTGGTGTAGTAACCTTCCCGAAAGCCTATTTGCATAATGCTGTATTTTAATGTCTTCTGCTCTGCCTGGCCCATAAATCTGAGGTGAAGCTTTCTCCCCTGGCTAGTTATGATGTTTTACTCTGCTGTGGTCTGTAGGAACGACAGATTCAGCTGATTCGGGAGCTGCTCATGTGTGATGCATCTGGCAGTATTCAACTAAGCGAGGAACAAAAATCAGCTCTGGCTTTCCTCAACAGGGGCCAGCAATCCAGCGGCAATGCTGGGAACAAAAGGTGGGGGAACAGCATCTGTTGTTGTTTGATCAGGAACAACACAGCTGTCCGAAGTTCTTATTATCTGAATTTGTGAATATTCTGCTTCTGGAGTGTGTGCTGAATAAAGCAGGAAAAATGAGGAGAAGGAGGGTGGGAAACGAAGGTTTGGGGGCCAGCCTTTTATCTCTTTGTATGACTTTGTCTTGCCACTGATAAGATTTCGATGTTGGGACTAAATTGCACATCAATAAGTAATTCTGCACATTGTTAAGAAGCCTATAGTGGAAGTGGCAATTCAGGAATCCTTTGTGTTTATTCTCCAAAGATTTATTGTAGCTTTTTTGGTTTAGAAAGTGTCTAAGCTGTGAGCTTAAGCCAGGCAATTCTAGTTCAGCTAATTCACCATTTAATTTAACATCCAGTAAAGAAAATGCGAAAGTCAGAGCTTTAGGTACTGTTGTGTTGTAGGGTCCAGTTGTCTTATGGAGAGATAGTTATAACTAAAAACATATGAGTCAATTTCTTAGAAAACTAGTGCTAGAGTAAATCTGTGTTACATTGAACACAGCTTCATTTTAGATCAGTTTAAATTTCATTCTTTCACTTGCCACAGATTTTGAGTTGCCTGTGGTAGAAACACAGCTTGGAAGGTGGAGCATCCTCCTCTTGTCTGCAACTGGGAGCTAGCTATGTAAGCCCTTCAAGGAAAAAAAAATTACAGCCAAGCTTTGCCCTTGTAGTTGTTTCCATATGAAACAGACTGCTGTGTGTATGGTGTGACCTGACCAGTGGAACTCACTGAGCTTAGAATTTACCTTCTGCTGCCTTCTGTGACTAATACTCTGTTGTTTCACTCTTTAGACTGTCAACCATTGACGAGTCGGGTTCCATTTTATCAGATATCAGCTTTGACAAGACTGATGAATCCCTGGTAATGAAGCTTTGATAAAGCTCCGAAAAGTCTCTATTTCTCTTCTCCCTTTAGATTTTTTCCCTCCCTTTCTTCTTCCCTATTTCCTTTCTCTTCCCCCTTTTTCTTCTTTTTTCTCTCTCTCCCCCTTTCTTCTCCTTCCCACCCCACCTCCATTTTCCCTCCACTCTACCCCAAGCACACTGAGGCAACACTCCCTTCCTTTGCTATCTTGTTGTTTCATTGGTTACTATACTCTGAATTTTGACAGAGCAATTAAAAATGTCTTTCTATCACCTGTATTCTCACTCTCAAACATCTATTTAAGAGGCTTTCTTTCTGAAAGAAAGAATGCACAGTTCAGAATTCAGCATTGAAATTAATGATGTCCTAATTAATCAAGGTCTCAACTAGTAAATTTAAAAAGAAACAAAACATTTTTCAAATATAATCTGCTTTCTTGTAATTTGGTGAATGAATGAACAAAATTGTTGACCATTTACTATGTCCCAAACTCTGTGTTAACCACTCAAAATATAACTAGAAAAGGTTAGGTAATTCCTATTCTTGTGGAGCTTATCCTTTTTATTGGGGAGATCTGCATCAGGGTGAATGGAGAAGTCCCAAAGTCATAAGGATTCAGCAAGGGAGGGACTGATGGCGGGACTCATGAGTCCTTAGGTTTTCATAGTAGATCGGATGATTACAAGGAGAGAAAGGGAGAGAAGAATCTGTAGGTTAAATGATAACATCTGATAGTCCTTCTTGTCATAAGAAATG
The DNA here is from genome assembly GCF_016432865.1 of Antechinus flavipes. Taxonomy (NCBI): domain Eukaryota; kingdom Metazoa; phylum Chordata; class Mammalia; order Dasyuromorphia; family Dasyuridae; genus Antechinus; species Antechinus flavipes. The sequence continues at coordinate 228,087,672 of NC_067402.1, forward strand.
GAATTGGTGACTTATTTCATTCAAACCACATAAACAGTTAAGCAACTTGGATGTGTTGGGGTGAGAATAGAGAGAGGGTGCCCCCATAGGGATAGGTTATCCAATTTTCTGCCCATCCCAGATACATATTTAGATGAGTAGATTTAAACCTTATTTTTCAAGTGCAGGGCTTAAGGAGAAAGTGGTTTATATATATATGTCCCAAGTAGAAGGAAACTACTGATACACAAAAAATAGTTCTAAAGTGTGAGAGGGATTGGCAACTACTATAAGATGCATTTGTACACAGTGTTTTATGATAAGAAAAGGCTTTCTTTCCTACTGGTTTGGGTTTTTCTCCAGGAGGCTATCAAAAAAAAAATTGAGTAATAATGAAATTTCTTTGATAGTCAGTTTTTCTAAGGTACCAAAAATGGTAAAATATTTTAAAATATGATATTAATTGGGAGAGCCTCTTCAAATACAATATACTTCATGGGGGGAAAGAGTTATTTACTTTTCAGGTTCAAAAATTAATTGTTACCTTTTTGAAATGAGGAAAATTAACTAAACCTAGGGTGTTAGTAAAAATTTCAGAGCATTATAAACTCTTAAAATTATAGACATGATTCATTATAAATCAATATTCACAGTAACTCAAACTGAATCAAGTGACCAGTGGCCCAAGTTTTCCTGATTATGAATAGAATTATAATTTTGTTAGACCAAAAATTTCCCAAGACTGAAAAGGTAACTATTGGGTGGAAAATTTTGTAAGCCTCTTTTAATAAAAAGATTCTAAATTCAAATTATTTAATATAAAGCACCATTATCAGGCATAAGGAGGAGACTTAATTCAGTGACTTGTGTAGGCAGTTCTTAAGTAGCAGCATTGACATAATAATCAAAAAAAGAAAAATGCTCTTTGAGGGTAGGAATGGTGTCTCTCTCTTGGTTAGATTAGTGAAGTGTATAAGCTTTCTGCAGATTCTTAAACTCTTGGCAAAATAAAATTAGGAAATAATGAAAACCACAATGTAAAAGCAAGACTTTTAGTAGACTTGATAGACTTTTTGATCTATACTTGAAACCTTTACATGTATGTATGTGTATTATCTCAATCATAGTTTCAGTTATTAAGGATATTATAATGATACTGTAGAGGCAACTAGGTGGATAGAGTGTTGGACCTAGAGTTGGAAAGACTTGAGTTCAAATCCGATTTCAGACATTTAGTAGCTGTGTGATTCTGGCACACAGAGGCAAGTCATTTAGCCTCTCTCTGCCTTAATTCACTGGAGAAGAAAATGGCAAACTACCCCATAGGCAGTACGGTCCATGGAATGATGAAGATTCTGATACAACAATAAAGATATGTAGTGTGTTTTGGCTGTAGAGTTTAATTTGAACTTTGTTCCCTATTAAATCTGGAGGCAAGTTGGGTTGGGACAAAAAGTTTTCTGGAAACTTGGATGTGGGGTCAGTGCAGTCCTAACAAAAAAAAAAATTTTAATATGATAATGCGATTTCCAACAGGATTGGGATTCTTCTATGGTGAAGACCTTAAGGTTGAAGAAGAGAGAAAAGAGGGTATGTTGGGTTCTTTGCTATAACCAAAGGAAGTAGAAAAGTTATGACATGAAATTCAGCTGCAATGCCAAATTCCTAATGTCCTGGTCCTGTTTGGCCTTAAGGGAGCTAGGGGTGGGGATGGTGGGGTATGAAATACAGCATCATTAAATTGTGGTTTGTTCTATGAGTGAATGACCAGGTCCCAGCCCTATTTTCTGGCCTGCGTTTTATCAGTTTCCATTCTTAGAAAACAATATGATTTATGCCTGCTATCAGTTGCCATGTTAATTTTTATATGAAACATTTTGCTGCCCTAAGAAAAGCTCCAAGTAGGGGTGTGTGTGTGTGTGTGTGTGTGTGTGTGTGTGTGTGTGTTTATTTCAATTGGAGCAATTGTTGTTGTCCCAAAATTGTGCCTGACCTTAGATAGGATTGCAAGCCCTTTTTTACTCTGGTTGTCGTTTACATTCTCAAAGCTTACTCAGATAGTTCAGGACACTAAAGCCATTTTATGTGAATATATCTTAAATACAGAAATGAAGATATAAGGTGTGAAGGGCATATTTTGCTTTCTCTTTTGTCTTCTACTTTAATCCTCCTACCCCAAGCTTTAGTCCCTAGTTACTTGATAAAGATTTGCCAGTTTAGTCCTTTTATCTCAAAAGGTTACTACTCCATCCTAACATTATCATTCTTTGTCTCATCTCTAGCGTTCCAATAGTCGACAGTTTATAGAAGGTCCACCAGGACCAGTAAAGAAAACCCGTTCCATTGGTTCTACAATAGACCAGGTGAGAGCAGTACAGCTGAGACAGTTGTGGTTATGAACATCAAGAGATTTTTGTCCTCTAGCACTGAAAATTCCTAGTGTCAGTAATGCAGTGTTATCATTTGAGATCTGGTTGATGGAGGAAAATTTTTCTGTACAATATAATCTGTCACTTCCTTGATGAACTAGATTACTCCACATCTAATTTGAGCAATTTTAGCCTTATAGTTGATTCTAAATGACTTGGGTATGTGTTATTATAACCAAATTTTTCATTTTAAAGTATGAGATTGTAAACATAGAAAAAACCCATTTGGTACCCTAAAACCTAATCAGAATTTAACAGATTATCATGAGCCAAAAAGTTTATGTAGGGAGAAATTTCATTTACTCTGCTGTTTTGTCTCTTGCAGCATATTTGCCCTCTCTCATTGATTCCTTTCTTTTAGGGGAATGAATCCATAGTCGCAAAAACTACAGTCACTGTTCCAAATGATGGTGGTCCTATTGAAGCAATATCCACTATTGAAACTGTGCCCCATTGGACAAGGAATCGGAGGAAAACAGGTCATTTTGGTTTATAGCTAACAATGCTTATGTAAGAAAATAGTAAAATTGGAGTCCTGTTCTTAGAATAAACTTTCCAGGATGTGTTGAAGTTTCTTTCTGATCCATGAAGAAAAATAGAGCATTTTAGATTGATAAAGCACCATACTGACTTCATCATTAGCTATGACATTTCAATCATTAGCTATGACATTTATTATTGACTTCATATCTTTGACTTACCTTGAAGATAGGACCTTTTAATACTTATAGTTGCAAATTAGATTATTAAAACTTTGTTTTCATGCTTCCTGGGTCCCTGTGAATAATTAGAATAGACCAAAAAGCATGAAGTCTGAGTTGTTTATTTTGGTGTATTTTAGGCACTTTACAGCCTTGGAATAGTGACTCTACACTGGCTAGCAGAAATGTGGAGTCCAGGCCAGAGACTGACAGTTCAAGTACTCCACAAAGTAATGGAGGCATGCGCTTACATGAATTTGTTTCTAAGACGGTAAGTCTGTGAATGTCTGTAAAAGAAACTTTTGGTTTTCACTTTAATGATTTTTACTTAATATTTGGGTAATGTTTTCATATGTCCTCTAATTTAATCTTTACTGTAGCTAAACCATTTTATTCAATGGGGTCCAGAAGGTTTACGTCCCAGTATCACACAATTTATTAAGTGGAATAGCTAGTTTTGGGCCCTGCCTTTTTTGCTCTTTAAAATATTTCATTGTATTCTTTCTTAGAGCTTGTACCATATTTTTTATTTTTGTTATCCCTTGTAGTATAGTGAAACAAGAAATTAATATATTGGTTTTGTTTGAAAATGTATGTCTTATTCTGCTTTTTTTGTTAGTATTCCATGTCTCTGATTTAAATAAACAGTGGTTATTGTGTTGATTATAGTTCTTTTTTTATAGTATTTTTATTCTTTCAAGTAAATGGAAAGATAGTTTTCAATATTCATCTTTGCAAAACCTTATGTTCCATATTTTTCTCCCTCTCCTTCCTCCTTCATCTTTCGCAAGACAGCAAGCAATCTGATGTAGGTTAATTGTTCTAGACATGTTTCCATATTCCTCAGGTCATAGTTCATAAGTCTTTTACATACATTTGTTAGCTTTTTAAAAATGGTGTCATTATTATTATTTAAGTTATTCTTCTGGTTCTTACTTGAACTGTTCATGCAAGCCTTTCCAAGTTTTTCTAAATCTGTTCCTTTATATATCAATCCTTCCTGTTTTTTCTTTTAGTTTTCATGATCTTTCTTCTGTGCCTATTCTTTCTAGGTTATTAAACCAGAGTCATGTGTTCCTTGTGGAAAGAGAATAAAGTTTGGAAAATTGTCCCTAAAGTGCCGAGACTGTCGAGTAGTGGCTCACCCAGAATGCCGGGATCGTTGTCCCCTTCCTTGCATTCCAACACTGACAGGCACACCTGTCAGAATAGGAGAGGTACAATTTACTTTGGGAACTGTTCACTGCTTATAGACTCTGTATAGTCATTGAAGCAATTGAGAGATTTCATATAATCATACAGAATTATATGATTATATTGAATTATGTGATTTATCTTCTGAATATACTAATTAGGACTGAAAAAACTTTTAGCAAAATCTTTATTTGGTCTTTATTATATTATTCATTAAAAAGAAAAAATGTTGGAAGGAAGAAACCTTTCAAAAACTCTTGGTTTTGGCATCCCTTGGCATTTTGTAAGGTTTCTTGCCTTTATTCAGAAACTAGGAGTAGAACAATTTTGATATAAGGAGTGATTTTCTGATAATTAAAGCTATCTAAAAGTGGAATGTATTATCACAGAAAGTATTGATTATTCCTCATTATAGGTCTCTAATTAAAGACTGAAAGACTACTTGATAGTAATATAATAGAGAATATTTTATACAGGTAAAGGTTTGACCTCAGAGGTCCCTTCCAACTCTTGAAAATTGTCATTGTTTAAAATTGGGGGAGGGAGGGAAGGGAGGCTCAGTAATATGAGGCCATGTTGGAGTTTGAAGCTATTGGTTCTAAGAATTTCTCTCAAGATGCTGAGCAAATGTGCATCTGTCAGAGCGTCTCATTTATAGATTCACTAGATTTCTTAGTTCCTTGGTGTTGATTAGTTCTTTGCAATCTTATTAAGCTTAATTAGTTTTAATTGTTATATAGAAACTCCATAGTCAGGAATGTTTGGTAGAATTGCTCCTTCTTTGCTAGAATACTCTTTCTTTGCATTGACCCTTTTCAGCACTCTTATCTTCCTGTTGACTATTAACAAAACATTTACCTGTTTTTGACCAATAAATATCACTAGAAGGATATGAAATAGATAGGTCTCTTTGGGAAGTATATATGTGTATACACACACACACACACACACACACACACCCACACACCCACACACACCTATATACCATGCAGTATGCAAACAGATCCACATGTAAAATATAATATATAGATATGTACATACATACCTAGTAATACATACTTTTGGACATGTAATACACAATAATTTAGCCTAAGTCAGGATCTTTTAAAGATGATTAAGTGTGCAAAATTTTCAGGCTATACCTACTAGTCTGAATGCTGTGAAGCATAATTGTAAGTTTTCTTTTTTCTTTTTCTTTTTTTTTTAAGGGAACTCTGGCAGATTTTGTGTCCCTGACTTCACCAATGATCCCCTCCATTATTGTTCATTGTGTAAATGAGATTGAACAACGGGGGTTGAATGAGGTAAGATTTAGAGGCAGGAGTCAGGATTGTGGTTGCATTTTGCAAATAGAACTTTATTCAATCGAGGGTCTTCTGATTATAGGCAGGTCTCTATAGGATCTCAGGTTGTGACCGGACAGTGAAAGAATTGAAAGAGAAGTTCCTTCGATCAAAAACTGTGCCTCTTCTCAGTAAAGTAGATGACATCCATGCTATATGTGGCCTTCTTAAAGACTTTCTTCGGAACCTCAAGGAACCCCTTCTGACTTTTCGGTTAAATAAGACTTTTATGGAAGCAGCAGGTAAGGACTGATGTGAGGGGAAAATTGTTTTTTGTGATGGCTTTTGTTTCAGGTATTATCTTTAATATTATTTGGAGGAAAAAAGAATCTGCAAATGTTTAGTTCTTAAAGCTTTTTTTGAGTACCTTCATAGTTGACATCATTGCAATAATATGTGTGGTCTTAGATCATGAGCAAAGTACTTTCTTAACTAAAGAGCTGATTTTTTTTTTTTTAAGTTCTGACTTCTAATATTGAGCTGCTGGTCAGGATCCTGCTTGTTAATGGAACTTGAGGCTGATGTAGCCATGAACCTAATAAAAAATGTACTATATAGATGAGCCTTTTTAGTCAATAACCCAAATACCTGCTGTCAGGGGAAAGGAGCCTTTAGGCTTTTGAATATTTTCTTTTCATTTATAGAACTCACAGATGAAGACAACAGCATAGCTGCCATGTACCAGGCTATTGGTGAACTCCCCCAGGCCAACAGAGACACATTAGCTTTCCTCATGATACACTTGCAGAGGTCAGTATAAATGTTTCTTTGATAACATCTATCTCTGGAGGTTATAGAATTTACAATTGGAAAGATTCTAGACTGACTGATGTGGGGAGTTCTAATTTATTTTTAGTTGGGATCTATATTTTGCTATTTCTATAAGAGATATAGCATACTTTCCGACTTAACATTCTCTTTGGTCTAGAGTTGCTCAGAGCTCCAGCACTAAAATGGATGTTGCCAATTTGGCCAAAGTCTTTGGTCCTACAATAGTTGCTCATGCAGTACCTAATCCTGATCCTATGACACTACTACAGGATACCAAACGCCAGCCCAAGGTAATCGGGAACATGATGATCCTAAAAATCTGTATCACATGATAAACTAGGTATGGGTGGGTTTTGCCATATAGTTCTCAAAGGATATACAACAAATTATCTGAATTTTCACAGGCATATGTGAATTTCAGATGTCTTAACTATCCAACAGAGATTCCTCATCACATATAATAACACTGTGTCATGACTTTAAAAGGTGTTTAGGAAATGATCTCTAGGTGTTGGCATTTTCAGGTGGTAGAATGCTTGCTTTCTCTGCCACTGGAATATTGGAGTCGGTTCATGATGGTAGAACAGGAGAACATTGACCCAATGCATGGCATTGGAAACTCCAATGCTTTTTCTACACCACAGACGCCAGATGTTAAAGGTAAAGAGCTCTAGACAGATCTTGTTAAATAAGTGTTCTTCTTGAAGAAGTAACATCTAATTGGATTAAGGCCCGTCATTAGCTTTGGTAATATTATCTTCCTTGTTTTCCTTAAAGCTATCTTTTTCATTGTCAGCGCTTTTTAGGGGACAATAGATCTTTTAATCAAACATGGGAAAGATAAATAATGCAGATAAACATCTGTGCAAGGTTACTAGAGATGGTAAGTCATTTGTTAAGGTTTTGCATATATATATATATATATATGACAAAAAGTATATATTTTCTAAGATTATGATCTAGAAATGTCTGGGTTTTTGAGTTTAGCTCTTTTGATAGTATCCCCAGTGAGACTTTTTTTTAAATGAAATTGAACATGGATAAATTTTAGCTCTTTTCTAGAATGCTTTTTTTCCCCCCACATGTTGATATTTTTGTTGTTGTTGTTGTTGTTGAAGTGAGTGTATTAGGGCCTCTGACTACTCCTGAACAGCAGCTCATCAAGACTCCTTCATCCAGTTCACTGTCCCAGAGAGTCCGTTCTACTATCAGTAAGAATACTCCTAAGTAAGTAGGCTTTGACTTCTCAGGGTTTTTAAATGGCTTTTCTACTGTTGATTAGTCCCTAAGCAAAAGAGAACTTTTGAAATTAAAAAAAAATTAGAGGAAAAAAAGAGATAATTTTTCGGACATATCCATATGATAACAGAAGACAAAACTGACCATTTTGATTATATAAAATTCAAGATTTTGTTTGAACAAAATCAGTAGAAAGATATGAAAGAAAAGAAAAACTGTTTCTAGAATATGGTAAATCTGATACCCAAGGTAAACATAGAAAACTAATTTACCAAACTGCAGATTGTCACCTTCTTTAAACTCCTAGTCTTCATTGTCTAGAACATTGAGAAATTAAATGACTTGGCAAGCTTCATACAAACCAATATCTATCATAGACAGTACTTAAACTTGGTTCTGGAGCTACATCTCATACATATTTTAAAAATTCTCCATTAGATAACTGGTCAATGAACTTAAAAAATTATTTTTAAAATTTTTATTGATGCCTTTTGTTGTAATAACACATTTCTTTCTTAATACAGCCCTTTATCTTTCCCTATACTAACCGCCATTCTTTATAACAAAGATTTTAAAAGAAGGAAAAAAGTTAAGCAACATTTTACTAGCACACTGATCGTGTCTACAGTCTGCTATACCTATGTTTGGTTGGTTGATTGTCCATCATTCTCAAAAAGGACAAAAATGACATCGCTTTCTTAGAAGTCAAGTTAGTATGTCCGACTGTGGCTGATCAGAACAATTCTTTGCCATAGGCTGGACATAGATGCTCCCTATGAACATTTGGGGTGGTTTCTTTTAACTTGGCACATCTCATGTTTCTTATGAGCTAATTCAATTCAACCTTGCTCATAGAGCACAGCACCTTCTTTGATGAGGGTATACCATGCTAGGCAGTCCTAGTTCATTATCTCCCATGTCATATAATCTGTTCTAAAGTTCTTAAAGAAATAGTTTGAGAATATCCTCGTATTGCTCTTTCCTGCATAAGTTCCCTATAAAATAGTGTTTTTGACAGTTTTAACAATATTGCCAACTATTCTTCAGTAGAGTTTAAATGTTTAGCACTTTAGTTTGAGAAAGGACTTCAGTGTCTGATATTTTATCTTGCCATCTGATCTTAAAGAATTTTCCTAAGAGAATTCAAATGGTAAATGGTTTATTACCTCTGAAAATGAAGAAAGAGGGGAACATTTTTCCAAATCTTTTCCAAAATCAAGCTGGTCATTATAATTGCTCAACCTTCAGAGGTTTTTTGAAGGGAGAAAGGGAAGTCGTTATTATTCTTTTTCTGTTTACATTGTTCTAATAAATATTGTCTAAGTTGCTTTCCTGGCTCAGCTTACTTCACCAGGCATCCTTTTGTCTGTCTTAAATGTTTTCCTGAATTCTTCATATCCATTATTTGTTATAGTAGTATTCCATCATATTCACATTCATTTTGTTTAGCCATTCTTTGATTGATGGGCACATCAAAAGTGCTTCTATGAATATTTTGGAATATTTGGAATCTTTGTTTGATCTATTTAAGGTATATGCCTAGCAATGGAATCTCTAGGGCAAAGGATACAGACGTTTTAGTTTTTCTCTTGTCATAGTCCCAAATTCCAGCAAGCATTTACCTAGTACTTGCTCAATCTTAGCCTTCTTAGGACACAGACAAAAACGAAGTAGTTCTTGCCATTAAGAAACTTACATTCATTCTGTTGAGATTCTACTTTGATATAGAGGTTATTTCAAAAATCTTATTGAACTAAGATTTTTGGCATTTTTGATATTATATGTAGAGTAATTTGGGGGAGGAAGGACTAGTACCTGAGGATATAAGGGAAGACTATGCAAGACATGGGTTTTAGAGGAAGAAATTTTCAAAAGAAGAAATGAAAACTACTAATAATCATATGAAGAAATGCCCCAAATCATTGAAATAGAAAAATAGTAAAGCAAAATACATAACATTCCATCTAAAAATCCATAGGAGTTCTTTGCCACCAGCAACTACTCACCTATATGTCTTTCTTTATATACATTTATTAGAATAATACATATACATTTAGGATATTCTTGATGATCTTAATTAAAGTATCCTCAGGCTCCTTTTCTCCCCTCTCCCTCCTTTTCACCTTAAAAAAAAAGACAAGTCAAATTCCATAATAGAACCCACATATTGATCATCATGCAGTTGATTAAAAGGTGTAGAGAGTAAAGGATCCCACTGTATTTTTTTAAAGTTTTTTTATTTGATTGGGGGAGAGGGGGCAACAGTGCCTTAAAGGTTCTCCTAAAACATTAGAAGTTATATAAGATTTCTTGAAAGATATGCCAGAAACCTGTTCAAACCTTTTATCATCATCATCATCATCATTATTATTATTATTATCTTGCTGTAGATATTTTGCCTAGAGTGTCATGGAGCAGAGATTCAGTGTAGAGTCCAAATTATAGAGGGCCTCTCTAAAGATGATGAGATCTTCCACCTGTTTCTGTTTGTGGATGATATTGTATTGGTTGTAGCATGCCCCAGAATGCTGCAGCACCTTCCAGAGAATCATGATAGAACATTGAATTTGGAATCAGAAAAACTTGTATTTGAATTGATGCAATCATGGGTTCATTTGAATGTATTTTAAATTTTGGTGTTTCTTAGTACTTTATTTTTGCGTTGTAGTCATCTTGTAATTGTTCTGGTTCTGTAACAGCATGTTTTGTGGTAATAAGACTTGAACTAAATAAGTACTTGATAATTGGGTTATGGTTGAGCAAATTGTGGCATGTGGATGTTATTGAATGTTACTGTATCATAATTGCATGAATGAAGAGGAATTTATTAAGCATTTATTATGTTCAAGACACTATAAAATACAGGAAGCAAATTCTTCTTTGGAAAAAGTATACGAAGATTTGTTTGGACTGATGTAAAATGAAGGAAATGGCATACACAGTGACTGTAATTATGCAAAAGAAAACAATACTAAAAAACTATAAAATGAAGAATAAATTCAATGGCCAGGCTTGGTGGGTGAGGGGTGGGGAGGAAAATCCTCATTTTCCTCCTCTTGATAAAAAAGTAAGTGGGCGTGGTCTACATGTGTGGAAGTGTTGCACACCCTTTTAGACTCAGTCTTTATGGCTATAGGTTTTTTGTCTTTAACTGTTGTGTTAATATTCTATGCCAGGAGGTGTCCCCACACTGAATGGGACTGAGCTCAGTATGGTATAGCAATGTTGATGTTTTCAGGATTTCTTTAAACATGAAATGAAAACAATCAAGAGGTGAATATATTGTTCATGTTCTTTTGTTGTATATTCTCTAAATATAATTCCCATTTTATTTTAGGTTTGGAAGCAAGAGCAAATCTGCTACCACCCTGGGACGGCAAGGCAACTTTTTTGCCTCTCCAATGCTCAAGTGAAGTCTCTCTACTTCTGTTTCTTCCCTGGAATTTACGCTCTACAAGAAAGCCCACACCTGTACACTCTGTTTTGTGGCCTTCTATACCTTCTATTACTTTTGTCATTCTCTAGGCTTTTGATTAAATTTAATTGTGCATGGAGTTTTTATTAAAATTTATATACATAGATATTCTCAGTTCAAATAGAAATATCTAATATTGGTAGTTTTTGTTAACTTTTAAGTGAAAGATCTATTCAGAGATGGGAATTAGATGAATTCTTTAGAAAATACTAGGTGGTAGTGGTTGCTTTTGGTAAGTTTCCTTTTAGCTTGGAGTGTAAATGCTGCCTATGAAATGACCCAGCTGTCCCAAAGATTTTTTTTTTAAGAGCTATTTCCTTGTGGTAGTGGCAAGAATCCCATCTCTGGCAAAACTCGCATGTCTTACAGGAGAGTAAAGCAGGAGAGTGGGGAAGGAAAAGATAAAGGACTATAGGATGCCAGCTTTAGTCAGCGAACATAAAATTTCCTTTACCACTGTATCTGACTCTATTCTGAACATGGTAGTTTGATGTGCCAGTTAGAAATATAGTATGCTTGGCTTAACATGAATTAATTAGCTCTTGATATTAAGTAAGCATAGCCTTGTAAATATACTAAAGCTTATATTTATGTGTGGTACATGACTGGAAGTTTCCATTAGTTGGAGTCAAAGCCAGTCTTTTTAAAAATAAATTTCTGCTGATATTTGACCCTCATCTTTATCTAGAGAAATCTCATTTCTGGAGGTTGATAAATTTTCTGTTGGGTGTCCTGCCTGATGGTCAGGAGAGTAGAATTTAAAATTAGTATTAGCATAGCTTTATATGACAGAGTAAGCACTGGTCATTTTTTTCTTTGCACTTTGGATGCTGGGATTTGCCCCTGGAACATGATTATATCCCTAGGGTTTTTCTTTAAAAGACTTATCCCAATATTTGTAAGAATGGTTTCTTTTGTATCCGTATCTCAGAAATTGTACTGATTTTGTCAAATTCGGATATTTTGGTAATTTTGAAAAAAGTAAACTGCTTTTTCATAAAGAACATGGAGTTCGTTTGATTTCCTGGTTCAATTAAAAATTGTAATCTTATTTTTAGTAAATACCTTCTTATTTTTACATTGAATATATTTCCAAATATATTCCTCCGTTTCCCCTCCTTTATCAATGAACCAACCTTTGTAACAGACTAAAAAAAAGGTTGTTCAACACAATTAACCTTAATTAACATAACAATATTCCACACTTTTCCGGTGACCAGTTGGTCATAATTGCGTAACCTTTGATTTGTATTTTTTCCTTAAAGTGTTGTTTTTTGCTAATTACACCATGATGTTCTTTGTGTTTTTGTTTACAATTCCTCAATTCTATCAAGTCTCAACATGAATTCTCCATGTTATTTTTTAGAGGGCAGTGATACTATACTTGTTTACTACTTGTTTAATCATTCTCTAGTTGGACAATTGTTTTGATTCCAATTCTTTGTTACCATAAATACTGCTTCTCTAAATTCTAGTAGATGTTAGCCCTCCTTTCTCTTCCCCCTCCCTTTTTTTCCCCCTTCTAAAAGCTTTTTTCTGTAAAAAGGTCTCTTGTTCTAAATCTGTTGATGAAATCCAATTTTGTTGTTGCTTCCTAACCCTCCTCCCATTTCCACCATTTAAGTTGTTCATATTTACTTCACTATTTGACCACAGTTAATTCAAATTTGACCTCTAGATTTGTTCCATGATTGAATTCAGTTTTGCCTTGCTCTTTGGAGGAACACCTTTCATTTTGAAAAGAACAGAAACCTTTGAGCAAATCTTTAGGGGCTGGAATGGTGCAGATCAAAAAAAAGTCTACAATCTTGATGCCTGGAACATCTTATCTGCTAGAAGTGACTATGGAGTAAGTTGGGATGATTAACTGAGTGCACCTGCACTTGGAACTCTGGACCAGTGAACAGAATGTATCTGAGATTGAACATAAACAGTTTCAGACTTAATATGTAGCTGTGGAGAAAAGAAACAGCCTTCTGACTCTTTTTCCCAGGAGGTGGTAACTCTCACAGCATGAGAGGCATCTGGTTTAGTGAATTGATAACAGACGTGCCCCAGCTCCCCCTTTTAACTCTACTAGTAGTTCTCCTCCCCCTTCTCATCCCACGTGCTGTCTTTTTTTCTTTTGTCTTAGCTAGCAAAGAGATTTGGCAAGGGTCCATATTTGATGTTCTTGTAGTATCTCCCCAAGGTGCATTTTAAGTCACTAATGTAGAAGGAGTAAATGGATTGTGTAATGTTAGTGAAGGCAAGTCTACCCTATCTAGAAACTGATGGCTCATTAACCCAAAGGGAAATGGACCTGTGTGTCAAATGTTGGCAGCCAGTTGCTCAACTTTTGAATTGGGCAGCAGCCTTAGGTAGAAAAATATTTTTTCTCAGCAGAGTTAGAGTTAGAAATACAGCAGAAATAGAACAGTTAGAAATACAAATATGTGTTCTGGTACTGGATAAGACTTGGCAAATATGGGGTGACAGGTATGGAATATTGTTTATACTGTCAGACTTGGTTGATATACTATTTAGCTTTGCTGAATTGCCTTTTTAATTTTTATGTGAACGAGTGTGCTATAACATGATGTCCGGGTTAGCACCCTAGTTGCCTTAGAATCAGCCAGAGTCAGGATAAGCAAAAGTTCTTGGTCTTTAGGGGGAGAAGTGAATGGGGTGGACCCTATCCAAATGATGCTGGCTTGTCTTATTCCACTCCCTAATCCCTCCTATAGTTATTTGTATACACAGAAAGATAGAGCCAGCATGGAATAGTGGAAAGGGCCATTTTCCAAGCATATGCTAATAGAGTATTGTCCAATTGGTAATTAGCCTTAAGTGCTCCCTTGTCTGATTCCAGTGCACCTAGTTTTAGCCCTTTACAATATAAAGACAAGAAAAATAAGTTTAAACAATTTTTACATAATATGGAACAGATAGGCTTTTAAGGGTTTGCTTGACTAAAAATTATGCATTCTTCATATAAGATCATTATGAGGGGAGTCCAGCTTTGTTTTTTCTTTTTATTTAGATTTCTATAATATCCATACCCTGTTGATGCCTCCTCTTACCATAACTTTATTGCAAGTTTGCTTTTCTGTTATACTTTGTTAATAGTATCTTGTAAGCATTGCTGCCTATTTCCTCTGTACTTTGGTAGCAGTCTAAGTTTGATGTTCACTTAGCTGAATAGATATTAGTTGTTTGATTCAGCAGTGGGATCTGTTTTCATGATTGTTGTTTACTTTGCTTCTTGGAGAATCTAGACTTACTGGGGCCTGTTATTTATAGTATAGTTCCTAAAGCCTTTTACTAAAAAAGAGATAGAAAAAAAACTGGAAATTGCTGTGGGATTTTGTTCTCTTGGGCAGCAGTCTTAGTTTTAGAGTCAGTGATGTCAAACAACTATACAGTACCCTGCCTAATTTGCTATGGATTGGGTCAGTTTCAACCAAAGGCTAAGCTCCAAACCCCTGAGAGGAGTCTTTGTTATTGTAGAGCTATGTCCTCAAGTTGTTAGAATGTGAAGTGAGTTGATTATGTAACTCCCATTGCCAAATGAGTACAAATTGTCAGGTTGGAGATTTGTATTTCTTTACTTGAGTGTAGTTCCAGTTTCAACCTTTATGTGCTTTTTCCTGTTGGAGAGGCATTTTGAAAATCCAAATTTGCTATAATTGCAATAGAGAGGAGGTTTTCTTAGTCATAACTGATTAGAATGTAATAGTCTAGGTTTAAGAAATTTGATTGGTACAAAGTTTAATGCCTATATTATAAATGTGCACCATAGTAGGTTCTTGATAAATATGATTTTATTAATAATGGTATGATGACTCAAACCCCAGGCACTGAAGCAAGAAGCTTTTAAGCAACCAAAGTTTAGGGACATTATTCATTGTGCTTTTAGTATAAATAGGACTTGTAGAAAAACACTTAATCTAA
This sequence comes from Antechinus flavipes, assembly GCF_016432865.1. Taxonomy (NCBI): domain Eukaryota; kingdom Metazoa; phylum Chordata; class Mammalia; order Dasyuromorphia; family Dasyuridae; genus Antechinus; species Antechinus flavipes. The sequence goes on from NC_067402.1 coordinate 228,102,736, forward strand.
GAATTTGGTGTTTAGCTGAAATGAGGAGTGGGGGCTTAAAAAAATTGTTCTTATAGCTATGTTTTGTAAATAAATGGGAATAGCCTAATTTATCTAATTAAATACTTATACTTCATTGCTGTATTTGTTGATGGTTTCTATTCATTTAACCAAGCAAAATGCAAACTTGATAATTGGAATAACCTTGTAGTCTATGACAGTTTTGTCCTTTCTGTACAGTCACAAGGTCTGAAAGAAGTTGAAAAGCTTTTCAGAGACTGAGAATTTTTTTTCTCTTATACGTTTTTCACCACCCCTCTCCTCTGACCAATTTCTGATGCAAATTTCATGACATTTTTTCTTCCTTACCTCCCACAGTTAACTGTAAAGACGTAATTATTACATTTCTAAGAATTATTGAGTTGTGCTTCAATCTTTGGACCATCAAGTAAAAACCATACACTCTCGTCTGTATCTTGATCAATGAATTTAATGTTTGTTTTTAGGATATACTTGCCCTAAAACCTTCTTGAAAAAGTTGCTTCAGAACATTGAGTACTAAGTGTAAAGGCCTATATCAGGGGTCCTCAAACTACGGCCAGTGGGCAAGATGCGGCAGCTGAGGACATTTATCCTCCTCACCCAGGGCTATGAAGTGTCTTTATTTAAAGGCCCACAAAACAAAGTTTTTGTTTTTACTATAGTCCGGCCCTCCAACAGTCTGAGGGACAGTGAACTGGCCCCCTATTTAAAAAGTTTGAGGACCCCTGGAATATCATCTGTAATATTGAATATTCATATGGTGGAAGGAGTTACAGCTAATGCTACTCATTTTCCACACCAACGATGTTTATAATTTTGCAGAAAGTAATCTAAAACAAGCCAAGAGTATTAGGAAATAGTAAACCTGGTTGTTATTCTTGTTCACTACATAAATTTTGTGTCTTCTTATTCCTTCTTAGGGACATACTCCATGCCAAAGAGCACTAACTTAGAGGTATTGGACGAAGTGGGTGGGAAGGAGCAGAGAAAGCCAGCTGTGCTTTATTTGTTAGTAAATTAGCACATGTCTAAGAAAAAAAGAGTTATTTAAGGTCTGGCATTATTATATTTTCCCTGATAGTCAAATGCTTAACCTATCTTAGCTCCCATTCATTTAAAACTTGTGTTGTTAGGTGTTTTCCTGCTGTGGTTGGCACTGTGGGGTTAATACAAAAAGATAGTAGAAAATAGTGCTTACACACTATTTTCATAACACATACAGAAAAGATCCCATCTAGGGCAAGAGCCAGAACTATTATACTTGACTTACTATTTATCGCCTGTTAACCCTTAACTATGCAGGTGTTTGATAGGTCAAAGGAGCATAGATTTAGAGAAAGAAGGGACCTTACAGGTCATCTAAACTACCCTTCTCTGCACAAATAAAGAGGCAGAGTGATTTGTCTGAAACCCTGAACTCTAGGGCATTCTCACTGTGGTGGGGGTGGGAGGGAAGGGAGAATAAAGGGACGGTATATAACCTCTGTTTTCCACTTAATTCACTAGTTTGTTTTTCAAACTTCAGTTGAACAGCCATTTAAGTTAGTTACTAGGTAGAGGGGATATTATGTTGGATCTGTGATCTTAATGATTTAGGTACTCCCTCCAACGGTGTAGATCACAGCATAGCCATACCACTTCATTATATTCCTTTTGTGTTTGCCCTCCTGTAAATCCAATATGCTGAGTGCCTTTCTATCAGTTGACATTGTATACATCTGCTTTTCAACTATCCCTTCTTCACCATTATGACTATTCTATCTTTTCTGGACATAATCTCTCTGATATCTTTTATACTTATTCTTTTATATAATTTTTAAATTGAACTTCTGGGTGACCCTCAATATTAATTCTGTGGTGTTCAACATTTCCCAAGCATATAGTATTCATATAGGAAGACAGGTGTGGGGAGGTGAATGTGTATGCTTCAAGGATCTCTTATTTCAGGGAGAAGTCTGAGATGATTAAAAGGTAGTGCTATTTCCTAGAGATAATCCAGCTTTCCTCTTGTTCATTTTTAGCCATAGTGATAGTCCAAGATATATATGCTGTGGATCTGTTCTGTAGGAGTACAAAGACAGAAGTGAGACTAACCCCTATAGCTTATTTTTTATGACAAGAGAAGAGAGGGAGGGATTAGATGTATATTAACAACTTGGGGGGAAAGGGAAGGGGAAGAGATGGATGGGGATTAGGGAGGTAGTAGGCACCTGATCTCAACCTTCAAAGAATTGAGGAGGTAAAAGAGGTTAAAGAAGACCTTATTAAGTTTTTATCCAATGTCTTCTGATCATCACTTCCCACCTCCTCCCAACAATCATTAGAAGGCGTCTGGGGAGCAGAGGTAAAGGAAGAAGTCAGCTTCGGGGGAGAGAAAATGATTATTAGTATTCTTGGAAAACAAAATGAAGAGGGAGTACTTTCTGGGCATGGGACACTGCTTGTGCCAACACAGAGGTAAGAGATGGAATACCAAGTTTAGGGAATGTACCAGCCAAACTGGAACTACTTAAGGCATTATTAATGTGAAATAAGGCTAAAGTGGAGCCAGGTTGTAAAAGGCTTTAAAAACCAGGCTGAAGTGTTTGCATTTTATTTTATAAACGAGCTTTTATTGGCAATTAAAGGACCAAACAACACATAGAAATGGCAGGTCTTATCCTAAGAAATCCCTAATGTAACTAACTTTAGAGATCTTGAATTTGCTTTTCAGAAGGAAATTGTGGTTGACCATGTGTGGAAAGATTTGGTCAACATTTAGAGGGTAGGAATAGTTAGTTCTAAGGTGAAACAGCACCTGAGTTATGGTGGTATAAATCTTGGCAGAAATTTTGATGTATCCTAACATCAATTGTATTTGACCAGAATTTTGCTGACTTTATTCTTGACTTTGTTTACAGTGTTTGTAATGAGAAACATTTTACTTTGTTCACTTTATGTCATTTCATAGTTTTGTCATGTTTTCATGAATTCATCTCACTTGTCTTTTCTTATGGTCACAGTTCATTCCCTATAGAGAATTTATTTTTAGATTTTTATCATAAATGTTACTGTCCTTGAATATTTTTGTACATATGGGTTTTTTCTTGCTGTCATTGATATGGGTTTTTTCTTGCTGTCATTGACCTCATTTAGGTATACATCTATTAATGTATGAAATGCTATGAATGATTTAATGACTTTTTAAACATTTTTTAAATTACATGTAAAAACAATTTTTAACATTCTTTTTTAAAATTTTGAGTTCTAAATTCTTGTCTTCTTCTCTTTTCCCCCTCATTGAGAAGGCAATTTATAGTAAGACATATATACATAGTCATGGAAAACATTTTCATATTAGTCATATTGTGAAAGAAAACAAAAGACCTAAAAACAACAAAACAAAAGAAATGAAAAAATTTTTTTTTAAAAAGTGTTTCTATCTATATTCAGATTCCATCCATTCTTAGGAGATGGACAGCATTTTTTTAATAACAATCTTCAGAATTGTCTTGGATTTTTGTATTGTTTTCGAAAATGGCCAAAACAATTCTCAACTTCACCAACAGTGAATAACAGTCTTCCATCAATGAGTTTTCCTGATTTTTATCATCTTTATTAAAAAAGTGTGAGATATTTGATTTTTTTTCTTTTTAAAAATACACTTGTATTTGATCTTTTGGCTTTGTAGTACCAGTAATTCCTTCTTTATTCATCCTTCTTATAAACAAAGAATTTTTAAAAAGAAGAGGAAAAAATTCAACAAAATCAACACATCTAAAAATATCCAATACTATGTGCATTGCCTCTGCACAGAAAGATATCTTCTTAAATCTCTTTGAGAACAAAGCTTGGTCGTTAAAATTTTGTAACTTTTTTTTTCTTTGAATTAATGACTTTTAGGTTTGTTTTTTTTTACACTTCCCCATTATTTCTAAGAACCATTTCATATAATGACATTTGTTTTGGGTTTTTTTTAATTAACTTAAAATTTTTTTTAAGGCTTTTTATTTTCAAAACATATGCATGGATAATTTTTCAACATTGACTTTTGCATAGCCTTGTGTTTCAGATTTTCCCCTCCTTCCCCTCGCCCCCTCCCCTAGATGGTAAAGAATCCAATATATGTTATACATGTTAAAATATATGTTAAGTCCAATATGTGTAAACATATTTATACAATTCTATCAAAAAGGAAAAGAAATGAGTAAGACAACAAAATGCAAGCAAACAACATCAAAAAAATGAGAATGTTATGTTGTGATCCACATTCAGTTCCTATAGTCTTCTCTCTGGGTGTAGATGACTTTGTTCATCACAAAATCATTGGAACTGTCATCAATAATCTCATTGTTGCAAAGATTCGTGTTCATTAGAATTGATTGTTGTATAATATTGATGCTGTGTACAATGATCTCCTGGTTCTCACTGCATTGTTCATGTAAGTCTCTCAAATCATTTCTTATAGAACACTATAAACTAACTTTTAAAAATTTTAAACTTATATACAAAATGTGTGTAGGGGAACCAACATTGCCATATACACAGCAGACCATAAGAGAGGATTCAATATAAAACTTTTTTTTTTTAAAATATAAAACATTTTTTCAAGAAAACCTATATAATAAATACTACATATTGTTTTCAAAGCTGCCCAGCTTTTCTTTGTTATCTTGTTGATTTTCTTTTCTTCTCTGCTGTGTACTTTTTGATTTTTTCCACTCCCCTCCCCCATCCTTAAGAAGGCTATAAATTAAATGTGGCTACAAATACTTAGATGTCTATAAACGTGTGTGTATGTGTATATACAAACACATACGCACACATATGTAAAACAGTACTGTGCTTATTTCCACCTGTGATCTGTTTCCCTGAAAGTGGAAAGCATCTTCCTAGGTCCAAATCTTTTCATGTTTTTCTAAATCTACCAGTTCCTCATTTTCTAAGACCTATCACAGCAGTATTTCAACCCAATCACATCTTATCTGAGATTGTCTATGAAAATCCCAGTTTATGCATTCCTTTTTTACTATATAGGTTTTATTTACACAAAAAATTTTAATTCAAAATAATCAGAATTGCTTTTCTTACACTTAAGTGCTCTCCTTTATAACATAGTTTATAGTCTATTGACCTGAATCTACTTTTTTTCTTTCAAGTTCCTGACTTTATTTTTTCAAATGAACTGTTTTTCTCCTAACTTAATAAAATATTTTTTTTCAGTAATTGGGGAGACATTGAATAAATAGATTGGTTAGGCCAAAATTATCATTTTAAAACTTAACTTTACCTAGCCATGAACAATATTTCAATTATTTTTTTCAATAGTATTTTCCAAATAGATGTAAAGATAATTTTCAAAATTCATCTTTGTAAGACTTTGTGTTCCAAATTTTTCTCCCTCTCATCTCCCCATTCTATAAAACAGCAAATAACCTCATATAGGTTAAATATGTGCAATTCTTTTAAACATATTTTCACATATTTGTTGTGTTGTGGGAAAAAAAATCAGACCAAAAGGGAAAAACCCACAAAGAAGGAAAAAAACAAAAAAGTGAAAATATTAAAATTTGATCCACATTCAATCTCCACAAGTTTTCTGTCTGCCTGCAGATGGCTTTTTCCATCACAAGTCTATTGGAATTGCCTTGAATCTTCGCATTATTGAGAAGAGCCAGATTCATCACATTTGATCATTATATTTTGTGGTTACTATGTATCACAGTTCTTGGTTTTGCTGTGTGTGTGTGTGTTCATGGAACAGAAACAAAACCAGGCTTTCCTGATCCCTTCACCTTCTTTTTAATTCAGGCTGCCTCTTTTTAGATAACATTAAACTCTAAGGTTGATGGAGACAGCTCAGTAGTCCTCAGAAAGCCCTGGCACAGAGTAAGCTACTGAAGAGAGATCACTCAAAAACTTCTTACTCAAAGCCAGATGGTGAGCATGAGACAGGGTAAGAGCTAATGCCACTCAGGGGGAAAGCCAATAAGCTAATCCGCTGATACGTTCTAGAAGCAGCCTGACAGCTTTGGCTTAGAGACTCCTCTGGACTTGGCTTTAGCCTGTGTGGCATACAGCGTGTACAGAAATGACCACAGGATCTTACTGCCAAGCAAAGACAATAAACACTATGTAGTCCATCTCCCAATCTTCATCAAAGCCATACTTAAATCACCTCAGATAGGGACATCATCTAACCAGTACTATTACAGTAAAGGACCTTAGGTCTTGTATACTATATTCTGTAGAGCAAAAGAGTGGGGGGTTATGACAAAGGCTAACTGACTCAGCTTGAGTTAAATATTAATCTAAATGGGGAAAAAATGGACATTGGAGGAATGGAAAGACTTAGGTTTTTGTGACAATCAGAGGAATATTTTAATAGAAGAAGGCAGGGAACCAAGGGAAAGGAAAAAGCCAGCTTTAAAAGGAAAGAAGTATGAATAGAGGAGGTTGGGTTAGTGAGTGAAAAGTCTGTTGCTATGTAAGCTTCTAACAAACTGTCAATAGACAACAGACAAAAAACAGATTTTTAAGATGAACCAGCTCCTAACAGAGAGCTATAACTCTGTGTGGATGATGTTTGCTCAATTTTTGTTTAAGAAGAGGAGAGGAGGGTAAGTGAGTTAGGATTATTTTTCCTCCCTCCAAAGCAAAGCCTAGGGGTGGAGATGACGTAAATGAAAATTCTCCATTCTCCAAAAGGGCTGGCTGCTCTCTCCTCCCAGGTTAATACGTGTTGACTGGGGCTAAATGCCTGATGCTGCTGGACAGAGTCCAGCCTCTCAGCAGAGCATCCACACTGTAGTGATACAGCTGCTGGCATTAAAGGGCTAAGCCTTTTCCAGCGGCTTGCTTTAACAGGCATTGCCTGCAGCCAGCAGCTTAACGGAGCTGTCTAAACCCGATTAGCAAGAAATAACTAATCTTTTCATCTTCTGACAACGTTGCTGGAGGTCCTTGGGAAGATGACTTTTGAGGGGTGGGAAGAAGCAGGTCTTTTCGCTCTCACAAAGAGGAAGTTTTCTCAGAAGCTGAGAATTGTGGTCCCTAGCTTGGCTGGTTTTCTTACCTTTTGTCCTGGAAAGCAGGATTATGTGTTGTCTCTTCTAAACTGAGCACTGCAGCAGATGGATTCCACATTAGGAAAGAGTATGCTGAGCCAGCAACGAAAGGCTGAGAAAAAAATCTGGCTAAAGTAAGATATGGCCCAGGTAATAGGAAACTCTTGACAGCTAAGGTGCCTGAGAAGTAAAGACTGTATAGTTTGGGGATACTGGCATCTTCTGTTCATTTTTTAAAAGAAAAAAGACTGGAGCCCAAAGACCCTTGGTCTAACCTCAAGTGAAATATATTAAAGTTTAATTATTGTCCTCCCTCTATCTTTTTTTTCCCCTTCAGTCCAGACGAGTAATTGTCTATTTTTTGATTGGAAATCTCCATTGTTGGGGAAACTCACTAACATGACAAAGCAGCCCATTCCATTTTTGGACACCTTTAATTAGAAAATTCTTCCACTAAATCTCTAAGTTTAAATCTCCCACTATGACTTCTATCTTTTGGTTCTCATTTTTCCCTTGGAGGTGAGGCAGAAAATTCTGTCTTTTTTCCATTTAACAGTCTTTTAGATATTCAAAAGATAAGGTTTTTCCTCTCTCTTTCTCCAAAAAAACCCCGAAATTTTCTAGACAAAGCATCCCTAGTTTCTTTCATCTGTCTTCATGAAACATTGGTTTTCACTGGTCTCTTTTGCTCTGAATTCCTCTTTTACACAAAACCTGAGCACGAATTTAGGATAAGATCTAAGTATGATCTGATTAATACAGAGTACAATGGGACAGTCTCACTTCCCACCTTTCTTGTTTTGAACATTGTATTAAACCTAAGATTGTTAATCTTTTTGACAAACTACAGAACTGGTGTGACACAGTCAATTGAAATGCTGAAATCATTTTTAAATGATTTGACACTACTTGCACAGTTGATCTTTTTAAAACCTGTTTGGGTTTTTTTGGACCAGATCTTTGATTTTCTTTTCAGAGGAAAATTCAAGTGAAAAAAAGCTCCCTTTATCAATGCAGATTAGTACTAGCTTTAGAATATAACAGCCTTTTACAAGTGAAGAACTACTCTGCTTACCCTTGTTCTGGCATGAATTAGAATCAGGGGAGAGGCAGAGAAGTCCAGAGAAAACTTCCCACCCTTCAGAAATGTCTCTCCATCTAAACTTCACTTGCATTGCAATTTTGCTCCTAGACTTTGTGGAAAATATCCTCCTGAATTGCCTTTGTCATAGGTTGTCAACTCCTGATATGGAAGACTTCAAATTAGAATTTAAAACTTGTCATTAAATAATAGAATGAAGGTTACCATTTAAAGCACTTTTTTTGAATAACAAGCTATAAACTTGCATTCTGAGAATAAACATTGGGTCTAAAAGAATAAAGATGGAAATATTCATTCAGGAGCAATAGAGATCAATGTATCTATATTTGATCATACAAGTTGATAGTAGCATGAGCAGTCCAAACTAAATATCTGAGGGGACATATCTATCCTTTTCAAAGCTGATATCATGCTCTCCATCACCATTCTGCCATACTACTGTTGTAGCACTATTATATTATTTGACTCCATATAATAATCCAAGGAGAAGATGATGGATTAAAGGTGGTATTTCCACAGTGTAATATATGCTGCTCAATCTTATTTATTCAAGGGTGCCTTTGTTAATGTCAGTTTGTTTTTGGAGGAGCTCACGCCATCAGGGTACTGTCCTATCCTATCCTAATTGCCAAGTATCCCACTTACCACTTTGGCTTTATCCTCATCCATTGCCTATTTGATATTATCACCACCATTATTTTCTTCTGAAAGAAATGTATTTGGTTGTATCCAAGGGCCTTAGTTGATTAGAAGGCTCCAGTTATGGAGAAAAGAAATAACTCATAGTTTTTTAATGGCTATCTCAACTCTTTATAGGAAAACGAATATTTTCTATATAGTCTAGTGCCACCATCTATTCAGCTCTTTGGCCTGTCCTTCCACTTAGAAGACATAAATAAGTTTTGTTTAGGTCACAGTGTCAGTCCAGTTAGGAAATCTCTTTTTTTGTCTCTTCTAAGGACATAGGCTCATTGATTTGAGTTACTTGACCTCCCCCATTTCAGTGTCTCTCAGAGCTCCAAAACTTTGTTTCATTCTCTTCCTATTTACAGCCTGTTAATTAAAGCTGTTGGACTCCCAACTCTCACCAACCCTCCCTTTTTCCCCTCCCCCCAGATCTTTTGACAAATGCCTGTGGCTGCACCTCAACACAAATGCCTCTTGCTGGGAAGTGATTAGAAGCCTCTACTATGCTGACCCCCTGCAGCCTAAGGCAAGCATGACTTGAGCTACTGCTTAATCTTGATTAGCCCCTGACTTTTTCCTTCTCATTACTAAGCGCTAGAAGCAAACTGGCTTAAGCTCATCCTTCTGTTCAATGAGGTCAACTCACTTGGCCTCATGTCCCTAAACTCTCTCAAGCTGCTCTAGCTTTGAAATCTGAGGGACTAGAACATGTCCTCCCAACTCCCTATCTTCTCTAGCATCTGTCTTACAGTTTACAGCTCTGACCAGTTAGCCCAGTTTGTTTGGATAGTTGTCAAATAGTTTCAGCGGGAGTTTGTTTTGTTTTGTTTTGGTCTGTACTGTTCAGACTGTCAGATCTAAAGGGGCCCAAGAGTGATATTTGTTATATTTTCCTTAAAAATGATTGAAACAGCATTCTAGCATTAATTGACTCAGAGGACTAAGCTCAGGCCATTGATATAGCTTGGTGTACAGGTGGCCTGGGTACAAAGAGCCAGAAATATCAGGGCCAGGAGAGTTATATCCAGGCCCCAGCAGTGGGAGTGTTTGACCCAGCTCTGGGGGTGGGTAATGGAGAGAGACATTTTTCAGGCCCCAGTAGAATGAACAGTACAGACAAAGCAGAATGGGTACTTGATGGGTAAAGGAACCTTTTGTTTAATATAATCTGGAACTGATGGTATCCCTCCACATTACAGCCTACTGGCATAACTAGTGGTCATTGAGCAATTTCTTAACAAGTGGTTGGAGGGCCAAGGGATGCTGCATTGTTGGGATGTGGCTTGCCTTCTGACAGGAAAGGAAAAATGAACTATTTACCCAGCTATTTCAGAAGAAAGGTGTTGGACATCATCCTTCAACAAGGGTTTCTAAAAAGGAAAAGATTTTATTTTCTACCCTCTTCCATGCCCGTGTTCCCATAGTCACTTTGCCAGTGGACTGAGTGATGTTAGTGGGTCATGGGTCACTTCTTAGTATCCACTTTGCCAGTGCAAGAGGGTAATGACATCATAACCTTTTTACAGATGACCTTGAGAATCAATGACTGCTAGAAATGTCAACTATGTTGTACCTCTGGTATTTCTGATTCTGCTTCTCAGTCACCAACTTACATATTGAGGCCCATTGTGAACATCAAAGTTGGTATCATCTACCACGTGAACCTAGAACCTCTCCTGAGAGGGATTGGGAATAGGGTAGATGGTCTAAGCCCAGAATTCTTGGTCTTTTGGTTCGCTCAACATTCATTCCAGGAGCTAGGTAGGGGAACCTTTGTTTCAATTTTTCTTTTCCAGTGGTGCCCATACCAGGCTGGGCATTCCTAAATTAGGGTTGTCTATTGATAACCATATAAAATGATGATCCATATAAATGATGGAAGATCTTTTAAAACAGAAATAGCAAACATGCAGTCTGAAACACTCATAGAGTGCAGCTTGAACCATATTAAAATGTAATTGGAAAATATTTGACAAAATAAAAATAAAAATAATATGACATTTTTAAGCAGATTATGAATTAGGAAATTCGAGTTTTTCAAACCTCTATTGTTGGGGATTGGGGGCTTGGTTTTTGTTTTTTTTCCAGCCAGTTCCTTGGTTTTAGTCAAGCTCTTTTGGCCTCAGACCTCACTGTGACTTGTCTAAATTCTAATTCAGCTCCATTCCTTCTTTCCATAGCTCTACTGGTAGTTTCCTCTTAAAGAAAATTCTCAAATCTTATCTTAACTGTGATTACGCCATCTCTGCCCTAATATTCCCTTGTTTAGATATGTCTTGTCTCTGCCTCTGAGCTGAGGATGATAAGAAAAGATAATGGTAACTGTACCATCTTTTTTGTATTATCACAATTCTAAGGAATTAGAGATTACTCAGGACCATAGCTCTCCTTGCCTTCAGGTTTACCTCCTCCAGGAAACCTCAATTCCTTTTTTGTCATGTCTACTCTGGATCCCAATTCCCTTTTGAAAGTAAAATTGTCATTGCTTTGATTCTTCATTTACTTAACTCTGGTGAGGACTCTCATTTCAAGATCTCTATGGCCACATCTACTTTTCTCTAATGTCCTCTGTGTTGTAGGCATGGTCACTTTATGCTAAGAGAAGGTTAAAGTTGTGTTTATATCTAGCAACTGGAAAAAAAAACAATTGGGATTTTGGAACCATATTTGGGCCAAGCTGCTTTATATTTTCTTTTTTTTTTTGGGGGGGGGGGGCTTAGTTTATACTGAAATATATAAAATAAAGGAGTCGGGCAAGATGATCTCTTGAGACCCCTTTCAGCCCTGAATATGCAGTCATTTGCCTGTACTACAGAAATCAATATAGAAAACTAATTGTATAAATCATCATGGCACCCATTCCAATTCCTTTCTCTCCCTCTTACCAGGTGAGTTATGAATTGCAATTGCAGATGGTTTTTCTGATTGAAGGCAAAACTCAGCAGGGAGAAGGAGCATATCAGAGTACACACCATTAATTTAAAAACTTCCCCTGATGAAAGAAAGGAGAGAGTGAAGACAATGGGACCTCTATATCCAGGGAGCTTAGTCTGGCACCACTTTTCTAGGAATGCTTGTTAAATCGGTCCTTTTCCTTCAACAATGGTTATGGAATATTGAGATGAGAAAAGACTTTAGAGTTGAATCACCCATACCTTTGCTTCTCAAAAGACCTATATTTCCCTCAATAGCTCAAGCAGATAGTTTGGTCTCCAGAAAAGATAGATCCTTCCTTAAAATCTATAGCAAGTGAAATTGATGAAAAAGTCTAACCTACATCCTGTTATAGTTTGTCACTTCTTTCTTTTGGAGAATCAGAAAATTTTGAAGAAAAAAATACTGGAAAAATAACTTTTGAATAAGAAAAGTATATTCTATTCTTACCTCCCATCCTTTTCCAAACTCCAATATGAAATTCATAGCTCTCACTTTGACCTCATGTGGATTGGCAATTCCCCAATTATCTTTAAGATATTTTTACATTAAGCTGTAGGATATGATTGTAATGGAATATTATTGTTATGGCAATCAAGATGATTTCAGAGTAACCGTGAAAGACTTAGATGAACTGATGCATTGTGAAGTATACAGAACCAGGAGAATGTACACAGTAACAATAGTGTTTGATGAAGAGCTGTGAATGATTTAACTATTCTCAGCAGTATAATGATCCAAGAAAATCCCAAAAGACTAATGATGAAGTATGTTATGTCTGCCTCCAAAGAGGGGAAAAAAGATATTGTTTGAATATAAACTGCAACATACTATTTTTCACTTATATTTTTTTCTTTTGTTCAGATCTATTATAAAATGACTAATATGGAAATGTCTTACATTATTGTTTGTATAACATCTGATTGCTTAACATCTCAGAAAGGTGAGAGGGGAGGGATAGAACTTAGAACTCAAAACTTTAAAGGTTTTTTTTTTTTAATTTTTTAAAGATTTTTTTTTTTCCATGTCTCTAGATTCTCCTACAAAGCTAAACTTATCCTCATGGCCTTTTCTTGCCTCTATGGTCTTCCATATTTCCCAACCTCTCTTGAGCCAACCCCTAGCAGCTCCACTTAGGAGAATTCTGAGCTATGAACAAGGGATAGTTAGAGACTACCCTTGAAAATATGACTTTTATGAAGTTGTTAATATTTTGGTATCCCCCTTCTGCACTCCCAATAGAAATGGAAGAGGGAACAGGCCTTCTGGGGATTAGGGAGTTGTAAAGATGGAAAAGAATAAGCTTGGTTAAATCACCCATCCTGTTGATTCTTTCTAATGTTAAATTCTGTGAAAATTAGCAATTAACAGTTAGTTATTGGTTACTGTTTACTTCACTGCAATTTTTAGATATGTACAAATTTACACTTAAAAGCCTATGAGCTATCTGCTGGTAATGATAAGGATTACAATTTTAAATATGTATTAGATGCCTGGGCACTTAGATGGTTATGTCATCATTACTGCCCTTTGATAACTTACTTTTTCCTCAAACTCCCTTCCAAGTGAAGGATTTGGCTACCAGTGTTCAGTTGCAGGATGCCATGATGATGGGCACCATAGAAATGATGATGTGTGAGCCTCAGAAAACAGTTTATGGATTTATCTACTAATCCCTTTTCAACGACCTTTTAAGGTCAGGAGTGAAGAAAGGAACAAGATCCTATGGGAAGTAAAGACCATTATTTGCCAAGAATTCTTTTGCAAAATAGGGAAGACTTGCTAAGAAATCACAAGAGAAAAAAAAAAACTATTAGCAAAGTAACTTCACTAAGTGGTTGTTACTGAGTATGAATGCAATTATAGTTGATAATAGATAGGAGCAAAAGAGAGATAGAGCTTCTAACTGAAAAGGGTGAGGGGAGAGAAGTTTCCTCCTCTCTCAGCAAATAGTGGTCTTGTACACCCAAAGAAAGAACACTGGGAGATGAATATAAACTGCATTTTTGTTTTTCTTCCCGGATTATTTATACCTTCTGAATTCAATTCTCCCTGTGCAACAAGAAAACTGTTCGATTCTGCACACATATATTGTATCCAGGATTCACTGTAACCTATTCAACATGTAAAGGATTGTTTGCCATCTGGGGGAGGGAGTGGAGGGAGGGAGGGGAAAAATCGGAACAGAAGTGAATACAAGGGATAATGTTGTAAAAAATTACCCTGGCATGAGTTCTATCAATAAAAAGTTATTAAAAACAAAACAAAACAAAAAACACTGTTTCATTGCCAACCCATAGTCTTATACCTCTACTGAAGTAGGAAAAATAATTCCATTCCACATTTGTAGAGCTGTTCAAAGCCTGTGTGTGTGCATGTGGTGTGTGTGTGTGTGTGTGTGTTTGTGAGAGAGAGAGAGAGATAAAATCAGCCTTGATTTCACCTCCAAGTTCTAAATAATTTGCAATTGCCTATTGAACTTCTCTTATTGAATATTCTGTAAGAAACTGAAACTCAGTATATTTGAGACAGATTTAGAATGAAAGATGTTAGATAGCAAAAGTACAACACAATGAGGGGAAGGGTTGCACAAGGAGGGATTTTTAAAAAATATAAATGGCCATTTTCTTTATGGCAGCAAATTTCACTTTATGGCATGAAATATTTGTTTTTCTGACAAAGCCATGAAAGATTGAGAACATACCATTTTACAGTGTTGCCCAAAGTGTCACAAATAGTTTGTTTTGCCTGGCCCCAACCCAGACTTACTTTCTGACTTCATCAATGTATTCCATAACTCAAGAGATTTATTTTTAGCTAGATTCTAATAAGGGAGATCAGTGACATGCTGTCTTCTTTTTTTTTCCCTACCCTCTCAAATCCCACTGCCCTTCCTTGAAATTCACTTCTACATCAGGGCAGAACAGAAGCCCCTCTCTCTGAATAAGTCTTCCCTGCCCCCCTCCCAGATTCTGTAGCCTGGGACTCATGCTTTTGATACATTGTCATTGGTCTCAGTTATATTTCAAATGTCCATCTCTTAGCTCTTAATAATGAGCCAGTTACCAGATCCTATCTATATCCAAAATAGCTAACATGAGTTTCTATTCTCATTGCCACTGACTTAGTACAATCTCTCATTACCACTTGGATCATGGCAATATCAGCCTAACTGATCTCCATGGCTCCCATTCTCTTTCTTTTCCAATTTGTTTTGTACATAGCTTTTTGCCATTTTTCTTCCTTCCCTAACTCCTGACCTTAGAGTAGGTACAACTCTATCTAGTTCTAGCCCTGGGGCCTTGGGCTTCTGATTGGATAGAGTTTGTCATAAATAGTTTGCCCCAGTCTCACACCATGGCTCCCAACTTGCTAAACAAACTCATATATTCCTGCTCTCTTCTCCCCATAGTTCTGAGAATAGTAATCAAACCAGTACTGTCATTTCTGGAAAGAATTGTCAAACAAATAGCCCTTTAACTATAGTTACCATCTCTACTTTCCCAAACCAAATCACCCCTTTCTTGCCATTAACTTCCCTGTATATGTTATTTTCCTCTCTTAGAATGGAAGCTTTGAGAGTAGAAACTTGTCTTGTTTTTGTATCTGTATCCAGCAGTGCTAAGGCCCATGCCCTTACCTGCTTGGCAAGTAGTAAGCCTTAAATGCTTTTTCTTTCATTCATTCATAGCTGCCTCAGGAATCTTGCCACAATTTTGCTCAAAACCTTTGCTATGTTTGAAGTTGTCTCAGATTGTTTTTTCAAGGTGTTAAGCCACACAACTTTTTTAGCCTGATTTTATGCCATTCACCAAGATATTTACTGTGCTTCAGATAAATTAGATTATTTGCTATTCCCTATACATAGGTCCACGCTTTTTTGGCATCAACCTTTATGATTTATAATTATTTTTGAAAAATCATCTCTATCTCTGATTTCTACATCCTCTGAACTCCAGTTCATATACCAACTTTTCCACAAATGTTTTTCTGATTCCTTTCCAAAACTGGGAAGTGATCCATCCTTCAATGGTCCTAATACCTCTCCTATACTTTGGGCTTATACTAGTCGGTATTATGATTACCTCTATTTTTTTAATTACCTCTACTAGACTAAGCTTTTTTGAGATTAGGAACTGTATTGTTGACCTTTTTAACTTCCCCATTGACTAACACAAATTCTGTACCAGTGAAGGCTTAATACACTTTGCTACATTGAATTAATTCAGAAGTCTGGACTTTGTTCTAGGTCAGGTGATAGAGGTAAGCCGAGTTCCCTAACTTCTCCCAGTGACTAAGCGATAAAGGCTATCCAGATCCACTCTGGGATTTTATTCTGGCTAGAATTTTCTAGGAGACAACCTATCTTCTCTTTTCCCTCTCTTCCCTCAACCCCCCATGAAACCCACTTCCACATCAGGGCAGGACATAAGCCCTCTCTCTGACCAAGGTGCTCCAGATTTCTTTGGCCATTTGATCACTGCATTTGACATGCTGCCACTAGTCCCAAGTATCTTGACTGATACTTCATACTCTTGTTCTGCCCACCACCACAGGATGGATCTTAAGTACTCTATACCAAATTGGGTATTTCAGTGCCCCCTGAAATGGGCTCTGGGTCATTCTTTTGAGGTACCATCTCCTCAGCTTCCATGGTGCCTACTAAAATGGCTATCCTCTGAGCCAGAGTCTTAGTGTCTGGAAACAAGATGAAGTTGTAGATCAGAGATGCCAGGACAGCTCCTGTCAATGGTCCTACCCAGAAGATCTGTAGGCAGAGAGAAAAATGGATCCATAAGCCTGTGAGCCATCCGGGGAATAGGAATGACTCTGAGCTCCCATCTCTTTTATTGTTGACCTGCTTCTAAGTTCCCAACAATCTTCAAGCAATCCTGTGGGTGCAGACAGATGAGATATCCCTGCAGAGATCCAGAGTAGAAAATTCAAGTGCCCCAGTCCCTAATCTAGTGAACTTTCTCCAAAGCCTCACTTACCACATGGATGTGGAAGAGCCTTCCCTTCAAGAGTAATAATGGAGAAGGCACAGAACGTTTTAAGTGATTGGATTTGGTGGTATCATTTTCCCTCCTGGTTCTTTCATCCCTCCAAGTCTACAGCCAATAATTTTTTGATTATCTGGCTCTGGTTCTTTTTAAGTTTAGAAACCCGCCTGGCTAGAAAAGCTGGATAAGGAAATAGCTAAGTGTTTGAAGCTATAAAAACAGGATCACCTATTGTTCATCTTGTCTATTTCCTAGTAGGCCCAGCCTAGGTCAGGAACCAAAGACCTAGGAGTGGCGCACCAGGAAAACCTGCCCCACTTTGCTTTGGCTTTCTCCTTCTAGGACCAAAGAAGGAAGACAAAGCCTTCATGTGCTTTGTTTTCCCTGTCCATTTCCAGTAAACTCCTGGGCTGGCTGAACTCCCCATCTCTTTTACCTCCCTTCTTTGGGTCATTTGCTTCCCAGTCCCAGGACCTCACCCAATGGACAGAGAACTTGCCAACGATGACAGCTGGACCAAAGGAGCGAGCTGGGTTCATGGAACAGCCAGTGAAGTAGACCTGGGAGAAGACAAGGTTGGTGGGGAGGGCAGTGAAGTGGAGTTGAAGTGAGAAGTAAGATTTATAGGAGGCCAGACTGTCATCATCCCACACCATCTCCTTTCTTCACTGGGCAAGTGAGCCAGCATGTGGTTGCTGTTGATTTCATCCCATTCCCCAAAAGCTATCAGAAATACAAAAGCAGGGCAGCTAATGGGCACAGTGGATAGAGCAGTTAGGAAAACCTGAGTTCACATCCAGCTTCAGGCACCTAATACTGGCTGTGTGACCTTGGGCAAGTCACTTAACCCCAATTAGAAAGAAATAAAAAGGAAGAAAGGAGGAAAGGGAGGTAGGAAGGAAGGAAATGAGGGAGGAAGGGAAGGAGGAAGGAAGGAAGGAAGGAAGAAAAGAAAAGAAAAAAGAGGGAGGAAGGAATCTAAGTGTAGGAGACCAGCTTGAGGAAGGGTTTATTCCTGAGACTTAGAGGGGATTTTCCTGGATCACTCTAGTTTTCTGTCTAATCTTCCCCCCTTCCTCCCCCCCCCCCCAGCCAAGGAAAACTAGTATCAGACAAGGCTCAACAGTCTTTCTCTCCCCTTCCTCTTTCCCTGTCCCCTTGTGAATTATCTTACCCCAATTAAGTGGCCCAAAGCCACAGAGATTCCAATTATGGCAGCAGGAGAGCCTGGGGTCTGGCGGCTGTCGGTAGAAGCCAGGACACAGAGCACCAGCTGTAGGGTCAGCACCAACTCCACAATAACAGCCTGGCCTGAGGAAACACTGCCCCGGACCTAAGGAACAAGGTGTCCAGTGCTCTTGTAGACACACATACTCCCCTAGCTGTGTGTCAGTACTCGTATTTGTATGCAATGTACATGTGCAAATCCAAAGAGATATTACTATTAATCCTAGCTCTGTTCCTTATTTCATTGTGTAACATTGGGCAAATCAGATAATTTCTCAGCCTCAGTTTCCTCATTTCTACAATGGAGAGAATACTCTTAAAGTAGAAGGATTAAAGGTGAATGGGGCTTTATCCTTCTAAGGGAAGGTATAAAATAGTCATCCACCAGTCATCTTCCCCTCTTTCCTACCACTTCCCCTCACCCCAATCTGTCCACCAGGAGCACTGACCTTACAGAAATGGTAACTGAGACCCAGACAGAAGTAATGATTTGTTCAAAGTTATACAATTGATTTTTGTTGGAATTGGATCTAGAACTCTGCCTGTCTCACAAACTTGTTTTTAGAATTAACTAAATAAACTGAAAAAGTTTATTCACTGTATAAAAAAGTGAATTTATTCTCATCTCCATCCCCAATATACTCTGAGCCGCTATTCTGGGCCCAAAAGGTCCTAGTTTGGGTTTGGAAAAGCAGGTTTAGGAAGAAAAATAGGTTCCAAATAAGTTGGGGATCTGAGTTTAAAGAGGTCATTAAGGGAAATTATAGTAGACAAAAGTAGACAGTTTGGAGAAAGGAAAGGAGAGAGGTTTATACTGGGAAGAATATTTGGGCAGACAAGCCATAAGAATTGGGAAAATAAGATGGAGGGGGAAGAGAAAGATTAGGCAGGAAAGCAGATTTGAAGAATGGAAAAGCACAACACTAACAAGACTAACTAATGGGGGAAGGTCTCCAACACTCCCAATCTTCTTTCCATATCCCTGGTCTTTTTGTTCCTTTTGTCTTCCCTTGTATCCTTCTCTTCCATGTTTCTCTTTAAGAGAAATTCTCCCAACCTCCTGTCCCACCCCATTTCTTCATTTGTGTCTTTCCCAAGGCTGACTTAGCTTAGGATCTCAAATAAACTATCCACTTAGCAAATATTTACCTCTCTAGGTCTCAAGTTTCATTATCTGTAAAGAGATTTGTGTTGACTTCTAAAATCCCTTTTATAGCTTAAATTCTTTTATTTTATAATCACATGATTGGCTGTAATGATCATATTTCCATGAAATTTCTTGGATTGTGCCCACTCCCCCATCTCCTTCATTTTTGTCTCAGTTCCCTCTATATTCTTTATTCCCCCATTCCATTCATTAAGCACCTACCACGTTTACTCCGAGGCTTCCTCGTATGTCTCCTGGGGTGACTCCATAAAGCAGACCAGCTCCTGCAATGGCCCCAGCCAGTTGCGCCACTATGTAGGCAATGGCTCTTGGCAGAGAAATATTGGAACCCACCAAGAAAGCCAGGGTCACAGCTGGGTTGACGTGGGCCCCACTCACCTTCCAAGTGACTTGGATGGCCATGGCTGTGGCCAGATTGAAAGTAATAGCCACTTGTAGCACAGAGGGCATTGCTGAGGGCCATCTCAAGGCAGAACCCACACCAAAGAATACATAGAGCCCTGTGGCTAAGAACTCAGCAAATAATGCCCGGCTAATCACTGTCCAGAACCGACAGACCAACATCCTCACTTTGAGAGGTAATCTCTGCCTCACCTCCCTTTCCTTTTCCCCACCTTAATCCCTCTGTCTCACTTTCTGCGTGTCTTCCTTCTCTTGACTGTATAACTCTACTTCTCTTCTGCCTTCATCTAGTATTTCTCTAGTTCTTTTCCTGCTTGCTTTCTGTTCGGCTTGGCTTCTGATTTAGCCTTCTTTGTCTTCCTTGTTCTCTGTGTCTCACTGTGTGTCTCCCTTTGGAGGAATGTTGTGGTCAGCTGGCTGAGAGCTGGGTGATTATAGTCTTTTTGAGTGTGGGAAGTCAAGGGTGGTATTCCCATAACTGCCCCTCCCCAATATGCTCACCTGATCTGAGGCCTGTCAGAAGTACAGGTCAGATCTAGAATATCAGGTCTAGAATACTGAGGGCAAAGTCAGCTCAAGGTTTTAAGAGCTGGCTTAATTGAATTCAGCTTGTTTTGGGGTCCTGCAGAGCAGGAAAGTCAGCTGCTAGAAGAGTAGGATATAGAAGCTGGGTATAGGTAAATCTGAGCATGCTATGTCTACACAAATTATTATGTAAATTAATACAATGTTTTCTGAGCCAACCTTGAAGAACTAAAGGACTGAAGTGGGATGAGTAGAAGGTTGGGTGGGCTGTAGGATTATATTTAAAAGGATAAAGGACATGATTCTGAAGGCTGACCCAGCAAAGTTTTGAAGCTCCTTCCTTGATTTTTCTCTCTTGTGCCTGAATAGAAGGAGAGATCCAGAAGGGGTCCATTCATTTACTCTGGGACAGTGCTAGGAATACATATAGGAGCAAGAGAAGTTCCTTATCTCTAACTTTTGGTTTCCTTAGCGTCCTTCAAATCCCAGCTAAAATATAGTGCCTGGCACATTGTGTAGGTGATTATTAAATGTTTATTGATGAAGTTTGGAGGGGAAATTGAAAGTCATGAGTGCTTCAAATCAAGTACTTTGCTCTATCTAATCTCCCTTCTTCCTAGCATCCCAGTCATGTCCAAAAAAGGATTATTGTGGGTTTTTATCCTATTGGCAATGAGACAGGGTCTTTCATCTGCCAAGGTTAAGTGGGCAACTGACTGCTCTTTATCCCACTTCAGTCAGCCCCACTTTTATTACCTCTAGATTTTAACCAACCCCAGCACTCTCTGCAAGGTCCAGAGTCTACTTGTTGCCTATAAGATAATAGCTAAGATGTCATTCTTAGGGGCCCCCACATACTTTTCTCCCTCAACAGAATGATAAGTTGTACAATTGTTGAGTCTACACAGAGATGTGTTTCCCAGCCCCTCTCTTGATTAGTTGAGTAAGTGAGAGAGCCTGAGTAAGACAGTATGGGCTCAGAAAGTGGGAGATAGAAAATAATAGGAGGGTGAATTGAGGATCTCATCTTTGTCTTTCATGTATAGATCTTGTTAGGAAAGTGGAGACTTTGGAATTATCTTGGATCATCATCTCGATCAGAATAGCTAATTCTTAGCCTTCCTGACCTCTCCAGCATTTGACACTGTTTACCACCCTCTCCTGTATCTCTTTCCTTGGGGTTGTTGTGACACTAGTCTTCTCTCCCTGTTTGATCATCTATGTCATGCCTTAGGGTCCTATTGTTCTGATCAATGTCTGTCCCACCTAACCCACTATTTCTGGCAGATTTCAGACATACTTTACTTAATTTTCTTCTTCCAAGCCATTTTCTCTCCAATCTCACCCTCTCCTCCTCTCTTATACTTCTCTACTCTCCAGTGGTGGAATCATCTTCCATTCAACTCAGCCATTGTTCCTAGAAGGAATTCATGAATCTACCCTTTTATTGCTGTACTCATTATCCCTTTGATTTTCAAGACTAAAATGCCCCCTCTTATCTGTGAAATCTTTCACTGTTACTTGAAACAGTGCTTAATGCATAGTAAGTGCTTAATATATGCTTTTAAAAATTCACTCATTGATCCATTAAATATGAGTATACTTTAAACTTCTATTCTGAGCCCCCCTCTCTTTTCTCTGTGTTTTCTCACTGGGGATACCAACAGCTTTAGTGGTTTCAATAATCATTTGTGGGCTGAATCTATTAAGATAAAAAAATCAATAGGGATAAATGAAAAGTCTTAATCTTAAGTACAAAAAAATCTTTTTTAAACTTCACAAATATAAAATGGATTCAGAATGAATAGATAGCAGTTGTTGTGAAAAAGATCTGAGGGTCTTAAAGGACTAAAACACAGTAGACAGCAGTATCATGGGTCAGCCAAAAAAAAAAAAAACCAACTCGTGTAATCTTCAGCTGCATTAGGAGGAGCATAGCTTTGAGGATCATAGAAGTGATAATCTCATAGTTCTTTTCTGCACTCGTCTGATGTATTACATTCAGTTTCCAGCACCATGGGTTAAGAAAAATTTAAGGGCCACACTGATGGTGAAGGATCTTGTATGTATGACTTGAGAATCAGCTGAAAGAATTAAGCATGTTTAGAAAAGAAGACTTAGATAGGATGTTACAACTGTATTAAAGTATTTGAAGAGCTGTCATGCAGAAGACAAAATCAGGAGCAATATGTGGAAGTTGCAGAAAAGCAAATTTAAGCTTGATGTCAATAAAAACTCTGACAATTAAAGCTGTCCCAGAATGGAATGTCTTGCCTCTAGAGGTAGGATTTCCTCTCCACAAGACATAACTTATAATTACTATTAGAGCCTCTTAGGAGATTGATTTTTTTTTTTCTTTTTGGAGACAATTGGATGGAATTAAGTGATTTACCCAGGGTCATACAGCTAATAAGTGTCTGGGGTCAGATTCGAACTCAGGTTCTCCTAACTCTAGGGCCAGTGATCTAACCATTATATCACCTAGCTGTTCCAGGGTAGCTAAATGAATGGTTTAGCCTAGGTGGCTGCTAAGTCTCTTCTAATTCTAAAATTCTATGATTTTGTGCATGCACTAGCCTTGCTACTGAACTCTAGCTCTTTGTCACAAACCAATTTAGATGTTTCTGGCCTGAAATATATTTGAATATATCTGAAACTCAACATGTCCCAAACAGAACTCATTATCTTTCTTCTCAAATCCACTTATCTTCTAAATTTCCTTCCAGCTATTGAAGATACTGATTCCTTCTCCATCTGTAGAAATAAAAGCAAACCCTCTTTCCCAAGCAGTTAACCTGTCTGGTCCCTTCCATTCACCACTTTCTGGGTCTCTCCACATCACCTGGTGATTATCTAAAGATAGTGGAGCTGCTCACACTGAATACTGCCCTTCCACTGGGTTAGAAAATCTGTCTGCCAGAGCCAGTGCATCTTTATCAAAAATTTAAAAATTAATGGTATAGAGAACTAAATTTAGAAGTTCTCTAAGGTTACCCATGGCTCCCCCTTTCTTTTGTTTTTGGAGGAGTATCTTAATGTCTCTATTTCTTCTCTCTACTCTTGCCTGACCTTGAGGATTAAAAGGTATGCCAGTGGTGTGTAAAATCTTATACTGTGCACAAAAGTATGCAAAATGTTTAGACGTATATGCGGGTCCATTATCTGTTTTTATTGCTTGTGACACACCCATAACTGCAAATGCTTGGATGAGAAATTCAGTGACCACAGGGGTTATTTCTTTTGCTGATGGTATCGCAAAAGTGAATCCTGAAAAGGTGTCTACTACAACGTGGATAAAAGACAGATGGCCAAAAGATTTATAATAGATCACATCCATTTGCCAGATTTCATTGGGTTTCAAACCACGAGGGTTCTTCCCTGGAGGCAGCGTAGGAAGGTGGAAAGAAGACAAGCTACACAGCTTTTTACTATGCTCCTAGCTTCCTCTTTTGTTACCCAAATTGTAAATGTAAAGCTTGAACAGTCTGATGGTATTTAGAATGAGATTCCCTGGGCTTCCTGAAATAAAGGCATACTGGCTAACATAGTTAAAAGGCTATCTGCCTTTGAATTTCCATGAAAAATAGGACCTGAAAGTCCACTATGAGAATGGACATGCAAGATATTAATCTTAACTGGATGCTTTCTCACTTGTTCTTGAAGTTCCTTAAAGAGCTGATTTATATTAGAAACTGCAAATTTTATATGGCCTGTGGCAATTCTTTGTACCACACCTACTGAATAGGCTGAATCAGATATTATATTTATATCTCCTGGATAATAAGTAAGAGCTAGCATGATTGCATATAATTCATTCTGCTGAGTGGACTGAAAAGGAGTTCTGACTACTCTCTTTATGGTTAAATCATGAGAGTATACAACACAAATATTTTGTTTGGATGCATCTGTAAAGATAGTTGGTCCTTTAAGAGGAACCTTAGAAACCTTTTCTTCAAAAATTCATTGTGAATTAAGTAATAGTCGGGTTATCTTTAATGGAGACCCATGTGTAAAATTTGGAGCCATGGCCAATAAAATTTGCCACTCTGGGATGGTCTCACAGCATACATTAATTTGTGCATTAATATAAAATGTGTATATTTTGTCAGGTCTTATCCCAGATAATTGTACTGCTCACTTAATAGCCTTTAATAAAATTCTATCCACAAGCACTGGATAAGGAGTAAGGCTTTGTTCTGGTTGTGCTGGGTGATTCACCCACTCTATCCCACTGTCTCCTTGATGAAGGGCTGCTGTGGGTGCCTCTTTTGTAGCAAAAACTGATTTTTCCAAGGGTTTTTGAGTTATTCTTTCAACCACATTGAATAAAGCCAGTTCAACCTTTCTCAAACCCTCTTGCGCTGCTTTTGTAAGGTGGCATGGTGAGTTTAAAGCACTGTCTCCCCTTAAAATATGGTTATATATTTTATATATAATTATTATTATATATTAACATTATAATATAATATATTATTAGTATAAATAATATTTATTATAATATATATTTATATATATCCCTTATATAATGGTTGTATATAATTGGCAAGTAGTTAAGCCTAACACTGGGTGCATCCATTGAATATTTCCTGTCAATCTCTGAAAGTCATTTAAGGTCTTTAATTAAAGAAAATTTTTGTACGGTCAGCATTTTAGAATATACTTCATATCCTAAATATTGAAAAGGAGCATACCTTTGAATTTTTTCTGTAGCTATGTGCAATTTGTAGTTTCTTAGTGTTTCTGTGATCTTTTGTAGACATGCTTCTAACATTTGCTCCTCAGGTGCACACCCCAACATATCATCCATGTAATGTAAAAATATTACTTTTGGAAATGCTTTTCTTAGTTGAATAAGAGCAGCAGCAACATACATTTAGCATATAGTAGGGCTATTTTTCATTCCCTGTGGCAAAACTAACTGTCCATTCATATCTTTTATAAGGCTCACCTAAATTAATGCTGGGCACTGAAAAGGCAAATCTTTTCATATCCTCCTTATCTAGAGGGATAGAATACAAACAATCCTTAATGTCTACAACCCAAAGAAGCCATTCTCTAGCCAACTGAGTAGGAGATGGAAATCCAGGCTGAAGAGTTCCATAGTTTCCATTTGTTCATTTACTCTTCTTAAATCAGTCAACATCCTCCATTTTCCAGATTTCTTTTTTACAACAAATACAGGGGAATTCCAAGGACTTAGAGAAAGTTGTAAGTGTCCTTGGTCAAGTTGCTCTTGCACTATAACAACTTTGTTGTTATTTTTTCTAGGTCATTAAAATTGAATTTTATCGCTTGTTAAGGGCCACTGTTCTACCCATACTGGTATATCAGTTTTCTACTGAATAGGAACTGGTGCTGGCAGGCCTTCAACAGCAGTCCTGCCTAAAAAGCCAAAGTACTTAACTGTAATCTATCTGCTGTAAAATGTCTCCTCTCCACAGATTGATGGGGATTTTCAACCACAAAAGGACTAAAAACTCCTGTTTCATTTTCAAACGTCCATCTCATAGGGGCAGCACTAACTTCTGCTGTTATTGATCCTCCTACACCAGACACGTAGGTGTCTGCCTTAATCTTTGGCCAGTGACTGGGCCAGCTGGCACCTCTAATGACTGTATTCTCTGCACCCAGTTCTACCAATCCTTCTAATGGTATGCCATTCACATAAATAGTGAGCATAGGTCGATCAGCTTCACAACTGCAGTCCAGAATATTCCTGACTTTGCTGCTTGGAGTCAGAATCTGGGCAATCAGGTTGTCTATTAGGAGATGCTACTACTTCTCCTGGTTGACAAGTCACATGTTGTTTACTTGTGTTACTGACTGGGATATTAGCTACAAATTCTCCAGTTTCCCACATCAGTGTATGGATGAACACTGTTTTGTAAGCACTCGCAGGAGGTGAAATGGTCAAGCCTACTGTGCCTGGAGGCAAAGGATCCATAGGCTGGACAGGAACAGATTTCACCTCTCCTGGGAGGTATCTCAGTAGTCCCTACTGCATACAACTCTATTTTTCCTAATTGCAATCCCTTTTCCCCTTCTGATTGCCTTTTGGCTGATTGATCATGGAACCCCTTTCTGCTATCTGATTGCTTTTTGACTGATTGATCATGTCTTAATATTGGTTTTCTAAAGACTCTCTGGGTGTAACCTCGGCTGCCATCTTGCCCCACCTGGGGTGCTGAAGCTGAGCCCCACCTTTCATTTCCTTGGGTCAATCTACAGTCTGAGGCCCAGTGGAAACCCTTGTGGCATTTTGGACTTGGGGTTTGGGGTTTTATTCTCTCACCCTGTCCTCTCACTCTATCTCCATATCTATACTGAGCTCTTAGATGTCCAACTTTTCCATTTTGAAAGCATCAACGATTTTCTCTAGAAGTCCCTTGCCAAGAGGGACCCTGTCTTCCCATGTTCATCATAGTCTGGGTATAACAAGCATTTCTTCCCACTCTGGCACAGCGCCTTATGATTTCCTCTAAAGGAGCATCCTTATGTAGACCCCATATAATTCTTTTGCAAATCTCATTAGCATTTTCCTTAGCCAGATGTCTGGTCATTATTTCTGTAGCTTCATTTTCTCCAATGGTTCTTGTGACAGCTGTCTACAAACATCCCACAAAATCTGCAAAGGGTTCATTGGGATCTTGCTTTATTTTTGTGAAGGCTTCCTCTCAATCTTTTCCTGGAAGGGAGCCCCAAGCTTTTGTAGCTGCGGTTGTGATCTGCTCATAAGCTGTTGTGGGGTAATTAATCTGTTCTGAATTCTCTCCATATTGACCTTCACCAGCTAGTTGGTCAAAAGTGATTTGTACACACTATACCAATCAGACTCCCAAAAAACTATTTTAATGACCTAGAAAAAATAACAACAAAGTTCATATGGAAAAACAAGAGATCAAAAATTTCAAAGGAATTAATGAAAAAAAATCAAATGAAGGTGGCCTCGCTGTACCAGATCTAAAATTATATTATAAAGCAGCAGTTACCAAAACCATTTAGTATTGGCTAAAAAATAGACTAGTTGATCAGTGGAATAAGTTAGGTTCAAAGGAAAAACAGCCAATAACTTTAATAATCTTTGACAAACCCAAAGACCCCAGCCTTTGAGATAAGAACTCACTGTTTGACAAAAACTGCTGGGAAAATTGGATATTAGTATGGCAGAAACTAGGCATTGACCCACATTTAATATCGTACACCAAGATAAGATCAAAATGGGTTTATGATCTAGACATAATGAGATTATAAATAAATTGGAAGAGCATAGGATAGTTTACTTCTCAGATGTGTGGAAGAGGAAGGAATTTATGACCAAAGAAAAACTAGAGATCATTATTGATTACAAAATAGAAAATTTTGATTATATCAAATTGAAAAGTTTCTGTACAAACAAAATTAATGCAGACAAGATTAGAAGGGAAGGAATAAACTGGGAAAACATTTTTACAGTTAAAGGCTCTGATAAAGGCCTCATTTCCAAAATATATAGAGAATTGACTCTATAAGAAATCAAGCCATTCTCCAACTGATAAATGGGCAAAAGATATAAATAGACAATTCTCAGATGAAGAAATTGAAACTATTTCTAGCCATATAAAAAGATGCTCCAAATCATTATTAATCAGAGAAATGCAAATTAAGACCATTCTGAGATACCACTACATACCGTCAGATTGGCTAGAATGACAGGGAAAGATAATGCAGAATGTTGGAAATGTTTGGGCATGTGGGAAAACTGGGACATTGATACATTGTTGGTGGAATTGTGAATACATCCAGCCATTCTGGAGAGCAATTTGGAACTATGCTCAAAAAGTTATCAAACTGCCCAAAGAGATACTAAAGAAGGGAAAGGGACCTGTATGTGCCAAAATGTTTGTGGCAGCCCTGTTTGTAGTGGCTAGAAACTGGAAAATGAATGGATGCCTATCAATTGGAGAATGGTTGGGTAAATTGTGATATATGAATGTTATGGAATATTATTGTTCTGTAAGAAATGACCAGCAGGATGAATACAGAGAGGCTTGGAGAGACTTACATGAACTGATGCTAAGTGAAATGAGCAGAACCAGGAGATCATTATATACTTCAACAACAATACTGTATGAGGATGTATTCTGATGGAAGTGGATTTCTTCGACAAAGAAATCTAACTCAGTTTCAATCGATCAATCATGGACAGAAGCAACTACACCCAAAGAAAGAACACTGGGAAATAAATATAAACTGTTTGCATTTTTATTTTTCTTCCCGGGTTGTTATTAGCTTCTGAATCCAATTCTTCCTGCACAACAAGAGAATTGTTTGGTTCTGCACACATATATTGTATCTAGGATATACTGTGATATATTTAACATGTATAGGACTGCTTGCCATCTGGAGGTGGGAGGGGAGGAGGGAGGGAAAAAGTCGAAACAGAAGTGAGTGCAAGGGATAACGTTGTAAAAAAAATTACCCAGGCATGGGTTCTGTCAATAAAAAGTTATAATTATTTTTTTAAAGTGATTTGTACATTAACTCCTGTTTGCCTATTGTGTCTGGCTTGAATCCTAAATAATTCATGATATTCCAAAAGCCACAATGAGTTTTGGCCAGGTTCTAAACATGCCCTTGCTATAGATTTCCAATCGCTGGGGGTTAGGATTTCATAAGACAAATTATCTAGTAACATCTTAACATAAGATGTGCGACATAAGAGTGCAATCTTTTTTCAAATCCTTAATTTTTTCCATATCAAAAGGAGTGTATCTTATCCTTTTTTGACCTGAAGAGTCAAGCTCTTCAATCACAGGGCATGCATGTATTAAATCAGATACATCCTGTCCTTCATTTTTTGCCTTAACCAATGCTTTTTCTAATCTTGTCATAGGCTGCTTAATAGGTGGTTCTGTTTGTGTCACTGCCTCTCCCCCTCCTTCTCCACCCATGAAGGGTTAATTGAGGAAGGGAGGTCAGGGGAATGATCTAATTTCTCCTGCTATGAATTCTTATCTGATTCTTCCTCCGTTTCACCTAGTTTAGTTGGCATTTCCCCCTCCTGCTTTTATTCTTTTTCCTTATTCTAACACTTATATAATTTCCTAAAGCCAGTTGTATTAAATTATATGTATTAAGTGTGTCTTTGGAAATTGAGTCAGGTCCATTTTTATTGTAGAATTAACAAAATTGCTCTCCTACTAATCTCCACTCCTCTAGATCCAATTCTTTTTCCATAGAGAACCAAGGAGATATGTACTGTACAGTTTCTAAAAGTTCAGTGATCTGCTCCCAAATTATAATCAAACCTTTGCTTTTTATAACCCTGACAATGCTCTCTAAATATTTTCCTTGAAGAGAAGGCTGTTTTCTAAATATCTGTTCCATTTCAGCTGAAATTCTACTTTAGCTCTTTAGCAAAGTTTCCTTGTTCTACTCACCCTAATTTCTGGGTCACAGATGAAGGTTCTTTGGGTGCCAAAATGTAATGTCTCTTCTCTAAATTATAATGTTCTCCAGGAACAGGTTTCTTGGGGGGTTTCTGGAAGCAGCCTTCCTTTCAGTTCAAAGTAATAATCACCTCAAATGTAGCCAGGAGTTAAAGTCCAGTCTTTTATTGTCTCTTCCAAAATAACTCAGTTAGCTTTCTTAGAGGCCTATCTCTCTCCTTGGTTCTGAGAGCTCTTGCCGCTTGTCCTTTGTCTCTTCTAGTTTCAGCCTCTAGCTCCCTCTGAATCCAAAGCCTCCAACCAGCATAAAGGTGGCATATGGAATGGATCTGACTCCTCCTCTGAGAGAGTGGGCTTGTAGGAGCTGTGACTTGTGAATCTCCTGGGTTGAATCCTGACTTGTGAATCTCCCAAAAGTCTCTAGTTGGCTTGTGGGAGCTCCTTATATATGATCTTAATGGTATAAACTCTAAAGGTGTGAGAGGTGTGAACTCTAATGTGTGAGCTAATGTGTGAACTCTCCCAAAGGTGTGAACTCCAAAGGTGTGAACCAAGTACATAAGCATTATTTCTATCAATTCCAGTGACCTAGCACCCTGTTTCAAGTTCTGGCCCATAACAATTTCCTTCCTTCTGTGATGACGAAGTTAACACCCTGGATACCTTAGCATCAGATAGAGTCAGGATAAGCAAAAGTCCTTGGTCTTTATTCTTGGTGTTTAGGGGTAGAAGTGAATTGGATGGACGCAGGATCTCCACGCCCTCTCCTCTTCATCTCCCGTCCAAAAAGTGACCCTGGCTAGTCTTACTCTACCCCCTAGTCCCTCCTACAATTCTCTGTATACACCAATTATCGAGCCAGCACAGAATAGTGGGAAGGGCCATTTTCCAAGCATATGCCCATAGAGTATTGTCCAATCAGTAATTAGCCTCAAGTGCTCGGTTGTCTGACCTCAAGAGTTTCAGCCCTTTCCTTCTTTTCTTTTTTTTTTTTCAATTGGAGTTAAGTGACTTGCCCAAGGTCACACAGCTAGTAAGTGTTGGAAGTTGGATTTTAAATCAGGTCCTTCTGGCTCCAGAACCAGTGCTCTATCCATTGTGCCACCTAGCTGCCAACTCCCTCCCCCTCCCCGACTTGATTTTCCTAGAACTCAGGTCTGACTATCTCACCCCATCATTTTCTCTCCCACACTCAATAAATTTTAGTGGTTCCCTATTACATCCAGGATCAACTGTAAACATATCTGGTTACTACTACTACCTGGCCTCTTCTTACTCATTAGTCTTCTCCACAGACTGTATGATTCAACCACATGTCCTCTTTGCTGTTTCTCCATGTTCCATTTCTCATGTTTTTGCCTTTACAGTGGCTTCTGCAGGTCTGAGATGCTTTCCCTAATGCTGTAGAAGGCAGCTGGTGGCAAAGTGAATTGAGAACCAGGAATATCTGAGTTCAGATCTGTCTTCTAACCTTATATCTATGTGACCCTGGGCAAGTCAGCTAACTGCTGTTTGATTCCATTTCCTCAATTGTAAAATGGAGATAATAACATTACCTATCTCCTAGGTTTGTTGTGAGGATCAAATGAGATAATAGTAAAGTATTTAGCACAAGGCACTTAGATGTAAAGGGCAGGAACTTTGGAGAAATATACTTATGGCTCAGTATGATTGATTTAATCCTACAACAAGGTGTTAACTCAGTGGAATTGATAAGACAATGGTTATATAGTTTAGCATGTGAGTTCTCTAGGTCAGTATGGTTGATTTAATCTTACAACAAATAATGGTTCCCTAGTGATATAATGATTAGTTTATACTCAGTATACTGTAATGATCTAATTTTAATTGAGTATTTCAGCTGGAGCTCAAGCTCGAGGACTTGAGAGAAACAGACAGACAGACAGACAGACAGACGTTCCATCTTCATCAGCCTCCTGATGGCTCTCCTGCTTCCCCCACTGAGACCAAGGCCCTTATGAGGGGCCTCCAGAAAGCTAGCCTGGGCCCCAGGCAAGGAGACAGACTGTGAAGGAGACAATAAAGACTTTTGGACTTTATTCCTGGCTCTTCTCATGGTAATTACTTTGCTGAAACGAAGGCTGGTCCCAAGACCTTCAGAAAGCAAACCTGAACATTACACTTAAATACTTAATAAATGTTTATTCCCTTCCTCTTCTGCACAAAGCCTTCCCTGATCCCTTCAGTTGCTCTGTCCTCCTTCCTAAAATTACCTTGTATTTCTTTTATATATGTCTGTGCATACTTTAGGATGTAACAGGGAGTAAGAATATCATCAGTTTGGAGACTACTCCATAGAATATGTGTAGTGTTGAGTATGGACCCTAGCAATTTATGGCAAAGAATGGTAGATTACAAGGTTTTTGGTCAGTATTTATGTGCTACCATCCTCTATGATGGGGGCTGCATTAAAAAAATGATCACACAGGTCAACTAGAGCTGCTTTTTCAGTAGGTTTTCAAGGGAGAAACAACTTTTGCTTTTGTTCTGTTCTCAATATATGGCTGGAAAACCAGACAGCTTTGGTGGCTATGAACATATGACCATGAGATGTATACATGTCTAAGTGAGCTTAAGACTGTACTTCAATTTTCTGGATGCCTCTTCTGCTTTTTAACTTATAATTACTGTTATAATCTACTGGGAGGCTAATACTGAATCTCATTAGACTATAAAGCAGTTTTCAGCACTGCTAATTAAGTAATTTACATTTCACCTCAGGTTTGTACTGTCTAAACAACTCCTTGGTATGTGTTGGTAGGCAGCCAGCTTTGGACTCATTCTCTTGTTTTATTTGTTTTAGTTTACTTGTTTGTTTATATGTTAATATTGGTTTCTTTTCCAAGAGTGCCTTAGTAATAGCCAAGGACCTCCCTGGCCTCCAATTATTCAGCTCTGCTCTGCAGACCTCTCAATGTTACAAGATGGCCTCCACACCTGAACACTCTCTTGAAGTATGCATTAATTTAAAACCGGGAACAAATTCAAAAGAAGTCTAGTCACAGATTCTCCTAGTTCAATTTCTTTGTACTAGTGGCCATATAAGCCTTATTGTCATGATTCTGGGATGGGAGAAGGTCAACCGTTTCACCCATCCTTAAATGTCTTTGGGTTAGTAATTCTTAGATCTGGGAGTCAAAGAAAGGAGAGGCTGAGTCTGAATTTGTCTTATTTTTAATTTATGCAACATTCTCTGTTGCTGTCCTGAGAAAGAGGTAGACCAAGGAGCCACTTGAGATGTTTCGTGTTATACTAAAATGCAAACTCTTTTTTAGCAGTGGATCATTACATGATCAGAAGCAGGCCACAAAGCATGATTGGTCAGAAGCAGGAAAGGCAATAATGTGAATTAACCACATGATGGTATCTATAGACCAATTCAGCCTCCCCTACATCTGGTATTATAATTTCTATTAAAAACATTGTTCTTATGCCCATGCTTAGGTCTATATCCCCAAAAGATAAAAAACCAAAAAATAAAAAAGGACCCATATGTACAAAAATACTTAGAGGAGTTCTTTTCTGGTGGCAAAGAATTAGAAATTGAGGGGATGCCCATCAATTGGTGAATGGCTGAATAAGTTGTCGTAAATAATTGAGATATAATACTATTGCATTAGAAATGATGCACAAGCAGATTTCAGAGAAACTAGAAAGATTTACATGAACTGATGCAAAGTGAAGTGAGCAGAACTAGAAAAACATTGTACATATTAACAATATTGTATGATAATCAATTACCAATGACTTAGCTATTCTTGGCAATACAATGATCCAAGACAATTCTGAAGAATTTATGATGAAAAATGCTATCCATCCCTAGAAAAAGGACTGATGAAGTCTGAATGTAAATTGAAGCACATTTTTTTAAAATCTTATTTTTCTTGGGTTGATTTTTTTGGTTTATATTTTCTTTCAC
The DNA here is from genome assembly GCF_016432865.1 of Antechinus flavipes. Taxonomy (NCBI): domain Eukaryota; kingdom Metazoa; phylum Chordata; class Mammalia; order Dasyuromorphia; family Dasyuridae; genus Antechinus; species Antechinus flavipes. Next base: position 228,136,219 of record NC_067402.1, read on the forward strand.
AACATGACTAAAATGGAAATATATTTTTCATGACTGCATGTGTATTACCCATATCAAATTGCTTGCCTTTTCATCGAGAGGGAAGGGGGAAAAGGGAGAGAATTTGGAACTCAAAAATTTTAAAACAAATGTTAAAATTGTTTTTGTATGTAACTGATGAAAAATAAAATATTAAATAAATAATTAAAAAATAAAACCACTGTTCTAACTATGCTTAAATTTTTACTGTGTTTGGGTAATTGTAGGCAAAAGCTCTATCTGTCATAATGCTTCAATTAAAAAAAAATTGAAGACTTTTATAAAATGATGAAGAATAAAACATTGTAAAGACAATCAACTTTGAAACCTGTGAAAATAATAATCACCCAGAATTCTGGAGTACTGACTATGAAATATACTATTCACCTCCTGATAGGTGATAGATTTGGGATGCAGAATGAGACATTTGTATTTTTATATTCAGCCAATGAGAAAATTTGTTTTGCTTGATTATGCCTTTTGGTTTTTCTTCTTACTTCCCTCCCATCTCGCTCCAGTCCACTTTATAGATGAGGAAACTGAAGCAAACAGGATTAAGTGGCTTGTCCAGGGTCACAAACCTAGTAAATGACTGAGACTAAGTTTGAACTAACAAAAACAAAAACAAGAGTCTTCCTGGCTCCAGACTCTATGCTTAAAATTAATTTAATTTTAATTAGTTTTATTTTGTTACAAGAGAACTCTCATAAAATAGTAGGGGTATTCTGGAAATGTTTGTAATGTAAAAACAACACATCAATGAGATAACTTTTTTTCAAAAAATGAATGGAAAAGGCACTTATTAAGTACTTGCTGTATACAAAACACTGTACTAAGTATACATAAAAGAAGGTAAGATAGTTCCTGATTGCAAAGAATTCAGAACATTTTAATGGGGGAGACAATATATATGAAAGGTTTCAGCTGCACGTCAGATAGGTACAACAGCAAAGCAAATGGTTGTGCCTCTTTTTAAAATGTTATTTCCATGAATAAAATCATATCTATTTCCTATGTGGAACCATTTGTAAATGCCAAAGACTTTAAAAGCAAAAACTTTATTTTCTGAGTCTGGTAGCTGGGTCTGTAGCACCTTCAGGAGTAGTGAGTGAGTGGATGATATTTCCTTAGGGATTGCTTCCTAGGATAATGGCTGTGGGTAGTGGACTGGAAGCAGTGCATTTCCAAAGTTTTGGGGTTTAGGGTTTTGGACTGTCTCCATCTGGTTTTGAGAGGAGATGATCATGGGATAGTAGATGAAGCTGATTTGCCTGCTGCATTCTGCCTTCCATTTCTCCTTCAGAAAATTCTGCTGTTTTAGCTAGATTAGTTTGTTTTCTCAATGTGTGGCACTTAGTTGGCAGTTGATGGGGATGGCTGGCCCCTTCTCCACAGATAGGTATCTGGATGATGGCTTTAGAGACTGGGCTGGAAGCTGAGTGAGTTGGAGTGAGGGAAAGGGGGAGAAGGGGCCATTCCCAAGGCGCCAAGATTTATTTGCTAATTAGTGACAATAGCTCCTGGTGATAATGAAGATTGAAAATGCTCTAATTCTTGCATGTCTATTAGTTGAGCTGATATTTTAAGATCTGAGTTTATTGATGAGAAGGCTGATTTCAGAAAAAGCTAGAAAGGCTTAAATGAACCGATGCCAAGTGAAGTGAGCAGAACCAAGACATCATTGTACGTAGTAACAAGATTATATGATGACCAACTCTGATGGATGTGGCTCTTTTCTTTTTTTTTTTTTTTTTGCTGAGGCAGTTGGGGTTAAGTGACTTGCCCAGGGAGCTGGGCCAGTGTTAAGCTAGGAAGTGTTAAGTGTCTGAGATTAGATTTGAATTTAGGTCCTCCTGACTTCAGGACTGATGCTCTAACCTCTGTGCAACCTAACTGCCCCATGGATATGGCTCTTTTCAACACTTGAGGTGATTCAAGGCAATTTCAATAAGCTTGGGAGTGAAAGTACTAAATGTATTTTCACTTTTCTTGTTGTTTGTTTTCCCTTTTAATCTGATTTTTCTTGCACAGCATGGAATATGGAAATATGTTTAGAAGAATTGCACATATTTAACCCGTATTGGATTGCTTGCTGTGCAGGGAAGGAGAGAGGAAGAAAGGGAGAAAAATCTGGAAAGCAGGTTTTGCAAAAGTGATTGTTGAAAAGTATCTTTGCATATATTTGGAAAAATAAAATAGAACTAATTATTAAAAAACAAAAAATAAAAAAGACCTGAGTTTATAGTACAGGAATTTATCACCTGGTGGTGTTTTCTGAAATATTTAAGTATGAAATTTTTGCATCCTACAGTGATACGCATCACAGATTCTGGTGTTTCCTAGTGTAATCTCTACTGATCACTGAATCCAGATCCCTTAAGGATAATCTTTACATAATGTATAAATGTGCATAAGAAAGAGAGAGAGAGAGAGAGAGAGAGAGAGAGAGAGAGAGAATGTGTGTGTGTGTGTGTGTGTGTGTGTGTGTGTGTGTATGTGTGTGTGTGCGTGCGCACGCGTGCTGGTGCACACAAATGAAATTGAGTTCCAAAGGAACATCTGAGTATGAGGACTAAGATGTATGTGTACTTATATTATCTAGGAAACTGTGATCTTCTGAGGTACATTATCACCCCCTGCTGGTATTAAGGCTCTTCTTTACCCACTTTTAGCCTAGAACTAATTCTCCTTACTCCTTCATGCTCCCTCCTCCACCCTATACATTTCACATCACTCTCAGAAACCCTGCAGGATACCTGCTTTTGACAAAGAAAACATTTTCAAATAAATGGCTCCCTTTGGGTTACTTCATCTTTACTCCTATGTATCATCAGCCTATATATAGTGAGTAAGGGGACTTCATAACTAAGAGACTAAGGAATGATGATGATTATCATCATTCATTAATGATGAGGATGATGCATTTCTATAGTACTTTAAGATTTTAATGAGGCTTTACATGTTATCTCATTTTATCTTCACAATCCCGTGAAGTAGGTGCTATCATTATCTCAATTTTCCAGATTTAGAATGTAAAACTGCCAAAGAATATGAACAGACAATTTTCAGATGAAGAAATTAAAGCTATTTCTAGTTGTATGAAAAAAATGCTCTAAATCACTATTGATTAGAGAAATGCAAATTAAGACAACTCTGAGATACCACTACACACCTCTTAGATTTGCTAAGAGGACGGGAAAAGATAATGACAAATGTTGGAAGGGATGTGGGGACACTAATATATTTTTGAGGGAGTTGTGGACTGATCCAGCCATTCTGGAGAGTAATATGGAACTATGCCCAAGGACTATCAAATTATGCATACCCTCCCCTGCAGTCTATATCCCAAAGAGACCATAAGGAAGGGAAAAGGATCCACTTGGGCAAAAATATTTGTGGCAGCTCTTTTTGTAGTGGCAAGAAACTGGAAACTGAGTGGATATCCATCAGTTGGGGAATGGCTGAAGAAGTTATGTATATGAATGCTATGGAATATTATTGTTCTGTAAGAAACTATCAGCAGGATGATTTCAGAGAGACCTGGAGAGATTTACATGAACTGATGCTGAGTGAAATGAGCAGAGCCAAGAGATCATTGTACATAGCAACAAGAAGGTTATGTGAGAGATCAATTATGTGAGAGATCAACTCTAAGGGATGGGGCTCTTTCCAACAATGAGGTAATTCAGGCCCATTTCAATAGACTTGTGATGAAGAGAGCCATCTGCATCCAGAAAGAGTACTGTGGGTACTGAATGTGGATCATAACATTTTTTTTTTTTTTTTGCTGTTTGCTTGCTTCTCCCCCCCTCCCCCTTTTTGATTTTCTCTGTTTTTGATCTGATTTTTCTTGTGCAACATAATAAATGTGGAAATATATTTAGAAGAATTACATATGTTTAACTTATATTGGATTTCTTGCTGTCTAAGGGAGGGGGTTGGGGGGAAAGGAGGGAGAAAAATTTGGAACACAAAGTTTTGCAAGGGCAAATATTGAAAATTGTCTTTGCATGTATTTTGAAAATAAAAAGCTGTTATTGAGGTAGCTAGGTGGCACAGTGGATAGAGCACCAGCCTTGAAGTCAAGAGGACCCGAGTTCAGATCTGACCTCAGACATGTAACACTTCTTAGCTGTGTGACCCTGGGAAAGTCACTTAACCCCAATTGCCTCAGGGGAAAAGCGTATATAGGAAAAGGTTATTATTAAAAAGAAGAAGAAGAATGTTAGATTGAGAGAAGCAGTTAAGTTAGGTGATAGAGTGATAGAGCTCTGGTCCAGGAGTCAGAAAGACCTAAATTCAAATTTGACCTCAGGTACTTTCTAGCTAAGTAATCCTGAGCAAATTATTTAATCTCTTTCTGTTCCAGTTTTCTTTTTTTTTTTTGCAGCGCAAAAATGTACAGGTTGCTTTATTACACCTTGTTTCTTATTTTAAAAATTATATTTGTTCTTGTAACTGCATCAAATCTTTATAATTTCTGATAAAATTTTGATCATCATATGCTATTTGAATACTAACCCTGTGAAGCTTTTTCACTATTTTTCTCTCTTCCCTCCTCTCTCTCTCTCTCTCTCTCTTTCTGCTCTCTCTCTCTCTCTCTCTCTCTCTCTCCTCTCTCTCTCTCTCTCTCTCTCTCCTCTCTCTCTCTCTTCTCTCTCTCTCTCTCTCTCTCTCTCTCTCTCTCTCTCTCTCTCTTTCTCCTTTCTCTCTCTCTCTCTCTCTTTCTCCTTTCTCTCTCTCTCTCTCTCTCTCTTTCTCCTTTCTCTCTCTCTCTCTCTCTTCTCCTTTCTCTCTCTCTCTCTCTCTTTCTCCTTTCTCTCTCTCTCTCTCTCTCTCTCTCTCTCTCTCTCTCTCTCTCTCTCTCTCTCTCTCTCTCTCTCTCTCCTCCCCCAACTTTTTCTCTTTCACTCCTGCTTGAATAGTATTAAATTAGCAATTCTTCTACTAAGATCATCCTATTTCTCCAAAACAGGGATAAGGCGTGCATATGTGGAGAATACAAATAATCCTTTTCACTCCTTTCATTACCACAAATCTGGATATAACATTCTTATGTTTTCTCCCTCCTCACCTGAGTCTTTCATTGCAGCAGGACTTTTCTTCCATCTTCCCCTTATCTTTCTTGAATATGATACAAATATTTTTGAGTATGTTCTTCGATTTTGTTTTAAGTCACCTCTTGCTATGGTCCCTTTTTTTTTTCTCTCTCTCTTTTTTTTTAATAGGCACACATTAAAATTAATATATAACATATAACATAAATATTGTTAATAGGCACATATTAAAATTAACACATAATATATAACATAAAAGTGTTAATAGGCACATATTAAAATAAACATATATAACACAAAGGTTGCTAATAGGTATATTAATAAGGGCATTTTGGGTGGCACACTGTTCCAGTTTTCTCATGTAAAATCAGGATAATGATAACACCTTCACTCCAGTTGTGAGTTAAAAATGAGATAATATTGTAAAATGTTATAAAATGCTAGCTTTTATAATTAATGATTCACTCAAGGTCAAATAAGCAAGATTTGATCTCAAGTCTTGCTTAAAATCCAACTACAACATATCTACTACACCATCCACCACCCAAGGTTCGCTGTGGAGTGGGGTAGAAGGAAGAAGGCTTTACTGTTTTCTCCCCTATGGAGCTATGGAGGGAAAAAAGCTCCAAGGCCCCTGTCAGGGGTGAACTGGAACCAGCTGCTTTCCTGAAAAGATTTTTAAATTTTCAGCATGAGCGTTTTGGTAAATCTTACATATCAGGGCTTGATTTGTTATTCTGTTAATCGTTTGGACTTAAGAAAGTATCAGAGAAAATGTTAGTGTAGCTGACACTAAAACAGTGTATTGCACAGCATATTGTTTTTCTGGAGAGCTGATTATTAAACATTTACCAGCATCCCCTTGCTTCCAACTCTAACTCCTGTGAGACTTGGCCCAGTCTGCTCCTGACAGTGAATGCTGACAAATGCAGATCATTCAATGGACAAGATCGACATCTGCTGGCCAGAATACACACAAATACACACAGCCCTAAATGTAAGTGATTCTTTTGTATTTTGAACTAGAAAGGTAGTTAGACAATGAGCCCAATCTCCTCACTGACAGAGAAAGAAACCGAGGCTCAAAGAAATTAAATGATTTACTCCTGGTCATATCATTGTAAATCGAAAAGTGGGGAGTCCGACCCACTTCCCCTGGTCCCAAATGCAGTGCTCTATCTCATTGTTTTTGATGTTCTATCTGTTTAGTATTCTATGCTTTTATCTCATTTTGATCTTCAATAACCCCATGAAGGAGGCAGGGAAGGCATTATTATTCCCATTTTACAGAGGATGAAAATGAAATTCAGAGAGAGGGACTGGAAGAGAGGCAAATTCCTTTCCTATATCCCTGTGTATAATGAACAGTCCATCCTGCTTCTATCAAACTTGCTAACATTTCCCTACTTCCTTCTTCCCTTTACTGCCTAGTCAAAAACTGGAGCAAAGAAAATGATATCATGATGCACGAAGGGTCTGTGCCAAGGGCTTGGTTGGGAAAATCAAAGCTCAGACAAATAATCTTTGCCTCTAAGAATTGGCCTTTCAACAACCAGTCAGAAGTTAGTTGGTTCCACTTTGAAAGCTTCCAGTGGAACTTTCCATATTCATAATGCTGGACTATTCTCTCCCCTCTTCATTCCATCTTCTGCCCTTACTAGTTTTTCTTTATTTATAATTTATTATATGCAGTGGAACAAGTTCTAAATTGGGAATCAGAGGACCTTAATTTTGAATGCAAACTTATAAAAATCATTTAACTTTTAGGAGCTTCAGTTCCTCATTTATATGTGACTCAGGTGTTGGCTGTGGGTGTACGTGGTGCAAATAACATGTGAAATTTTGGAATTGCAGGCAGCCTACGCCAGCTTGTGTCCCATCTTATGTAACTTTATAGAAAGATGCCTCATTTATCATTGAGAGAGTAAAATATTCTTCCCCACCAGATGGCACTATATATGCAAGTCACCAACCCAGTAGTCTTGTCAAGATCTCTCTGACACAGTAGAAGATTCCTTGTAATGCTCAGGTTTAAGCCTTCCATCCCCACTAACCTGCGTGTTTCCAAATAACTGGGCAAGAAAGAAACTCTATCCGAATTCTAAGCTAAGGGCTGGTATTTTTCCAAGATTATTAAATTAGAAAAAATTATATTAGATCTAGGCACACACACACTCTCCCATACATATCTGGGAACATTTTTAGCTCAGTCTTGATCCTATGTTACTAGACTTTATTTATATTTATGTATATTCATATTACACAGGTATCTGTAGTCACACAGCTTATTTATTTAACACAAAAAGAAGACAAGAGGGGGAAAAACTAGTTTTTATCATTCTTGCATGTTCTAGAAACTCCTTCCAAACTTGCATGAAGGGAGAATGGTGTCTACCAGGAGATAAAACTGATTTCCCACTTTTCCAGGAAACAAATGAGTTTTTCAAAAGCTGTTTATTTTTCCCTCTCTCATGGAGTCACATTTTTGTATTGGCCATGTCTGGCTACTCTTCAGACTTAGAATGCCCTCCTGTCCCTCGGTCTATTTCAACTTACTTTTATTATTATTATTATTATAGGTTTTTTTTTAACAAGATATATGCATGGATAATTTTTCAGCATTGACAGTTGCAAAACCTTTTGTTCCAATTTTTCTCCTCCTTCCTCCAACCCCCTCCCCCAGATGGCAAGTAGACCAATACATGTTAAATATGTTAAAGTCTATGTTAAATACAATATATGTATATGTGTCCATACAGTTATTTTGCTGCACAAAAAAGAATCAGACTTTAAAATAGTGTACAATTAGCCTGTGAGGGAAATCAGAAATGCAGGTGGACAAAAATAGAGGGATTGGGAATTCTATAAAGTGGTTCCCACTCATTTCCCTGTCTACTTCAACTTACAATCTAACTTCAGCCCTCCTGCCATTGCTCCAGGACAGACTTCAGTTGCAGTCACAAGTTGTGGCTAGTTGTATTTCTCTCCATTCTCCTTCCCTTTTAAATTCTTAGTCTCAAAGTTCTATAATACTTGAGTATGTGTGTGTGTGTATGTGTATGTGTGTACATGTGCATGTATCTCTCTCTCATTCTCTCTTTTTCTATCTCCCCCCTTTTCCCCACTTTCTCTCTCGTCCCCCTTTTCCCTCTCTCCTTTTTCTCTCTCCCCCTCTTTCCTTCCCTCTCTCTTCCCCTCCTCTCCCTCCCTCTTTACCTTCCTTCTCTCCACTACGTGCAGTATGACTGCAGGAAGTCTTTCTAAAGGGCAGAGAAGGAAGGAGAGATTTCACTATCCATCTCCTATCCATAAAAAATTCTTGTCTAGAACACATTATGCTTGTGCACTACCTCACTACCTTTAAGCAAAGGATTGTTCTGCCTCAAGCAGGGGTCTAACTCAGTCCCACTGTTTTCCTAATTAGGGAAAAAGGAGCACTGGCACGATCCTCAGTGCTCTGTTCCCCAAAACTAGCAGCAACTCAGAGCCCTGGGGCAAGGAATAATTTGGAGGGAGAACCAGAAGATTTGAATGAGGGAAGGTTTAAAATGAGGGATTTGGACTATATTACTTTTAAAGTCATTTCCAACTCTAATTCTAACATCTTATGATTCTATTCTGGGTCTTGAAGACTATAATTGAAACCCAAACCATTAGTGAGATTGAACTTAAGTGCTCCCTTCCTCTGTATCAAGCTTTTCTCTTCCGGTCTTATCCCAGTTCAGGTTTTACTATCTTTAACCTTGTTGGGGAAGAGATCTCTGCGCTGAACATCTCATTTTTTCCCTAGTTCTCTCCATTTTTCTCTTCCCAGCCCCATTAGCACATAAAACTCTGAAGTCTCACTTTAAGTTCCACTCCCTTCCCCAAGTTAAGGGAACAGGCTGAGTGTTCCATGACTAACCTATGTTTGAGCTGCTCGATGAGGGCTCACATATTGCCAAATCACATAGACCAACATAATAAATTCTCTAAGTGGCCCCTCAGCATGAACCTGGGGTAGACATAAAAAGACTCTGAGAGGCTGAATCAGAAACTGAGAGAGACAAAGAAATCTAAACAGAGAGGCAGGAAGAGACAGAGAAAGAGAGCTAGAGACAGAAACCAGAGAATCAGGGAAGTGGAAGGAGAAGAAGGAAGAAGGAAGAAGGAAGAAAGAAGAAGGAGAAGGAGAAGGAGAAGGAGAAGGAGAAGAAGAGAGGCAGAGACGGTTAAACAAAGACAGAGAGACAGATACAGACACTGAAACAAAGTACAGAGAAACAGTATCAAGGAAAGGCTGAGACAAAAAATCACGAAGAGACCGGGACGAAATGACAGAAAAAAAAAATAGCTACATTAATAGAGAGACCCAAATAGAGGAAATTCAGGGAAGCAACCAGAACTGAAAATTGAAAGTAACAAACAGAGAAGGGGAGAGCTCCCAAAACAATTGAAGAAACCCAGTCAAGGAAGTGTCTCTTATTCCTGGGGGCCATGTCATTCCTTAAGCATCTCAAGGGGCTGTGTAAGTTGATGGCTGGGACTCCTTGACTGCCCAGCCCTGGCACACCCTGAGGCTAATGCCACATCTTTTAGAAAGTGGCAGACTTGAGAAGGTTTTGAAAGGAGTTACCCCCCCAGGCTGAACACAGGTGTATTGGTATTTGGGAGGTAGGGGAGGGAACAAGTGGAAATTCTGAAATTTCCCCTCATTGTATTTCTAGTTGTCTTTTTCTTTGTCTCTATTTCTTTGTCCTCTTGTCCTTGTCTTTCTTAATGTCTCAGTCTTCTTTAGGCTTTTGCAGGTCTTGCTTTTTTTTTTTTCCCTGTATTAGTCTGTCTGCCTATTTAGTTTATTATCTATCTCTGGATACTCTTGATCTTTAGTTTTGTTCTCTGTCTGAAAAACTACTAGAATCAGTTGGTGAGTGTGCAGCTGATGGTGCAATGGATAGCATGCTAGGACTGGAATCAGGAAGACCTGAGTTCAAATCCAGCATCAGACACTAATTAGCTATGTGATCCTTGGTAAATAACTTAACCCCTGATTACCTCAGTTACCTCAACTGCAAAAATGAGGATAATAGGGCAGCGAGATGGTGCTGTGGGTAGAGTACGGGCCCTGGAGACAGGAGGATCTGAGTTCAAATATGACCTTAGATACAACACTGATTAGCTGTATGACCTTGGGCAAGTCACTTAACCCTAATTGCCTTGCAGCAATTTTTTAAAATAATAAAAGCACCAATCTCACAATTTCTGTGAGAATAAAATCAGATAATATTTGTAAAACATGTAATACAGTACCTAGCATGTACTATCTAAATACTTATTCTCTTCCTCCTTCCTTGTCTGTCCAAGAAGGAAATATCTTATCCTTTCCTTCTCAGGAAAAATGATCTTAAATAGGGAAAGATAGAGGAGGCAGATCAGGATTATTAATGATTTATTGGGGGATAGAACAACCCTCCCCCAAATACCACTATACACCCCCAGCTTACCCTTTGGTCTAGTTGATTGAAAATAAATAAGGTTTCTTTCAGTGAAGCAGTCTGTCTCTCTTAGAGAAGCTATGGAGTTTGAATCAGGGAAGAAGGGAGAATCCTTGCCATTCCTTGGGATTCATCTCTCTGGCTTTGGGGCAGAACTGGTGAGGATTGGGTCCTGGACAGACTATTGATTATAGAACTTGGCCCTCTTTGGCAGAATACGTAGTAGGTTGGGTTCTAGATTCTAGATTCCATAGGTTCTAGACTGTAGGCTCTGCTGTTGGTTCTGGATTCCAGGTATCATTTCTGAAGTCCAAGTTCTGGTGCCTTCCCATCCCTGAAAGAAAACTCTTCATAGAGAGATCCCTTTCCCTCATAGTCCCATGACTACCCAGGAGCAGGTCCTAACTCCCAGCTCTAACTGGGTAACCATGGAGACTGATTCCCCTGCTTAGAATGCCTATCTATGGAAGAAGGAAACTGCTGTTATTTTTGTCCTTTTTTCCCCCCCAGATGCTTTATGGAATAAAGCATTGTCTCTGCCCACATTATCAGGTACATGTCAATGACAGGTAAGTTCCATAGTCTTCTTTCGTTCTTCCCGCTGCTCTTCCCAGTCCTCCTCTGGCTCATATGTGCCCTTGACAATGGCAACACGATCACTCATACTCATGGAGTTAGGTACCAGCAGGTAGAAGTATAATATGGCCGCCAGGATGGCCCCTGTGATAGGTCCCACCCAGAACACCTGGTGAAGACAGGGACCAGGAACAGGTTACAGAAGCTCAAACACTTTGAACCAAAATCCTAAGAAATCTACCCAGAAGGGCCTGGATACACAAAACCTCTCAGAGAGACAATAGAGGCAGATTCCACCACCCAGTCCAGACCCCACCTTGCCCCACCCAGAGCAGGCCATAAATGCCTTTAAGAAAAACTGAAAAAAAAAAAAAAACTGAACACTCAAGTCCTTTTCCTGCTCTAGGGGCTGTCCATGTAATTTGCCAATAAGTTAGCTTCTTCCTACCTACCCACACCTCTATTCTAAACTCACCACCAGCTCATTCCCCTACATTCTGGGAGAAGAGAAGTACCCTTACACTACCACTATTTCATCCCAGTGGTTTAGACAACAGGGATTGCTTGTTTTACCCAGTGAGCCGGACTGAATCTCTTCATGATGACAGCTGGTCCAAAAGATCGAGCAGGGTTCATGGAGCACCCTGTGAAATAGATCTGTGGAAGAGAAGGTTGCAAAAAGAGTGATAATCCAAGAACTTGACTTTTCTTCCTTTTCATCCTTGGCTCCTCTTCTCAACTAGTCATGGACACCAATAGGGAATTTTAGAGGACAAAGAAAACTTGCTACATAATCCAACCCCTTTATTTCATCAGATAAGGAAACTGAGGTAGAAAAAATTGATTTGTTCAAGATCAAGTTAAGAGGAGAGCTAATATTAGACCCTAATTTTCTTAATTCTCAATTTGGTGATCTTTTCATTCCACCAACCTGTCTAATTAACTCTAGATCAAATAATTCTTCCATTTCTTCCAACTTGATTCTTGACTCTTCCCTCTAACCCAACTTCTAGCTCACTTTAATCCTATGGATTTCTAGAGGTACAGGATCAGAGCTAGGACTTGGAACACTCATAGCCAAATCAAAAGCTCTGGTAAGTCTGGGCCTTAAAAGGGATTGTTTACCAGTCCTGGATCGCCTTGGGTATCTCAAAATCTGGAAACAAGAGGCACTGCCAATGAGGTTCCCATCTCCTCCTTGGACAGTGGGCAGTCTTTTCACTTAGGTCGTTCATCCCCTCCCTAATCTCCAAAACAGAACTGAGTCCTTGAGGCTGGTTTGCTCACCCCAACAAGGTGTCCCAATGTGACAGACAGGCCAATGGAGAGGGCTGGGGAGCCCACAGGGTCAGTTCGTCGGGTGTCAGTGGAGGAGAAGATACAGAGTGCTAGTTGGAAGGTCAGGATCAACTCCACCACCACAGCCTGGCCTGGAGTTGTATTGTTGTTGAGCTGCAGATGAGGAGAGAAGTTGTGAGGGGTCACCAAATCTTTCAGTTATCATAATTGTATTGACAAGTTTATTCTCCCCCTTCTTGGTTCTCTAAGGCCTGAGATTTTAGACTAAATGATGTTTGCTAAATCTCAGCCATGAAAAATGACTTGGACACCACCCCCCCATCAGACATGCTTTATCTTCTATCCAAGAACCCCACTTGTGGATAGACTGCAAAGAAGCTCAAATTATGCGTAGATGTAGACATTCACCAATGGGAGGGAGGGAACAAATATTCATTAAGTGCCTATTATGTGCCAGCCATTGCGCTAAGCACTTTACAAATATGATCTCATTTGATCATAAAATGTCCTTGGGCCTTGAAACAGAACTTCTGACAGGTCCACGTATGTACCCTGGATAGCTCTATCCTGGTTAAATCCAGAATGATTTATTTAGGATAAATAAGTTATTTAGTTTCCTCTCCCTCTCTGTGAGGAGCTGCCAACTATCCCCCTTCACCCCACACCCACACCTGGCCAAATGCCAGTGCCAACCCTAAACCTGTCTCTCCAGTGGGGCAGAGTCTGCCTCACAATAGCCAAGAAAATCCTTCTTTGTATTCAAATTAATGGATTAACAAATCCAGACTATAAGGGACATCACAGACCAGATTTGGGGTTTAGGAAAAAGATTTCTATCAGTACTGCTGGTGTTGGGGTGTTGGTGGAAGGAGTATTCAGGGAAGGGGAGTGGATAAAAGCACAGGATCCAGGAATGGAGACTAGGAATTGGAAACCAGGAGAAATGTATGAATGAGGAATGCAGGCAAAGACACAGGGTTGAAAGGGAAGGGGGTGATAAAGAAAAAGGAATAAAAAGAGTCATCAGAAGTACAGAACAGTGCAGAAGGGAAAAGAGAAGAGAAGACAAAGAACAGGGGTAACAGACTGACCAAGGCACAGGTTGAGGTCCCTCCATTCTACCTTTTAACAACGGCAGCCCTCTTAATCATTTCCTAAAGGGGAAAGTAAGGTCTATATTATAGTCTAAAGCCAGAAGCCCACTCTAGGGAAGGAGGTAGAGAGAAAAAGGCTCCAAGATTTGACACTCCTTTCCCCACAACACCTCCTTCCCATCCCCCCTATTTCTCCCCCATCCCCCTCAGAATTCAATCGGCTCTGGGCCAAGGACTCACAGCATTGACAGCAAGATTGCCTCGGGCATTGACAGGAGCAAGTCCATAAAGGATGCCAGCACCAGCAATGGCACCCACCAGCTGAGCGATCACGTAGAAGACAGTTCGTAACAGAGAAATCTGATTGCCCACAAAGAGGGCTAGGGTGATGGCAGGGTTAATGTGTCCACCACTCACAGGACCCAAGGCCTGGGCCAGGGTGCCAATAGCCAAGCCAAATGCCAAGGAAATCTGTAAGATAGTGGGTAGTGCTGAGGGCCACTTCAGGGCTGAACCCAAGCCGAAGAAGACAAAGATGAGGGTGGCAAGGAACTCGGCAAATACCGCCTTGAGGAATGCCACAGAGAACACCTCCTTCTTCATAGTGGCTAAAGGCACCCTCCCTGACAGTCCTGAGGGGTATCTCTGGTGCTGGGGTCACTGTCCTGTTGCTATGCTGAAGCCAACCTGTCTGCTCTCTCATTCCCTTTTTCCACCTCCTCCTGGTTGCTTGGTACTGGAGGAGAAGGAGGAGGAGGACAAGGATATATAGGAGGCGGGAGTCCAGGCAGGGGGTAAAGGGGGGTGGGGTAGTAGAACTGGGCGGCTCCTGCACCCTGGGGCTGTGAATGGGGGAAAAAAAGTTTCCATTTAGGGCTGGCCCCTAGCTCCCTCCCACCTGCCTGGACTCAGAGACAGTTTTCACCATCTACCACTGACAGGGATCTGGTGACAAGTCCTGCTAGGTTACACACGGAATTGTCCAAGTGGGATGTGGGGCTCTCTCTGATCCCCAGCTCCCACCACCACCCTCCAAGCTCCACTCTGGAGCTAATCCCCTCTCTGTTTCCCTCCCCTCAATCCATCCCCCTTTGTCTTCTGTCTCCTCTTTCTGTTATCAACCTTTCTTTTCCTCCTCCTCTCTTGATTTATCCCTGTCTCATTTCTCTACCTGTTTATTATCAGCATTCTTCATCAGTCTCAATCTTTCTCCTCTGCAGCCTCTCCTCAGCTTGGCTTCTTGCCATAAGGCAGCACACTCCTGGACTCCTCTCCCTCAGGATTCAGCCATCCTGCTTCCCAATCATCTCACCTGCCTGAGTTGGCTCCGACAGTGGGACTGAAAAGGGCAGGCATAGCTAAGTTATTCTGGCCTAGTTGGCACCCAGACCCCTGCCTTTTGCAGGCCTCAGGGGTCCCTGTCTTTCCTTTGCTCTCTCTCCCACCCTGGGCATGGGAAGGGCAAATATCGGGTCCTCAAAGGTCTGGGTTTGTTTGTTTTTTTCTACAAGGGGTTGAAATTGGCACGAGGGCACTCTGGCAACATTAGGCACTGTGCCCACCAGCTACTTGGCAAGTCTATCTCCCTATGGTGTGCTGACTAAATAGGGCTCTTTGTCCCATGAGTAGGAGAGTTGTTAACCCCATGAGAGGGTTTGGCTTCCCTAAGGTATGGGCTGAGGTGGATGCTTCTTACTTCTCCTATGGAGGCTAGGAGAGGGACTCATTCCAGTTGTCCTCGATCCAGATTCTCCCTTTCCCACTTTCATGGGTGAGTTGGGACTAGCAAGTCAGTACATTAGAGTTCCTTTCCATTATTCACTGATGGGAGGTTGGTCTTTTCTCTTTTCATCCAGCAAAGAGAAGAGCTCTTAAAGGGCAGTGAATGAGAGAGGAAGATTTAATTTTTCTGCTTTTGAGTTGGGTTTAGAGGAAGGAGCCTTGTGGGGTAAAGATGGAGACTTGATCTCTGTGTATAAATGAATGAATGTCTGTATGAAGCCTGGTGTGAGTGTATTGCTGTTATTTGTCTAAGAATAGATGAGATGGAGGGGAAATAGTAGGATCAGGACCCACTCTGGATTTGGATCCAGCTTTTACTATTAAGCTGAGAGATCCTGTCCATGCCCCAACCCTTCTCCCACTCCCTACTTTCAACCTCTTCTTAGTTTCAATTAATTTCTTTCCCTTCCTCCCCCTCTCCCCATTTTTCAGTTTTCCCTCTTGGTCCCTCTATTTCTCCCTATTGGAGAGACAATGTAGCTTAGTAAAAACGAGTATTACATTTGGAATCTGGAGGCTATGAATTCAAATCCTGACTCTTGCTGCCATATATATATAGCTTCAGTTTCTTCATCTGTAAAATGGAGATGATAATTCTTACATTATCTGCTTCAGAGGCTTGTTGTGAGGAAACCAACAGCTCATACCTTAAATTTGAGTTTCTCAATTCATTCAGATTCTTTCTCTTTTAGTGGAAAAGAAGAGGTGCCCTTGATTAGCTACTGGTTCTCACAGCCTTCTCTTCCTTCTTCCTTTCTCTCCCCTTAAATCTCATTCTCAGCTTCCCTCTTCTCTTTGCAATATACTTTTCTCTCCCATTTCTCGCTCTCAGTTTCTTTTTCTCTCCTTTAGTTGCTAATCTCTTATTATTCCCCTTCCCTGAATCTCTCCATTTGTTCCCTTTGACCTTCCCATCTCTCTCTCTTTTATTAATCCTTTTTCTCTCATCCTGTTTCTATTTCTTCTAGTCATCTCCCATTTTCCCTACTCTTCCAATCTCAAATTCTCAGTAACTCCTCTCCTCTAAATCTCCAAAGTAGACTTTTTTGCAATAATTATTGTAAATAACTGCATACATGTTAGGATTCCATATGTTTCTTCCCCCATCTTCTTCCCTCTTCATTACCTAGGGTCAGGCATGTGGGGAATGAAGTTCTAGTGTGTGTGCCCTGATCTCTAGAGTTTAGAGAAGGGTAGGGGTGGGGCAGGGAATTCAGCCAGGAATGGAGTATTGGGAAGAATGGCCCCCAGGGCCCTGGATTGGTGTGGGGGATGTCATTGAAGTTCATTTAGCTGTTGTTGATGGTGGAATTCTTCCTATTTTCCAGCCACTTCATGGTGGATTGTGTTCTGAGCTAGCTCTCATCTCTGATACCCTCATACATCTGGTGACCTCAGGATAGGGATACAGTATGATACAGAAGAACAAGAAGCTGCTCCTCACAGCTGGCAATTTGAAGCATGGAACAGAAAGAGAGCCAGCTTTGGCAGAGAGGGTAGAGGTAAGGGTGAGGGAACAGATTTCCTTGGCTGGAGACCAACTTTCTGGCCAGTAGACAGAAAGAGGTTAGGAGTGGGGATAGAGAGAAGCTTTTTAGGGAGGGAGAGAAGGAGGCCAGGGGAAGGGGAGGAGCCTGGGTGTAAACATGTGGCAGAGAAAAGGCCAAGGAAAACATGGGCCTATGAAACCCCACTATTGTTCCTACTGTCCTGGCATTTCCGGGCTCGTGCAGCTTCCTTCCCCACCCTCACTTCCCCGTCATCCCTCTTGGAGCCAAGATACTGCCTAGTGAAGCTGATGGCCAGTTTCAAGAAGGTTATACAGGTCATTGGGATATCAAAGAGCTCATCTTCAATTGCTTAAAGCATTCATCTTTCCTGATCTCAAAGCAGGAATCTTCAGGAATCAGGAATCCTCAATTCCCTCAATTCTTGTAAGCAGCAGAATCTTAAAACTAGGAAAGACCTTTAGTCAGGTTGGGGAGAAGGGTCAAATGGTGGTAGCTGATCCCCCTCCATCAATCTCTGCTTCCTTTCCATCCCCCTCACAATCCCTAAACAGACCAACTCTTCTTGTCCTCCTGTTCATTTAGATTACTCTAAACTTTCTTCTCTCCTCTCTCTTCTCCCACCCTCTTGACTCTTCCTCAGGATCAGAAATAGGGGTGAGATCTTAGAGAACATTTTGCATTCCAGAGGAGGTAAAAAATAAAGGAATCTTTGGGGAGGAAGGAAGATGAGAATCATTTGATCCCATTCCTATGGTGTTGACGCCCTTATTTTTAGGGCAATCAGAAGTAGGGAAGGGAATCCATTTCTCATGATCACATAGTGAAATATCAATAATAGGTGAAACCTCCTGAGCCTCTCTGGATCTAAAAATCTCATTTCAATTGAATCTCCAATTCAATCAGACAAGTATTTATTAAATGCCTACTATGTGTGAGTTACTATGCTAGGTGCAGAGGTTAATAAAGACAAAAATGAAATCAGTCCCTCCTGTAGAGATTTAGGACCCTCACCTGTCTCTTGGGGAAAGTTCATATGGCATTATGATCCCGAGTGGGGAGCCACCTCAGAAGCATGCCGTGCTATCTCTCTGAGATCTTTATGGCTCTCAGCAACATTCCCTTCCCAGGCCAGTCTTGTCCAGTTCCAAAGGCCTCTTGATCTGGAATGGGATAGGAGGTATCCTTGTTGATAGGACTGGAAGGCTTCAGACAATCTCAGTGTGCACCACATGATGTTAGAATTGTAAGAAACTTTGACATCTTTTAGTTTGACCTTTTGTCTCCCCCCTTTCCAGTTTACAGAAAAAGAAACTAAGGGCCCGAGAAAGGAAATTCAAGATTAGGAATTAGAAGGACAGCTAGGTGGTGCTGGATAGAGCACCAGCCCTGAAGTCAGGAGGAGTCGAGTTCAAATATGATCTCAAGACACACACTTCCTAGCTGTGTGACCCTGGGCAAGTCACTTAACCCTAATTGTGTCAAAAAAAAAAAAAAAAAAAAAAAAGATTAGGAATTAGAAGGGCAAGATTTAAGAATAGGAAGAAGACCTGTAAATCCATCTCTTTTAAATGGATGAGCTTTAATTTTGGAAATGGAGAAACGGAGGAACTGAGGTCCAAAGAACTTGTTTAAAGCCACATAGCCAGGAAGTGGAGAAGACAAATTTTCTGAACTCTGTACTCTATTGCATTACTGTTTTCTCCTTCCCTTTATACCACTATCTGGTGTGTACAATCAACCAACTGTATTACTTAAGTACAATAGAATTAGAATTTCAGAGCTGGCAGATATCCAGGACACCACCTGGTACAACCCTCTCATCTTACAGGTAGGGATATTGAAGTCCAGAGAGTGCAGGGAATTTGTTTGAGAATAGATTGTAATATAGCAGGGGACTGGAAGCTGGGGGCCCTGGGTTCTAATGGTGAATATGGTGAGGAAAGCCCCAAGATCAGAGTACTGATGATGTCTGAGTACCCCAGGCCTCCCTGGGATTCAAGGAGATCTCTGTGTCTCTCTCTCTTTCTCTCTGTTTCTCTTTCTGTGTATCTCTCATTTTTTCTCATTTTTTTCTCTCTGTTGCTATGATTCTGTCTCTGTTCTGTGTCTGTCTCTCTCCTCTCCCTCTCTCTCTTCCTCTCACTCTCTTTTTTCCTCCCCCTCTCTCTGTCTCTCTCCTTTCTCTCATTTTTCTCAGTCTCTCTCTCTCATTCTCTCTTTTTTCTGTCCCTCTCTGTTTCTCTGTCTCTCTATATCTATCTCACTGTCTCTGTCATCCTCTCTCTTCATCTCTCTCTCTCTCCTTTCTTTTTGTGTGTCTCTGTCTCATCTCTTTCATTTTGTCTCTTTCTCATTTTCTCTTCTGTCTCATTCTCTCTCTCTCTCTCTCTCTCTCTCTCTTTCTCTCTGTCCTTCTGTCTCTGTCTTTCTGTCTGTCTCTGTCTCTCTCTCTTTCATTGATTCAGGGGGTGGAGAAGACTCGTCCAGCTCCCCATCTCTGCTTCTGGATTTTTGTTTCTTCTAGAACTAGTATTTGTTCTGTACTCTCTCTATGCCCTTAAATGTCTTCATACCTTCTCTCTAAAATGCCAAGTAGACCAATTTGGGGAGCATAGAAATGAGGTCAGACCTGGTGTAGGAGCACATTCATTTAGCAAATTGGTAAGTGACTCACATGGACTGATTTTTTTTTAATTGAGAGGAAGACTCTCAATAGATCAAAAATAGATCAAAAAGCCATCTATCAAGGTCTTGCTATGAGAGGGGAAAGATTTATTAAGTACCTACTATGTGCCAGACACTGTGCTAAGTATGTTACAAATACTATTTAATCCTCACAACAATTCTGTGACATAAGGGCTTTTATCCCCATTTTACAGATGAATAAATTGAGGGAAACAGAGGTTAGGTAACTTGCCCAGAGTCATACAAGATATTTAGTATCTGAGGCCCATATTGAACTCAGATCTCCAGGTTCATTCCTCTAAGTGTGCAGATTAGGGAGTGAAGTATAGACAAAAAAAAATTTTTCTCAAAGAATTAATAATTTAGCTGGGGGAGGTTCCATAAAGACATGAAAAGACCCAGGATAACTCAAAACACCTGTAGGTACAAAAAGGAACAGACTCTTCCTGATCATTATTGGCTCAGCCCAGGGTATTAATAATATTCAAGGCTCTATGCCAGTCTTGCTGAATTTTGTGTCTATGTGTCTGTCTGTGACCTTGGTGTAGGATCCACCAGTCTTCCCTATCAGATTGAGGGCTGCTTCAAAGCAGAGACCTTATTTACTCTCCTGGGCTCACTTCAGAATCTCTGACAGGCTTCTCCTTACCTCTGTCTCTGGCTTCCCTCAGATCCCAATTCAAACCCTTCCTGGAATCCCCTAAATGCTAGCAATTTCTCTCAAGATTTTCTCCAAATTATCCTATCTGCATCATGTTTGTTTGTTAGATTTGTATTCCTTTAGAGCACATGCTGCTTTTTTCCCTCCTTTCCTTTTTGTACATTTATAGCATTTAATACAGTGCTTATCCTACAGTATCCTACAGTAAATGTTAATAAATGTTCGTTTGACTGAATGACTGACTCTGCTAGTCAGGAGTTTTCAGGTCAGGGTGATTCTGGGTTGCTCTAGAAGGTGGGGAAGGGGATTCTGTGGGCTTAGAGTGTAATGCTGGAGAAAGTGAAGCAAGATAGAGATTAGAGAGTATTTTAATAACTTATTAAAAGGGAGAGATATACTGGGATCAAATGGATCCATGGTTTGGTCCCAGTGCTGAATGAGACCATTGTCTCCAAGAATCCAGCATCCAGTCAGCAGCCAGTCACATCCAGCCACCATCCAGCATCCAATGGGAGTTCTCCATGACATATTTATACACAGTAGCTAAACAAAGGCAGGAGGGTGGAGTCCAAACTCTGGTGAATGGGAATCTCCAGAAAGGAACCATCAACTCGGCTCTGACAGGTTTGGGGGGCAGGACCATAAATTCTAACAAACTGGGAGTTAAGAAAGTGTCTGACCAGAGACAGAATGTCGCAGGGGTCCTCAAACTATAGCCTGCGGGCCAGATGTGGCAGCTGAAGACGGTTATGCCCCTCACCCAGAACTATGAAGTTTCTTTATTTAAAGGCTCACAAAACAAAGTTTTTGTTTTTACTATAGTCTGGCCCTCCAACAGACTGAGGGACAGTGAACTGGCCCCCTATTTAAAAAATTTGAGGACCTTTGGGAGTCTCTTCTGAATTTACACATTGACAATGTATAACTTTAAGAGCAAATAGCCCTGAGTTATATCAGTCTTCATGAACCAGAAGTGGGAAAGGGGTTGTTTGCAAGTAAGGGGATTGAGGCAGAACAATAAGGGAAACTGAGACAGGACCCATTTAGGGAAACTCAGGACAACTAGGGAAACTGAGTCAAGACAATAAAAGAGAACTGTGGCACAACAAGAGGCCTCCAACAGACCCAGACCCTCTTCACTTGCATCTGCCTTCCCAACAATTCAATTATTGAAGTCACACTGGGAATATACCTCCTATGTATATGTCTGAATGCTGTTCTCAGAATGGTGTGCCTCTCCTCTCTCTGTTGGTTACTAGTTTATTTTGGGAAGGAAGCAGTCTTAAAGCAGTGGCCAGAGGATTCTTTGGGATATGCCTGATCCTTTGAAAGAGCCAAGAGAGTGGGTGAGGAGGAGAGGGGGAAAGAAAGAAGATAAGGAGTTTAGAGAGATGTAAATGAATTGGAAGATAGAGAACAGTTGACTTTTTTAGGGGTTTGTGAGGGGGATGGAGAGAAGTGGAGATTGATGGAGTAGGATTAGCTACCACTTCTTTTTCCTCCAACTCCATCTGATTAAAGGTCTTCCCTAGGTTCAAGATAGTATTGCTTATAAAAAGGAATTGGAGGAATTGAGGATTTCTGATTCCTGAGGGGATTTGTATTTCAAGAATGGGTTGAATTAGATGATCTCTATGACCCCTTTCAATTTTAGTTTCCCTGTTCTCCTGGTTTTGACCTCTGAGCTTCCATGAGCCCCCTGCTCTGGGCAATGGAACTGAGATGAGGGCCACTTCCTAGGAGGGGGAGGTGGGAGCACTAGACTAGTTTTGGACTAGGATTGGGAGCCCCAAGGAAAGAACATCTAGAATTCAGCTGCCTTCTTAAAACTACTCAGTCACTCAGCAAAGTAGGCAGCACACCCAATACCTTGTGTCAAGGTGAGATCACACTGACTTCTACTTGAACCTGCCCTCTATAAGGAATCTGAATTCATACGGGGCCTTGGCTGCTGATACAGCTGCCCAGAAAACCTGAGGATGTGTCTCTGCCACTGGGTAGTCCATTCTCTGTCCCCCAAAGGGAGGCTAAACTTCAGATCTCTGAAGTGTGTGTGTGTGATGTGTGAGATACCAATCAAGAGTGGCTCTAATGCCGCTTCCAGCTCAGAAGAGAACCCTCTCTGTATATACTGAGCATGTGAGGAAACAAAGAGCAGGTCACTTATTCTCATCTTGTCCTAAAGATCCTTGATGACTAGAATTCTTTACTGAGTCTTGAGGCAGGGAGGGAATTTCCAGAGGAGAAGGAATCCCAGCCTGTCGTACCCAGAAGAAACCTTGGAGATCATCCATTTTACAAATGTGAAAACAAAAATGAGGCTCTAAGAAGTTAAACGACTTAAGGTCACAGAGAAGGTAAAAATGAGCAAAATGAGGCAAGGTTAAATCTAGAAAGATTTCCTAGGAAGGTGGAACAAAATGGTAGAAAAAGTATGATCAGAGCATAAGAGATGAGGTAAGAACAGCCATACCTCAGGGATAAAAATAGTCTGGGTGCAGATCAAAGGTCAAAGTGTGAGTGAGGGGTTATCAGCACATTGCTCTGGCTGAAATTTGGAAGCAAGAATATACAGTGGAAATAATATTGAGCTTGGAGTCAGAGAACCTGAGGTCAGACCTCTTTTCTGAGGTTTTGTGACCCTAGGTAAGTCATTGAGCCCGTTTCCTCATTTGTAAAATGAGGGGCTTGGACTAGATGGCCATTGAAGTCCCTACCAGCATAGGGGTTAAGCACATACAGAACAACAACTACTTTGCTCCTCCTTGGGACCCAGGACCTCTCAGTCTTTACCCTACTTTTTCCTTCAAATAAAATCTCAGTTCTGGGTTCAGAAGATGGTCATGCTTTCTCTCCCTCTCTCTTGAGAAATGGAGAGAGCTTGGGGAGAGGAGGCTGAAAGAGGTTGAGACCGGAAGAGATAGGTGCCAAAGTGACTGTTGGGTGGGAGGGGCCACTGGGCTTAGGTGTGGGAGGCTGGGTGCTTGGGGGATGGAGGAGGTAGGTAGATGAAAAGGGTTGGGAGGGACAGGAAGGTGTTGCTTAGTGCCAGTATCTCTACTTAGCATAGCAGTGTGTGTGCTGGGCGGGAGAGCTTCCTTGCGAAATGAGTGTCCCCTTTCAAAAAATGTCTGCTTGCAAAGGTTCCCTCCTCCTCCTTCACCGCCAACCCCCTTCCCTCAAGACAAAGGCTAAGGGGCCACAAAAATGCCTTTGTTCTCACCGAAACTCCTCGAGTTTCCTATCTGGGGGACGGGAACCTAAGTGCTGAATACACTCATGCATCCATGCATACTCCAGCCCTCAGAAAAAAGCTTCCATCTAGCCCCTTAAATGGAGCTGAATTCCAAATGCTGGGGAAAGGGAAGGAATCTGGGATAATATTCTTAGTATCCTCCCCTCTCCATCTCTCCTTCCCTTCCTCCCAGAGCCTCTCTGTGTCCAGGGGGCCAGGTTTAGGGAAGAAAACACCATATGCTTGCTGGCTGAGTGCCTACTTTGTGGCTGGTCATTGAGGAGCCTGGACCAGCAGCAGTTCCAGCAGGTGGGTGACCCAGATCAGCAGCTTCTTGTTTGGGACCTGAGACAAGTCAGAACAATCTCCTAGGTAAAGTGGGTAAAATTCAGGGCCTTTCTCCAATTTATTTCAGTTCTCACCGATTCACTCCTTCTCACCCAGTTGATCTCTAACGGTTCCCACCTTCTTGGTCTTTCCAACTTTTTCTTGACTCATTCACCCCATTCAGCACCAACTTATTTAATTTCTACTTGGTGTCCTTTTTTGGATGATATAAAACATCAAAGGGTTCTAAGCAGATTTCAGGGGAGGAATCTGGTTTATTGCAGGGGATTGGTGTGAGCTCAAAGAGCATGGTCAAAGGTCTGGCAATAGCAGATGAGGTGAGACAAATCAGTGAAAGAGGGAGGGGTCCTTGACTCACACCCATTCAGAGATGCTTCCAGAAGCAAGCACTGGCACCTGGGACTCTGACATTAACCCTCAAAAATACACAATCAAGAATGCACACTTATCCCTGGGCACACCCAAATATGCCTGTGTACACTCACACACACTCATACAGAACCGCAGTCACATGTGCAAACACATGTGTATGAACACAGAAATGTGCCTGTGCAAATACAAATATGTACTTTTAAGTAATGTGCAGACACATATACATATGAACACACATAATCCCAGAAAAACAAACCCACCAGAATGTGGTGACTTAGCTTCTAATATCCCTCTGCCCCTGGGCTCTTAGCTCTAGTTAAGGGAATCAAAACACTTGGAGAGCTGAGGGGAGATGGATTTGTAGGGTCTAAGCCATCTTAAGGAAAGCAGGGAGAATTATAGAAATAGGTGGGAATTAACTCTGCCTTCTAGGGTCAAGTTCGGGAACTTATCAAGCTTCTTTTTCACTAATAACTCAGCAGCTCTTGCTACTTCTGCTGACCTCATCCCTTGCCTCATTCCTCTTTTTACATGTACCAACTGCTTTCCTCCCCCATCCCCAATATGTATGTGTCCTGTGCAGGAAACTTTCTGATCCTTTACTGGGGCCAACTTCTGGCTTTGGAAGGATGAGAATGCAGGTGGGAACAGGCAGGTTGTCTCCTATCCAGATATGAAAGTAATGTGTGGATGCGAGACCCTCCTCCAGTTTAGGGCATAAGCGCTGACACCTCGCCCCCTCAGTCAACAGCTCCAGGTTCCTCTAGCTATTCTATCTCTGGGGTTCATTCTCTTTGCCCCAGAGGGCCTGGTGGGGCGAGGGAGAGTGGAGGGCCAAAGGAATCTCAGGCTTTGCTGCCCCGAGGCAGACTCTGGGGGGAGTGGAGTTCCACCGATTGTCTCCTCCTCACCTCCCTTTCCTCCCAGTCTACATCTGGCTCCTTCCCCTTCAGTGTGGCCAGCCTTTCTGAGAGGCTTTTAGCATGAGGGAAGAGGAGATAATTGTAGATGAGTGACCCCAGAATGGCACCAACAAGAGGTCCAATCCAGAAGACCTAGGAGAAAAGAGAAGAGAGTGTTTAGGAGTTGTTGAACCAGCAGAAGGGAGTGGTTGCATGATTCTATACCGTTCTCAGGAGGAATTGCAGGCATTCTACGGTATCTTGTTTCTTCCCTACTCTCACCTCAGAAACTCTTTAGAACTCAGACTGAAAGATTCTCCAGTTGGATGTCAAGGTGAACCCTCAGAACTCCACTTCTTAAATGACTGACAGATCTGAACTAACTGAACCATTTAGACCTGACTTGATTCTATGTTCATGAAGCATCAGAGCCCTTTGGGGAGTAGTTGAGTCCTACTCCTTTGGGAAATCCCTATGATATTAATTCTTTAGTGCTCAATAATTCCCTTTTCCCAGAAGTTCCACATACTGGCCCTCCTGGATCTCTGGATTTTTTGTGGGGAAGGGATAGGCTTTTAGCTATTACCCAGTGGTCATCAAATTTGCCCACGATGATTGCAGGACCTAGGAACGAGCTGGATTCATGGAACAGCCAGTATAGTGGATCTGGAGGAGGAAAAAAAACATGGAGAATCTGATCAGTAAAAGAGGAGCAGAATTTAAATAGGTGCTATAAGGCAGCAAGACTGAGGATTTCCCTTCATTCTGACCTCAGCCTGAACTCACTAAGACTCCCTGAATTCCTCATTGTTGCTATCCTCCCTCCTCCTCTTTGTATCCTCCTCGGCTCCATCACTTTGACTCCAGATAGCCAAAGCAGATGTATGTGTATATAGGCACAGAGAGAGCAGGATAAAGAATATAGATCTCACCATATGAAATCTGCTGAGGGGGAACTGTCATAAAAAGAGAACTAGATTCCTAGGTAGGAGAAACTTAAGTTTTAATTCCACTTTCAAAACATACAACACTCATGGAACTACTACCCCTGCTCCAAACCATATGTCACTGTAATGTAGGCCCTCCTTGGAAGGTCAAACTGTGAGGATACAATGGTATGAATAACATACTTTGTAAGCCTTAAAGTCCAAGTTATAAATGCCAGTTATTCTTAAATCATCGTTATAGTGTTTTATTTCCCAACAGGAAATTGATAGTGGGGAGAGGCACAGTAATTTTTTTATTTTAGTAGTATTTTATTTTTCCAAATACATTCAAAGATAGTTTTCAACATTCACTTTTGCAAAATCTTATGTTCCAAATTTTTCTCCTTCTCCAAGCAATCAGATATAGCTTAAACACATGCAGTTCCTCCAAACATACTTCCTTTTTCATCTTTCTGTGCACGTGCACACACCCACACACACCCACACACACCACATATCAGAAGGGAAAAAAACACAAGAAAAAAAAAAACAAGCAAGCAAATAACAACCCAAAAAAGTGAAAATACTAGATTTTGATCTACATTCAATCTCCATAATTCTCCCTCTGGATGTGGATGGCACTTTCCATAATATTTTCTATTGGAATGGACACAGTACATTTTAAGAGATGGCAATATGAATCATGTATTTTTTTTTTTTTTGAGAAGGCTATCTCTGTGTTTACCCTCTATCAGGAGGTCTGAATTGAGCTATGACTCACCCCTAGAAGGTGGCCCAGGGCCACTGAGAAGCCAATAGAGAGGGCTGGAGAGCCAATGTTGTCCTCTCGACGGTTGTCAGTGGAAGCAAAAATACATAGGACCAATTGCAGGGTCAAGAAGAGCTCCACGGTGACAGCTTGGCCAGCAGTGGTATTGTTACTGAGCTGGAGAAAGAGAACAGTCAGGGGGTAAAGGGTGACCTGAAGAAACTGAGGAGGTGGGGCCCTAAACACCAATGCAGGCAAGCACCCTTCCTTCCTTCTTGCTTCCTTCCTTCCTTCCTCCCTCCCTTCTATCCTTTCTTCCTTCCTTCCTTCCTTCCTCCCTCCCTCCCTCCCTCTCTTTCTCTTCTTCCCTTCTTCCTTCCTTCCCTTCCTTCCTCCTTTCTTCCTTCTTTCCCTTCTTCCTTCTTTCTTCCTCTCTCCTTCCCTTTCTTCCTCCTTCCTTCCTTCCTTCCTCCCTTCCTCTCTCTCTTCTTCCCTTCCTCCTTCTTTTTCTTCCTTCCTCCTTCCTTTCTTTCTTCCTTCCTTTCTTACTTTTTCCCTCCCTTTCTCCTTTCCCTTCTTCCTTCCTTCCTTCCTTCCTTCTTTCTTGAAAGTTCACAAGGCTTTGTAACTGGAAGGGACCTGAGAGTTCTGGTCCTCATTTACAAATAGAATATAATGCTAGAGAAACTGAGGCAAGATAGAGATTAGAGAGTTTTAAATAATTTATTAAATGGGAGAGATATATTGGGATCAAATGGATCCATCGTTTGGTCCCAGGGCTGAATGAGGCTATCTCCAAGAATCCAGCCTCCAGCAGCCAATGCCTGTTCTCCACAACATATTTATACACAGTAGCTAAACAAAGGCAGTCCAAACTCTGGTAAGTGGGAATCTCCAGACAGGAACCATCAACTTGGCTCTGACAGTTTGGGGGGTAGGACCATAAATTCTAACAAGCTGGGAGTTAAGAAAGTGTGGACTCCAGACACTATGGCTGGAGTTCCTCTTTCTGAGTTTACACATTGACAATTTATAATCTTAGAGCAAATAGCCCTGAGTTATATCAGTCTTTATGAACCAGAGGGCGGAGTTGGGAGTTGCAATTAAGGAGCTTGAGGCAGAACAATTAAGGAAACCGAGGCAGCACCAATTAGGAAAACGGGCAGAACAATTAAAGGAAACTGAGTCAGGACAATTAAAGAGAACTGTGGCACAACAAAAGAAACTAAAACCTACAGATATTTTGTGGTTTGGCTAAGGCCACAGAGCTAATAAGCAAGAAAATTATAATCACTAACATTTATATAGCATTTTAAAATTGGAAAAACTTTACACATAGTCTCATTTTATCTTCCCAACAACCTTGTGAAGTAGGTTATCCCCATTTTACAAATAACAGAAACTGAGATTGAATTGACTTGTTCAAGTTCACAGAACTAATAATTATTTGAGGTGGGATCTGAATTCAAGGATTCCTTACTCCAAGCCCAGTGCTCTATCCAATATGCCACCTAGATGCTTCAAAGGAATAGATCTCAAACCTGCGGGAACTCCCCAGTCCAGTTCTCTTTTTCCAAAATTCCATATTATTCCTTCTGCCCTGCTACTGTTATACAGGTATAATGTAGAATGATACATACTTAGGGGACATCTAAGTCCCAAGCTCATAATTTTTCTTTGCTTTGTGTCCCTACCTGGAGTAGGGATGTATCCAATGAAAGGAAGGGCAGTAACTTTCATAGTATAAATGTTTGGAAGCCAGACTGTGAATAGAAAGAGTGATAAAAAGTGATTATTGTATAGGCTTGAGAAGAGAGTAGGGGTGGGAGATACAGGCATACCTCATTTTATTGCATTTTGTAGATATTGCTTTTTTTGTTGTTGCTGCAAAAGGTTTATGGCAACCCTGCATCATGTAAATCTATTGGCACCAATTTTTTTTCCAACATTTTGATAATTCTCACAATATTCCAATTTTTTTCATTATTTTATCTGTTGTG
Organism: Antechinus flavipes; assembly: GCF_016432865.1. Taxonomy (NCBI): domain Eukaryota; kingdom Metazoa; phylum Chordata; class Mammalia; order Dasyuromorphia; family Dasyuridae; genus Antechinus; species Antechinus flavipes. Next base: position 228,164,928 of record NC_067402.1, read on the forward strand.
ATGATCTATGATCAGTGATCTTTGATGTTCCTATTGTAATTGTTTTGGGGCACCACAAGCCAAGCCCATACGTAGAGAGGTTGAACTTGGTACTTAATATGGTGATGTCATGGTTCTCTAGTTCACACATAATCAATATGCTGTAATGATGTAATTACAATAAGGTATATAAGGGCTAAGAAGGACTAGAAGATAGACATTTTTTCTTTGACCATCCTTGTGGTGGCTCTCCTGCCTCCTGCCTCCTGCACTAAGACTGAGTCTGAGACAGAGGCAGACTGTGTAAGAGACAATAAAGACTTTGGACTCTATTCTTGTCCATTCTCGTGGTGTCTATCCTACTGAGACCAAGGCCCTTCCAGAAGACCTCCAGAAAACTAGCCCGAACATTACACCCATATAAGAGCTAATTTAATCGAGTAATGCTGTATGTGTTCTGACAAGCAGTCCCTATCTTCTCCTTTAGCCTCCCTATTTCCTGAGAAACAACAATATTGAAATTCGGCTAATTAATAACCCTACAATGTTCTCTACATGTTTAAGTGAAAGAAAAAATCAATAGATGAGACAAACTTCATTATTATGTTATTTAAGGAAATTGCCATAGCCACCCCAACCTTCAATGACCACAATCTGATCAGATAGCTGCAAGACCTTCCATCAGGGAAAAGATTACAGCTCACTGAAAACTGAGATGATAGCATTTTTTTTTTTAGCAATAAAGTATTTTAAAATTAAGATATGTACATTGTTTTCTTTGACTTTATTGCACATTACTAGGCTACAGTAGTATAAACATAACTTTTATATGCACTGGGAAACCAGAGAATTCATGTGACTTATTTTATTGCATTATTTGTTTTATTGCTGTGGTCTGAAACTGAACCTGCAATATCTCTATTGGATCATGATACAAGTATAGGCTTCTTGTGGGATCTCTCTTATAGGAAAAGAGAGGACAGGGTTTCCAATGAAGGAGAAGAGAGTTGGATTAGACAGAAGGAAAAAACTTGGGCTGTCATGGAAATCAGAGGACCTTGTGTAGCATTTCCTTCTGAGATTTACTTTTGGGAAGGTTAGGAGGAGGGGGTAAGTTGTTTTGGGGGAATTTGGCAGCTAAGTCTATACTTTTTTAGAATTATGATTTTTTTTTTTCCTGAGGCAATTGGGGTTAAGTGACTTACCCAGAGTCACACATCTAGGAAGTATTGCATCTTGAGACTAGATTTGAACTCAGGTCCTCCTTCAGAGCTGGTGCTCTACCCACTGTACCACCTAGCTGCTCCTAGAATTATAACTTCTTTAGAAGTTAAACTTAGAGTTCTTTCCTCAGATTTTAGGGAAACTGTTTGGCTGCTGAGGTCTCAGGTTTGGAAGAGTTTTCTATGGTATGGAGAAAAGTTTTTGGAAGGTTACTCTGACTCCCTAAATATTTCCATGAACTAAGATTTTATCCTGGTACTGTATGTCTCTGTTTCCCAGTGTTGGTCTATTCCTCTACGTACTCCTGTCCTATAGCTACTCTGTCTCTGAGCTCAGTTTCTCTACTTATGCTGTCTCCCCATCCATCCCAGTATAACTCCTGGCACTAACCTCACCCCTGTGCCAAACTGGGTGGGAGCCAGCAGGGCAGCCTTAGGCAGAAGAGCTAAAGGTTGATTTCATAACCTAGACACACCTAATGCCTAGCCTAGTTTTTGCCACTAATTTTGCCAAGCCTCTCCCTGCCCCCAGGGATTGGGCATTGGTCTGGATGGAAAAACTGCCAGTAAGAGGTCCCTATGCTTCTTTGAGTTTCAGCCTGCTTTTTCTTTTCTTCCATCTCCTATCCCAGGTTATAGTGGGCTACCTGAGCATCTAAGGCTCTTCAGAATTTAAGTTTCTTCTATTATTATTGGTGATCAGAGTCACTATTGGACAGATGGAGACTCCTAGACTCCTCAGAATCTCTGGAGGGAGTCATAGCATCCATAATCCTGCTTTGGGTCAGGATGGTCTCTAAGGCATTCTGGCCACTCGAAACTTTCCTCTAGTGTTTAATACTTTTATTGAAGTTGATTCCATACAACTCTCCTTTATTAGGGGATCTTAATTTGTTATTCTCTAATAAATGCACTAAATAAATTCCTCCTTTGTTGTACAACAATTACAGCTTAAGCAAACATATTAAATACTGGTTTATAAATGTAAGCTATTATTCAATAATAATTGTTGTTGTTATTACTACATGCAAAGTACTCTGTTAGATCCTTGGGGATACAATGATGAAAAACATCTCAATTCTTAGCTTCAAGTAACTCCTGAAATGTATACAATAGACACTTAATAAATGTTTGCTGAATTGGAAAAGCGTTCACTTTAGTGAGAATACAAATAAATCTAATGCTATGCTCCTCATCTTAAATATCCTAAATGTTGGAGATAATGCTTAATCCAATTTTACCCCAATCTCTTTTTCTGATGAGAGTTCTTGCCCCAGATTACTCAGTAGAAGGGTAATCATCCTTTTTCATAGTAATTTCCATCTTGAAGGAAAAATATTCCCCCTATTCCTCGAAGAGGAGGGAGGATCTAGTGAGCATAAAGGAAGGGGGAAATCATAGAATCAAGGAATTTCAAATTTAAAAGTATCCTAGTATAAGTGATGCAGTGGATAGGGCAGAGGGCCTAAAGCCAGAAAAACTTGAATTCAGATTTGGCCTCGGGTCACCAGCAAATCACAACCTCTGACTATGTCAGTTTTTCATCTCTAAAATGGTAATAATAAGAATTCCTACCTTCCAAGGACGTTGTGAAGATCAAATGAAATAAAAAATGTAAAGTGTTTTGCAAACTTTAAAATGCTATGTATCAGTTATTCATGTTATCTTATCCAATCCATATCCAAGAAGGAATTTCCAGTATACCAAGCCTAAAAAAGTAGTCATTCAACCTTTAGTTGAAGATTGCCAGTGAGAATATCTCCCCTTTTCCTCTCTGCTCTTTAGGCAGCAGCCTGGCTCACTCTGAGGCTGACTTAATGGTTGGGAAGTTTGTCTTCAAACCTAATTTTGCCTCTTTGCTGCTTCCACCCATTCCTTCTAATTCTGCCCTTTGGGGCCAAATATCACTCCTCTAATCCATCTTCTAAGACAGCCCTTCAAATACTTGAAGACTCTTATTATATCACCTCTGAATCTTTTCTTCTTCAGGCTAAGTAACCTCAATTTCTTCAACTAATCACACACCATGGATTTAAGGTCTTTCACTATCTGAGTTATGTTCTGGGCTCCCTCTAGTTTATCAGCATTCTTTCAAAACTCTGGGGCCTGGAACGTAACCTAATAACTTAGATGCTTCCATCATCTCAGACAATAGTATACTATATGGAATCTATCGTCTCCTAATTCCCAGAAGCTCTATCCCTTCAAACAGTCTAATATTTCATTCGCTTGTAGGTCTATCAATCACATTTTAAAAACTTGTGTCAATAACTGTTATTTTTACATCACTTCTATTTTCAAAGGTTATCTCTCTCTTGTGTCCTCCCAGAGACATCCCTTGCAAATGAAAAATTAAAAGAGAGGGAAAGGGGGAGGGAAGGAGACAAAGAGAGAGGAGAAGGAGAAACAGAGTAAAAGAGGCAGAGACAGCACAGCTTCAAAAAAACTAATCAATCCACTATTGGAATTTATCAATGTATATAATGTTTCACGCTCATTAGTCTTCCTTCTTTACAAAGAAGCAAGAGAGATTCTTTTCTTATCTTTTGGAGGCAAAAGTGGGTTATTATAATCTTGAGTTTTTCCTCTCCTCTCTTTTTCCTCTCCCTCTCCTCTCCTTTCACTTTTTCCTTTCCTTTTTCCTTTCCCTTTCCCTTTCCTTTTTCTTCCACTCTCTTTTCTTTTTCTGTCTTTCTCTCCTTCCTTTCTTTCATTTCTATCCTTCCCTCCCTCTTTTCCCTCCCTCCTTTTCCCTCCCTCCTTTTCCCTCCTTCCTCTTCTTCTTCTTCTTCGTCTTCTTCGTCGTCTTCTTCTTCTTCTTTTCTTCTTCTTCTTCTTCGTCTTCTTCTTCTTCGTCGTCTTCTTCTTCTTCTTCTTCTTCTTCTTCTTCTTTCTTCTTCTTCTTCTTCTTCTTCTTCTTCTTCTCTTCTTCTTCTTTTCTTCTTCTTCTCCTCCTCCTCTCCTCCTCCTCCTCCTCCTCCTCCTCCTCCTCTTGTTTTTCCTCCTCCTCTTCCTCCTCCTTCTCCTCCTCCTCCTCTTCCTCCTTCTCCTCCTCCTCCTCCTTCTCCTCCTCCTCCTCCTCCTCCTCCTCCTTCTTCTTCTTCTTCTTCTCTCTCTCTCTCTCTCTTTCTCTCTCTCTCTCTCTCTCTCTCTTTCTCTCTCTCCTTTCCATTTATAAGCAAAATCACATTATTAACTCATGTTGAGCTTGCAGTCCATTTAAAAAAGTCCAAGACTTTTGTCAGATAAACCATTGTCTAATTATGTCTCCCTATGACTTTCAAAGTCAACTCCTTAAACCTGAGTGTAAAACTTTTTCTTTTCCTTTTTAAGTTCCATCTTATTAGATTTGGCTTAATTTTCTAAGCCATATTGAACATTTTAGATACTGTCATTCAGGGTGTTTAGCTACCCACCTGGCTTTGTGTTCTTTGCAAATGATAGCTGGAAGGGGCGAACTTTCTTAGGGCCCAGTCTTGGGGATATTTCTTGGGAGCATCCCAGTTATCTCTTTGGTCCAGAGAGGGCCAAAAAGTGGATTCCAGTACCACTGCTTGGGGAAAACTGAGGCAGAGAAGCAGAACCTAATTGAGCTGGATTTTGTTTCTATCCTAACAATGAGTCTGTGGTTAGGAATCCTGAGAGAATTATGTGCCAATTCCTACAGATTCCTGTGGACAGAGGATTCAAGCCCCTCAGTTTGCAGAAGAAAAACCCTCAAGTGAATGAATTGGCTGAGGATTACATAAGAAGTAAACAACAACTGGGTCTCAAATCTGACTCTTCTGCCTCCAAATCCAGGGCTCTTTTCCACTGTCATAATGGATTACTTTAGGACTCTGAGTCAGATACTAATAGAAAACCTTGGGAAATCTGGGGACCTGGCCATGAGGGAGATTACATTCCATTAGTTGTGGCCAGTGTGTGTGGGGAGGGGTAGCACGTGTGCCTGGCATACTTTGGACTCTTCCAATGCTGGCTCTCTCCATGTCTGCAAATGAACTAATCACTACATTATAATAGCACACATTTTTACATATCTTCAAGGCTCATAAAGACCTTCTTTACAATCATCTGTGAGATAGACAGTTATTATATCCATTTTTTTATAGATGAGGAATTCATAGACATTCAGTTACTTTCCAAAGATAATGAAATCTGTATTTGTTTGAAGTCATGGATGCAGGGCTCCTAACTCTATTGCGAGAGTCCTTGTAACATCTCACAGTGCCTTTCATAGAATAGAGTTTGCAATTCCAAGCTATTATTAACCCTAAGACCTTCTCTGGGACCTTTTCCATGGCTGTGTCTGGAAGTAGCACTCGGGCTTTTAAGGGTTCCCCAGATGATGATGGCCAGCATCTGTTCCAACTACACAAATTATTTCTACTCACAAACCCCAGAGCTAAGCAGTGTTACATATACAAAAGTAGCCTACATTTCTTATTAGTTTTAATAATTTAGCAAGAAGTATGAAACATAGTGAAAATAGGGCTCTCTCACCAACTAGACCCTCTGGGCTTCGGTTTGCTCATTTCTATATTTTTATATTGCCTTCAATAATAATGACCAACATTTATATAGCATTTCATAAATATTATTTTTACAGCAGCCCTGGGAGGTAAATGCTATTATCATCCCCATTTTGCAGATGAGGAAACTGTGGCAAAGATTAAGTGTCCTGCCCAGCATCATACAGCTAGTAATTATTTGAGGCTGGTTTTGAACTCAAGTCTTCTTGATTATAGGAGCAGCATTCAATCTATCATGTGGCCTAGCTGATCCTAAAAGCAATCCTTTGAAGTAGGTAGCACAAGTATTATTAATTTGATAAATGATAAATGAAGAAGAAATGATAAATGAAGAAACTGAGATTTAGTGACTTCTATGGGGTTACACATAGCTAAAGTAAGAAATTGATTCCCTGACAGATACCTGTGTATCTGGTGCAAATGGGTGATTCCTACTTAGGCTGTGCTAGTAGACATATGCATAGGAAGGGTAGAGGAGGGATGATACACCCTGGTAGGCAGAAATAGAAGGATTGGGACAAAGGATGAAATCAGAGAAAGAAGAGCAAGGAGCAGAAGAGCTATATTGGGCAGTTTAGTAGATTCCCTTACCTGACTCTCGAGGGGAAAATCAGAGTCCCCAGATTTCTCATGTTCCCAGATTGCTCCACCTCTAACCTCCACTTGTCCTCATCAGGATTACTCAGAAGCCATATATCTACCTCCTTCCCCTTGCTTCTAAATGGACTAGAACTAGAACCCAGCTCTCCAACTGAGCAATCTAGCACCTTTTCTGTTACAACAGGAATTCTTACTTGAGTTAAACAACACTATTTTGATAATTGGGTTTCAATATAACTAGTTTCTTTCATATTTTATTTTATGCATTTAAAAATCTTTTTCTGAGAAGAAGTTAGATAAGCTTCACCAGGTTGCCAACAGAGACCAGAATTGGAAGGGGTAAAAAGGTTAAGAATCTTGTATCTAGTTGCTGATTGCTAAGGTTGTTCCTTGGAGGACGAAAATTGTGAATTTATGCATCTGTCACTAACCTCATCTTTAAGGATAATTTAGGCCTTTGATAGCTTTTAATTATATTTGTAACCCTGATTTTGATTTTGGCTGGAGCCTCCACCTCGGGCTTGAATTTCTCACTAAACATAGACTGTCCTAGTTACTTCTATTAAAATAACAATAACAACAAACCTAGAGTCTCAGAGGCAAACCCAGAATCCTGAATCTTAGACCATTTTATCCCAATAAAAAGCAGAAGCCTTTCCTGGACTTTTTCTGTTACTGGAGATAGAGAAGAAGAATAATTTTTCAACTTACAAATATCCTGCATAAGTCAATGGTATATGGCTATCTTAATTTTACAAATGAGGAGATATGTTTAGAGATATAAAGTAACTACCCCAGAGTCATCCAACATTTATAAAGCCCTTTGAAATTTACAAAGTATTTAATATTAACTCATTTGATCATCACAATGATTCTATGAGAGGCAGATTCTATGAGAATTATCATTTATGTTTTACAGATGAAGAAACTGAGGAACAAAGAAGTTAAATGATTTGACCATGGTCACATAGCTAGTGAACATCAAACCCAAATCTCTAAATTCAAGAATCCTGGTGTTTCCACTATACTGAACTGTTTTCTAGTTGAAATAGTTTTTGCTAGTGAAATAATTGACTTGAAATTCTTGATCCCTATTCTAGAATCATTTTTATTATATATATTTTATAATACGATGAGATCCCTTGCCTAGGAGCAAGGCTTCTGGACTACTCACCGCATTGATGGCCAGATTCCCCCGGATGTCAGATGGGGTAAGCTCGTGGAGAAGGGCAGCCCCCGCTACAGCCCCTAGGATCTGGGCAGCCACATAGAAAGTAGCCCGGAGGAAAGAGACGTGGCAACCCACCAGACAGGCTACAGTCACAGCTGGGTTAATATGAGCTCCACTCACATGCCCCAGAGTTTGCACCAGTGTGCCAATGGCCAGACCAAAGGCAAGGGCAATCTGCAGGACAGAGGACTGAGTTTGAGGCCAGTCGAGGGCTGACCCCAGACCAAAGAAGACAAAAAGAAGTGTGGCCAAGAACTCTGCACAGACAGCCCTAGAGAAGGCTAAGGAACGCAACTCCCACATCCTTGGCCTGGAGCCTCAGTGGAGGTAGCAAGAGACGCAGAAGGACTCAAACAACAGAAGTTTTTTAGCCAGTCCCTGGGAAAACTGGGACTGGGACATTTATAGAGACATCTAAAGCACAAGCATGGGCACAGGGGAAAACACAAGGGGCGGGAAATAAAGCTGGTACCCAATAACCTGGCCTTTTGGTAGCCACTGTCACCCCCCCCCCCTTCATTCCTGCCAGCATGGTTATCATCTCATCTTAGCCTTCACAGCTGACTAAAGTTCCCCATTAATAAGTCCTAGATCACTGTAATATCTCCCCCTTTTCCTTGTTTGTTCTCCTCTCTTGACCTGGATGGCCTCTGGCCCTCCCTCCCTGGGCACTCCCTCCTTCCCAGTACATACCAGTGAAGGAGAAACTCTGAAGGTCATTCAATTCAATTCAATTCAACATTTTTTGAAAAGTGCATGCTGCGTGCATGGCACTGTACTAGGCTCTCTAGATGGAAAGACAAAAACAAACAGTCCCTTCTTTCACAGAGTTTAATAGGTTCACATTTAAAATTTGCAAAGGGATTTTATTATCTTATTCTAAACTTATGCAGACAAAAAATACAAAGCAATAGCAGGAATGTGAGACTCCTACTACATCCTGGGAGCCAGATTCCTAGAAGAGAGGGTTGTGTCACAGAAGCCAACCAAAGGAAAAAGGTTTAGGAAGACATCTCCCCAATCCTTTTTATGATAGTGTCGAAAACTGGAGAAGTCAAGTAGAATGAGGACTGAAAAAAAGAACTTTGGTAACCTCAAACAAAGTAGACTTAGCAGAGTAGTTTAGTAATCAGATGGCAAGGAGTTGAAAAGTGAGTGGAAGGGAGAGAAATGGAGACAATGAGTGGAGATGATCCTTTCCAGAGGAGAAATAATGATAAGGTGAAGTAAAAAAATTTTTTTATTTTGTTTTAAGGGTGGTGAATATTTGTTTATAGACAACAGGGAAAGTGAATAAAGATGTTTTGAAGATGCTCCACAGGGCAAGTTCCCAGAGAATTGGGGATCAAGAGAGGAGAAGGTGGAATCGAGAATAAAAGTAGAGGCATTGACTTTGGGAAGGAAAATAGCTGCCTAGAGCTTTTCCCCTAGAGATTAGGGCAAAGGAGGATAGAATTGGGAATGACAGCAGATTTTGAGGGACAAAAAAGAGCTTGAGAGGGATGAACTCTTTTTTACAAGAAAGTAGAAATGTTGTCCTTTTACTGAGGAAATAAGAAAAGGATGGTATAGAGAGACTGGGAAGAGAAGAGTCTGTAAGAGTCCCTGAGGAAAGTGTATTAGATAATTAGGGAAGAATAAAAGGATTGTTTTCCATCTGTGAGGACCTAGCTGAGATTAGGTAACATAAATTTGTAATGGCTCTAGTTTGCAATGTTTTGCAATTTTCTGTAGTGGTATTCTGTGGCAGTGAATGGGACAAGGGAAGGATGTTTGGGAAGTTGATGTTTGTCAAGGTTTGATAGAACAAATAGAACAAAGGGGGCAAGGAATCCAAGAGGGTATGCAAAAATAGCTAAAATGAATGGATATTTCATGGTATATTTCTTACACAAACAGATTTCTTTCCTTTTGTCAGTGTTTGCATTTTTTTTCTTTTTAACATTCATTTTTAAATTTTGAGTTTTAATTTTTTTCTCTCCCCCAACCACTTCCCCCACTCCTTGAGAATGCAAGCATTATGTTCATGTGAAATTATGCAAAGCATATTTCAATATTGGCCATGTTGCTAAAAAAGAGAAAAACCAAGAAAAATAAAGTGAAAAGACATCCTTCAATCTGTACTCAGAGTGGATAGTATTTTTCATCATGAATCCTTTGGAATTGTCATGGATCCACGTATTTGAAAGAAAACAAAGTTCAAAGTCAGTAAAAGCAAGACTAATATGATGAATTCTCTCCTACTGACAGTGAATGCAGTGTAGTTATTATTTAAAATGGTCTGTGAAATGAGGTTGATTAGTCAGAGTTTGTTCAATCTTAAATGTTGACTTCGGTACAGCCTGTCACCATTATCATCAGTTTTTGTTAAGCTCATAACACAGATGAATTATGCAATCTGTAGCATTTCAGCATGAAGTACATAAGCTCAAAACTAAATAATCTTTTGTAAAAGTATATATTTTATTTCTCAATATCATTCACCTTGATAAATACAATTCTATCAGGAGTCATCTCATGAAACATACACATAACACAGGGCTGGGCCTGTGTCTCGGTCACCTTGATGCTGTTTGAGCGGTTTAGATCCCTGGTGGTCTAGTGGTTAGGATTCAACACCACAGCGGCCCAGGTTCGATTTCCCGGTCAGAGAACCATAAATATGATGTTGTTTGAGTGGTCTAGATTAGTGGCTATAAGAGAGTTATTAAGAATCCCCTTTAAATTGACCACAAGTTTTAGGAGTGAAAGAATTCACTCATTCCCGAATTATTAATTGCAAAATGAAAGTTTATTGTTAGGTAGAAATCAGTTTATCAAGAAACTGACTTCTATAGTGGCAGATCTATGGAAAATAGAGTTTTGCACTGAGAATGCAGTTCTTAGTGGACAGAAAGTCCTGGCAGCTGAGTGAGCTACCGAGGTCCATCTGCAAAAGACCTTCATTGAAGGAAGCTACTATATTGGGTCTTAGTGGAGGCTGAGACAGCCGAAGTTGGCTCATCTACAAGCTGGGTTTCAGCTTGAGCTGGAATTTGAATAGAATTGAATGAGTTTCTTTAATTCAATAGGGTTGGAATTATTTTGCTCCGGACTGAACCAACCTCACCTAAAAAACACTGTCTTGTTGCCCTCGGGCAACACTGCCTCACTGAGGCAGAGTTGAAGACTTTCTCTTTCAAGGAGTTTTAGAGTTTTGGGGTCCCCTCTTCAACTTGAAGGGACCAGATGGGCTCCAGCACCTTATTAAAGAATACACATGATTAATAGATGTTGGGTCTTTTGGTCTCTGTTATGGGCAAAGGACTGTGTCAAAGAGGATTGCCAATTGAGCTAGGAAGTGCTGCCTACTCTTTGGACTTCAAGGAGAGATGGTTTTGGTTCCTTTTGAAGTAGCCTTTTTGTTAAGATATAGCCAACATCAGTTCTCCCTTGGACTTCTATCAGAGGAGTGGAAGAGTTTTCACTCCTTTTGTCCAAAACCAACAGCAATAGAAACCCACAGCTTAAATACATTATAATAATGACCAATAGATATTTGTCTAGCGAAGCCTGAAACAGAACTTCAGAGTCATTCTGGGATAGCTGTCTTTTTTGTTTTGAATTTTTTTTCTAAGTATTAATCCTAGAATAGCAATCTTGAGAAATGCATGTTTCCAGTTTTAGATGGCTACTGTGTGAGTTTGAGAAATAAAGAAGACTCACTGAATTGTATTGCCCAGTCGGGGGTGCTCCTTCCTTGGAGAAGGTGAATCACACATGCTTGGTTGGCCAGAGGATATGAACCTTGAGTTGCTATTCCTAGTACAGATCTACTGTGAATATTGCAATAGCTATTCACAAGTTTTCTGGGAGTCTTTTAATGCCTGGAAGATTTAATTAGAGGTGAGGGATTATAATGTATGTTTAAAATATCTGTTAATACATATGTGTTACTCTTATGGGGCATATTTTAAATACTTGTAAATGAGTGCTTATAGTCCTTTGTGTTTAAAGCATTTATTTTGTTGTAGAGGAAATAGATCATTATCCTATTCCTGATACCTATTATTTTGTACATTAAAATAACTTTTCTAAAAGGGACAATGCTGATTCTTTTTAGGGAAACTCTAGACATAAGCCATATTTTTTTTGTTGTTTTCTTTTTAGAGAAATTTTCCCTCAGGTCATGATATGAACATGAAAAAAGTCCACTCCCTTCTTATTTGAAGTCAGGCTCACTCAAGACTGAATCTGGTCTGATGAAGTCCAAAACCAGAGCCTTACATGTGAGAAGAGAATGATATAATATAATAAGTTAGTTTCCAAAAAATCTGCAACTTTAAAAAAATGAAAATAAATCCAGAGTAATTATGGATAATTATTTCAACTTTTAAATGATTTAAGTTAATTAATTATCTTTGATTTCTCTTTCTAATGAAAAAAAAAAACAAAGTTTTGCTGATATCTTTTGTTTTTATATTGCATTATTTTCCCCTTATATTAATCCCTTTGTCCCTCCTGTCTCTAATTTTTAAAAAAGTGAAATAAGATTTCTTTGTTCTGAGCCTTACTGTGAGGTTCCATTATTCTGATAAGTGAGTAACTCAATTATAGCCCATTATATCAGGCTGATTGCTTCAGACATACTTCACTTTATTTCCTTATCATCTTTCACCAGTTATTTTACTGGCTGGACCTGGAGAATTTAACCTTTGAAACTCCAGGAGTCCCTCCCTGAGGCCCTTAAGGTCCTAACTAGTGACTAAGACAACTGCTCTAGTCATGCTCACTCTACTCCAGCCATTGTCTTGCTAGCTACTTTGCTGGTTCAACTCTTCCTCCCCCTCTTCACTTTCCAATTACGAAATTATAATCAAATCAACACTGCTAATGATAAGGGGGGAAGCACATAACTTTTTTATGACTCCCCTCACTACCCTTTTTAACACTTTAAAACAAAATGCTCCTTTCTGACCAATATCCCTTATGTGTACTAACTTCCCTAATAGAATATAGGCTCCTTGAGAGCAGACATGGACTGATTTTTGCTTTTGTTTCTAAGCACAGTGCTTGGTATATAATAAATATTTAATGCGTTTTCCATTCACTCATTCATAAAGACATAACCAAGTTGATAAAATCTACTGTAACAGTTGAAACTAATAGTAGTATACTAGAATTTTAAGATCAAGATACTCACGTATAATCTATATGAGATGATCACTATTCATTCTGCTATATGATTCTTTACCATATTCATATTCTTATCCTGGGTTATATGATAATCAAGCAGAGTATCCTGATATTTCCATATCAATTGCTAAAACTGCAATCAATTAACTCTGAAACCCCATCTCAGTGTATTAAATATTATTTATTTAACCAACTAGGGAAATCCTTTGTCTATAAACATTGCTTGTTATATGCATCAAAAATGTCTTAAATAAACATAAAAGTTACTGGTGATGTAATTGACTAATAGTATAATGTATGATGAAATGAAGATATAATTATTTATAATGTTTTAGCCATGAGAAATATCATATTTAGAATTGCCTCTAACCATCACTCTTAATTTCTCTTTGCTTTTGGAACATCATCTCACTATTTCAGTCTAGGTTTGGGGATTCAAGAGGTATCCCCCAAAACTTGGGTTCCAAATCAGCATCACAAGGAGTTTTAAAAGAATTTGCAGGCTTGTACCCATCTCCAGGTCAAGGGACAAAGTTAAGTTCCAAAAGAAGTTAGCAAAGAACCAGGAGCAAGAAAATAAATTTACAGGGAAAAATTAGAGCAGATGCTTCATGTTACTGATATGCCAATTATATGGCTTAGAGGTAGAATTGAGGAGTGGTCTGGTTCTGACTTTGTATGCAAGTGTAGTATCCGTAATTCTCTGGGCAGAGCTCATGAGGGAAACTTTTCAGAGGTGTGTTTTTAGGCCTGAAATGTCAACTGGTGGATACCCAATTTTTTCTGTGCCTGCATCAACTTAAAGCACTTCATGATTGTTGCTCAATAGTCTCAGAAATTCTGTAATCACTGATCAACAAACAGGCTGTTATCTAATAGCCAGAAATATTTGTGGCCATAGCATCCTAGTAAAATACATAGAGTAATTTATAGAGTAAACCGGGACAGAATAATCTAGGGGAAGAAATATATCATTTCCAACTACATCACTCCCAAGGCTATTTTACCTTAAGGTTATTGCTATACTTTTTCCTAATGGCTGCCCCACATCATCAGGATAGCAGTTAGTATTTTTCTAGAATGCTTTTTTTGTGTGTTTCTATACAAGATAAACATTAAAAGGACAAACAGATGAAAAGTTCCCTTCATTTGCTTTTTCTTTGTTCTTCGCTCAGTCTCTCATCAGCTATAAAATGTTACAATTTTTCTAGCATGCCAATTTCTTAAATTTCTATTACCCATTAAAAAAAACTTTATTTTAAACTTAAGTACCAAAATCCCTCTGCATTTCCATACATATAACAAAACACAATAAGAAAATTTTATATAAACCACAAATTCCCATTTTATACTTCTTGTTTTAATGTATATGAAACTATATATAATTACACTTCTAATTGGAAGTCTGGCACATGTTCAGAGTGCCAGTGACATCATTTCTTCTTGTGGAGAGGCTGAGTACCTTGATTCCAAGAGAATCTTGATAATGTGTACAAAAAATACCTGAGGGAAACCTATGGAGATTGTGAAGACATCCTGTAACTGATTCTGGTTAACTAACCCTTGATTGACTTGAAGAACTATTGAACAAACTACAGAGGCATTCAAAAAAGGTAATCAGCATAAACAACATTTTCTTTTGTCTCACTTATTCTTGAGAGATCACAGTGACCCTTTTATTCATAGAGTCCAATAAGAAAATATACCTGGCACATAGTAGGCATTTAATAAACATAATTAGCTAACCAGTTGTAAGACCATATCTTTTGCCATTTGGAATATTGTATTCCAAGATCCCCTCTCATTTTAAATAGATGCTGCCAGGTCTTGTGTGACCTTGATTAATTTGTTGGTACTTGAATATTTTCTATATGTATGCTTGCTGTATTTTTTTTGACTTGGGAGTTCTTGTGACATTCCTGAGCGTTTTTCTTTTGGCATTCCTTTCAGGTTATTGATAGATTCTTTCTGCCTTTATTTTTCACTCTGATTCTAATAAATCTCAGCAATTTTTATTTATGATTTTAAAAAATATGGTGTCTAGACTTTTGCTTTTTTTTTTTTGATATTTTCCAGAAAGTCTATTGAGTCTTAAATTCTTTCTTCTTGACATGTTTTCAGGCCAGTTGTTTTTAATGTCACATCTCTTCTATTTTTTTTTAAGTCTTTTTTATTGTATTCTGAAATTTATTGCTACCTCATGGAGTAATTTATTTCTTTTTGGTTTTTCCTAGTTTTCAGGGAGTCCATTTCTTGAGTACCTTTTGTTCTCTTCAAAATGACTTATTCTCTTCACAGTTCTTTCCACCAGAGCCTTTTAAATCATGTTCTATTTTGTGTTTTATTTCTTCTAGGTATTCATGTAAGTTTTCTTGTGGAAAATTCATTTTTTTCTTTGAGTCTCTACTTGCAATGTTTACAGTTACTCTCTTTTTGACATCTCTAGATTTGCAACAATTTTTCATATTGATTAATATAGTCTTTGCTTTATTCATCTCTTCAGCTTTAGTTCCTGAATTCATTCTTTGTGCCATGGCTAGGTTCTTCCCTCTGCTGAGCTTTTGGGTGGTTCGTCAATCGAACTTGGTTTCCTAGATCTCCTGGGTTCCTATGTTGATCCTTATTTCTTGCCCTTCCTTCTCCCCTTGGATCTTTCAGATTCAGAGCACTGCATATTTAAGCCATGTCTATATCTCAAAAGGGATTGTTAGGAAGCATAGTGCCACTGGGTCAGGGGTTTTCTGACCTGAGTATTAATATATCATATTGGTAACTGCCTGAGTCTTTCAAAGTCCTTACTCTGGTAGATGGCTCAGGAGGAGAGAATGAGGCTAGTGACTTTGCACAAGTCACTTGTGCCCCACTTAAATCCAATTCACTTGCAAGTCATGACATCACCTTCCTGTTCTTTTCAAGAATCAAGGGCAAAGAACAATTTTGGAGATTTTTCAGAAGACTCTCTGCTCTTGCTGCCTCTAGACACTGAGCTTTGCAGACTACATGTGTCCCTGGCCAGAATGGGAGAGGATTGTACAATGGTACTGTACAATGGCAAGAGCTCTTTACTATTCTCTGTGAACTTCTGGTTGGCTTTTTTTGTGTAATTCTCAATTGGAGGAAACATATGATAATTTCTTATTGGTTTTTTGATCATTATTCAGTCTGGTTCTAACTTTAGGGTCTTGCTATAGTAGTTATATGGGAGCTGGGCAGTCAGCCTCCTATTCAAGAAGCCATTTTGGAAATAAGTCAGGATTTTATTGCTTTTTAATGATACAGTAATGAAACTATGGTTTCTGTGGGAGAAGCTATTGAAGACAGTATTACACAAGCAAAGGTAATAAAGTCTGTTTAAGTATAGAACTACAAAAAACACAAAGAAAACATAAATTCAGAAGATACAATCCATTATGTTATCATTAGGATTCACAAATACTGTTAATGATAGAGAAAAAAATCATTGTGCTTGTAAAATGAAAATATATGGTAGGCTCCTGTGCTCTACCTGCTTGAAACATATGCTATGGAGTGCTGAGTATGCTTTCTGGCTCCTTCTGGGGAAACATGCTCAGCTATGAAGAACTTGATGCTTTATAATGACATAATAAATCCTGAGCAGTCCTTCAATTTCTCTCCTCTGTACTTCATGATAGCTGTGGTACATGGGCAGTGTGTCAATTTTTTTTTATTATACCTTTTTATTGACAGAACATACGCATGGATAATTTTTCAACATTGTCCCTTGCAATCATTTCTGTTCCAACTTTTCCCTTCCTTCCCTCCACCCCTTCCCCTAGATGGCAGGAAGTCTCATACATGTTAAACGTATTAAAGCATATCTTAAATACAATATATGTGTACATATTTATACAGTTCTCTTGTCGCACAAGAAAAATCAGATTTAGAAAGGTAAAAATAATCTGGGAAGAAAAACAAAAATGCAAGCAGTCCACATTCATTTCCCAGTATTCTTTTTCTGGGTATAGCTAATCCTGTTCATCACTGATAAACTGGAACTGAATTGGATCTTCTCATTACCGAAGATATCCACTTCCCTCAGAATTGATCTTCATATAGAATTGTTGTTGAAGTACATAATGTTCTCCTGGTTCTGCTCATTTCACTTAGCATCAGTTCATGTAAGTCTTTCCAAGCCTCTCTGTATTCATCCTGCTAGTCATTTCTTATAGAACAATAATATTCCATAACATTCATATACCACAACTTACTCAGCCATTCTCCAATTGTTGGGCATCTGTTCAATTTCCAGTTTCTAGCCACTACAAAAAGGGCTGCCACAAACATTTTTGCACATACAAGTCCCTTTCCCTTCTTTAATGTCTCTTTGGGATATAAGTCCAGTAGTAACACTGCTGGATCAAAAGGTATGCACAATTTGATAACTCTTTCAGCATAGTTCCAAATTGCTCTCCAGAATGGTCGGATCCATTCACAATTCCACCAACAATGCATCAGTGTCCCAGTTTTCCTGCATCCCTTCCAACATTCATCATTATCTTTTCTTATTATCTTAGCCAATCTGACAGATGTGTAGTGGTATCTCAGAGTTATCTAAATTTGCATTTCTCTGATCATTAGTGATTTGGAGCACCTTTTCATGTAACTACAAATAGTTTTAATTTCTTCATCTGAAAATTTCTGTTCATATCCTTTGACTAAATCAATTGGAGAATGGCTTGAACTATTATAAATTTGAATCAATTCTCTCTATATTTTATTTTTTAAATTATTATAGCCTTTTATTTACAAGATATATGCATGGGTAATTTTTCAGCATTGACAACTGCAAAACCTTTTGTTCCAATTTTCCCTCTCCTTCACCCCACCCCCTCCCCCAGATGGCAGGTTGACCAATACATGTTAAATATGTTAAAGTCTATGTTAAATACAATATATGTATACATGTCCATACAGTTATTTTGCTGTACAAAAAGAATTGGACTTTGAAATAGTGTACAATTAACCTGTGAAGGAAATCAAAAGTTCAGGTGGACAAAAATGGTGGGATTGGGAATTCTATGTAGTGGTTCATACTCATTTCCCAGAGTTCTTTTGCTGGGTGTAGCTGGTTAAATTCATTACTGCTCTATTGGAACTGATTTGGTTCATCTCATTGTTGAAGAGGGCCACGTCCATCAGAATTGATCATCATATAATTGTTGTTGAAGTATATAATGATCTCCTGGTCCTTTTCACTCATCATTAGTTCATGTAAATCTCTTCAGGCCTTTCTGAAAATCATCCTGTTGGTCATTTCTTACAGAACAATAATATTCCATAACATTCATATACCACAATTTATTCAGCCATTCTCCAATTGATGGGCATCCACTCAGTTTCCAGTTTCTGGCCACTACAAAAAAGGCTGCCACAAACATTCTTGCACATACAGGTCTCTTTCCCTTCTTTAAGATTTCTTTGGGATATAAGCCCAGTAGAAATACTCCTGGGTCAAAGGGTATGTACAGTTTGATAACTTTTTGAGCATAGCTCCAAATTGCTCTCCAGAATGGCTGTATATATTCATAATTCCACCAACAATGTATCAGTGTGCCAGTTTTCCCACATCCCCTCCAACATTCCACATTATCTTTTCCTGTCATTCTAGACAATCTGACAGGTGTGTAGTGGTATCTCAGAGTTGTCTTAATTTGCATTTCTCTGATTAATAATGACTTGGGGCATCTTTTCATATGGCTAGAAAGTTTCCATTTCTGCTTCTGAGAATTGTCTGTTCATATCCTTTGACCATTTATCAATTGGAGAATAGCTTGATTTCTTATAAATTAGAGTCAATTCTCTATATATTTTGGAAATGAGGCCTTTATCAGAACCTTTGACTGTAAAAATGTTTTCCCAGTTTATTGCTTCCCTTCTAATCTTGTCTGCATTAGTTTTGTTTGTACAAAAACTTTTAAACTTAATATAATCAAAATTATCTATTTTGTGATCAGTAATGATCTTCTAGTTCCTCTTTGACCATAAATTCCTTCCTCCTCCACAAATCTGAGAGGTAAATCATCCTATATTCGTCTAATTTGTTTATAATATAAATTTTTATGTCTAAATCATGAACCCATTTCAACCTTATCTTGGTATATAGTGTTAGGTGTGAATCTCTGCCTACTTTCTGCTATACTAGTTTCCAATTTTCCCAGCAGTTTTTTTTTTTAATAGAGAATTTTGTCAAATAGAGAATTCTTATCCCAAAAGGTGGGCCTTTGGGTTTGTCAAATACTAGATTGCTATAATGACTGACTATTTTGTTCTGGAACCTAACCTATTCCACTGATCAACTTCTCTATTTCTTAGCCAGTACCAAATGGTTTTGATGACCGCTGCTTTATAATATAGTTTTATATCTGGTGCAGCTAGGCCACTTTCATTTGCTTTTCTCTTCATTAATTCCTTTGAAATTCTTGACCTTTTGTTTGTCCAGATGAATTTTGTCATTTTTTTTTTTAGATCAGTAAAGTAGTTTCTTAGGAGTTTGATTTGTATAGCACTAAATAAATAGGTTAGTTTAGGTAGTATTATCATCTTTATTATATTTGTTCACCCTATCCATGAGCACTTGATATTTTTCCAATTGCTTACATTTGACTTTATTTGTGTAGAAAGTGTCTTGTAGTTTTGCTTATATAGTTTCTGACTTTCCCTTGGCAGACAGATTCCCAAATATTTTATAATATTGACAGTTATTTCAAATGGAATTTCTCTTTGTATCTCTTGCTGTTGGATTTTGTTAGTGATATATAAGAATGCTAATGATTTATGTGGATTTATTTTGTATCCTGCAACTTTGTTGAAGTTGCGAATTGGCTTCTAATAGTATTTTAGTTGATTCTCTAGGGTTCTCTAAGTATACCATCATATCATCTGCAAAGAATGATAATTTAGTTTCCTCATTACCCACTCTAATTTCTTTAATCTCTTTTTCTTCTCTTATTGCCAAAGCTAGGATTTCTAACACAACATTGAATAGTAATGGTGATAGTGGACAACCTTGTTCCATCCCTGATCTTACTGAGAATGGTTCCAGTTTATCCCCATTACATTTGATGTTTGCTGATGGTTTTAAATTGATGCTACTGACTGTTTTAAGGAAAAGTCCATTTATTCCTATACTCTCTAGTGTTTTTTAATAGGAATGGATGTTGGATTTTATCAAATGCTTTTTCTGCATCTATTGAGATAATCACATGGTTTTTGTTAATTTGGTTATTGATACAGTTAATTATGCTAATAGTTTTCCTAATATTGAACCAGCCCTTCATTTCTGGCATAAATCCTATATGGTCATGGTATATTATCCTGGGGATGATTATCTGTAATCTCTTTGCTAATATTTTGTTTAAGATTTTTGCATCAATATTCATTAGGGAGATTAGTCTATAATTTTCTTTCTCTGTTTTCATTCTACCTGGTTTAGATATCAGTATCATGTCTATGTCATAAAAGGAATTTGGTAAGAGTCCTTTATTCCCCATTTTTTCAAATAATTTGTATAGTATTGGGATTAATTGTCCTTTAAATGTTTGGTAAAATTCACATGTAAATCCATCTGGTCCTGGGAATTTTTCCTTAGGGAGCTGATTAGTAGCTTGTTCTATTTCTTTTTTTTTTTTTTTAAATGGGACTATTTAAGTAATTTATTTCCTCTTCTGTTAATCTGGACAATGTATATTTTTGTAGGTGTTCCTCCATTTCATTTAGGTTGTCAAATTTATTGGCATAAAGTTGGGCAAAGTAAATCCTAATAATTGCTCTTATTTCTTCTTCATTAGTGGATAGTTTTCCCTTTTCATTTTTGAGACTAACGATTTGATTTTCCTCTTTCCTTTTTGTAATCAAATTAACCAAAGGTTTATTGATTTTGTTGGTTTTTTCATAAAACAAACTCTTAGTTTTATTTATTAATTGGATAGTTTTTTAGTTTCAATTTTATTGATTTCTCCTTTTATTTTTAGAATTTCAAGTTTGGGATTTGATTGGGGGTTTCTAATTTGTTCTTTTTCTAGCTTTTTTAGTTGCAATACTAATTTATTGATCTTCTCTTTCTCTATTTTATGCAAGTAAGCATCTAGAGATATAAAATTTCCCCTTATTGCCACTTTGGCTGCATGCCACAAATTTTGGTATTTTGTCTCATTATTCTCTTGGATGAAATTATTGATTTTTTTGCTGTTTCACCCATTCATTCATTCATTAGGATGAGATTATGTAGTTTCTAATTACTTTTTTGTCTATTTTCCCCTGGCCTTTTTATTGAATGTAATTTTTATTGCATCATGATCTGAAAAAATGCATTTACTATTTTTGCCTTTCTGCACTTGATTTTGAGATCTTTATGTCCTAATATATGGTCAATTTTTGTATAGGTTCCAAGAACAGGCCAAGAAGAAAGTGTACTCCTTTCTGTCTTCATTCAATTTTCTCCAAAGATATATCATATCTAGCTTTTCTAGTATTCTATTTACCTCTTTAACTTCTTTCTTATTTATTTTGTGGTTTGACTTATCTAGTTCTAAGAGAGCAAGGTTGACATCCCCCACTATTATAGTTTTGCTGTCTATTTCTTCTTGCAACTCTCTTAACTTCTCCTTTAGGAATTTAGATGCTACTCCACTCAGTGCATATGTGTTTAATATTGATATTGCTTCATTATCTATGGTACTCTTTAGCAAGATATAATTTCTTTCCTTATCTCTTTTAATTAGATCAGTTTTTGCTTTTGCTTAATCTGAGATCAGGATGCTACTCCTGCTTTTTTTTTTTTTTACTTCACCTGAAGCATAAAAAATTCTGCTTTAGCCTTTTACCTTAATTCTGTATGTATTTCTGTACTTTAAATGTGTTTTTTGTAAACAATATATTGTAGGATTCTGGCTTTTAATTCAGTCTGCTATACACTTACGTTTTATGGGAGAGTTTACCCCATTCATATTTACAGTTAAAACTACAAATTCTGTATTTCCTGCCATCTTATTAACTCCAAATTATACTTTTCTCTTTCCTTTTCCCCTTTCCCTTCTCCCCAGTATTTTATTTATGAGCACTACTTGCCTCAAACAGTTTTTCCCCTATAGAGACACCCCCTTTCTGATATCTTTCCCCTACTATTTCTCTTTTCCCTTCTATTTAGCCTACCTCGTTCCTTTTCCCCTTTCCCCTCCCACTTTTCTATAAGATGAGAGAAGTTTCTCGGTGAAACCAAATATATCTAATATTTTTTTCCTTTTACCCTGATAAGAGTAAGATTCACACAATATTCATCACCCTCCCTTCTTTCCCTCAATTATAATAAGTTTTCTTTGCCTTTTTGTGAGATGTAATTTCCCTCATTTTACCTCCCCTTTACCCTCCTTTTTTTGTTACAGTCCCTTTTCCACCTCTAGTTTTTTTTTTAATATTGTAACAGTAAAATCAGATTATGCATGTATTCTCTATGTATACCCATAACAGAAATATTTCTCAAGAGTTTTTTTTTTCTTTTTACCTTTTTATGCTTCTCTTGAGTCCTATCTTTGGAGGCCAAATTTTTTGTTTGGCTTTGGTCATTTCATCAAAAATAAATGGAATTCACCAATTTCATTGAATTCATTCATGAATTCCATCATCTTCCCTGAAAGCAAATGTTCTCTTTAGCAGGGTAATTTATTCTTGTCTGCATTCCAAATTCCTTTGCCTTTTGGAATATCAAATTCCAGGCCCTTCGATCCTTTAAATAGAAGCTGCTAGGTCCTGAGTAATTCTTATTGTGGCTCCTTGGTATTTGAATTGTTTCTTTCTGGTTGCTTGTAATATTTTTTCCTTGGTCCAATAGTTCTGAAATTTAGTCACAATATTCCTTAGAGTTTTAATTTTGGGGTCTATTTCAGGAGGTGTGTGGTGAATTCTTTCAATGGTCATTTTATCTTCTGATTCTATGACATCTGGCAGTTCTCTTTGATGATTTCCTGAAAAATTGTGTCTAGGCTCTTTTTTTCATCATATATTTCAGGGTGTCCAATAATCCTTACATTTTCTCTTCTCGATCTATTTTCCA
Organism: Antechinus flavipes; assembly: GCF_016432865.1. Taxonomy (NCBI): domain Eukaryota; kingdom Metazoa; phylum Chordata; class Mammalia; order Dasyuromorphia; family Dasyuridae; genus Antechinus; species Antechinus flavipes. The sequence continues at coordinate 228,187,737 of NC_067402.1, forward strand.
GATTGATTGTTTTCCCAATTAGGTATTTTACATTTTTTCTACTTTTTAATTTTTTTTTTTTTTGGTTTTGCTTGACTGATCCTTGTTTTCTTGTTGAGTCATTTATTTCCATTTGTTCAGTTCTGAATTTTGAATTATTTTCTTCATTTACTTTTCTTACTTCTTTTTTTATTTTTCCAATTAAATTTTTAAATGAGTTATTTTATTCTATGGAATTTTTTTTTTCCATTTCACAAATTCTGTTTTTTAGAGAGTTATTTTCTTTTTCTGTTTCACAAATTCTGTTTTTCTGGGAGTTGTTTTCTTTTTCCATTTTATCACATTTATCTTTTAATGAGTTATATGCCTTTTCCAAATCCTTTTGCAAAGTTTTCCTTTCCTTTCCCTATTTTTCTCCTAGCTCTTTTTAAAGATCCTTTTTAATTTGTTGTAGGAGAGCCTTGTGTGATGTGGAGCATGTAATATCACCTTTTGGGGCTTTATCTGGAGATAATTTGCCTTTAGTCTTCTCAGGCTTTGATATCTGTTCTTCTCTTTCATCATAAAAATTGTCTATCATCAGAGTTATCTTTACTTTTTTATTCATTAAAAAAAAAAATTAAGGTCTGCTTTTAGGGCACGGGAGGTTTTCCAAGCTTCCTCTACAAGCTGTGGCTTCTTCTATAAGCCACTGAGGCTGTGCTGGGTCATTCCTGGTGCTGGGTGGGTGTGGCCAGGTCCTGTGAGACTACTGTGTTTCAGGGTTCACTATTTACCTTTTGTGTTTGTATTGGATGTTTTATAACTTCTTTGCTGATCTACTGGCTTGCAAGCAAACTAGAGTGGCCAACACTGTAGATTCCTGTAGATTCCTCCCCATAGATTCTCCACCATGTGGAGTCTGCACCAGCTGGCAGAGTCCTCACTGCCTTGGGACTCTGCGCTGTCTGTGCTGGCTTTTGTGATCAGCTCCTTGTGCTTGGCTGCCTCCCTCCTGTTTCCAATTGAAACAGACCTTTTCTGGCAATCTTTGAAATTATCTTCTGATAATTTGTTGCACTACTAATATTGGTGTGTTCTGCTGGTCCAGAGCTAATTCAGAGGATGGATTTTCTAATTAGTCTGAGGATTGTAGAAGAAGTTTAGAAAGAAATGTGTGTTGTCTCTGCCGGCTTGGCTCTGTTCGCAGAAGTTGTAATGAAGAATTTTTCAAAAAGAGACAGAAAGAAGGAAAAAAAAGCAGTTCAGCAAAGTTAGGAAATCTATAAATGAAATCTTATAATGTATTGTTATTAAGTCATTTAGTCCTGTCCAAGTCTCCAGGACTCTATTTAGAGTTTTCTCAGTAAAGATACTGAAGTGGTTTGTATTTCCTTTTACAACTCATTTTGCAGATGAGGAAACGGAGCAAAAAGAGTTAAGTGATTTGACCAAAGTCACACAGCTAGAAGTGTCCAAAGTTAGATTCAAACTCAGGGATTCCTGACTCCTGCCCCAATACTCTATCCACTGCATTTTCTAGTTTCTCCTGATAAGTTATGCAATATTCTGTATCCACAGTCCTCCACCTCTGCAAAGAAAGGGGAGAAGTGCTTTTTTATTTTGGGGGGGTATCAAACTGCGTCATCATAATCACACAGTATTCAGTTCAAGATTTTCCCTTCATTTATATCATAGTATTTGTATATATCATTTTGTTGTTTCTGCTTTTTTCACTCTACATCTGTTCATATAACTTCATGTTTCTCTAAATTCATCACTTTTATCATTTCTTACAGATAAATGATATTCCATTGTATTTATGTACTGCAATTTGTTTAATTGCAGAACATTCTGATCAGTGGGAGCTCTACTTCATTTCCAATTCCTTGCCACAGCAAAAATGCTGTGATGAATATTTTGATATATATCTTATTTTGTTTTAAATACCTAGATATTTTAAAATATGAGTAGATGTTGAAGTCATCTGTCATGGATAAATATGTTGTATTTGATCTTACTCTATTTGAACAAGAACATTTAATAATCTTGTAACAACAGACTTGTAATAGTTCATAGATTTAAGTTAACTTGTTTAAGGTTGAAGCATCTGAGAATTTCCATTTGTCTTGGTTAAAAATGAAAAATAATTTTTTTCATTTATCAAAGTAAAAATTTTGTGACCATATGCATGCAACATTTTGGATATATATATATATATATATATATATATATATATATATATATATGTATGTATGTGTATATATATATGTATGTATGTATATGTATATGTATATATATGTATATGTATGTGTGTATGTGTGTGTGTAGTTTTCTGCTGTTACTATTATAAAGACAAAATATTAATCTTGATTAGTGCTTGAAAAAGAATTACAATTTTGCCACTGAAATTATGTTTAGAAAAATTTTGCAATGAAAAACAAACCTACCATTATATTAATATTACTATGCTTATTATTTACATGAATTTGAAAGGGGAAGGATTGGACCTTTGATTTCAATGGCAAGTCTGATGAAATAACTTTATCTGTCATTGATGATTAACAACTCTTCAGCAAATTATAGTTTTATAGAAAATTACCTGGGAGTACTTACCTATTAGGTGACATGCCTAAGGTTTTATATATAGACAGAAATAGAACAGAATAGAACAGCCAAATGTTGGCTGGGTTTATTTCAAATTCATGTGATTTGATATCAGCTAGGCCTTTACTATAGAAAGGCAATCCTTTAGTTCTTCCCTAGTTGATTTTTGATCAAATTCCTCATAGCAGCTATTCCACATCTCTTCTTGAGCAGCTGAATGGCCTTTGAGTCTGGTGTACCTAATTTCAAATCTGACCCAAGATACTTACTAGCTGTGGGCAAGTCACTTAACCTTGATTGCCTCTACCCCCTTCCCCCCACAACACATCTTCTCTTCTTTAATCAAGTCTCCCATTCTTCCTCCTTGTTTCTCAACAAAGGAACTCCTCTTAAAAGTTTGTCCTTTGAAGAGAACTATAACATTAGGGAGGTGATGCCATAATATGTAAGTGAATTGAACTTAAGTGAGGGAGGACTATACAAAGTCACCAGTCCTACTTTTTTCTCCAGAGCTATCTGGTTGTAGTTACAAAATGTAGACCAGATGGCCCTCTTTTACTCTATTTTCGACTAGTTCTACACTTATTATACTCGTTACTTCACTTACTGAAGATGAAGGGGTGACCTTTCTTGTCACAATGGACAGATCCTTGATCTCACCTTGCCCACATTTTAATATCCTTCATTTAATCCTATCATCCCTTTTATCTCTCTTCCCATAACTTTCCTTTTTAAGCCTAAAAAAGCTATCTAAACTAGTTGTTTCCACTTTCTCCCTAATTCCTCATTTATCAGCTCCCTGAAATCTGAGTTCTTATCTCATCACTTAATTGAAGTTATATGCTCTAATGCTAATGGTTTCTTTTTTTTCCTTGAGAAGCAGAGTTAAATGACTTATCCAGAGTCACACAGCTAGTAAGTGTCAACTGTGTGAAGCTGGATTTGAATTTAGGAGCTCCTGTCAAAGACCAGTGAATTTGGTCCTTAAGAAATCATTCACGTATTTTGAAAATAAAAAGGTATAATAAAAAAAAAGAAACATAGGTTGAGGAGAAGTTGTGAAGGCCTTTGAAAGATGATGATAGGGAAATAGGGAGCCACAGAAATTTATTAAGCAGGTGAATGACATGGTCTGACCTGTGATTCACGAAAATTACTCTGGCAGTCATTTGGAGGATGGATTTGAGCAGAGAGGAGATTGAAGCAACAAGATCATTTAGGAGGCTCTGAATTACATATTTCTTCCTTGAAATAAAGCCAGTCCACAGCAACAATTAGAACTGCTGGGATGATATACCCTCTCCCTTTCCACTAAGGAGAGGACTGTCACCAGTTAGAGAGATTCCACTGAGGGATCTTTCTGCCTAGACCCACTGGAAAGCTCTGAAAAAACATTACTTACAGCTTAGGTTTAACTCATGTCTAGAGTCTATGCAAAGTAGAAAGTTACTCAGTGTATAATATGGATCAAAGATGGGACAGTTATTTATTTCTTAAGCTTTTCCCTCTCATGGGCCTTTTTTTTGTCTGAGAAATTTTTATACAACCTGGATGTATAGATATATAAAATAAGCAAACAAATGAAACATAAATCATAATTTCATGATTTCCACATTCAGTTATGAGAGGTCATATGGAGTCAAAACCCACATTTACTGAGAGGAAGGGAGAAGGAAGGAGAAGGAAAGAAAAGGAGAGGGGAGAGAGACAGCCTAATGAATCCTATGGATCACTTTTCAGAAAAATTTTCTTACATGTATAACTTAGAGTTATAAAGTTATTAAAATTAAATGAAAAGGAAGTTCATAAACACCAAATTAAGAACCTCTGCCTTATCCAAAAGAAATGTTTAACACATGTGAGACCCAGATGAACTCTTTACACAAATAAGGAAAAAACTAAGTAATATGGAGAAACATTAATTGCTCATACAAATAAGCTGTTACAATACTGCCTAAATTAATTTAATTATTAAGAATCATACCAATTATAATACCAAAGGATTACTTTATAAAGTTAGAAAAAATATAACAAAATCCAGCAAGTTGTTACTACAATTATATTTTACTGGGAGATTGACTTAAAAAAAAAATCAAAGCCCAAAACTGGATACTGAATAGACATTTTTATATTTCACCTTGTCTCTACACTGTCCAAATAATTCTCATCAAATTTATCTCTTCTGGCAAGCCAGGCCAGAGAATGAATCTTCCTTACTATTAGTAGTATCTTTTTTAATGCAGAAATACTTCCTATCACCAGTCAGTTCCAAGATCAACAACTTTCTGTATTCACAAGATTGTCTCTTAAATGAGACATACTCTCAGCACCTTGTTTGGACACTAATATTCAGAAACCAGACTGACACTGGAACTGGAGTTGGGATTTCATCAGCATAGAGAACTCAAGAGTCTCTTTGACTCTCAAGTGTCAAAAGCTTACTTTACTAAATCAGATTAGCAACTTTTTTGCAATTTATAGTCATAGATAGTTGATAAGAGTACCAAGAGATTAGGGTACTTGCCCAAATGAGACAGACACAGGCAATATGTGTTAGAAATAAAACTTTTAACAATTATTCTAATATTCTATGTTTTCAAATACATGCAAAAATAGTTTTCAACTTTCACATTTGCAAAACCTTGTGTTCCAAACGTTTGTCCTTCCCTTCCTCCTCCTCAAGACAGCAAGCAATCCGATATAGGTTAAACATGTGCAAAGAAATAAAACTTAAACTTTGAAGCCAACTCTCTATCCATTATGTAACATTGTCTCTCTTAATGAAGAAAGGAAGCACAAATTTAAAAGGTAGTTGGGAAAACCTGGTTAAACTCACTTAAATTGTTCTTCTTTTTTTAATAATAGATTTTTATTTTCAAAATACATGCAAAGATAGTTTTCAAAATTTACCCCTACAAAATCTTGCAGTCCAAATTTTTCTCCCTCCCTTCTCCCCACTCCTCCCTAGACAGTAAAAAGCCAATATATGTTAAACATGTGAAACTCTTCTATACATATTTCCACATGCTACACAAAAAAAATCAGATCAAAAAGGAAAAAAAATGGAAAATTAAAAAAAAAAAGGAAACAACAACAAAAAAGGTGAAAATAATATGTTGTGATACACATTCAATTCCTACAGTTCTCTTTCTAGATGCTGATGACTCTCTCCATCACAAGTCTATTGGAATTACCTTGGATTACTACCTTGTTGAAAAGAGCCATCTCCATCAGAATTGATCATCGCATAATCTTGTTGTTGCTGGATACAATGATCTCCTGATTCTACTCACTTTATTCAGCATCAGTTCATGTAAGTCTCTGCAGACATCTCCGAAATCATTCTGCTGATCATTTCTTATAGAACAATAATATTCCCTTATCTTCATATAATATAACTTATTCACTTATTCTCCATCTGATCACCATTCACTCAATTTCCAGTTCTTTGCCACCACAAAAAGGGCTACCACAAACATTTTTGCATATGTGAATCCCTTTCCCTCCTTTATGATTTCATTGGGATACAGGTTCAGTAGAAACACTGCTGGATCAAAGGGTATGCACAGTTTAATAGTCCTTTAGGCATAGTTCCAAATTGCTCTCCAGAATGGTTGGATCAATTTACATCTCCACCAACAATGTATTAGTGTCACAGTTTTCCTATATCCCCTCCAACATTTACCATTATCTTTTCTTGTCATGTTAGCCAATCTGAGAGATGTGTAGTGGTATCTACAAATTGTCTTATAAATTTTTTTAATATTTTATTTTATTTTATAATAACTTTATATTGACAGAACCCATGCCAGGGTAATTTTTTACAACATTATCCCTTGCATTCGTTTCTGTTCCGATTTTTTCCCCTCCCTCCCTCTACCCCCTCCCCTAGATGGCAAGCAGTCCTATATATGTTAGATATGTTGCAGTATATCCTAGATACAATATATGTTTGCAGAACTGAACAGTTCTCTTATTGCACAGGGAGAATTGGATTTAGAAGGTAAAAATAACCCGGGAAGAAAAACAAAAATGCAAATAGTTCACATTCGTTTCCCAGTGGTCTTTCTTTGGGTGTAGCTAAGTTGTCTTATAAATTAATCTTTTTTAAAGAGTCACTGAGTTCTGGCTCTTCCTGATCAATAGCCAATAAGGAGAGTGCTTCAGTGAGTTGTCTAAGGTCACACAGCTAAGTATCTGAGGGAGGATTTGAAGCAGGTCTCCATATACATCTCTATCCACTAAGATTTTCTCTCTACTAGATAATGCATAATGTCCCTTCCCCATTTAAACCCCATATTCCTAGGACTTCTCAAAAGCTCTTTGAAGCTCTAAAACTTGGAAGATAGAGGGACAATTCTCTCCAATATCAATTCCCAACAGTACACCAAGCTGCTCCATAATTCAAACATCAACATTACAAGATTTTTGACCAGGATCCTAATGCTTGAACCTCCCACCCTCCAATCCCTGGACCTATCTGGGCAACTGAGCTGGGACATTTCTTCGAGTTAGTGAGCTGTGCAGCCTCAGGAAAGCCAAGATCCTTTGATAACCTGGTTCTATGGATTTAAAGTTCCAGCTGAGTCTCCTCCCACTCCTGCTACCACATCCTAAGGTTCATGCCTTACTATTTTCCTACTGAAATAATGTTCTAAGTTCCTACTTTCTATGTCATTCCTAAGCAAGTTACATCCTGCTCTATGCTCTGTCCCCAGAAGACAACAGAGAGATGGTCTGCTGAGATCCATGTCAGAGTCATTTCTCTATTTCTTTGTCCTCCAAACTCAAAGTCCAAAAGAACATTTAGTAAAATAAAACCATTCACAGCTGATCTACTTTCAAAACTATAGCATGTGTCTAAGCCTCAGAACTAGGTTTTTCTTTCTTTTTAGTAGTATTTTATTTTTCCAAATACATGCAAAGGTAGTTTTTAACATTCATCTTTGCAAAATTTTTGTGTTCCAAATTTTTCTCTCTTCCCTTTTACCCTCTCCTCAAGACAGCAAGCAATTCAATATAGGTTTAACTTTTGCAATTCATCCAAACATATTTTCCATATTCATCATGCTGTGCAAGAAAAATTCGATGAAAAGGGGAAAAACATGATAAAGAAAAAAATAAGCAAACAAAACAGCAACAAAAAGTGAAAATACTATCCTTTGATCCACATTCAATCTCTATAGTTCTCTCTTTGAATGTAGATGTCATTTTCCATTACAAGTCTATTGGAATTGCTTTGTTGAAATTGTTGAATTCACTGAATTGTTGAACATCTCCAATTTAGTCTCTCTCCTCTTTCCAGATTAATTTACTTGTTGACAGTACAATTTATTCTCTTCCTCTCTCACATAGGTTATCACTATTCCTATCTCTATATTTCATTTCTCTCCCTTCCTTTTCTACACTGCTTTATGCTCTTCTCTCCTGGAAAGACTTCTATAACTCCTAGCTTCCCACCACTCTGTTCTGCCTCCTTTTCTTTCCCATAATTGGGTTTACATTTGTGCCTGTATCTGTTTATGTTCTAAGTATTTGTCCCATATCCTTTATCAGATGGAGGGGCTCCCCAAGGAGAGAAACTGTGTATGCCCCTTTCACCAGATCAAAGATTCTTACCACGGACCCTTTTGACATCCATCTGATAAAGCCTATGGATCTCTTTTCCAAATAATGTTTTTAAATGCATAAAGTAAAATTCACAGAATTGCAAAGGAAACCCATAACACAGAAATACAGTTATCAAAATATTGAAAACAAGTTCATAGACTCTAAATCTAGATTAAGAATTCTTGCTCTGGATTATTGTGTCTATGGCATCAGGGACAACTCAGCACTGGATAAAGCTATGAAGTGGGTCAAATTTGTCTTTAGCATTCTTTCTCTTGGTTCCATGTCTTTTCTCCTTTTTCAAGTAATTATCCTTTAATCTTCAACTGTTGATGAATCTGATGAAATTCATTCATACTTGGGTGTTAGAAGTTTTGCTTTTTTAAGAGTGATATTATTTTAAATATTTACATATAATTTATTATATTACATGATTGCATTTATTATTATAGTATATATTGTTGATTATTACATGTTATTTGTTTTTTAAATTAGTGTTTTTTTTTAAGAAAGAGAACAATGTTTGGTACAAGAAGGTAAGCTCATAATGGAATTTGGGACATCAATGTGGGAAAGGTGTTTTTAGAATTAGAAGGCCTTTCCCACACACTGGTCCAAATTATTTGTCTGAAAAAGAAAGGCATATCTAATTTAAATCAGGAAGGCCTGAAGCTATACTCTAGCTATATCCAGGCTCTCTTCAATTTAGAGAGGAACTGCTTAAGTGGGGGGAAGTATTAGGGGAAGTGTGAACATGACATTCAGAGGGAGGAGTTACTGAAAGTGTCTAAGACACAGACACAAATAAGTACAAGGACAGAAAGATAAACTTCTTTTGGCTAACTCTTCTTGGGTACTCCCTAACTCCATTGCACCTCATCTTTTTTTTTTTTTTTAAATAACTTTTTATTGACAAAACCCATGCCAAGGTAATTTTTTACAAAATTATCCCTTGCACTCTTTTCTGTTCTGATTTTTCCCTTCTCTCCCTCCACCCCCTCCCCCAGATGGCAAGCAGTCCTATACATGTTAAATAGGTTACAGTATATCCTAGATACAATATATGTGTGCAGAGCCGAACAGTTCTCTTGTTGCACAGGTAGAATTAGATTCAGAAGGTATAAATAACCCGGGAAGAAAAACAAAAATGCAAGCAGCTTATACTCATTTCCCAGTGTTCTTTCTTTGGGTGTAGCTGCTTCTGTCCATCATTGATCAATTGAAACTGAGTTAGATCTCTTTGTCGAAGAAATCCACTTCCATCAGAATACATCCTCATACAGTATCATTGTTGAGATACATAATGATCTCCTGATTCTGCTCATTTCACTTAGCATCAGTTCATGTAAGTCTCACCAGTCCTCTCTGTATTCATTACAGAACAATAATATTCCATAACATTCATATACCACAATTTACTCAACCATTCTCCAATTGATGGGCATCCATTCATTTTCCAATTTCTAGCCACTACAAACAGGGCTGCCACAAACATTTTGGCACATACAGGTCCCTTTCCCTTCTTTAGTTTCTCTTTGGGGTATAAGCCCAATAGAAACACTGCTGGATCAAAGGGTACATTGCACCTCATCTTGTTTTTTTTCTGGATTTTCCTCAAGTCCTTCTCCTCCTTCCTTTAATCTTTAGGACAGCGATCAATCAAGATGTGAAATATCTAAAAGGTATGTCCAGAAACCAGCTTTGGACCTTGCTGGCCTCAAGAGAGATAGATTGTAAAGACTGGAATCATAAGTTCTAATTATCCACTTATTTATTCAATAAACATTTATGTAGAACATTTCTTAACCTTGGGTGAAGCCTCTAGACCCCTTCTCAAAATAATTTTTAAAATCGGTAAATTTAAGTTAGAGATTAGTGAAAATAAAGATATATTTTTCCCAACTCAGGTTCACAGACTTTCTCAAATCTTAATCTCCAAGGTTAAGAACCTCTGATTTAGAGTCCTCTGTGTGTAGTTCCACTGTTCTAAAGATGAAAATAAAAGCTAACATTTACATAGTGCTTTAAGGTTTACAAAGTACTTTATATAAATTATTTCATTTGTTCCTCACAACAACCATACGAAACAGGTGCTGTTATTATCCCCATTTTATAGTTGAGGAAACGAAGATTGAACAAGTTAAATAACTTGCCCAGAATCATATAGCTAAAATCCTGTTGGAGGCAGGTTTTTCCAGTATTCTATCTACTTTGCCATGTGGCTGCTTATAAAAACTATACCATCCCTGATTTCAAGAGACTTACATTCTAATAAGGAGGATATAGCATGTTTATAAATGGGTATAATACTCAATAAAATGCAATAGATCAAAGGTGAGATTCAAAATGCTCTAATAAATTCGAAGAGGGAGAGAACATTTTCTGCTAGGGAGAATAGCGTAAGTCTTCATCAGAGAGAGAAGGGTATCATGGCATAGTAAGTGAAGAAAGAGCCAGTCTTAGAATCAGAAAGACCAAAGTTCAGATCCATCTTCTGGCATATACTAGTGGTGATAGCAGGGGCAAGTCACTCTCACTGCCATAATAAACCCTTTAAGATTCTGAATTGTCAACTTGCATTGGCAGAAGGAAATTCTTTACTGAGAAGTTCTTTCCATCTGTGGGATCAGAACTCCAGCCTGTGTCTTTCATGGTCATCCATCTGAGACAGATTTTGAAGAAAGATAAAGATTTTAATAGCTAGAAGTAAGTCCTAGAAGAAGGAGAAGGCTAAGAGAGTTTGGGTAAGAGGTAAAGAGGATCTGCACTACTGAATGAGTGTCAAGTACACATTTCTATAGCAGCTTGGGTCAACATTCTTCACAACTATCTAAATATTGTTAACTTGCCTCTCATTGTAGATCTAGTATATTGTCAGGAAAGGAGGCATCAAAGATGACTGAGATTTTGAGCTTGAGTGACTGGACTACCTTTTTCTCTCTGCCTGAAACTGAAGATAGAGACAATGTCTGCCACACATTTATCTTTCCCAGGTACCCAAAATGCCCTTGATTCTATATATATCTATCTAATTTGTAAAATTATAAACTCCTTTCTTTATGTAAGGAATTATTTACCTTAGTGTTATTTCAACTAGTAGAATATAAACTCCTTTAAGGTAGAGATGTTCTCTCTTAGTTCTTTCCCTCTTTCTTTTTCTGGAGTAATTTAATTATCTGTGTTTTCCTTGGTTATTGTATTTGCTCACCTCTCTCATTGTCTCTGTTAGCTGGATGTTTGCAAAGAATACAATTTGTTCAGATCTGCTGTTTTTTGTGGGAATGCTTCAAAAAACTTTTTTAGAAATTACATTTCCATGGTTTTTTCATCAGGTTAGACTAAGGTTTTTTGGGTTTTACTTGAGTTCCCTTTTCTTTGAAAAATTATTCCTTTCTGTGGTTTCTGGTAAATGCAGAAAAATCTTTTGTTATTTGAATTTCCTTTCCTTTATATTTGAAGGTCTTTACTCTGGTCACTTAGAGCATTTGTGTCATTGGAATTATTATTTTAATCACTATGCATCTTATAGTTTTCAGCAGAGGATTTTTTTTAGTGGAGTTGGTAGTGGTGGCAGGGGGGAGGGGAAAGAGATCTGTAGATTCTTTCAATTGGCATTTTTTTCCATGGTTGGCAGTTCTAGGAGTTCTCTTGTACTACTTCTTCCATTAAAGCATTCAGGTTTTTAGATTCGTCATGTCAATCTGGGAAAGTTATAATCTTTATTTGTCCTATTTTTGAGATTAATGTATTTTGCTTGCATGGATAACATTTTATTTTAATTTCTCTTCTTTCAGATTGTCCTTCATCTTTTTGTATATGCATCCACATTTTTCTAGGCTGACCTGTGCAGGCCATATATTCTGCTTTTTACAATTCTTATTTATCTTTTAAATCATTCAGGAACATCCTACTATGCTATCTCTTGGGAATTTATAAAATCCTCGTTTCATCAGCTATATATTCATTTTCCCTTTTTTTTTGCAATATTTATTTATAGATGTGTGGCTGATATGGAGGCCATATCCCCATTTTATCATTAATACCTTCTTTTACCCTTAAGGTCTTTAACTCAATTTTATTTCTGAAATCTTTGGTAATTGCAGCCTTTTTTCCCTTATTTTTCTCCATTTTTTTGTTGTTATTCAGTCATGTCCAACTCTGAATTTTCTTGGCAAAAATGCTGGAGTGATTTGCAATTTGCCCAGTGTCACACAGCTAGTAAGCTTTCTGGTTTCCTCTGGTATAAGCAGGAGGAGAGAGACTTGAATTCTGTTGCAAGCCCATAGGTAGATAGTCAATAAGAATTTATTAGATGCCTATTATGTGCTAGGCTAAGTGATGGTGATATTAATAATGACAAGATAGCATTCCTATCTTCAAGAATCTCACAATCTAATGGGTGAGACAACATGCATACAACTATACACATATGAGCTACATACAGGATAAATAAGAAACAATCAACAGAATGGAAATATCAATTAAGAGAAATTGGGAAAGGCTGTTTTGCAGGACATGGATTTTAATTAGAACTTAAAGGAATCCAGGGGAGCTCAGAGGTAGAGATAGGTAGTGAGAGCATTTTTGGCAAGGGAGAAAGCCAATGAGAATTCCTGGAGCTGAGTTGTGTGGTGTCTTGTGAAGGAACAGCATGGAAACCAGTATCACTGCATGGCAGTGTGTGTGTGTGTGTGTGTGTGTGTGTGTGTGTGTGTGTGTGTGTAAGAAACTGAAAATATGGGTGGGAGTTAGGTTAGAAAGGGCTTTATATGCCACATAAATGATTGGGAACCCTGGGATTTATTGAATAGGGGATGGTTAGACTTGAGATTTAGGAAAATCACTTTGGCAACAAAATGGAGGATGAATTGGAGTAGACTTGTGGCCAGACGTAATAAATTGGTAACAAATTGGTAATAAATTGGATACGAGGGTGAGAATTAGTGAAGATGACACCTATATTGTATGCTTGAAAGAACTAGGAGAATACTGTTGTCCTTGATACTAATATGTAATATTCTCTAAAATGTAATATTCTCTGGGAGCAGGTTTCTTGGAGGGCTTCTGGAGGCAGCCTTCCTTTCAGTTCAGTAATCACCTCAAATGTAGCCAGGAGTTAAAGTCCAAATCCTTTATCGTCTCCTTCAAAGTCTTGTCTCCTTCACTTGGGGCTTGGCTAGTTTTTCTGGAGGCCTTCTGGGTCTTGATTTCAGTGGCAGGACAGCCTGCCACCACTTCTCTGTCTTCTCCTCAACTGCCTTCTCTGGCTTCTGAATCTCCCCGACTGAATCCTGGCTGAGGCTCTGAGCGCTTCTAGTGTGCTTGTCTACTCTGGCCCTGAAAACTTCTTGCTTATATTCTGTACACTGAGTACAAACCAATCATTATATCACTAGGAAACCATTATTTGTTGTAGGATTAAATCAATGCTAAACTAGATTTAACCATTGTCTCCTCAATTCCACTTAGTACCTTGTTTCAAGTTCTGGCCCATAACATCTCCTTGTAGGATTAAATCAATCATACTGAACCATGCTAAATTAGATAACTATTGTCTCTGTCGATTCCACTGACTTAACACCTTGTAAGAATCCTTTGTTTTAAATTCAGAGTTCTGGCCCATAACATCTCCTGCTTTCTTTTGTTTTAGAACATAAGTGGTCATGACCTCCCTGACTTCTCAAGGAGATGAGAACTCCAAAAAAGAGGTGATCACACCTTCCCTGATTCCTCAAAAAAGGGGTGACAACACCATAAAAGGAGGTGATCATGCTCTCCCTGACTTCTCAGAAAAGGAGATGAAAACACCAAAGGAAATGGGAAATCAAATCAGATTAGCAGGTTTCTGAAGGGGCTCACTCTTAAAACAGATCTATGTAAATTCATCAATATGGGAAGTATTACACATAATTACATGAATTATATAAGTACATAGTAACACAGGCTAGTAGTGATGTAACAAATAACATGAATCAACATGAGGAATTATACATGACCAGAAGTCCTAAAAATAGTCCCAAACCAATCTACTGTCCATTAGTTCATGTGCCAGGAATCCAATAATTACTGCAAATTTTGAAGTCCTGCAATAGTTTCATTTTGTGTTAGGGAATCCAATGATTCCTGCAGATTTTAAAGTTCTTTAACAGTCTCATTATCAGCCATGCTCTTTCAGTATCAGATATCTTTTAGGTCTTCTCCTTTGTTTTGAGGTTTTTCTTTTTTTTTTGTCTCTCCAGGTGCTCGCTGCCACCCATCTGTTTCCTTCTCCAACTGAGATGGAGAACATCTCTACAACAAAAATCCTTCCTCCCAAGCAGTTAACCTATCTAGTCCCTTCTGTTTACCACTTTCTAAATCTCTTCTCATCACCTGGCAATTACATTGGAGCTGCTCACACTGGACAATGAGTCCTTTCTGTTGGGTTAAAAAAGCCTATATTCTCTTCTCCAATTGTAATTCCTTTCTGCCATCTGATTACTTTTTTGCTGATTAAGCACATCAGAGTCCTGAACTTCTAAAGATGTAACCTGGGCTGCCATTATGTCCCACCTGTCTTTTGATTGATATCTTGGAGCTGGGCTCTCCCTCTCATTTCCCTGGGTCATTCTACATTCTGAGGCCCAGTGGAAGCCTTTGCGGCATTTTGGACATAGTGGTTTAGGTCTTCTCTCACCCTGTCTTCTCACTCTATTACTCCATACCTACATTGGGCTCCCAGATGTCCTATTTTTCCACACTGAAAACATCTACGAGTCTCTCTAGAAGTCCCTTGCCAAGAGGGATCCTGTCTTCCCATGTTTATCATAGTCTGAGTATAATAAGCATTTGTGCCCACTGTGGCACAGCGTCTTATGATCTCCTCTAAAGAAACATCTTTGTGTAGTCCCCATATAATTCTTTTGCAATCCTTATTAGCATTTTCCTTAGCCAGTAGTCTGATCATTATTTTTGTATCTGCATTTTCTCTAATGGTTCTTATGACAGCTGTTTGCAAATGTCCCACAAAATCTGCGAAGGGTTCATTGGGACCTTGCTCTATTTTTGTGAAGGCTTCCCCACCATCTTTCCCTGGGAGGGTACCCCAAGCTTTTATAGCAGCAGTAGCAATTTGTTCATATGCTCCTATGGGGTAATTAATCTGTGCTGAATTCTCTGCATACTGACCTTCACTTGCTAGTTGATCAAAGGTGATTTGTATGTTAACTCCAGTTTGCTTATTGCATTAGGCTTGAATCCTACATAATTTACTATACTCCAAAAGCTACAAGTTTTGTCCAGGTTCTAAACATATCCTTGCTATGGATTTCTAATCACTAGGGGTTAAGATTTCATAAGCCAAATTATCTAGTAACATCTTAACATAAGATGATGTAGCCCTATAAAGAGTGCAACCTTTTTTCAAATCTGATTTTTTCCAGATCAAAAGGAGTGTATCTTCTCCTTTGTTGAGCTGAAGAGTCAAGCTCTTCAGTCACAGGGTATGCATTTATTAAATCAGATACATCCTCTCCTTTTTTTGCTTTAACCAGTGCCTTTTGTAATTTTGTCATAGGCTGCTTTATAAGTGGTGCTGATTGTGTTACTGCCTCTCTCCCTCTTCCTTCTCCCTCCACCCATGAAGGGTTAATTGAGGGAGAGAGGTCAGGGGATGGGGAATGACCTAATTTCTCCTGCTGTGAATCATCACACTCAATTGTACTTAACTCCATTCTTATCTGATCCTTCATCCTTTTCACCTAGTTTATTTGGACCCTCCCCCTCCTGCTCTTTCTTTTTCCTTATTCTTTGTTATTCTATAACTTATATAATTTCCAGCCGGTTGTATTAAATTATATATATTGTGTCTTTGGAAATTGAATCAGGTCCATTTTCATTGTAGAATTGACATAGTTGCTCGCCTACTAATTTCCACTCCTCTAGATCCAATTCTTTTTCCATAGAGAACAAAGGAGATGTGTACTGTAGTTTCTAAAAGTTCAGTGATTGCTCCCAAATTATAATCAAACCATAGCTTTTCATATGCCTGACAATGTTCTCTACACATTTTCCTTGAATTGGAAAAGAGGGCTGTTTTCTAAACATCTGTCCCATTTTAGCTGACGTGCTACTTTAGCCCTTTAACAAAGTTTTCTTGTCTATTTTTGTACTCACCCTAATTTCTGGGTCAAGGAGACTTTTCCACTGAAATCAGGATGAGAGACTTTTCCACTGAACTCAGGATCCTGTCTGTCCCACGTTTGGATGCCAAAATGTAATATTCTTTTCTAAAATGTAATATTCTCTGGGAGCAGGTTTCTTGGGGGGCTTCTGGAGGCAGCCTTCCTTTCAGTTCAGTAATCACCCCAAATGCAGCCAGGAGTTAAAGTCCAAATCCTTTATTGTCTCCTTCAAAGTCTTGTCTCCTTCACTTGGGGCTCAGCTAGAGGAGATGAATGGTTTAAGTAAGGGGATTCTGTTAGGATGAGGGAGATGTGAGCTTGTGGGTAAGATAGTATGGGGAAGCATTAAGGAGACAGAGAGAGACTGAAGAGAAGTAAGAATGGGGAATGATAGAGAGGGTCATTTGTTGGGAGAATAAGAATGAAATGGGATCATTTTCAGTCTCCTTTTTGATATTGCACTGAATTCTTTTATTTTTTTCTAAATTTATTTATTCATTTTTGACATTTATTTTTATAATATTTTGTGCTGGTAGAGGAATTTATATTGACAGGAGGACTATCTCTTTATGTGAGTTGAGGACAAAGGTGGAGATAATGGCAAAAGATAACTGATTGAATGAGATGAGAAAGAAGGAAAAAGGGGGAGTTCTTGGCAAATGACCAATTTTTCTTTTTAGTAAACTATGAGTCAAGGTTCTAAGCTAAGAGGTTGAGGAGAGAGAAAGTAATAAGAGGTTTGAAAAAAGATTTTTTAAAAAAAGTTTGAAAGAACAGTGCATTTCCTCTGAGTAAAAAAATCTGGTTCAAGTTTAGCTTCTGACACATACTAGTGTATCTGTAAGAAAGACTTTAATCTCTTACTGCTTGAAATGAAATATAAAAATATTATATTTTACTATAAAGTTGTTGACTGTCAGGTTTTTGATTTTTTTGTTTGTTTCTTTTTGCTAAGGGAATCTCCTAAACCAGGACTTATTGAATTTTTTTCTGATCATGACCCTTTTTTGACCAAGAAAATTTTATGTGACTCTGAGTAATTGGTATATAAAATATACAAATCAAACATTTACTTCTAATTTCATGAACCCTATATTCAGTTACAAGATCGCAGATGGGATTTTGAACCACAGGTTGAGAATCTGGGCCCTAAATCAATGAAATCACAGCCTAGATTTCTCACCGATATTCTCAGTCCCTAGGAGTCTGCAGTAGGTGCTTCTACTTCCTCTCCTTTCCTCTTCTTAACTCTCTTTAGTCTGGCTTCTGACCTCATCATTCCACCAAAACTGCTCTCCAAAGTTAGCAGTATTCCTTAATTGCCAAATTCAAAGACCTTTTTTCAATCCTCATTCTCCTTGACCTCTCTACAACTTTTTTGACACTGTAGTGATCTCTCTTCTTATTTTCCCCTAAATTTATTTATTTGCTTTTGACATTTACTTTTATAAAACATTTTGTTTTCCATTTTTTTTACTTCCCTATCCTTACCTCTCTCCAACCTGACAATCATTCTGATATAAGTTATACATGTGCAATCATATTAAATATATTTCCACATTAATCATGTTGTGAAAGGAGAATCAGAATGAAAGGAAAAAAATCAAGAGAAAGAAAAAACAACAGCAAAATACAAATAGCATCTTCAATCAGCATTCAGACTCCATAGATATTTCTTTGGATGTGGCTGGATGTGGATAGCATTTTCCATCATGAATCTTTTAGAACTATCTTAAATCAATGTATTGCTGAGAAGTGCAAAGTCTATTAAAGTTGATCATCCACACAATATTACTATTACTGTGTTCTCCTGGTTCACTCTCTTCTTTTTGATATTCTCTTTTCTTTAGGTTTTTGAAACTCAATTTTCTCTTTGTTTTTCTCCTAACTTATCTGACCTCTCTTTAGTCTCTTTTGTTAAATATTCATGCAAAAGATTTACATGAACTGATATAAAATTAAGTGAGCAGAACCAGGAAGACACTTGTACATAGTAACAGAAATACTGTATGATACTCAACTGTGAATGATTTAGCTATACTTAGCAATAAATGGCCCAAGATAATCCTCAAGAACTTATGACAAAAAATATTATGCACTTCCAAAGAAAGAATTGTTTAAGTCTGAATGCTTATCAGAACATACTATTTTTCATTTTATTTTTCTGTGGGGCATTTTTTTTTTGTATGTGTTTTCTTTCCCAGCATGACTAATGTGGAAATATGTTTTGCCTGATTGCACATGTATAACGTATATCAAATTGCTTACCATTTCAGGGAAAGGAAAGAAGAAAGAGGAAAGTAGAGATTTTAAAACTCAAAATTTTTAAATGAATATTAAAAATTGGTTTTACATGTCATTAGAAAAAAACAAAATATTTTTCTTTTAAATAATCTGTTTTCCAATCAAATGTGAAGACAATTTTCAACATTCATTTTTAAATGAAGTTTTGAGATTCAAATTTTCTCCCCTCTTCCTTCTCGTCCCTCCTCCCTAAGATGGTAAGCAATTTGATACAGGTTAAATATGTGCAATCATGTAAAACTTTTTCCATATTAGTCATGTTGAGAAAGAAGAAACAGAACAAAAGGAAAAAAAAAGCTATGAAAAAACAAAGTGAAAATAACATGCTTTAATCTGCATTCAGACTCTATCAACTCTTTCTTTCAATGTGGATAGCAAAATATAAAATAATATTCAAAAAATAAATATTCATCCAGGTCATGACCATGTCTTGAGAATGTTCTTAGAGTTCTTCCTGGGCCCTCTTCTTTTCTCTCCCTCTATAGTCCAATGGGTGGAACATAGTAAGTGCTTAATAAATACTAGTTGGATTGGATTGGATTGAATTAATGACCTTAAGAAACCATTTTTATTCCCTGATTCCTGAAAGATCCACTCCAAACAGCTTAGCCAAATGACTAATCTTCCTAAATGTAGATCTGACCATGTTACCCTTCCCCATTCAATAAACTGTTTCTGGGTTCAATAAGATTTTTTTTGCTTTTAAAGCCTTTCATTAGCTAACTCCTTCCTACATTTCTAGTCTTCTTACCCTTTCTTCACTTTCTTCATCTACATGTACTCTTTGCCTACTGCCTACTGCACCATCTTCTTACTTCAGGTATTTTCATTGGCTGTCTTCCATTCCTGAAATGCTTTCCTTCCTCCTCTCTGCCTCCAGGCTTACCTAATTTCCTTCAAGTTTCAGCAATTCCTTATTAAGTCTAGTATCTTCCCTCTGTTCTTTGTCTGTTTCGTTGTTTGCATATTATCTTTGCCATTAGACTAGGAACTTCTTTAGAACTTTCTTTTTGTCCCGAGTACTTATCCTAGTGCCTGACCTATTAAGTAGGTACTTAATAAATAATTAGAGACTGACAATACTTTCCCTATTTAAATCCCAGAACGTTCACAGCAAAATCAGGAAACCCTTCCTTGTGTCTTAGCCCAGAATAAAGAATGTGTATTTGGATCACAAGATTCTAACATCAGATGAGAACAAATTACATAGTTTAAACCTCTTATATTACAGGAAGAACCTAGGTTCAGAGATTTTAACTAGTGAATGATGTATCAGAATTTGTCTTCTTGCTCCAAGTACAATGCATGATCATAACACCAATTAGGCAAGGTGAACGGTTGAAGATAGCAGACTCTGATTAATCTTTTTGCTCTATATTCTTTAGGGGTATCCCAAGGATACAGATTTGGCAGAAGAAAGGTATGGAAAATTACAAATTACAATTCCATCATTACTCATGATGGAAAATTATATCCACATCCAGAGAAAGAACATGGAGTCTCAATGAAAAGTGAAGCATACTATTTTCCCTTTATTTTTTTTATTTTTTTTCCTTCTAGTCTGTTTCTTCTTTCACAACTGTGACTAATATGGAATTATGTTTTTACATAATTGCACATATATGATCATCATTAAATTGCTAACCATTTTAAGAATAGGGAAGAGGAGGGAGAAAAATCTGGAACTCAAAATTTTGTAAAAATGAATAATGAAAATTGTCTTTATATATAACTGGAAAAATACTATTAAAAAAGAAAGGAGTCTGGGGGAAAGCAGATTTAGAAAGCTTACTCTTTCTCTGGCTTATCAAGTTCTGAGTAGAAGAAGGTAAAAAGTGTCAGAAATAGTGAGAAAGGAAAAAAGGTTATGGACATTTGAGTGTGAATAATGTGAATTGAGAGTGAAAAAAATGAGTGACTGTCCATTTCTTGAACTAAAACAGAAAATGGAAGATAAGCTGGGTCCAGAACTGAACAGGAAGATCATTGGCTAATACCCAGAGTTCTGAGGGATAGTAGAAGCTAGCTAGTCCAACTTATTCATTTTACAAATGAGAAAAACAAGGTTTAGGTTTAAGTGACTGGGAGATAGTACTTGGACTCAAAAAGATGTGAGTTCAAATCCTGCTTCAAACACTTTGGAGTTGTGTCATCCTGAACAAGTCAATTAACATCTCCCAATTTCAGTTTCTGTGAAATGAGGACAAAAATAGCACCTAACTCCAGGGTTATCCTAGTAAATCTCAGTAGTAAACATCACAGACAGTATCTGATGTAGGTCCTCTGGCTCCATAGCTAGTGCTATATTTACCATACCATATGAAGAAGCTAAGCTGCAATTAGGAAATTATGCTTAGCTTTCAATGATACCAAGATGCTCCCTGAAATAAAAACCCAACTTTTATTGTTTTTAAACTCCAGTATTTTTCTCATGATGCTCTATGACTATGAATTATGGAATGAATGCCACAGTCTCTAAAGAATAATTGTGGATGACCCCAAGATCAATGGAGAGATTTATGGTGGGAGTGAAGAGGCTAGTTTATTATCAACAATGACATGTGCAGGAGAAGCAGAAGGAAAGGCATCTTGGGGGAAATGTTTGATAAGAGAGGAGGTTGCCAGATTATGTTTTAAGTTCGAAGGATAGAAAATAGGACAGGCAAGGGCTACGGGACTAATCACGGCAGAGAGCTGCATGTCGAGGGGGAGATCTTTCTGGAGAATCTATGGGATGACATGATGCCGGGGACAAGAGGTGCACAGACTCAGAAGGTGTGATCTGTCCCCCTGTACAAAGGTCTCACATACTCAAGATCATTGTGTGTCCTCCATACCTGTAATGCCATGTACTTCCTGGTTTCTGGAGTTTCCTTCAAATCCATGAAAATATTGTAAGGTTCAGAGTAGGAATGATTGTCAGTGAGTGGAAAAATCTTAAAACTTACTAAAAGGATTGTATTGAAGAGACAATTGGGAGCCACTTAAGATCTCAGAACAAGGGAAGGAGAGTTCAGAAGGAGTAAGAGGTTTGGCATCTTCTAGGCGTGAACTCCTTTGAGCGTGGGAGAATTCCTTAGAGTAGTTCAAGAAGTCTTGAGAATTATAGAAACAATTTATTCAGTCCAATTGCAATAACAATAATTTAGTCAAATTTCCTCATTTTGCAGATGAGGAAACTGAAAACTATGCACTTGGGGTGATTTGTTCAAAGTCACAGAGCAAGTTAATGGCAGAGCTAAGATGGAATTTGGGTCTCCTGACTCAGTTTGGACTTTTTCCAGTCCTACAGATACTGGGGCCTTTCTTCACTCAAAGTAGGTGTAGGTACTCATTGACTTTTTCCGCCCTGGGTTCCTCCATTGTGTGAAGCTGGGAGGGCAATAGTCCTCCAAGTCTGTGGGTTTTCAATTCTTGACAACAAAGTTCTTTGGACCTCTATCTTGTATCATCTCTCTCCATTATCTTCTGCCTTTCTTTCTTTTACTTCCTGCCTTCTCCATTCCCCTTTCTTGAACTCCCAACTCTCTCAGGGACTTTTTCTCTGGGTTGGATGGCAGAAAAAGGGAGAAATGCCTGAAAGGTGTAAGGCCCCAGGAGAGGAGCAATACACATTCCAAACTTCTTAATGACAATTATTGGGTAAGGGAGGTGATAATGAACAATAAAATTTGCTGGCTACAGTATTTATTCATGCATATAGCCTTTCTCCCAAGGCTCACTCAAACCTGTTTGACTCCTTGATTCTGAACTCTGAAGTGGTTCAGCGTTCTCACCCTCTCTGTTGTCATAGCCACCTTGACCCCACCCCAGCCCACTAAGCTACTCTGGATGACTTATACTTGGTGTTCTTTGGTGAGGAAGGGTGGGAGCAGTGGGGACCTGAGTGCTCATAGAGCATCTACATACACACTCTATAGAAGCACTTTATACACAATTTATGTACAATTCAGGTGGTGGGGGTGAAAGAACATTGTACTAGATGGTTAGGAAACATGATCTCCAGCCTGAGACTTCTGCAATTTAGCAGCTACATGACCTTGCCAGGTTACTTTAATGACCCCAATCTCAATTTCCCCACCTGTAAAGTGGGGATGATGATATTTACATCATGTACTTCACAGGATGCTTATGAGATGATATATATAAGAGTACTTATTATTTTTATCTGGGTAATAGGACAGGCTAGTTGGGGATGGATCCCCAAGATCTGATCAAATTGAAATTTCTTAGTTTGGATCTTAGCTAGGATTGTCTTCACTGGGTGAGCAACCCTTTTTGATGTCTTCAAGTTTCCATCTTCTACCTCTGAATTCTCCTCCATTCAGGAATACCCTAGTTTGTGTTCTCCCTATGCCAAACATTTCCCTTTTTCCTATCCAAATGGCACACTTTACTTCTTTAAGAAATTTTCCTTAACTAATATTTTTTGTTCCATTCCCCCAAGGCACTCCCCAATCCATTGGCACTAATATCCAGTGATCTTAGACCAACTATTCCTAATCTGATCTTTCTTGTTATCTGTATACCATCTTTTCTCTCTTCCATTAGCTCAGGAAGCTTCCTTAAGGGGAGGAATTATTTCCTTCCCTTTTCAAGTTTCCCCCCAGAACCCAAGACAGGAGTCCCCATACAGAGGCACTCAACTAAACTCAGGGAAAGGGGGGATGGAATAGATTAACTGAGGGCGTAAATGGAACATATTTCTTTCCTGGGTCTGCCCCACCTCTTCAATCATCACTTCAGCTCAGTAGGCCGTGATTCCTTAATCTCCTGCCTGATTACCTCAAAGTGCCAGCTTCTCATGGGAGCAAGGCCCAATAGCTTGGTATTTTCCTGGGCAATGGGGGATGCCTAATGCAGGTGGGGCACTTAATCCCTTGCTTATTTGTTGCAATACAATATCAGCTTTTACTTCATGCACTTTGCTGCTGCATTTTCCTGCTACAATGGAGAGGAGAGTACATTTAGTTTTGTTCTTGACCAAGATTTCCCTCAAGAATTCTAGATCCTGATAGACTCGTACGAAATCCATCTCCACCCTACTTCCAAGGCTATCAAGTCCTAGTCTCTGTTTCCAGGAAGATCTACTAATCTACAAAGAGCAAGCACTCTCATAATTCTGACACTTACTACCTGTATAATTATGGGTAAGTTACCTATACCTATATGACTATGGGCATGACACTGAGTCCTAGTTTACCCATCTGCAAAAGAGGAGGCTGTACCACCTTAATAATAATAATAATAATAATAATAACAACAATAATAATAGCTTGCATTTACATAGTACTTTAAGGTTTTTATAGTGCTTTACAAATGTCATCACATTTTATACTCTCAAAAAGCTTTACTTTTATTTTATAGATGAAGAACCTGAAGCAGACAGAAGTGAAGTAACTTGCCTTCTTCACACTGATAGAAAGACTTGCCAGAATCCCAAGGCAGGATTTGAACTCAGGTTTTCCTTATTTCAAGTTCTATCTATTGTGCCATTTAGTTATCTCTGATGATCTCAGAAATCCCTTCTAGTGCTAAATCTTATGATCCAGTGCCAGTTGTCCTAATTCTAAAATTCTCCAGTGATAGAGGTTTCATTATCTTTCACTAAGATTTAAATCCTCCTATCTTTCTGCTATCTAACCTGGGGATCTTCAAGTAATTTTTTTTAATCTTATTTGTCCCTTCTGTCATCCATGGAAATATAGAGCAGCTGGTCAATAGTCTTTTTATGTTGTTGTTGGGGAGTAGCTAGGTAGTATCGTGGTGCATAGAGTACCAGACCTAGAGCAGGAAGACTCATGTTCCTGAGTTGAAATCTGGCCTCATAAATTCACTAGTTGTGCAAATCATTTAACCCACTTTGCCTCAGTTTCGTCATCTGTAAAATGAGCTGGGAAAGGAAATGGCAGACCACTCCAACATTTTTGCCACAAATATCCTGAATAGGATCATAAAGTATCAGACACAACTGAAAACTAACGAACAACATTCTTTGTGCGACTTTAAATGTTGACAATTTATTACATTAGCTCTCAGTTTCTCTTCTTCAGCTTAAAAAAAAAGAAACAAAAGATGTGTGGAATATTGGAAAAGGAAAATTTCTGTGGCAGTTTTCTTGGGATTTCATGATTATTTCCATAATCCTCATCATCATGAATACCATCAACAGCTTCAGCATTATAACCAAGATTATTATTACAATCACAAAATTACAATCTTCACCAGTACTATCAATATTCCTTTCACCATCATTAGTATCTCTAGCCTAATCATCATTATCACACTTGCTGCCATCACCATAATCAAGACTGTCAATTAATCAAGACTGTCAATCTCACCATCACCATCATATTATACTGTCAATCAGTCATCACTCATCAAATTCTAATAGCTGCCAAAATCCTCTTGGAAAGGAGCTGCTTCATTTCACCTCCCTGAGCACATGTCCTAATGATTATTGGAATTATTCTTTGGTCTTCTTGGAAGTCCTGTCCCTAAAGCCATTTTCTTGAACTATCCTTCTAATCAAAGTTTTCCTTTGGAGTCAAAGTAGGATTCTCCAATAGTCCATAATAGTGTCTGGTGCCATTCTGGGGAAGAAAATACTCTTCTCTTGGGGGATTATTATAGCTGTCTGAACAAATTTGAAGAGCTATCATATAATGTGTTCAATTAAAATAAATATTTATTTCCTTGTCTCCTCATTCTATTAGTGTCTTCCCTCTGGTATCAACCCCTATTTACATTGTAAAAGTCTTGATTTATGTAATTATTTGAATGTTGTCTCCTCTCATTAGGATATAAACACCTTAAGGACAAAGGTTAAGGTTTTTTGTTTGACTGGTTGATTACAAGATACTATTTTAGATACTGGGAATTCAAGATAAAAATGAAATAATGCCTGCCCTTAAGAAACTTATATTCTATATTATTGTTCTATAAGAAATGATGAGAAGGCTAATTTTAGAAAAGCCTGGAAAGACTTACATGAACTGGTGCTGAGTGAAGCGAGCAAAACAAGAAAACATTGTACACAGTAACAAGAGCAACTGTGATGGACTTGACTCTTCTTAACAATGTGGTGATTCAAGGTAATTCCAATAGATTTGGGATAGAAAATGCCATCTGCATCCAGAGAGAGAAGTATGGAGACTGAATGTGGATCAAAACATAATATTTTCATCTTTTGTTTGTTTTTTTCTTCCTCATGGTTTTTTTTTTCCCCTTTTGGTCTGATTTAATCTTACACAACATGACAAAAATGAAAAAAATGTTTAAGAGAATTGCACATACTTAACCTACATAAGATTGCTTTCTGTCTTGGGAAGTGGGAAGGTAAGGGAGGAAGAAAAAATTGGAAAACAAAATCTCACAAAAATGAATATTGAAAACTATCTTTATATGTATTTGGAAAATAAAATACTATTGAGAATTAAATTTTAAAGAAGCTTATGTTCTATATATTGGAAAACAACACAAACATATACAAGTATTCACAAAATATATATGAACTAAACAAGTTAATTTGGGGGTGGGGGGAGGAAGGCAACATGCAAATGCATTATTATTGCAAAGATGCATTATTAAGCATCTTTGACATGTCAAGAATTGGCTAATTACTTTACAAATATCATCTCATTTGATCTACATAACAACATTGGAAGGCAAGCAATATTGTAATCCCTAATTTATAATTGAGGAAAACTGAGGCAGACAGCAATTAACTGATGTGCTCAAGGTCATACAGCTAGTTAAATGTCTCAAGTTGAATTAAACTCAGATTTTTCTGACTTAGCACTGATGCTGAGTGAAGTGAGCAGAACCAAACAATT
Organism: Antechinus flavipes; assembly: GCF_016432865.1. Lineage (NCBI taxonomy): Eukaryota > Metazoa > Chordata > Mammalia > Dasyuromorphia > Dasyuridae > Antechinus > Antechinus flavipes. The sequence continues at coordinate 228,214,213 of NC_067402.1, forward strand.
TTACTGCACCTCCTGTTACCTCTTTTCTAGTTTCAGGAAATGTTCTAGGAAGTGAAATTTGAACTGAACATTTAAGGAAGTTAGGGATTCTGAAAGAAAGAACAGAAGAGGGAGTATCTGTCTCCCAGGGATGAGGGGTCAGTCTGTGCAAGGACACAGAAACAAGAAATGGATAGAATGTCTGTGTGTGGGAAATGGTGAGAAGGCTAGTTTGACCAGACTATAAAATGTGGAAAGGTGTAATGTGTAATCAGTCTGAAAAGTAAGATTGGAGCTAAATGAAGATAATAATAATTTTGGCATTTTGCAGTTACAAAATGCTTTATATGCATAATTTCATTTGGTGGAATTTTATATAGAGACAACTTTCAGGTCAATAGAAAGAAGGAGGGAGGGAGGGAAAGATGGAAGGAAAAAAGGAAGGAAAGAAAGGTGGTAAAGAAGGAAGAGAGAGAGGGAAGAAAGGAAAAGAAAGAAAGAAGGAAACCAGCATTTATTTAGTACCTATTAAGTTTCAAGTACTATGCTAAGCACTTATCTCATTTTATCTTTACAATGAGCCTGTGAAGTAGGTGCTATTATTAACCTTTTTTACAGTTGAGGAAACTAAGGCAGACAGAGGTTAAGTGATTTGCCCAAAGTCACACGACTAATAAGTCTCTGAAGTAAGATTTGAACTCCAGAAAAAATTTCTAAGAATTAGAGAGAACCCCAAAATAAAATGGATTACTTTGTGAGAGTTTCCCAAAATATTCAAGCAGAAGATAGGGGTTCACTGTTTGAAAGTAAGAGTCACAGATCATTTGGAAAAGATCATAGATTTAAAGGTAGAAAGTTGTTCTACAATGAGGAATCTGAGTTCCAGAGAGATTGTGACTGCCTAAGGTCACACAGACAAGTAACAGAATCTGGATTTGAACTGAAATCTCATTCCAAATGCAGTGTTTTTTCCACTGGCTCATGAGTTAGGATTGTGTGCTGGAAGACAATTCACATTGATGTAGTAATTTTAGGTTTACAAATCATTTTCATCATGATATTTCTATGGAATAGATATCATATGTATTCGAATGCACACTATTAACTGTTATAAATTATGTAAATAAAATGTGGCCATTGATTCTAGCCCAATGGAAATATTTCTAGTATGAATTTGAATAATGTGATTTGTAGACAGGACTCATTATAATTGAGATCTCACATAAATGATGAAATTGAACTTTCTCAAGGAAATTAAGCTAAAAAGTGTCATAAATAGCATTTGAACACAGATCTTTTCATTGGAAGACTAATTTTCCCACTATACTACACAGGTTTTCTTAATGAGACCTCTAAGGGTCCTTCCAGATTGAAGATTCTCTGAGTGTATGAAAAACAGAGACTCAATACTTACACTGTATTTTATAAGCATTCTCTATGTATCTCAAAGCACCTCTTTAATTTTCTTGGGTTCTCCAATTCTGTCCTTTTCATCCCTTAAGTCAACCTGCTTAATGCTTCTTGCCTTCATTTTATCAAAATGAGTAATTATGGAAATGAATGAATTGCTTTTATTTTATGACTCACTTCTGAATCTAGTTTAGTACCCTTTCTATGCACAATTATGAATCTAATCCAGTTTCTGTCCTGTGAGAAAACTTTATGTGAATCATTAGAAAACTTTATTATATTGTTTGAATCTAGTCCTGTGTGGCTGGGAAGTTGGACCACATCTACTTGTTGCTTAGAGATCTTAACTAAGGACCTAGGTTATTGCTGACTAGAAACCAAATCAGATCTGAGGACTGATACAAGGAGTTTTCACACAATTATACATCTCAAGCAACCCATATGTTTTATCTGAAAACTGGCCCTGTACAGGTCTATCAGTCTACTATTTCTATTTCTTATTGTAATCAATTCCTTTGATTGAATACAGACACTTGGGGGAAGTGGAACACCTTTTTTTTCTTATTTGAAGTAATTATGTTTGTTTGTTCTCCTACCTCTTGACTCAGAAAGTCCCTAATCTTTCCTATAATTAGAAATCAGGTTATTTAATCTTGTATCCTGCTTTGTATCCTGTTAATTATTTTCCTTTAATATATAAAAATCTGTCTCTTCCTGTATTTGGGATCTAGTGCTAAGATGAGAAGGGTTGGTCCCATTTATTGTGCTATTGGCATGCATTGTTTAATAAATTGATGTGCTTGGAAACTCAAATCTTTGTTTTCTCAGGCATTTCAATCAATCTACACATCATAGACTCCCCCACCCACCCTGCTCAAGACTAGTATCCAAAACAGTTTCCCCCACTGGCTAAAATATCTTCCTCATCATTTCTTGAAATAGTTCTTCTAAGAAGACATCTTAAACTGATTAGAATGGAGGTGAGGAGTTGTCTGAACTTTACCTCGCCCAAATAGGCTCCTCTCTCTCCTGGACTCTTGTCCCATAAATCAGAGCACAAAGTTCAGGTAGTTAGTCCAGTATTATTTTGTTTTTCAATTCCTTGTGAACTTCATGGTGATCCATATGTCCTATCTCTTACACTGTATCAGGAGATCCAAGATACAATGATCTACTTCTTCCCCTCCTCTACCTTCTCACCCCTAACTTTTTTCTGAGTCATAACTTCTGATTACCTCACTCCATAAATAGTTTCCCTAGTTCTTCCTTAAGCCCTCTCTTATAGCATCCTTTCTCTTCTCCATTTAGTCCTATTCTTCCTCTTCTTCCTAATTTAGCTCCAATTGAAGCTCTTCTTTCAAGAAGCCATCATTGAACAAGTTCTTCCAAGTTTTATTCTTCCCTGTCACTCCCAACATTGTATCTAAAGCTCTGTACAGTTGTTCGTAACTATGTCCGTGTCTGTTTGTGTGTTTGTTACCCATCTCCCCTATCAGACTGAGATTTACCTGAGGATAGGGACAGTGTCTACTCTCCCTCAGTTACTTATTCTCCAAATAGAGCTTTCTCTGATTGTAAAGGGTCCTGAGGGTAACAGATTTGGTGTTCAGGTCCATAATTAATTTTCATTATTCCAAAACCTGTAATTTATTTCTGTGTTCTGTGTGAGATTAAAAAAAGATAAGAGAGGATCTGCCTCAAAGTTCTAATTTTTTTTTTTATCTAGTAACCTAATAGAGGTATTAAAACATGCACAGATAAGTATGTGGCAATACAAATTAAAGCAAAGAAAGTACATGAGAATAGGGCAAAGTTCTTTGAGACCAGGTGAATAATAAATCACTTCTGGCTGGGGGAATCAGAGAAGGCTTCATGAAAAAGTAGAATTTTTGTGCTAGAACTTGAAGAATATCCTCAGCTAGGCATATACTTATATGAGAAGAGAATGGAGGATAGTTTTATATTTGTATGACATCTGATATAGTAAGGCTTTGCTGCTTAGGAATGGGCCCCTGTTTGAGGTAGGGCAAGGAGAAAGAAGAAGTACCTTGCACTATCAAATAATACATTCCTTTATAATCCACCCTGCAGTTTTTTTTTTCAGTACATAGTTTGGGTATCTGGCTGAGTTGCAGAGATAGCAATTATTTGGGCCATTTGGGATTTTATTGGTATCATAAGGTTCTAAATATTCCCCTTAAGCTATAAAGGATGACTTTCTAAATGACTTAGGGAATTGATATAATGACCTACTCTGAGGAGCCAAAGGAACACTGGGTGTCACTAAGATATGTAGGTATGGAAAGGAAAGAAAGAAAAAAGAAAAAAAAAGACAGAGAGAAGAAGAAGAAGACGAGAAGGAGGAGGAGAAAGAGAAGGAGAAGAAGACGGGAGAGGAGGAGGAAAAGAAAGAAAGGAAGGAAGAAAAAGAAAGAAAGGATGAAGGAAGGAAGGAAGGGAAGGAAAGGAAGGAAAGAAAAAGAAAAGAAAAGAAAAAAAGGAAGGTAGGAAGGAAGGAAGATCCATAAAAATACTTCAAATCTCTATGTACTCTCTCTGTAGCTTACTGAGTCATCTAGAACCCTAGGCTGCTTTAGAGTGGGCTTGGGTAGTTTTGGACACTTTCTAGGTATGAATTCATTTTGTACTTTTGGGATTATGATGTACAAACCAATATTATCTTATTCTCCTCAGTCTGTCTCTATAGTTCTATGCTCTAGATCTCTGTGCAACCTGTGATCCATTACAAGTGCAGAGAACTATGGAACCCAGATTCAATTTCAGAGGTATCCCTATAATCATTCCTTTTGGTTCATGTCATCAAAATAGAATGTGACATATCTAGAAGGATCCTAAGATTCCATTACAGCACTCAAGCTAACAAAATATCAAAGGCAGGAGAAATTCTATTTGACCTGATTGTATCTATATCCCTCAAAGAGTCTAGTACATAGTAGACACTAGGAGTAGGATCTTAATAATACTTGAATATATTGGAATATTTTAAAGCAATGTCCTAAAAAATATCATGAATGACTATATTCTACTCAGTTGAAATAGAATGTATCTACTCTGTGTGGTACTATATTAAGTGAGAAGAGATTTGCAAAGATAAGTAAGATATAGAGGATATCCTTAAGGGGTTTATAATTTAATGATATTTTAAAACCTCAACAAAATTTAAAAGGCCATAGAATGTCAATCTCTAAAGATTTCTTTATATCTTTTAACAATTTATTCATTTGCTGAAATTGCTTGAATTGTATAAAGGTCAATATTTTCATTTGCCAAGGTCACATGAAGACTAATCTCTAGTTCAGCATTCTAATTGCAAGAATACTTCCTAGAGAATGAAAGATCTAGGGAAAAAAAATATTTCAAATAAGTGGACTGGAAGCACTATATCCATCTAGCATTTAGGGGAAAAAACAGCTATTTTGTAAAATAAGTTTTTTGCTAATATCTTTCGTTTCATTTTCTAATTCTAATTCTCCCAGAGAACCATCACTTATAATAAAAAAAAAATTTTTTTTAAAGTTCTGCAATACTAAACAACCAATCAAAAAGTCTGGTGTTTCTACATCCACGGACCCTTATTTCTGCAATGAAGTTGAAAAAAGTGTCTTCCTATATTTCTTCCAAACCAAAGTTTAGTCATTATCTTTTTAAAGTGTCCTATTTCAACCATCTTGTTGTTGTTCTTTTGATTTACATTGTTGTAATCATTGGATATGTTGTTAACCTGATCCTGCTTGGATCATTTCATATAAATATTTCCAAGCTTCTCTGTAATCATTGCATTCATTATTTCCTAGACCACAGTAATATTCCATTGCATTCATGTACCAAATTTTTTGGCTTCTACATTTTTTCCCCTAGTTCTTTGCTACTTCAGAAAATATGGCTATAAATATTTTGATATACATGGGGCTTTTCTTTTTTCCATGGATCTCTTTGGGTCATATACTTACAAGTAAAATATTTGAGTTATAGGATTTACTTAGAAATTCTCCATCTCTCTCTCTCTAGCCACAGTTATATTAATCTGCTTTTATTTTCCTATTCTAATATTTTAATATTAGGATTAAATTCGATAATTTCAGATTAAATATCCATTTTGGATTTGTTGTGATATGGGGAATATCACAAAACAAAAATTCCTGCCAGAATACTTTCCAGTTTTCCGAGAAATTCTTGTTAATCAGGGAATTCTTTCTAGATAATTGATTATCGAGTTTTGATTACTTTCAATTGATCCTTTTGTTTCTTTTTTCCCTTTTTCCTTTTTTTATTTTTCCATTTTTAGCCAATATCAAATAATTTTGATGATTATTACCTTATATTGTTTGAAGTTTGGAAATGTTATTCCTCCTTCATTCCTACCTTTTAAAAAATTATTCCTTTGAAATCCTGGATATCAAAATGAATTTTATCATTATTTTGCCTGGATTTATGAAGTGTTTTTGTGCTAGTTTGATTGGTGTATCACTAAATTTGTAAATTAATTTGGGGAGTACTATAATTTTTATCATAGTAGCACAACCTAGCCATCTCTCTCCAGTTATTTAAGTTCTTTTTCTTTTTTTAAGGAACATTTTGTAATTGCATCTACATAGATATAGATTTTTAAAAATTATCTTAGATTGTATTTTAGCTGTAATTTTTTTTCCCAGAGGGGCAGGTATGTGACTCAGTGTGCCAGGTCTAATGTCAGAAAGACTTAACTTCAAGAGGTCAAATCTGGTCTCAAACATTTAATAGCTGTGTGACCCAGGACAAGTCATTTAACCCTGTTTGCGGGAGTTCCTCATCTGTAAAATGATCTAGAGGAGGAAAAAAAGGAAAACCACTTTAGTATTATTGCAAAAAACAAAAACAAAAACCAAAGTTTTAAATGGAGTCAAGGAAGTTTGGACATGACTGAAATGACTGAACAACAAAACTATGTTTTTATTGCATTTTTATCACTGTTACCATATTTTTTTATAATTTGATATTGGCTAAAAATGGAAAAATAAAAATGGGAAAAAGGGAAAAAAGAAACAAAAGGATCAATTGAAAGTAATCAAAACTCAATAATCAATTATCTAGAAAGAATTCCCTGATTAACAAAAAAGTCATAAGCATACCCTACAAACTTCAGGGGTCATACATTATTACCACTAAATAATAGAAGAATAATCACATATTTAATAAATTTATCAGTCAAAAACTACTGAATAGTTTGTGTTATGTATCATGCCAGTCACTGGGAGTACAAATGTAATAAATGAAATAAAAGATAGATAGAAATGTATTTATTATATATTATTATTATTATTATATTATTGAGCAACACACTATGCTGTTATACTAGGGATATGAATATAAGAAAGCAAAACAATCCCTGAACTTAAGGGGTTTATTATTCTAATAAGGGAAAGATAACATATGAAATGGAACTAGAAAGAGGGGAGAGAATATGGTAGTATTAAGTTTCATGGTTTGGAAATAGTATCCAGAAAGTGAAATAGAAGCCTGGTTCCAGGTAAAATCATGCACCTATCAGAGATTAGAATGATTCCAAGGTTATGGTAGTAGGAGATGAGGCAGGAGATAAGATGAGAATGGTGGTCAAAGAGCAAAAAGTTTCCATTCTAATGAGGGAGAAATGGAAATAGAGATAGATAAGAGAGATAAACATACAGAATAAATACAAGGAGAGTAAAGAGAATTTACTGAATTATTTCCTATTAAGAATTAAGGCCCAAGTTCTGACAATCTGTTCACATGAATACTGATTTATGAATTAGTCTCTAATACTTATTTATTCTGTATACCTTAAAATTTAAAACTTAAACTATTCTTCTGTATTACTACTTCTCTCTTTTTTATAGCCAACCTCATAGAAGGACCAATTTCTTCTACTGCATCTACTTTCACAAATTTTTCAATCCTCTCATAGTCTGGTTTCCAACTTCATCATTCAACATAAACTATACTCTCCTCCATTACTAATAAAATGATCTCAATTGCCATTTGTATGGATGTGACTGACTATCCATGACTCCATTTGGGATTTTCTTAGCAAAGATACTGGAATGGTTTGCCATTTCCTTTTCTAGCTCATTTTATAAATGAGGAACTGAAACAAACTGGATTAAGTGATTTAACCAGAGTCACACAGCTAATATGTATCTGAGGCTGGATTTGAACTTGAAAAGAAGAATCTCCCTGATTTCAAGTCCAGTGTTTTATCCACTGCATCACCCAGCTTCCCCTTTAATTAACATATCTAATGATCTTTTCTCAGCTTCATTTTTTTTGGACCCCTTTGCATCATTTGATACTGTTAGCCAAACTCTCCGGGACATTTCTTTTCTGGATTTTCACTACATTCCTCTCTCTCAGTTCTCCTACCAATCAAGACATTCCTTCTCAGTCTCCTTTGCTGTATATTCGTATTCTACTCCCTGACTGTGAGTGGATCCTGAAGCTCTATCCTTGGTCCTCTTCTCTTTACAGTTTCTGTTGTAATCTCATTAGCTTCCATGAGTTCAATTTTTACCTTTTTATATATGACCTTTTGAATGAGAGGTCCATCAGGTCCCTAGAGTAGAGATAATTGGTAGCAGAGGAAATGTGGTTTTTGTTGTTGTTTTTTAGAAGAGTGAGGTGACACAGAGCATAAAGCATTAGACCCAAAGTTGGGAAAACCTTAGTTCAAATCTCATCTCAGACGATTAAAGCTGTGTGACCCTGGGAAAAATCATTTAACCACAGCTTTCTTATCTATAAAATAAGGATAACTCCGAAAATTTAACCATCAGCTGAAGAATGACCAGCAGTTGTTTGAACAGTACAGAGCAGAGGTAAAAATGTAAAATGCTTACTCAACAATCCTGAAAAACATTCTATGTTCTGATGAGATTTATGAATCAATCTCCTGAGAGACTGTAATATGAGTTATGTGTGGGACAAGTACTTGACCTCCTTTCCCAAATTAACTAATTAGAGACATCTTCAGGTACAAAGAGAAGGCATTTATTTAATTCCTGCAGGGAGAGGCCCAGAGGAACCTGGGAGCCATCCCAGCTTCTGCCATGTGCTTGTGAATCTGAACCAGAAGTAGAACTTGGTTAAATAAGAAAAGACCTAATTCTTTTCACTGGATAGATCCTTGATCAATGATCATCAATGTTGTCTGCTTCCCACATATCACATCAATTCCCATAACTTCCTGCCACCTCCTGCAAGCTGGGGCCTGACCCTCCAGAGATCATGTGACCTCCCCCCCTTCTTGGGTTCTTCTTGGATCCAGAGTCCTAGGCCTGATCTTCCAGCTCTGGGAATAGGGATCATGTGACTTAGTCTCATAAACTGCGAAAGCTTCATCCAATCAGTCCCATTCAGTTATAAGTTAAGTTATTGAATTCTGATTGTTTAAAGTTATTTAAAGCAATGTGCAAAGTGAGTATTTTTAATTTTAATTTTCTGTATAGGAAATAAATATTTCCTCCATGATCTTATATTGTGCATTGAATATGTTTCTGAGGAATACAGATATGATCCAAAAATCAAACTTTAAATAATTTGTCTCTAGGGGACCTGAATGGGTATTCAATAAAAACTGAAGAGTATGAGAAGAGAGAGCTGGCCCTCTTGTTCTAGAAGTCAAGGTACCTCCAGGAATGAATCTTGTATGGACTGTCTGAAGGGGTCTGAATAAAGGGAAGCCTTTTAGAGAGAGGGATAGAGGGCAGTGTGTTAGCCCCTTGGACCTAACAATGGTTCCTTAACTGTAGACTGTCAATAGAATTTTTAAAAGAAGAAGGAAAAAAAGATGATGATGATGATGATGGTTTTGTTGGATCTTAGAAAAATGACTAATCAAATGAAAAGTAGTTATTAAGTGCCTACTAAGTAGCCAGACACTGTGCTAGATACTGGGGTACAAATACAAAAATGAAACAGTTTTTGCTCTAAAGAATCTCAAGCTCTATCAGGGGAAATAACATGCTCATAGAGAAGTAAATACAAAATGTATCCATAGTAAACACTTAATAATTATGGGGAGATGGCCTTTACAACTGGGAAGGCAAATGAGATAAGGTGTTATATAGTAGGTGGTACTTGCTTATCTTTGAAAGTAACTTGAGATTGTCAGGGGAAGGGGTAGGAAGGGAGTGAATTCCAGGCACCAGGCACAGCCTGTGTGCAAAGGAACAATTAGGAAACAGAATGTTATAATATGGAACAGCAAGTAGTCCATTTGGCTAAAATAAAAAGATAAAACTCCACACAAAGTGCAGTATTGTGTAATAAGTTGGGAAAGGTAGATTGGAACCAGATTGTGAAGTCCTTTGAGTGTAAAACTGATGGGATACCTAGGTGCAAAGTGGGGTTCTAAGATTTTCCTATATGGTCCAAAGTTGGGGAGCCAGGTTGGGGTTCAACCCCAAAAGTACATTGGAGTTTGGAGCTAGTGTCATGAGATGTCTCAAAAGAATTTGTGGATTTAGGCCATTTCCAAATCAAGAGACAACAATTTTATTACACTAATGACAGGGCCCTAATTTCCAAAAGGGATTTTTAGCAATTAACAAGGGATAAGATGCTATAACAAGAAGGATGCCATTAGGCAGGCTGAATTCCTAAAGAAGTCAGCAGATAGACTGAATTCTTAAAGAAGTTAGTGGGGGATTTCCTCATTGACTGGAGGGTTAACCCTAAAATGAGTTAGAGAAGAAGTGGGGTACAATCAGATTCTTTTATAGGACATAATTCAGACCCTTTCCTATCAATTGTCCCTTCTTAAGATCCACGTAGTTATCTTATCAACTGATCTAAACAAAGGAGGCAAAGGAGAATCTTGACCTATTCTTTGAGGAGGGATATGATAGACTAATACTTTAAGAATATCACTTTGAGAGAAAGATTGGAGAGATAATTGAAGCAGGGTGAACATTAGAGGTTCTTACCACAGTCTTGGTATTGATGCGGTTTGAATGCTCTCAATTCCTGGTGGTCAAGAGGTTAGTGGCAATAAAAGAGCTGTTAAAGATCCCCTTTAGATTGGCTGCAGGTTTAGGAGTGAAAGAGTTCACTTATTACCCAATTATTAGTTGCAAAATGAAAATTTATTGTTGGATAGAAATCAGTTTGCTAAGGGACTGACTTCTATAAGTGGCAAAGATCTATTGGGAAATGGAGTTTTGGTGCTAAGGATGCTTTCTCAGTGGCAGAAGAGTCCTGGAAGCTACCTAGGGCCATCTGCAAAGACCTTCCTTGAGGGAAGCTGTTATATTGGGTATCTTGGTGGGGGCTGGGACAGCCGAGCTGATGAGACCAGGATTCCTCAATTGAATGAGAATTTAGAATTTCTATGAAAGTTGTTTTGCTCTTGAATATTAGAGCTTCTCTTATCCTGGGAGAATGGGTTTTGTCTCAACTCCTTGGAGCATGAAAATGCTATGTTGTGGTCCATACTCAGTTCCCACAAGCCTCTCTCAGTGTATATGATTTTCTTCATCACTGAACAACTGGAACTGGTTTGAATCATCTCATTGTTGAAGAGAGCCTCGTCCATCAGAATTGATCGTCATATAATATTGCTGTTGCCATGTATAATGATCTCCTGGTTCTGCTCATTTCTTTTTTTTTCTTCCCCCCCCCCTTTTTTATTATCACTTTTTATTGACAGTACATATCCATGGGTAATTTTTTACATTATCCCTTGCATTCACTTCTGTTCCAACTTTTCCCTTCCCTCCCTCCTTCCACCCCCTCCCCTAGATGGCAGGCAGTCTTATATATGTTAAATATGTCGCAGTATATCCTAGATACAATATATGTGTGCAGAACTGAACAGTTCTCTTGTTGCACAGGAAGAATTGGATTCAGAAGGTAAAAATAACCTGGGAAGAAAAACAAAAATGCAAACAGTTTACACTCATTTCCCACTGTTCCTTCTCTGGGTGTAGCTGATTCTGTCCATCATTGATCAATTGGAACTGAATTAGATCTTCTCTTTGTCAAAGAGATCTACTTCCATCAGAATACATCCTTATATAGTATTGTTGTTGAAGTATATAATGATCTCCTGGTTCTGCACATTTCACTCAGCATCAGTTCATGTAAGTCTTTCCAAGCCTCTCTGTATTTATCCTTCTGGTCATTTCTTATAGAACAATAATATTCCATAATATTCATATACCATGATTTACCCAACCATTCTCCACTTGATGGGTATCCATTCATTTTCCAGTTTCTAGCCACTACAAAAAGGGCTGCCACAAACATTTTGGCACATGCAGATCCCTTTCCCTTTTTTAGTATGTCTTTGGGATGTAAGCCCAGTGTAACACTGCTGGATCAAAGGGTATGCACAGTTTGATAGCTTTTTGGGAATAATTCCAAATTGCTCTCCAGCATGGCTGGATTTGTTCACAATTCCACCAACAATGCATCAATGTCCCAGTTTTCCCACATCCCCTCCAATATTCATCATTATTTTTTCCTGTCGTCTTAGCCAATCTGACAGGTGTGTAGTGGTATCTCAGAGTTGTCTTAATTTGCATTTCTCTGATCAATAGTGATTTGGGAAGCTTTCATATGAGTGAAAATAATTTCAATTTCATTATCTGAAAATTGTCTGTTCATATCTTTTGACAATTTATCAATTGGAGAATGGTTTGATTTCCTTTTCTTAAAAATTTTTAATAGCTTTTTATTTACAAGTTATATGTATGGGTAATTTTACAGCATTGACAATTGCCAAACCTTTTGTTCCAATTTTTCCCCTCCTTCCCTCCACCATTTTCCCTAGATGGCAGGGTGACCAGTAGATGTTAAATATATTAAAGTATAAATTAGATATACAATATGTATACATGACCAAACCATTATTTTGCTGTACAAAAACAAATTGGACTCTGAAATATTGTACAATTAGCCTGTGAAGGAAATCCAAAATGCAGGCAGGTGAAAATATAGGGATTGGGAATTCCATCTAATGGTTCTTCGTCATCTCCCAGAGTTCTTTCACTGGGTGTAGCTGGTTCAGTTTATTACTGCTCCATTGGAACTGATTTGGTTCATCTCATTGCTGAAGATGGCCAGGTCCATCAGAATTGATCATCATATAGTATTGTTGTTGAAGTATATAATCATCTCCTGGTCCTGCTCATTTCACTCAGCATCAATTCATGTAAATTTCTCCAGGCCTTTCTGAAATTGTCCTGTTGATCATTTCTTACCGAACAATGATATTCCATAATATTCATATACCACAATTTATTCAGCCATTCTCTAATTGATGGGCATCTACTCAGTTTCCAGTTTCTGGCCACTACAAAGAGGACTGAATGGCTTGATTTCTTATAAATTACAGTCAATTCTCTATATATTTTGGAAATGAGATCTTTATCATTACCTTTAACTATAAAAAATGTTTTTCCAGTTTGTTGCTTCCCTTCTAATCTTGTTTGCATTAGTTTTGTTTGTAACAAAGGCTTTTTAATTTGAAGTAATCAAAATTTTCTATTTTGTGATCAATAATGATCTCTAGTTCTTCTTTGGTCACAAATTCCTTCTTGCTCCACAAGTCTGAGAGGTAAACTATCCTATGTTCCTCTAATTTATTTATGATCTCGTTCTTTATGTCTAAATAATGGTCCTGTTTTGATCTTATGTTGATATGTGGTGTTAAGTGTGGGTCCATGCCTAATTTCTGACATACTAATTTCCAGTTTTTCCAAAAGTTTTTGTCAAATAATGAATTCTTATCCCAAAAGTTGGGATCTTTGGGCTTGTCAAACACTAGATTGCTATAGCTATTGGTTATTTTGTCCTATGAAACTAACCTATTCCACTGATCAACTAATCTATTTCTTATTCAATACCAAATGGTTTTGGTAACTGCTGCTCTATAATATAGTTTTAGATCAGGTACAGCTAGGCCGCCTTCATTTGATTTTTTTTTTCATTAATTCCCTTGAAATTCTTGACCTTTTGTTCTTCCATATGAATTTTGTTGTTATTTTTTCTAGGTTATTAAAATAGTTTTTTGAGCGTCTGATTGGTATAGCACTAAATAAATAGATCTTTATTATATTTGCTTGGCCTATCCAAGAGCACTTAATATTTTTCCAATTATTTAAATCTGATTTTATTTGTGTGGAAAATGTTTTATAATTTTGCTTATATAATTTCTGACTTTCCTTTGGCAGATAGATTCCCAAATATTTTATGCTATCAACAATTATTTTGAATGGCATTTTTCTGTTTCTCTTGCTGCTGGATTTTGTTGGTGATGAATATAAATGCTGAGGATTTATGGGGATTTATTTTATATCCTGCAACTTTGCTAAAGTTGTGAATTATTTCTCATAGCTTTTTAGTAGGATCTCTGGGGTTCTCTAAGTAAATCATCATATCATCTGCAAAGAATGATAATTTGATTTCCTCATTACCTACTCTAATTTCTTTAATATCTTTCTTGACTCTTATTGTGTAGACTAGCATTTCTAATACAACACTGAATAATAATGGTGATAGTGGGCAATTTTGTTTCACTCCTGATCTTACTGGGAAAGGTTGCAGTTTACCCCCATTAGATATGATGCTTATTGATGGTTTTAAATATTTTAATATTTTATTATTTTATATTATTAAATATTTTAAATATTCCTGACTATTTTAAAGAAAAGTCCATTTATTTCTATCCTCTCAAGTGTTTTTATTAGGAAAGGATGTTGGATTTTATCAAATGCTTTTTTTGCATCTACTGAGATGATCATATGGTTTTTGTTAATTTGGTTATTGATATAGTCAATTATGCCAACAGTTTACATCATTCCCCCCTCAAGCAGTCACCCCAAATTCTTTGGGGCAAAAGGATGAAGGTCTCATCTTCTGGAGCTTCTTCAAGGTGACAAAGACCGTAGAGCTGTCTCTATATTCAATGGGGGGTTCAGGCCAGAAGGATTACTGCAAGATCTGAAGATGGCAGCCTAGGGGATTTTGAATGTCCAAGTCAGTTGTTCCACAATCTTCAGACTGAATGAGTTGTTGGAAGTTCATAGTTTGAAGCCTGGAAGAAACAAATTTCACAAGCAGGTTAAAAGTGGGGTAGCATTCAGGGTGGAAATGGTGACATTTGGGAATAGGGCCTTTGCAAATAATGCATCAGGTCCCATCTGTGGGGTACCTTGAGGATGCTGATGGACCACACAATAATCCTGAATGCCCCCACTGCCTACAGAGCTCCCTAGCTGGAAGACTAAGAACGAGTAACTACTGGCAGGGGCCACAGAATGACATCAAGAAAAATCGGAGAGAAAATGGTAGGAGCAAAGTTCTCATAGTGAGAAAGTGAAGAAGGATAATATAATGAGAGAAGAAGGACACAGACAATTTCACCCATCTTCCTCCAGAGTGTTTCCAGAGGTCCTGTGGAAGAGTAGCTTCAGGTCCTCTATGCATTCACAGGAATATTCTGAAATATCAGCCACATCCGGGTGTTGGGCTATTGTGATGATGGGGGAATGTTGAAACTGTCCTTGACTTTTGGATTAAGCCCTGAAACTCTCCTGACAGGGACCCACCTTTGGGACAGTTAAGTGGTTTCATTAAGATTAGCCCAGGACCACTTCCTACTTAGCTCAAACTTAAGTGGTCTTATTCAATTGGAAATCTAGGCCTGGGGACACTGCCAACATTGAAGTAATTTCATTCAATTGAAACTTCAGTCTCAGATTTCCTATTTAAAGGGCAGTTTGGGGGCTCATTTCTTTGCAGAAGTCTAAAAGCAGGAATCATGCCATACCAAAGGGCCTCTCTTTGGCATAGCTGTCTGCCAGGATCGCTGCCCACTGTGAAGATATTGTCTTCTCAACTTTAACCTCTCTTTATCTCTCTGCCAGGATTTTTCTGTTAGGACCTTTTTCTCTCTGTCAGGACCTTGCCACTGAAGAAGTCAGTCTCCTAACAAAAGCTGACTTCTCAGTGCCAATAAACTTCCTTTTGCCAGTCTAATATTTTGGTTTTGTGAATGCTTTCATGTTGTACCTGTGCTGACCAAACAGGGGTTCCCACAACTCTCTGCACTGCCACTAATCACATCACTTTGGTTTCCCAATGACCAGGATCCCCGAAAATCTGGACGAGGCAAAACCTTTTTCTTGTTATTCTATAGCTAGGCTCAGCTAGAAGGTTTGAGTCGTCAGAGCTCCAGGCTCGAGCAGTATTCTCTCAGGAACACTTGGTATGAGAATACCTGCATTCTCTGACAAAAGGCCCCCTTATTCAGGGAACATTTTATCATCTTTCTATTTCTAGAGACATCTAGAGAAGTTGAAGCACTACAGAATCAGGGAAACTAAGGCGGGCAAAAAATAGACAACTCTGTTTCTAAAAATCCTTCCTTAGGTAAAAACAAATTTGGCTTGAAAGATCTCAAACCTAAAAAGCTTAAATTAAAACATCATTGTAGGATACTGCTTAAATTTGCTGGAAGGAAATCAAACTCCCTCCTTCCAGTCCTTCTAGGGACAAGGGAGCCTCTATCAGAAAGCTCCTAAATCCCTTTCAGAACAGGACTTTATCTCTTTAACTCTATCTTTCTCACCTGAACTAAATCCTGGGACTTCCAGGCTTTTTTCTTTTCCTCAGGATACTGATTCTGGTCTCTCCCAGACTGAGGAGACTGACTTCTCAAAGCCAATAAACTTCCTTTTGCTAGTCTAATATTTCAGGTTTGTGAATTCTTTCATGTTGGACCTGCGCTGACCAAAGAAGGGTTCCTACAATTCTCTGCACTGCCTCTAACCACATCAGTGGTGAAGTGAGGGGCAGATTGACTAAACCCCAAACTCCTGCCACAGGGAAGGGCATTGGGGAGGGCAGCTTGTCCCCTGTAGGCAGTCTCTTCTCTAGTGCCCCTCCTGGTTGCACTCAGGGCAAGAACTGGGGAGTTTCCTTAGAGGACAGCTTTGGGCCTGATGGCCCTGTCCATGATATGAAGCACGAAACCCTATGCACATATTTCCCCGAAATGTCAATAGCCAAAATTTAGGACTGTTCTCCATTTCTCATTTTAACTCTGTGGTCTTTTTCTTCTGTCATGGTATGAAGCACGAACCCCTATGTTTCCCGGAAATGTCAATAGCCAAAATTTGGGACTGTTCTCCATTTCTCATTTTAACTCTGTGGTCTTTTTCTTCTGCTGCAGTTTGCTCCCTATTATTAAAGACTCCAAAAACTATTTCTAACAGCTGAGTGGGAGAAGTTTGAGGACCCAAAGCTTGCTTCTGTAGCTTCCTCCATATATCTGGGGCAGCTTGTTTAATATTAACATCTCCCCAGCAGAGATTAAATTGGAGGGCATTGGCCTTAGACCCCTCAATAAATTTGATGGGGTCCTCAAAATAATGGTGAGGTTTTTCCTTAGTCTAGGAGAGATCTCACATTGAAAAATACACATCTACCCTGAGTGTCTCTCCCTGAAAGTCTGCTGCTTCTCTCATAAGGCAGAGGTTAGAAGGGGTGGCTGAATCAGGATCATGAAGAGGAGAAAAAGGGGTCCCACTTCTTATATCAGAGGGATTGAGGAGTGGAGGCAGGAAAGTCCCAGGATCTGGCTCAGAAGTGAGGGGGATAGAATTAAAGAAATATTTTTGGACATAAGGTCCTGTCTTTGGTAAGGAGGTGATTTTGAAAGGGATTCAGAAACCTCCTAATAAGGGTACATAGGGGTACAGAGGAGGGATCCTGTGCCCCTAGAGGAGCAGGAAGAAGGGAGTTATTCAAAAAGTTAGTATCTAATTTTGATTTCCCTTCAACAAATTTTAGCAACATCCTGCAGTGCTGTTTTATTTTAAGTTTTTTAGTTGTGAGATCTTTTAAGCCAAATTTGTCTCTGTTTAAGAAACAGCCTAAGAGAGAATCCTTAGGAACAGAAACAGAGGTAGATTGTCCCTTTTTTTTTTTTTTTTTTTCCACAAGTCTTAGATTTTTCCCAGATTCTATAGCACCCCATCCTCCCAGGCTAGAGAGAGAGAGGTGACAAAAGTTTCCTAATTAAGGAGTGCTTCTGTTAAAATGCAGGAATTCTGAGTCCAGGCATCCCCAAAGAAGTCTGCTTGAACATGAAAGCTTCTGACAGCCCAAATCTTCATGGGTATTTGGGTGTCCCAGCTATAGAATAGACAACAGCAAGAGAAGGCTTACCTCAGCCAAAATTTCAGGGATTCACCAACATTTGGTGATGTTGAGGTGAGAAATGAGAGTTGAGAGATCTCCTGATCTTACACTGAGAAAATAACTCAGAGGGCTCTTCCAAAAGGAATTAGCAGAGGCTTGGTGTTCATCCTTTGATTATATTGGGGGTTTTGGGCCAGGAGCTGGGGCCCAATCTCCAGATGAATTTGAAGGACTAATTTTCAACTCAATAAAGGATGGTGATTATGCCCCAGGCCAAGATCTTCAATTGAATTGTAGGAGGATATAACCATCTGGGAATTTTCCCTATGAACAGGAAGGTGGGGCCCTTCCCAAAGGTCAGGAGGGTTTGAGATTTCTAACCCAGGACAATCCTTCCCCCAAAGATCACAGTTTACATCAGTTATCTCCTACTTTTCCACTATAGAATTGAAGAGTAGGCCATGTTTTGTTTATGTTTTTTGTGTATGCCCTGTGCAAAACAGTAAGGTTCATCAGAAATTACTCTTTCCAAAGTGATCAATCCTCTCTTTAGTTACTTTTCTCAAACCTCATCTTTTCTTGATTTTTCTGCAGCCTTTGTAACTGCTGATCACCCTCTTCTCCTGCTTTTTTTTAATGATACTGTGCTCTTCTGTTTCTCCTATCTGATTGGTTGTTTCTCCTGTTCTCTTCTGCTGTTATTAATTAGGGATGTCCCCTAAAGTTCCTCTTTCTTTTCCTCAAATTCTGTACTTCATCCTTTTTTACTGGCTGTCTTCCCTGCCTAGATTGCTCTCCCTCCTCACATCTACTTCCTGGCCTTCTTCAAGTCTCAGCTCAAATCCCACCTTCTCAGCCCCCTCCCCAACTCCCTCACTGCTAATGTCTTCTCTCTGAGACTATTTTCAATTTGCCCTGTACATATTTACTTACTTATATCCTTTTATATATCTACTTTTTGTGTTGTCTTATCTCATTGGAATGTAAGTTCTTTGAGGACAGAGACTATTTTTGCTGCCTTTTGTATCCTTAGTACTTAGCACAGTGCCTAGCTCTAGGTGGCAAAATGGTTAGAATTCAAGCCTGGAGTCAGGAGGATCTAAATTCAAATTTGGCCCTAGACACTAATCATATGATCTTAGGCAAGCCACTTAACCTTGTTTACTTCAGTTTTCTCATTGTAAAATGAGCTGGAAAAGGAAATATCAAACCACTTTAGTATGTTTGCCAAGAAAATCCCATATGGGTCACAAAGACTCAGACATAACTGAAACAGCTGAATGATAACAACAACAATTAAAAAAAAAAAAACCCACAGCACATAACTAAGCATTTAATAAGTGCTTATGTTTGTTGACTTGAGCTATTCTGGGATTGTTGAGCATTTGTGTTTAAACTCTTCATGACCCTGTGAACCATACTGTCCAGGGGATTTTCTTGGCAAAAATATTGAAGTGGTTACCTTTTCCAATGGATTGAGTAGGAAAGGATTTGTCCAGGATCATACAGCTAAATAAGTATCTTTAGGTCAAATCTGAACTCAGGCCTTCCTGATTACAGATTCAATGTTCTATCTCTTGAGCCACCTAGTTCTGGAGTTTCACTACAGAAAACCCAGAGCTAAGGAGGAAATAAATAGGGAGTTCAGGGAAGGAATTACAAGATTGGCATGAGGGCTTTTAATTATCTAGGCATCTGCTAGAACTTTCTCTGTCAAAAGCAAAGCGGCTAACAAATTCTTGGCGTATTTTGGTAATAATTCTACCCTTCCAAAGATAGTGGGAGCAACAAGGAGAATCTCTATTCTTGTCCTAATAAAAGGGAGAATTGGTAGTTAAGGTAGAAAAAATAATGGGTGGGAAGGGATTCAAAAGGAGGAGGAAGGGATACTAAAGAGGGAGAGCTGCGCGACGTTAGTGGGACCAATAGGGAAGAAGGGAAGGAGGGCAAGAAAAAGAAAAAATAATGGGAACAGTGGATGGAAATGGACATTCCATTTTAGAATTTGTGAAAAAGAAGAAAGGAAAAGCTGGTCATAGAGTGATATGAATCCTAGATTTGGCTAGAGCAGATTTCACAGAGTTTAGAGAAAAGAGAAGTAGGATTATTTAGCCTAAAATTCTGTAAAGAAAGTTAACCCAAAAGAGTTGGGAAATTTTTTATAAGAAAGAGCTGAAGATATGCATTCCAAGGAGGAAGAAAAAGACTAATTGCCTAAAAAAACCACAACCTAGCTTATATTAAGTGGGGGTAGGAAAAGAGAAATACATAAGATGGAAGCAAGGGCAGATAAGAAAAAATGAATTCAACCTTGTGCCACAGATCTTGAATAATAATGGTAAGGAACATTGAGAAAGAAAAAGCTGATGAAAAGGTCCCAGTACTTTCAATCTTGAAAGCATTACTAAATGATTATAGCAATAGTCAGATCATTGGTAAAAAAACAGAGAAAGAGGTCTATATATGGAAGAGATCAGTTATAGGCCAACTAAGACAGGTTCATAAATGTACAGATTGGAAAATTGAGATCCAGTTGACTCAAACAAGGAAACATCAAAGGTAGAATTTGTGCTCAGGCTCGATAATTCAAGAGCAGAGTATTTGGGCAATTAGGTGAACAATGGACATAACGATAATTCTGGGGTCCAGGCCAAAGACTTGCATTTAAATTTAGCATCAGACACTTACTAATTGTGTGATGACCTAGACACTGTGTATCTCCCTCATATGTAAAGTGGAGATGATAATAATATCTACCTTATATATATATAGAAAGTATTTTTAAATAATCTTACCTAGAAAATGAATCTTTATTCACAAGATCTAATTTGGTTTTATCAAGAAGACTTTATGTTAAACTAAACTTTTTTCCTTTTTTTTTTCCCTTTCTTTTTTGGCATGGTTATTAAATAGAGAAAGTCTGACCAGGAGATGCTTATACCTGGATATTAGCAAAGCATCTGCCAAAGTCTTTCATGCTGTTAAGTTATTAATTATTTCAACTAATTTTAGTTGACTTTCTAGAGTTCTCTATTACCTTCATCATATCATCTGAAAAAAATGATAATTTTATTTCTTATTTGTCTATGCCTACTTGCAGTATATGTGGCCGAAACCATATGGTTTTGAAGTTCTATATGTATCAACAATGTAATATGGTGGGTAAATGTAGCAACATAGGAATATATAACTGAAATGGATGAAATGGAAGACCAGACAGAAAGCCTGCAGTGCATTCTAATTTAGTCTGCTGGAGGCTTTTACGGTGTTTGAAAAGAGTATTCCTCTCTTCTCATCTGAAAAAAAAAAGCTGAGGAAGATGAAATCTTGTAAAAAGGGCAAAGGGAGCAAGAGAATTGTAGAGAGACTATGATGTCTTCCTCCATGCTACTTAAAAAGAATGAGAAGGGGACCAGGCATGCAGAGAGGTCACTCAGTGCCAATATGACTGCTCCTGGGGCTCCTCCCATAGCCACAGCTTTGATCAGGAATAAGGTATTATGAAAAAAGACAATAGAGGAACTATTTGGGAGCCTATGAAGCAGGCTACTTTCCTGTGGTCTCTATCTCCTGCCCAGAAAGAGCCCCGAAAAATAAAGACTTCACTATCAAAGAACACATTTCAAAGGATTTATTTTGTATAATAGTTACCCATCTGTCATATCAGGAACATATTGGTACAGTGGAATTAATGCTTGCCTTGGAATTAGGAGATCTAGATTTGCCAAAACACACTCTGACGCTAGCTTTGTGATTAAAAGTAATTCAAAGTTCTCTGTAAAACTGGGATAATAACATTTGTACTACCTACCTCACAGAATTCCTTTGAACATGACATTATTGTTATTGTTATCATTACTATTTCCTTATTATACTGTAAGCTCTCTGAAGGCAAGGATAATGTTCTGATCAAACTTTTGGATCTCCTCTAGTATCCAGTATAGTTCCCTACATGAAATGTTTGTTGATCAAAGAAATGAATGAAGACAAAGAAGTAAAATTGTTTATCATCAAGATTTCTTCTATGATACCAAACTACCTGCCAATTGGTTCCCTTCCCCCTCCTAACTTTCCAGAAAGATAGAAGAAGAAGATGGGGATCAAGGGATGATTCGGGTCTCCCTATTCCAGATTTCTAAGAATATATTGACAATCTTTGAAAATGATAGTTTGACTTGAGGGCATAAATCCAGTCTTCATTAATCATCTCATATCAAAAGTCTGGCTGAGCAAGTCTAACTAATTGGAGGTCATTTAAGACAAAGGATTTGGACCAAGAAGCCTAGATCATGTTCTGAGCTTGTCCTCACTCCATCCTTTACTCCTTTATAAGGAGTACATCCTTTATAAGGATGAGAGGACTTGATTAAAATATCTCCTTCTAGAGGAGTTATCATACTAAGCACTGGAATAAATTAACTGATTAAGTTGAGTTAAGTCAGTTCATTATGTCAAGGATGAAATGGTAGGCAGAGCAGTTCTTACTCACTTTACAAATAATAGATGAATATAAGAAATGGAGGATTATTCCCCTGTCTGATTCCCTCTTTATAAAGAGCAGTCTGTATAGTTCCTTAAGACTATTGATTGTTTAAGGATTTTATAAATCAGTTTTTTTTGGATTGAAAATGGTGAGATTGACTAGGATAGCAAGGGTATCCGTTCCATGACTTCATCATCTCCAGTTTGAGCTATTGCAATAGCCAGCAAGTGGGTCTGCCTGCTTCAAGTATCTTCCCAGTTCAACCCATAATCCATTCATCTGCCAAAATTATTTTCCTAAGGCATGGGTCATATGTCACTTTCCTTCTCAATAAAATCGAATCTCCCTATCATCCTTCAGAATCAATAAAAAAAAATCTTCTGTTAGAAGCATTTATACCTTGAAAACCAGCAAAAGCTACAAATTAGGGTTTGATTTATTATTTTGTTGATTTCTAGACTGAAGAAAGTGATAGAGAAAATGTTAATAAGGCAGAATAAATTTTAAAAAGTGTCAGGCATAATTTTTTCCTTAGAGAGCCACTTATCAAACATTTATCAGCACACATTTGAACTTGACCCATAATGATGCACATTAACTGCACCAAGAGTTTATTCATCTTTGCTGTGGCCCTGATGTTCCTAATTTTGTTCCTACTCATTTTCACAGCTTTGCATTAGGAGATCCAATGTGAATCTCTTAGCATAGACATCATCATCTCCACTCACTCCCTTCCCTGCCAAAATGGACTAGATTGCTAAATATCATAAAGTAGTCCTTTGGAAGAGGAATGACAAAGTCTGAGATTTCTGGTACTTCTCACATCTCAAGATAAGGGATGTCCATTACTGATAATTAATTATCCTAAGGCTTTTAAGGTGTAAAAGATCCTCTAGAAGACCTGTAGTATATTTTCATGGAAATAATTATATAAGAGTACCATCCATTAAATATCTGATTACAGCCTGTGATAATAGGCCATATTGTATAGTTAGAAATTCATCATGGGACTAAACATAGTTTTCCAATCACCTAAGACATAAAATTTAAGTGCTGTTGTTATCCTTTGTTTTTGAAGAGGAACAATGACATCACAAGGTGATAAGTGAATTGGATTTAAATGAGACACGGTTTCACAAAATCATCAGTCTCACTCTCTTTGAAGAATCGTGCAGATTGTAGAAGACAGAGTCAGAATGACCAGTGATATCCTGGAATGTAGTGGATGACTTTGTCATCTTCAATGTCTGACCAAGTTCTAATTGTCCCACAGTACTTGCTTCAGCTGCCTTCATCGTCATGGGAACAGATTGTTCTCGTCTACCTGTTTCACTAGACATAGTCTTTACATACTTCAGATAATCACTCCTCTAATTCACCAGTAGATTTGAATTACCTTCAATTTGTTCAGCCCATTCTGCTGAGACAGTTTTACCAGGGTATGATCACTACCTGAGTTACAACTTATTGAAGGTGAGAGTTTGATGAATCGGATAAATGAGCAGATCTGAAAAGAAACTGTTAGACCCTCACACCAGAGATGCTATCCTCCCCAAACACCCAAAATTCCAGTGTATAAATCATCAAAGATCCTCGGGATTAATGGACTTTTTATTGTCATATCAATATATCCTTTTGATTGGACATAGCAACATAGCAACTATGGAATCAAGGGGAAAGGTACCCAATTGAAATCAATGATGTATCTTTGAGCAAATGGCCTTTCTAAACTATCGTTGAATAAACTTCCTTTTGTTAAATGTTAGATGGTCTATGAGTATTTCATTTCATTCCAATCCCAAGCCCAGTCAGACTGGCCTGAGTAAAACCCGGCCCAGAACAATAATCAACTTTTGTTTTCTTCTTTCATGGGAAAAGAGCCCAGATTTCAGAAATTCCTATGAGACCTTTATGTGCTCCTCCCTCAGATGAACACAGAAAAAGAAGAGAGCTGGGGATCCCAAATGAATCAAGGGGGAGGGAAAGCCCAAGGAGATGACCTAGAAGAACCAAAATGATGTCTCATTAAATAGCTGAAAGACAAAAGACATATCCATATTCAGTTATTTTGAAATCAAATATTCTGGGCATTTGTTGTGACTAAGACTGTAAAACTGAGGTTAGGAAGGAGAAGGGTCAAAATCTCAAAAGTCAATATTAAGAAAATCTTGTCTTTGGGAAAGTGTTAGCAACTCCTTTTTCAGCCCTGGGGACAATCATTAGAGTGAGTGTGATAATTAGAGTCTTTATTATTATTGATGTTTTTCTGTTCTTGGAATCTCTTAATAATTATTGTTCCTGGGAAGCTTCTGCCTGAAACAAAGTCCCATTTTAAAAGTGTGATATGAGAATCACAGAATTTTGTTGCCTCCACTATTTAATTCAAGTTAAAATATACATACATCCATATACATAAGGGTACATACACACACACACGTATGTATAGCCTTATGTATATTTACAAATATATGTGTGTGTATGTGTATATATATATATGTATGTATATATATACATATCTTCTATAACATAAAGTACAAGTGGTCATTTGGTCTCCATTTGAAAACTGCCATTGAGAACCTATTACTTCTTAAATCAGGCCATTTCACTTGTGGGCAGTTCTATTTATTAGAAGTTTCTGCTGACATTAAGACTAAATTCACTTTTTTTTTTTTTAACAACTTTTACTTTTGTTTCTAATTCTACCCTCAGGAGCAAAACTGAATATCCAATCCCTGAGAGTGACAGTTCTCCAAATACTTCAATAATAGTTATCACAATCTTCCTTGAATCTTTTATTCTCCAGGTTCAATATCCAGTTCCTTGAATTGATGTTTCTACAACATGGACTCATGTTCTTTCTGATGTCAGGAAGAACTGAATTCAAACCCAGCCTCAGAGACTTACTACCTGTGTGACCTTGGGCAAGTCACTTAATCCTCAGTAAGCTGGAAAAGGAAATGACAAACCACTCCAGTATTTCTGCAAAGAAAACCCCAAAATAAAATCACAAAATATCAGCTGTGTCTGAAATGATTAAACAATAACAACAATAAAACTGGGGATTTGGCTGTCTATGAAGCCAATTAAAGGAGGCTACTCCCACCCACATAGTAGGAGAACTCAGTTAAGCAGGTTTAGGTGATCTGAGCATGTGAAGGTCAAATTCCCTTATCTATAATTAATCTATTTAGAGATATCCCCATTTTATGCAACTTGTGCTTTTTTTGTGGTACTTTTTCAACCTCCCTCCATTGGATTTGCAATTTCTGAATAAAGTTGCTAGCTATTTCTTCTTCCCTGTTCTTCAATTAAACTGTATCCTTTATTCAAAAAACAAACAAACAATAACAACAAAACAGCCGAGCTTTTATTTATTATTATTATTTTTTTAGCAGTCACCAGATTTTCTTTTGTATAGATGTTGGGGAAATAGAACTGTAGCAAAGAAAGCACAATGAGCAATGGAAAGGGGAGGAGGGGGGATTTATTTCTATAGGAAGCAGCTAGAAATTGTAAAGGTAGGACCAGATTCTTTATCTGAGTTCAACCCTTCCCAAAAAGGAGAGGAATCCACCAATTTAACAGAAATAAAAACTTTGAACTAATTCCTCTTTAAAATAAGCAAATGAAGGGAAATGCAATTTCCTTTTACTGCTTTCCAGCTTCATTGATGTATTCTCATCGATTCTTGCCTAAAGAGAGCTGACTTTTGTTCCTTGGCATCTGATACTTGTCTGCCAGTCAGGTTTTAATGTAAGAGAAAAGAGAGACTTCAGGTTATGTTCACCACTCTACCCTTTTGTCTTCCTGTAAGTGTGATGGGCAACAGAAAGAATGGCTTCTAGCTTTTTTCTTTTTAAAGGTGAAAATGCTATGTTGTGATCCACATTCAGTCCTCATAGTCCTCCTTCTGAATGCAGGTGGCTCTCTCCAATACCAGTCTATTGGAATTGTCTTGAATCACCTCATTGCTGAAAAGAGCCATGTCCATTACAACTGATTATCACATAACCTTGTTGCTATGTACAATGTTGTCTTGCTTCTACTCACTTCACTTAACATCAATTCTTGCAAGGCTTTCCAAATCTTTTTGAAATCAGCCTGCTAATCATTTATTATAGAACAATAATATTCCTTTACATTCATATACCACCATAACTTATTCAGCCATTCTCCAACTTATAGGCTTCCACTCACTTTCCAGTTCCTTCCATTACAAAAGAGCTATTACAAATATCTTTCTAGCTTCTTTCTAGTAGAATTTCTACAGACATATTCCCACAAGTCCAAGCTCAAAATATGTCATCAGCTGGTAAACTCTGAGAAAGCATCCAATTAAATCTCTCATCTCCATAGCAATGAAGGTGTTCCACAGGTAGTTGATAAAAATGTTAACAGCCAAAGGATGGAGTATAGATCCCTGGAGTACTTCATTGGACATCGCTTATTAACTTGACATTGGACCATTAGTCACTATTCTACAAGTCACACTATCCAACTAGTTCTTGTATTATTACTAAACAATAATTGTATTATTTTTAGTCCACAATTCTCCTTCTTCTCTATAAGAATAGTATACATATCTTACAAGATGATCGGATAAAGTCTAGTTAAACTATCACAACAGCATTTCCCTATTGTACTATCAAAAAAAGGGGAAATAAAGTTAGTCTAAAAAGATCTGTTTTGGATAAAGTCATGTAGGATCTTTGTAATCACTATCATTACTAATTTTCCCTCACCCACCCATCATATTGGCATTAACATATTGACAATGTTTGAAAATGTAAGTCTTGTTTTCATGAAGTGGTCAGGTCATGCTCATATCATTTGCAATTCTATTCTTTACTCTCTGGACTTTTCTATTTCTTTACCTATATATAGCATTCTCATTCTGAAGATGCTTCATATCACCACCATCCTTCTAGATCCCTTTTATGTGTTACCTTCTTTCATTAAAATGTAATCTCCTTTAGGGGGGGAAGTTATCTTTTTTTGCTTGTATCTCCAGCATTTAACACAGTGCCAGTCACATAGCAAGTGCTTAATTGATGCTTTATTTATCTTTATATATCATTCTTCATCTCTAGTATATTACCTCTTTGCCAAAAGTAGAGATATTTCATTAGAAGCTTTATGGAGTAATGATTTATTATAGCATTGACTTATTCTCTCAAAATTATTTTCTTTTACATTTATTATACACAACCTAGGAAAAACCTTCCTAGAAGGAGTTCCTCCTTGCTATATATTCATTCCAAGGCTGGTCTAACTCTGAAAAGAGGGAAATTAGCAGTGCAACCAGGATTAGAAGGGAAGCAAAAAATTAGGAAAAAGGCTCTGAAAAAAAAAGCCTCATTTCTAAAATATATAGAGAATTGACTCAAATTTATAAGAATATAAGCTATTTTCCAATTGATAAATGGTCAAAGGATATGAACAAATAATGTTCAGATGAAGAAATTAAAGCTATTTTTAGTCATATGAAAAAATGCTTTAAATCACTATTAATTAGAGAAATGCAAATTAAGAGAACTCTGAGGTACCACCACACACTTCTCAGATTGAATAAGATGACAGGAAAAAATAATAATAAATGTTGGAGAAATATAGGTAAATTTCCCAATTACTAATATATTGGTGGAGTTGTGAGCTGATCCAACCATTCTGGAGAGCAATTTGGAACTAAATCCAATGGCTTATCAAATTATGTATACCCTTTGATCCAGCCACGTCTCTACTGGTCTGTATCTCAAAGAAATCCTAAAAAAGGAAAAAACCCACATGTGCAGAAATGTTTGTAGCAGCCCTTTTTGTAGTGTATGTAGTAGGAACTCAGTGGATGCCCATCAGTTGGGGAAGTGACTGAATAAGTTATAGCATATGAATAGAATAGAATATTATTGTTCTATAAGAAATGATCAGCAGGCGGATTTCAGAAAGCCCTGGAGAGACTTACATGAACTGATGTTGAGCAAAGTGAATAGAATCAAGAGAACATTGTACATAGACACAAGCTCATACAATGATCAATTCTGATGGATGTGATTCTTTTCAACAATGAGGTGATTCAGGCCAATTCCAATAGACTTGTGATGGACAGAACCATCTACATCCAGAGAGAGGACCATGGGGACTAAATGTGGATCACAACATAGTATTTTCACCTTTTTTAAAATTGTTGTTTGGTTGCTTTTTTTTCTCATTTTTTCCCTTCTTGATCTGGTTTTTCTTGTGCAGCATGATAAATATGGAAACGTGTTTAGAAGAATTGCATGTTTAACCTATACTGGATTGCTTGCTGTTGAGGGAAGGGGTGGGGAGAAAGGGAGAAAATTTGGAACACAAGGTTTTGCAAGGGTGAATATTGAAAACTATTTTTGCATGTATTTTGAAAATAAAAAGCTATTTAAAAAAATTTTAAGAGGTAAGTTAGGCTTTTCTCAAACTCTCTAGCTTTGTTATATCTTCATCCTGAAGTAGACTTTTAGGGAAGATCTTGAAAATAAAGTTTAAATATGCTCATATCCAGGGCATAGCCAAAGGAATTACAGAATTCTGTATAGAAAAGATATTCAACACATAAAATTTATATCAGGTAGAAGATAGCTATTTGTTTCCTCTCCTACAAAAAAAAAAGTTTAAGAAGTAAAAAAAAAAAACCTTCAAAAATGTGCATTAACAAATATTTAACATACAAACAATAATCTAATCATCATTATAATTTCCTTGAAAGACAAGAGCACTTTGTGGGATTACTTGAACAGACATTTAAATTGCACCTTCGATGTGTATGGTCCAAGTAATTCTGGTTTAGATCTGGTCAGCCAGCCATGGTCATTCAGCCCTTAAGTTCAATGTGATCTTGCTGGTCATCTCCTTCTTTCAGAAGGAGGTAGTTCTCAAGCGATATAGTTATAGATAGCACCTGTTGCTAGACAAATGGAACTTTTAGAAACCCAAGAATTCTTCAATAGCTGACTTCTGTAAGATAGCTGCTAAGATTGGAAGCATGTATCTCTCAGGATTCATACTTCATGACTGCAGGCTGATATCCAGGGAAACACATCAGAGGAAGCAGCCAGTGACTTGAATTTCAGTGTCAGGATTGCATAAAGAAGCATCTAGACAACATGAGCTTGATCTGTAGGCCACAAAAGAGTAGAGAGTAGGAAAGAAAGCAATACTTTTCTCCCTTCCTGGAAGACCAAGGAAAAGCTGGCAAAGCCCCAAATTGGTAAACTAAAAAAGAGGGTAAAGCTTCTTTATCGATCTTATAATCTCCTGAATTTACTGCCATAATACCAATCCTTTTTGTGACAATGCTCAAACCATAGGGACCAAGAGACCAACAAGGAACTTCTAGGTGCTGAGTACCAGTTCCTACTCCTTTAGATACCATGTTCAGAGTGCATACTTAGGCTACATAGAAAGTACTTCAGTCCAAAATATCAGGGTTCCTTCTCCATAATCTCCAATCACACCCATTACAAATTATTGCAGTCATCTTAGAAATTATTCTCCTGATGAGATTATAAATAAATTGGAAGAGCATAGGTTGTTTACTTCTCAGACCTGTCTGAAGAGGAAGGAATTTATGACCAAAGAAGAACTAGAGATCACTACTGACCACAAAATAGAAAATTTTGATTATATCAAATTGAAAAGTTTTTTGTACAAACAAAACAAATGCAGACAAGATTAGAAGGGAAACAATAAACTGGGAAAACATTTTTATAGTCAAAGGTTCTGATAAAGGCCTCATTTCCAAAATATATAGAGAATTGACTCTAATTTATAAGAAATCAAGCCATTCTCCAATTGATAAATGGTCAAAGGATATGAACAGACAATTCTCAGATGAAGAAATTAAAGCTATTTATAGCCATATGAAAACATATAACATGTTTAACATATACTGGATTGCTTGCCATCTAGAGGAGGGGGTGGGGGGAAGGAGGGGAAAATCTGAAACACAAGGCTATGCAAGGGTCAACACTGAAAAATTATTCATGCATATGTTTTAAAAACAAAATGCTTAAAAAAATAAATAAATAAAATCCATGGCCAAACTACTGGGCTTGTATCCCAAAGAGATTTTAAGAAGGGAAAGGGGCCTGTATGTGCAAGAATGTTTGTGGCAGTCCTCTTTGTAGTGGCCAGAAACTGGAAACTGAGTAGATGTCCATCAATT
This sequence comes from Antechinus flavipes, assembly GCF_016432865.1. Lineage (NCBI taxonomy): Eukaryota > Metazoa > Chordata > Mammalia > Dasyuromorphia > Dasyuridae > Antechinus > Antechinus flavipes. The sequence continues at coordinate 228,244,461 of NC_067402.1, forward strand.
GGAGAATGGCTGAATAAATTGTGGTATATGAATATTATGGAATATTATTGTTCTGTAAGAAATGACCAGCAGCATGATTTCAGAAAGGCCTGGAGAGACTTACATGAACTGATGCTGAGTGAAATGAGCAGGCTCAGGAGATCATTATGTACTTCAACAACAATATTATATGATCATCAATTCTGACGGACGTGGCCCTCTTCGACAATGAGATAAACCAAATCAGTTCCAATAGAGCAGTAATGAATTGAACCAGCTACACTCAGCGAAAGAACTCTGGGAGATAACTATGAATCACTACATAGAATTCCCAATCCCTCTATTTTTGTGTGCCTGTATTTTTGATTTCCTTCACAGGCTATTTCACTATTTCAAGTACACTATTTCAATGTCTGATTCTTTTTGCACAGCAAAATAACTGTATGGACATGTATACTTATATTGTATTTAATTTATACTTTAACATATTTAACATATATTGGTCAACCTGCCATCTGGGGGAGGAGGGAGGCGAAAGGAGGGGAAAAATTGGAACAAAAGGTTTGGCAATTGTCAATGCTGTAAAATTACCCATGCATATAACTTGTAAATAAAAAGCTATATAAAAATAAAATAAAACAAAATCCATGACCAATTATGTAATAGCCAGGTTATCTTTAAAGGGGACCCATGTGTAAAATTTGGAGCTGTAGCCAATAAAATTTGCTACTCTGGGATGGTTTCACAGCATACATTAATTTGTGCATTGGTATAGAATGTGTATATCTTGTCAGGTCTTATCCCAGATAATTGCATTACTCACTTAATGGCTTTTAATAAGATTCTAGCCACAAACACTGGATAAGGAGTAAGGTTTTAGTCTGGTTGTGCTTGGTGGGTCAACCACTTGGTCACACTGACTCCTTGATGAAGGATTGATGTAGGTGCCTCTTTTGTAGCAAAAATGGATATTTCCAAGGGTTTTTGAGTGACTCTTTCAATCACATTGGATAAAAGCAGTTCAACCTCTCTCACTAAACCCAATTTCTGCTTTCTAACTTCCTCAGGAGTTTTTAATGAATATGTGGTAATTTCCCTTGATGATTGATATCTTTGAATTTATGTGCTTCTCTATTCAATTATTTTCATATTATTAAATAAATCAAATTCATTCAATTATTTATTCCATTGATCAGTTTTTCTAATTTTTTGAAGTTTGGGTGATTATTGTTTTATGGTGTTATTTGAGATCTGGTTAATACTAAGCTCCCTTCATTGCTACTTCCTCCCTACCCTGCCCATTATTTTCATTAGATTCTTGAACTTTTGTTTCTCCAGATTAATTTTGTCATTATTTTGTCTACTTTTATAAAATTATCCCAAACATCAGTGTGTCTTATGCCAAGAATTCTACAAGTACATTGTGGAGATGTGTAATTAGATCTGTGCAGCATCCAGTAGAACTGAAAGCTGAATAAAACTTTTTTGATTATGATAAGGATAAGAAAAAGATCTAGTCCACTGAAGGGTAGTCACTTAGTAAAGGAATGGTGAATAGAGCCTTTATACATTTCAAAGCATTTTCATACATGTTATCTCTTGAATCTGCACAATAACTGTGAGATAAGAGGAAAAAATATTATGATCATTTTCACTTAACAATAATCAGGATGACATAGAGGAAAGGGTGTTAAAAATATTTTTGTTTTTTTTCCCAATTGTATATCATTGAACATGAAGCCTGAGAACCTGAGTTCAAATCTTGCTATTGTTGTTATCTGTTATTTATTTCTCCTGCGTGTTTGCTGATATCTTTCCTTCTTTTCAGCTCCTGTGGAGGAGGTAGGAGAGGGGGAATTTTTCTACTTCCTCTCTTCTCACTACTCAGCCCCTGAGACTAATAATCTTATCATTTTAATAAAATTATCATCTTTATAAAGTTGCTACTGTTCCCTTAGTTGCCAAATCCAGTGTCCTTTTTCTCAGTCCTCATTTCAAAAAACATCTTTGAAGCATTTAGTACTTTTTGCTACTCTTTTCTTGGATTCTTTCTCTTCATAGTTTTCATGATGCAGTCTTCTCTTCCTTGTTTTATCTATTGGATGTTTTCTTTTCATAATCTTTTGCTGGGTCATCGTCTATAACCTGTTCCATAGTATAACCCAAGGCTCTGTCATGAAACTTTTTCTTCTCTCTCTGTCTCTCTGTCTGTCTCTCTCTCTACCTCTCTCAAAATACTATTTCTCTTGGTGACATCATTAGCTTCCATTGGTTAAATGATTATTTCTATGTGATAATAGTAACATGTGAAAAAGGTTTGTCTTTGTTACAAAGCTAGACTAACAGGATAAGCCTCAAGAAGAAGCTCACTTTCTGGATACAGAGGACATAGGGACATTTATATGACTTAAGGCTGAAAAGTTTCTATTGGTTTTTCTTTCAGCTTTTGGGATGTGCCCCAGTTGGGAAAGATGTGAATAAAATCTCTAGGAAATGACTCTCCATAGTTTGTTCAGGTAGTGGTACACCATCTTTTGAGACAAGATTAAAATGTTCTTTACCTTGCTGTGAAGTGGCCCCATGATTTTTGGAATGACATTAGTTAATTGAGGATGAAGTCGTCCTTAGGAATGGTCCATTCACCTGGCCATATTTCAGTGCAGGTAAAAATAATACATTACTGTGTTAGAAGTTGTGAAGGACAATGAAAAGAGATGATTTCTCTATGCTGAAGACCTATTTAGATTTCAATTAAGAAGACATCATCCTGTTGGTTGATTTCTGCTGTCTCTGCCAGGGACAAGCTTTGAATTGTATTCTTTGAAAAAGTTGAACATGATGTTGCTTGAAAACCTGCTATTTTTGCTCATATTTATCAGACAGCTAATGTGTGAAGGGTAAGAAGGTTGGGTCAATTTCTTTTGAGTCTTCAATTCTCATTCAAAAGGCTTGCAATATTCTGGATCTTAGGGCAATAGGCACAATACCATCCATAACCAGAAACATTTGGAGAATCTTATTAGTCTTTGTAAATCTTCAATGTGGAATATGAAGGCTGTTTCTCTGTGAAATTGATGAGTACCATAGATGAGAAAATGAAGGTTTCAAGAAGCTACATCACATGCCTAATAACGAGCAAATCCAACACTTGAGCCCAATATTCTGATGACAAATCTAATGTTCCTTTTACTACTATCCTATGGTCTCTGCCTGTCAGTAAACAGATTTATCTTGAGACCTCAAAGGCAGTGATATTATATAGTTTATGAAGCAAAATGGCACCCCAAAGAAAGAACAATAGAGGGGGAAATTCTAGCTAATATGGTGGTGTGATCAGGAGCAAAATAGCCTAGCTTTCACCCAACTATTCTAGTAAGCCAGAAAAAAACTATCTGACTGAGTAGTGATCAAGAAATCTAAGGGGAAACTACAGAAATGCATTTTTTCAAACGAAGTCTGCACAAAGGTAGTCAAACCAAAAGAAGGAATCCCAGCCAGAATATTGGAGCTTAAGAGTGTAGCACTCTGAAACCAAGGGTAAGCCAGGGGAACTTGTAACTGTATTCTGGGGGCAGGAAAACAAGAGCTTGAGCCATGGCCAATCCAGAGACATTTGGAGCCTGAAATTCTGTTGACCTAATCCTAGACTGAGTTTGGGAGCCATGCACAGAATGGAAATACAGGAATCAGATGACATGCCAGCTCAGAATCTATAGACAGAGCCCTGTGATTCTATAAGTTTGCCATTCACTGCTCCTGAGGTCTTTGACAAACACCATTTGGTAAAAAAGGAAAAGGAATGACAGAACCCAAGACAATACAACTGAGAGCCAAACAAAGCTCCATCCAATGCTGGACTTGACTCTGATACAAAGTCTTCAATTAAGAGATAAATGAATATATAGAAAAAGACACCAATGATAAAGAAATTGTATAGATTCCAGGATACCCAAGGCACAAACCTAGAAAAAAATAGCTCCATAGCATCAACAGGTAAGGTCTCAAACAAAAACACAACTTGGGCACAAGGTCTACTAGAAGAATAAACAACTTCAGACAGGAGATATAAAAACTTGCTCAAGTAACAGACTTCCTAAGAATTGGAATGAACAAAATAAAAATAATTGATTTCATGAGAATTAAAAACACTAGAACAAGCCCCAAAAAACTGAAAACAAAAAAAATTTGAGATAGAAAAAATTGGCAAGCACAGATCATCTAATAAAGATCTGTATCCCTGAATCTTAAGATTCCCTAGCAATTATAACCAAAATAAAAGTCTAGAAACCATATTTTTAAAATTCATGAAACTATCTAAACTTATTAGAACCAGAAGGCAAAATGAAAAGAGGAAAAAGCCACCAGTCATCTCCTGAAAGAATACCCAAATGAAAACTTCTAGGAACACCATAGCTAAAATCCATAGTTTCCAAGTCAGATAAAAAACATATTACAAATATTCAAAAAAAAGTTCAAGTCCCAGGAATCACAATCAGAATCTCATAAGATTTAGTAGTTACTAAATACAGTAGAGTAGACTTAAAATATATTTCAAAAAGATACTTATCTACCTGAGTAAACCGAGTATAAAAAAAAAAATGGATTTTTAATGAGGTAAAGAAATTCTATGATTTCCTAATTAAAAACACACACAAACATACACACACACACACACACACACACACACACACACACACACAAATCAACAGAGCTGAGTATAAATTTTGAAATGTTCTCACCACTATTCTTTTACTCCCAGGTTTGCAACTTTGGTGCCTTCCTTGGTTCTTCACTTTTCCTCTTCTTTCAACCCCGCTCCCAGCCATCCTAAACCCAAGTGAGTTAGCAAATTATGGCAATTCTAATAATTGTAAAGACAGTATCTCTTGAATCTATTTCCTTATTCCCCCTTATATGGCCACCACTCCAGTTGAGACCCTCACCAGTCTTCAATTGAACTGTCAAAATAGACTTCCAATTGGTCTCCAGACTTCAAGTCTTCTTGGATCCTAATCAATTCTTAAGGCACAAGTTTGACGGTGTCACTCACCTACTCAAAAAACTACAATGCCTCCCTATACCTTTGAGATAGTTCAAACTCATCTCTTGATTTTAAAAACCATTCACAATCTGTAATCTGTAATTGTGGGTTCACTAGTCTGGGTTTACCACTCATTATTCCCTTTCCTGTACATTTTAGCCAAAATGATCTATCTGTTGTTCCTCCTACACAGCACCTCATCTCTTATCTCTATGCCTTTGCGCCACTGCCTAAGTATGGTCCTTACTGATTTCTTGCCCCATCTTGTAGTGTATTCTTGGACAAATAACTTCATTTCTCTGGACCTCAATTTCCTCCTTTGTAAAATAAGCCATTTGAGCTAAACAAACTTTGGAGTGCCTTCCTACATTAAATCTACCATATCTTTCCATATTCAGGAATTACTCCCAAAAGTCAGGAATTACTTTGATTTGATATTTACATTCTCGGTGCCTGTCACAGCAATTTTGAAGTCTAACATTATTGAGGTGGGGAATTCCTGGTAAAGAAAGTCCCTCTGCCACCAAAGATAGGTGACTATTGAGCAATCTATAAAGTGCCTGAGGTACTAAGAGACTTGGTCAGATTCACAAGCTACAAACATCAATGACGGAAATAGCTGAATCTTGGGCAAGACACAACCTTCATTAATCTTAGTTTCTTCATCTATAAAATGGAGATGATAACAAGAAAAGTAGGTTTTAGAATTGTTGTGATATCCAACTGAGAAAGAAACAAAGAGATGAAAGGAGGTAAGGGTGGAGGTAGGCGTGAGTGAAGGGGAAGGAGGTAAAGAGCAAAGAGGAGAAAGGAATGTAGCTTTTCATTAATGCCAAATTCAGCTTCTGGGAAGACAAGGGAAGAAAGGTGATTCAGGTTTCCCATGCTTGCCAAATATTTTTTATTAGCTGTATCTTGGAGATTGTGGGTAAGGTGGTGGTGGGGAGGGAGAAAAGAAAGGAGGTGATAGGGAGAGGAGGAGGCAATGCATTTACTAAGTTCTAGGAGTAAGGGAAAGATGAGCAACAGATGCTGAAAGGAAAAACTAGGGAGGAGCTGTTGTGTAAATATCCTATGACTTACAGGGTTGCTGGGATCAAGTTTCTTGGTTTTAGCTTCGTGTTGAGTTAAAAGAGAGTGAACTATAGAGGAAGATTATTTTGTTTGAGGTAACATGAACTTGATGGAAGGATAGCTACAGTTTAAGCCCTATACAAGATGCCCAATGCCTGAAATGCCCAGTCCAACCTGGGGAAATTGTCTCACCCTGCCCAGTTCAGGGGTAAGGATTTAGAGAGATGGCAGATATAATGCCTAGATGGCTTCTGGCTATACTTTGTGAGCAACTCAAAGAGAACGAGAGATCTTGCTCCCAACCATCTTTGTCTTTAACAATGCACAACCTTTTAAGGAAAAGTACTTGGGGTGAGTGAATAGACTGTCACAATGGATCTGATTAAAAATCTAGGCTCCAGCCAGGATCCAAGGAGAAAGTATATCCCTACATCCCAATTCCTCCTCCTCCATTACTGGGTTAGGAGTCAGAAACTTAAGTCTTCCCAGGTCTTCCCACAACAGGCTGTGTGACTTTGTCACATAGTCATTCAATATCTCAGACTTCAGTTTCCCAAGCTGGAAAGCAGAGCACAAGATCTAATTTTTTAAAATTGGTCATTTACCAGGACAGAAAACAGAAGTTGTTATAAAGATTTAAAAGAGGCAATAGGAAAGAGAGTTGGCTGACAATCCACTACCTGATGTATAATAATTCTCAGCCTATGAATGTGCTGGACCCTGAGACCAGGAATCCACCCATTTTTAAACCAAGTTGCCTGTCCCATCTAGGCAGCTAGGTGGCATAGTAGACAAAATGTTAAATTTGGTGTCAGGGAGATCAAAGTTCAAATCCTACCTCAGACCCATGTGAGCCTAGGCACAATCCTTAGCCTCTCTCAGCCTCAGTTTTCTCCTCTGTAAAATGGGAATAATAATTGCACCTATGTCATAGGATGGTTGTAACAATCAAAAGAGATAATACACATAAAGTGCTTTGGAAACCTTAAATCTTTTTAAAAAATTTTTTAAATTTAATCTTTTATTGTTGTTGCAGTATATACTGATCTCCTGGTTCTGCTCATTTCACTTAGCATCAGTTCATGTAAGTCTCTCAGGCCTCTCTGATATCATCTTATTGGTTATTTCTTACAGAACAATAATATTCCACAGCATCCATATACCATTGTAGCAGGAGGAATTCTGAAAGGGTGTACTTGAATCTAGGACAGCAGGATGCTTGTAATTAAGTACATACTCGGTGGGAGATGGTGGTTCTCTAAGCACATACTTGATGTAATGTAATGTTATGGTCAATCTAGTTGGAGTATGCTTAGGGTAATGTGCTGATGTGATGTTCTACAGTTGCCCATGCCCAATGTGATGTGGTGATGTAGTCATGCTGGAGTATTTAAAGGGAGTCTGAGGGACAGAGGGCTCTCTCTCAGCCACAGTATTTAGCAGCAGCTCTTAGCCACAGAAAACTTCAGGTTCCAGATTCCAGACTCCAGATTCCAGAGTCCATCTTGGACCAACTGCATGGTGACTCTCCTGTCGCCTTCACTTCTCCATCCTAAGACCAAGAACTTTGCCTGATCCGGAGGCTCTCTTGAGAGCTAGACATTACATTTTGATGCTCAGTGTGGACTAAGGACTTACACTTAGCAGTTCAAATGACACAATTGTAAGTTCAGTGGAGAAGTCCCTGTGACCCAGAAATAGGGTGAGTATAAAAATAGACAAGCAGGAAACTTTGGTAAAGGCTAAACCAATCATTCTTAATTTTTTAGATGAAATGGGATAAACACTAAGAAAAGAGCCTCCTCTACCCCAAGGGAAGTGTGAAGAAAGCATAGTCAGGTTAATAAAGAGCCCAGGTTTGTTGGTAACTCAGGATCAAATTGTTGGATTCTTGGAAACATTAGAGTATACATCTTCTTGGCTTTCTAAAGAAGAAGAATTAGAACCAGATAAGTGGAAACTAGTGGGAGAGCAACTAATTGAATATTACAATGATAATGGTTATCTTTAATTCCTCAGGAAACATTCTATATATACAATATAATACAATTGGCTTTAAGAAATTACATAAGTTTTAGAATAAGGAAAAAGAAAAAAGAGCAAGAGAGGGAAGGTACTGAAAAAGTATCTGAAAAGAATGAAGAGTTGGATTCTGAGTACCATGCTGAAAAGGCAGCCAGACAAGGAACTGTGAGGAGAAAGACAAAGAGGATGATGGTACTGACAATGAAGCTGGAGGACATAGCCAGATAGACTAAGCTGAGTCTTATCACTCTCACAGCTCAGTTTCATCTCTGCCTACACCCAAGCAAGCTCTTAACCCTCCCCCAACAATTTTGCCTTGGTTGTGGAGTGAGGATGAGGAGTGGGAAGGTAGTGGCACCATTACCATCACCCATGCAGAAGCTCTGTCCACCCCCTAAGACACATAAAGGGTGCAAATTAAAGCCAAAGAAGATTTAAGAATAGAAACTTATCCTGTGATTGAAGAACTTAACTCTTCTGGTCAAGGAAAAAGAAAATGTGCTCCTTTTAATCTAGAAATTATCAAAGATCTGAAAAAGGCTTGCATTCTTTATGGGTCTACATTGTCTTATGATAAGATGTTATTAGAGAATTTGGCTTTTGAAGTTTTAACCCCTAATGATTGGAAATCTATAGCAAGGACATGTTCAGAACTTGGACAAAACTTGTTGTAGTTTTCTGAGTATAGTGAACTCTGTAGAATACAAGCCCAAAGAAATAGTCAACCTGGAGTTAATATACCAGTCACCTCTGATCAACTAGCAAGTTTAGGTCCTAATACAGACACTTTAGCACAGATTAATTACCCTTTGATAGCATATGAGCAAATTGCTGCTGCTGCTGCTATCAAAGCATGAGGCACCCTCCCAAGAAAACAAAATAGAGGGGAAGCCTTCACAAAAATAGTGCAAGGTCCCAATGAACCCTTTGCTGATTTCATAGGATGTCTGCAGAAAGCTGTCATACAAACTATTGATGAAAATTCAGCAACAGAAATTATGATAAGGCAACTTGCTAAAGAAAATGCTACTGAGGTTTGCAGAAGAATTATACTAGGACTACACATGGATGCTCCTTTACAGGAGAGCATAAGATGCTGTGCCAGTGGGCACAAATACCTTTTATACCCGAGCTTTGATATAGACTTCTCAAGATCCAAACATGAGAAGACAGGTTCCCTTTAGACAAGAGACTTCCAGAGAGACTTGCCAATGCTTTCAATGTAGTAAAGTAGGGCATTTGAAAGCTCAGTTGGCATAAAGATAGAGTGAGAAAATAGGGTGGGAAAACAAAACTCAAAACCTTATGTTCAAAATGCAACAAAAGCTTTCATTGGGCATCAGAATGTAGAATGACTCAGGGAAACGGGAAGCAGGGCTCAGCTCCAGGGCCCCAGGCAAAAAACACTTGGGGCATGATGGCAGTCGATATTACACCCAGAGAATCTTTAGAAGTTCAGTACTCAGACATGATCAATCAGCCGAGAAGCAGTCAGATGAGAGAAAGGGATTACATGATCAATCAGCCAAGAAGCAATCTAATGGGAGAAAGGAATTACAATTGGGGAGAAAAGAGTTGTATGTAGCTGGGACTATTGAGATATCCTCTGGAGAGGTGAGATCTGTTCTTGTCCAGTCTATGGATCCTTTGCCTCCACACACAGTATGCTTGCCCATTTCACTTCCTGAGAGTGCTTACAAAACAGTGTTCATCCATACGCTGATGTGGGAAACTGGGGAATGTGTAGATAATATCCCAGTCAATACAGGTAGACAATGTGTGCCTTATCAACCAAGAGAAGTAGTAGCATCAGGTTTACTGACAGAGATTCTAATAGGCAATCAGGTGATATTTACCCAGATTTTGACTCCCAGCAACAGAATCCAGGAATATTCTGGACTGCAGCTCTTACAGCTGACTGACCTATGCTCACTATCTATGCAAATGGTATACCATTGGAAAGGTTGGTAGACACAAGTGTAGATCGTACAGTCATTAGAGGTGCCAGCTGGCCCAGTCATTGGCCAAAAATTAAAGCAGACACCTATGTGTCTGGTGTAGGAGGATCTATAGCAGCTGAAATTAGTGCTACTCCTTTGAGGTGGACATTTGAAGATGAAACAGAAGTTTTTTCTCCTTTTATAATTGAAAAAATCCCCATCAATCTGTGGGGGAAAGACATCTTACAACAGTTAAAACTACAATTGAGTACTTTGGCTTTTTAAGCCGGGCTGCTGTTGAAGGCCTGTCAGCACTCTCACCTGTTCCTATTCAAAGGAAAACTGATAAATCAATGTTGATAGAACAGTGGCCCTTGCAAAGTGAAAAAATTCAGCCTTATTAGATATAGTGCAAGAGCAACTTGACCAAGGACACTTACAACCTTCTCTAAGTCCTTAGAATTCCTTGTATTTGTTGTAAAAAAAAGAAATCTGGAAAATGGATGATGTTGACTGATCTAAGAAAAGTAAATGAACAGATGGAAACTCTTCAGTCTGGACTTCTATCTCCTATTCAATTCCCTAGAGAATGGCCTCTTTGGGTTATCAACATTAAGGATTGTTTCTATTCTATCTCTCCAGATAAGGAGGATATGAAAAGATTTGCCTTTTCAGTGCCCAGCGTTAATTTAGCTGCACCTTATAAAAGATATGAAAGGACAGTTTTGCCACAGGGAATGAAAAATAGCCCTACTATGTGTCAAATGTGTACTGCTGCTGCTCTTACTCCAGTAAGAAAAGCATTTCCAAAAGTTATGTTGCTACATCACATGGGTGATATCTTGAGGTGTGTACCCGAGGAGCAAATGTTAGAAGCATGTCTACAAATTACCACAGAAACACTAAGGAACTACAAATTGCATATAGCTCCAGAAAAAAATCAAAGGCATGTTCCTTTTAAATATTTAGGATATGAAGTATATTCTAAAATGCTTACAGTACAAAAATTTTCTTTAAGAACAGAGAGGTTAAAGACCGTAAATAACTTTCAGAAATTGATAGGAGATATCCAATGGATGCACCCAGTGTTAGGCTTAACTACCTGCCAATTACAACCATTATATAACATTTTAAGGGGAGACAGTGCTTTAAACTCACCATGCCACCTTACAAAAGAAGCTCAAAAGACTTTGAGAGAAGTTGAACAGGCTTTATCCGATGTAGTTGAAAGAGTCACTCAGAAACCCTTGGAAATATCCGTTTTTGCTACAAAAGAGGCACCCACAGCAGTCCTTCATCAAGGAGATAAGTGATAGAGTGGGTGAACCTCCCAGCACAACCAGAACAAAGTCTTACTCCTTACTCAGTACTTGTGACTAGAATTTGATTAAAGGCAAGCAGTACAATTATCTGGGATAAGACCTGAAAAGATAAACCTCTTTTATGCACAAAATATATGCTACGAAACCATCCCAGAATGGCAAATTTTATTGGCCATAGCTCCAAATTTTACACATGAGTCTCTATTAAAGGTAACCCGGCTATTACATAATTGGCAATGGATTCTTGAAGAAAAGATTTCTAAGGTTCCTCTAAAATGACCAGTTATCTTTACAGATGCATCCAAACATACCATTTGTACTGTGTACTCTCATGACTTAACTACAAAGAGAGTAGGCAGAACTCCTTTTCAGTCAGCAGAATGAATTGTATGCAATCATGCTAGCTTTTTATCCAGGAGATGTAAAGTCATCTGATTTGGCTTATTCATTAGGTGTGGTACAAAGAATTGCCACAGCCCAAATAAAATTTATAGCATCTAATATATATCAGCTCTTTAAGGAACTTCAAGAGTAAATAAGAAAACATCCAGATAAGATTTATATCTTGCATGTCCATTCTCATAGTGGACTTCCAGGTCCTATTTTTCATGGAAATTCAAAGGCAGATCGCCTTCTAACTATGTTAGCCAATATTCCTTTATTTCAGGCAGCCCAAGAATCTCATTCTAAATATCATCAGGCTAAACGTAAAGCTCGAACTTTATGTTTGCAATTTGGGATAACAAAAGAAGAAACTAGGAAAAAATAAAAGGCTGTACAGCTTGCCTTCCTTTTCACACTCCTACTCTCCCTCCAGGGAAGAACCCTCGTGGTTTGAGACCCATTGAAATTTGGAAAATGTCTGTGACCCATTATAAATCTTATGGTCATCTGTCTTTTATCCATGTTGTGGTAGACACCTTTTCAGGATTTACTTTTGCAATACCAGCAGTGAAAGAGACAGCCTGAATGGTCATTGATTTCTTTATACAAGCTTTTGCAATCATGGGTGTGCCACAAGCAATAAAAACAGACACTGGACCTGCATATACTTCTAAACATTTTGCACACTTTTGTGCACAGTATCAGATTTTACACACCACTAGCATATCTTTTAATCTTCAAGGGCAGGCAATAGTAGAGAGAAGAAACAGAGACATCAAGATGCTCCTCCAAAAACAAAAGAAAGGGGGAGCCACAGGTAACTCTAGAGAACTAGATTTGCTAAATTTAGCTCTTTATACAATTAACTTTTTGATTTTTGATAAGGATGCACTGGCTCCAGCAGACAGGCTTTATAACCTGACAGAAGGGCAGTGTCCAATGTGGAGAGCTTCAGAAAGGGGTAAATGGAAGGGACTAGATAAGTTAACTGTTTGGGAGGGAGGGCTTGCTTGTATCTCTACAGATGGAGAGGAATCAGATGGGTGCCAATGATCTGTATTTGCCTTGGACATTGGAAAGAGACAGAGAAGGCCTTTGAAATAAAGGAAAAGACCGAAAAAACATTGGGTGGTGCCATCACTGACTGTGCCCACCACTGAAAGAGCATGGCAGTTATGGCAATTGACTCATGAACATCAAAAATTGTTGATAAGACTGTTGCAGAACTTCAAAACCCACAAGAATCATTGGATTCCCTGAGACAGGATAAGACCATTGTAGGACTTGAAAACCTGCAGGAATCATTGGATTCCCTAATACATGATGAGATTATTGCAGGACTTCAAAACTTGCAGGAATCATTGGATTCCCTGACACATGAAGTAATGGATTGTGATGACCGCATATTTAAAATCAGCCAGAGTCAGGAATTCAGGTTAAGGGAAAAATCTTCAATATTTATTCTCAGTAGAAGTGAAGAAGGATTGTGATAGCAATATGGGCAGCTGCAACAGGAAGCCAGCCAGCAGAGGTGAAGGGGAATTGCAGGTGAAAAGGGGATCGGAGATGAAGGGCAGTCGCGATAGCAATGTGAGCAGCTGTGTCAAGAAACCAGCCAGCAGTCTCTCTTTCTGCTTCCCTTCTCCACTCTCCTGCCTCCACTCACCAAAATCATCATTTCCTATACATCAGGATTTGCACAAAGAGTGGGTGGGGCCATTCTTTCTCCAAGCATATATATTAATAGAGTATGGTCCAATTACTATTTAGCCTCATGTGCTTGGGACCTCAGTGCATTAATTCAAGCCTCAGCCCATTACATCTCCCACTTTCTTTTGTTTTAGAACACAGGTGGTCATGCCATCCCTGACTCCTCAGGGAGGTCAGAGCCCCCAAGAGGAAGTGATCACACTCTCTCTGACTTCTCAGGAAAGGAGGTGAAAGCACCGAAAAGGAGGGGATCACACCCTCCCATGACTTCTCAAGAAGGGAGGTAAAAGTACTAAAAAGGAGATGATCATGCCCTCCCTGACATCTCAGGAAGGGAGATGAAAAGCACCAAAGGGAAGTGGGGGTTGCTAGTGTGTTTCTGGGCTGAAGGGTCTTATTAGAAACAGGTATGCACAAATCCATCAGCATGGGAGGTATTACACAAGCACATAGCAATAACGCAGAGGCTATTAGTGATGACTCTCGCCACAGTCAGTGCAGGCTTGATGTGGTGTAACAAACATGAATTGGACACGCAAGTAGCGGTATAACAAACAATATAAATCAACATGGTGTTGTAAAAGATTGCCAGAAGTCCTAGAAGGAGGGTATGTAAATAGCAGTCACGTATACATCTTCTTCAGTAGCCAAGAGATAGTCTAAAACCAATTTATTGTCCATTGCTTCACATGTCAGGAAATCCAATGATTCCCCCCAAGTTTTTGAAGTCCTGCAACAGTCTTTTTATGTATTAGAGAATCCAATGATTCCAGCTGATTTTGAAGTCCTGTAACAGTCTTATCATTTCTCAGAAAAGCCAGTGATTCCTGAGGGCTTTCAAGTCTTATGTCTCAAAGAATCCAATGATTCCTGAGGGTTTTCAAGTCCTACAACAATCTTATGTCTCAGAGAATCCAATGATTCCTGAGGGTTTTCAAGTCCTACAACAATCTTATCATGTCTCAGAGAATCCAATGATTTCCTGAGGGTTTTGAAGTCCAACAATTTTCTATGTCCATGAGTCAAATGCCATAACTGCCATGCTCTTTCAATAGTGAGCGCAATCAGCAACAATACCATCCGATATTTCTTGGGTCTTCTCCTTCGTTTCAAGGGTCTACTCCATCTCTCTGCAATGGACAAGCAAATATGGCTTGTTGGCACCCATCTGATTCCTTCTCCACCTGTAGAGATACAAGCAAACCCTCTCCCCCAAGCAGTTAGCCTATCTGGTCCCTTCCATTCACCCACTTTCTGGATCTTTCCACATCACCTGGCAATTATCTAAAGATAGTGGAGCTGCTTACACTGGACACTGCCCTTCCAGTGGGCTATAAAACCTGTCTGCTGGAGCCAGTGCATCTTTGTCAAAAATCAAGAAGTTAATAGTAGAAAGGGTTAGATTTAGAAGCTCTCTAGGGTTACCTGTGGCCCCCCCTTTCTTTTGTTTTTGGAGCAGCGTCTTAATGTCTCTGTTTCTCCTCTCTACTATTGCCTGTCCTTGAGGATTAAAGGGTATGCCAGTGGTGTGTAAAATCTTATACTGTACACAAAAGTGTGCAAAATATTCGGAGGTATATGCAGGGACCATTGTCTGTTTTTATTGCTTGTGGCACACCCTAATAGCAAATGCTTGTGTGAGGAATTCGGTGACCACTTGGGCTCTCTCTTTTGCTGCTGGTATTGCAAAAGTGAATCCTGAAAAGGTGTCTACTACAATGTGGATAAAAGACAGACGACCAAAAGATTTATAATGGGTCACATCCACTTGCCAGATTTCATTGGGTCTCAAACCACAAGGGTTCTTCCCTGGAGGCAGTGTAGGAGCATGGAAAGGAAGGCAAGCTGTACAGCTTTTTACTATGCTCCTATCTTCCTCTCTTGTTATTCCAAATTGTAAACTTAAAGCTTGAGCAGCCTGATGATATTTATAATGAGATGCCTGGGCTTCTTGGAATAAAGGCGTATTGACCAACATAATTAGAAGGCTATCTGCCTTTGAATTACCATCAAAAATGGGACCTGGAAGTCCACTATGAGAGGGGACATGCAAAATATAAATCTTACCTGGATGCTTTCTCACTTGCTCTTGAAATTTCTTAAAGAGCTGATATATATTAGAGGATGTAAATTTTATGATGGGAGAAGGGGATTACACAATCAACCAGCCAGGAAGCAACCTGATGGCAGAAAGGAATTACAATTGGGGAGAATAGAGCTGTATGCAGCTGGGACAACTGAGATAGCCCTTGGAGAAGTGAAATCTGTTCCTCTCCAGCCTATGGATAGCTTGCCTCCAGGCACAGTAGGCTTGATCATTCACCTCCTTTTTGTACTTACAAAACAGTGTCCATCCACACACTGATGTGGGAAACTGGGGAATGCGTAGATAATATTCCAGTCAATAGATTGATTTTGGACTATCTCTTAACTGTTGAAGGAGGTGTATATGTGGTTGTTATTTATATACCCTCCTTCTAAGACTTATGGAAATCAGAAAGCCTCTAAGAAAAATTAGCCAAGCCCTAAGTGAAGGAGATAAGACTTGGAAAGAGACAATAAAGCATTTGGACTATAACTCATGACTGCATTTGGGGTGATTACACTGAACTGAAACTAAGGATGCCTCCAGAAGCCCCAAGGAAACCTGCTCCCAAAGAACATTATATTTTAGAGAAGAATATTACAAGTCCAGACATTACATATCATAACGTATTCAGCCATTGTCCAATTGATGGGCATCCATTCAGTTTCCAGTTTCTAGCCACTACAAAAAAGGCTGCTACAAACATTTTTCCACATGTGGATCCCTTTCTCTCCTTTAAGATCTCTTTGAGATCTTGCTGGGTCAAATGGTATGCACAGTTTGATAACTTTTTGGGCATAGTTCTAAATTGCTCTCCAGAATGGCTGGATCATTTCACAGTTCCACCAACAATATATCAACATCCCAGCTAAAACTATATTATAAAGCAGCAGTCATCAAAACCATTTGGTACTGCCTAAGAAATAGAGTAGTCGATCAGTGGAATAGGTTAGGATCACAGGACAAAATAGTCAATAACCATAGCAATCTAATGTTTGACAAACCCAAGAACTCACTATTTGACAAAAACTGCTGGGAAAATTGGAAACTAGTATGGAAGAAATTAGGGCTTGACCCACACCTAACACCATATACCAAGATAAGATCTAAATAGGTTCATGATTTAGAAATAGTGATATTATAAGCAAATTAGAAGAACATAAGATAGTTTACCTCTCAGAGCTGTGGCTAAAGAAGAATTGGAACTCATTATTGAACAGCAAACAGATAATTTTGATTATATTAAGTTAAAAAGTTTTTGTACAAACAAAACTAATGCAGACAAGATCAAAAGGGAAGCAATAAATTGGGAAATCATTTTTACATTTAAGGATTCTGATAAAGGACTCATTTCTAAAATATATTAGAGAATTGACACAAATTTATAAGAATTCAAGCCATTCTTCAACTAATTAAGTGGTCAAAGGATATGAACAGACAATTTTCAGATGAAGAAATTAAAACTATTTCTAATCATATGAGAAGGTGCTCTAAATCCTATTGATCAGAGAAGTGCAAATTAAGACAACTCTGAAATACCACTCCATACCTCTCAGATTGGCTGAGATGACAGCAAAAGACAAGGATGAATGTTGGAGGGGATGTGGAAAAACTGGGACACTAATACATTGTTGGTGGAACTGTGAACAGATCCAGCTATTCTGGAGAACAATTTGGAACTATGCTCAAAAAGTTATCAATTGTGCACACCCAGCAGTGTTTCTATTGGGCTTATATCCCAAAGAGATCTTAAAGGAAGGAAAGAAACCCACATATACAAAAAATGTTTGTAACAGCCTTTTTCATAATAGCAAGTGTGGTGAGCTTTTTCTTCTCAAAATGCAGCCAGATGATAAAAGTTCAGATCTTTTATTATCTCCAATATAGCCCGGTTAGTTTAGAGGTCTATCTCTCTGCTTGGTTCCAAGAGCTCCCTCCGAATGTCGCCAAATCCAAAGGTCTGGTCCTTCACCCTCTGCCTCTGCTTTCTTCTGCCTCCAACCAGCACAGAGATGGAATGAATCTCTTGTTTCCTTCACTTGGGGCTCGGCTTGCTTTCTGGTGAGTCTTTCAGACCAGCTTGGTCTCAGTGGGGGGCGTGCAGGAGCCCAGCCACCTACCACAGTGGTGTGAGATGAAGATGAATCTGGTTGTCCACTGAACTCTCGACTCGTAGCTTCTTCCTCTGAAAACTCTTCTTCTGCCACCAGCCAGCCAAGTGGAAAATATTCTGCCTTGCCCTGGAGAGAGGGCTTCTGGCGTAATTCCGCTGAAATCTCGACTTGTAGCTTCTTCACTCTGAAAAACTTCTTTGACTGGCCCATTGAAGCTCTATTTATGCTCCTTCAAGAGAGGCATTGTGGGTTTTCTCCCATAGTGCTCTCTGGCCCAAAGAGCTTCAAGGGAGGTGTGAACTCATAAAGTTACAAAGTTTACTTTGTGAAACTCCCATACTTGTGAACTCCAATGAGTAAAGGTGTGAACACAAGCCTTGTATTAATTAGTTCTACTTAGTACCTTGTTTCAGGTTCTGGCCCAAAACATCTTCTTGTAAGATTAGATCAACTCTAATTAGTTAGCAGTTTGTAAAGATTCCAACAAGCAAGAAACTGGAAACTGAGTGGATGCCCATCAATTGGAGAATGGCTGAATAAGTTATGGGGAGACTTACATGAACTGATGCTAAGTGAAATGAACAGAACCAGGAGATCATTGTACACAACAATATCAATATTATACAATGATCAATTCTGATGAACGTGACTCTTTCCAATATTGAGATGATTGATGCCAGTTCCAATGATCTTGTGATGAAGAGAGCCATCTACACCCAGAGACAGGACTGTAGGACTGAATGTGGATCACAACATAACATTCCCACTCTTTTTGTTGTTGTTTGCTTGCATTTTGTTTTCTTACTCATTCCCTTTCTTTTTTTGATCTGATTTTTCTTGTAAAGCAAGAGAATTGTATAAATATGTTTATACATATTTGGATTTAACATATATTTTAACATGTTTAACATATATTGGATTGCTTGACATTTAGGGGAGGGGTGGGAGCAAATAAGGAGAAAATCTGAAACACAAAGCTATGCAAGGGCCAATGTGGTCAAATTATCTGTGCATGTTTTGAAAATAAAAAGCTTCATAAAAATGCATAGGCATTCAGAAGATAAAGGAGTTTTAAACTTTATTTCATTGGCAATAGGGAGTTCTAGAGTTTCAGAAGAAAGTAACCAGGGTTTCTTTGTTTTTTAAAGATTACAAACTTCCGAATTTGTTGTCAGATCTGATCTTTATTGCTGGATAGATTAAAACTAGTAGATCTTGAATTCAGGAGTTTTGAGCTACAGTACGACTAAAGCATAAAGCTCATACAATATGACTAGATTCCAGGAGTAGAGAGCTGCAAGCTTGTTGAAGGAGGAATAAACTGACCCTGGTCAGAAGGATTGGATGCCAATCAATATAAGAAGCCACTTCCTGAAAGCCCATTGCACTTTGGCCTGGGCAAGATAGGGAATCTCAATATCAAAAATAAACAAAAACATACTAAGAGACTTCTAGGTAAGATGACATTATGAAATACTGTAGAAAAGCCCAGCTTTTGCATATCCAACCTAGAAAATATCTGAAAAAGAACCTAAATAACAAAAATCAAAGAGGTTCCCTCCCCTAATCTAGAACTGAACAAAAAGATGGTCCAAAGTTGGCAGAAGCAGAAAGAGATGTAATTCTAAGGAAAATCAGTACAAGGCTCAGTAAATGGTACAAAGCCAGCAGGTTTTCTGAAAGGGGGGGTAATCCAAGGGGTTTGCAAGCCAGCATAAATTCAACTGAGACCAGGTACATTAAATCATAAATGTATAATAATATTATTATCACCTTGTCAGAATTGAAACAACTCTTACTGTCAAGTAGACTTGAAACATCCCTTGGGAAACAGGGGAGTATTTTGAAACTGACCTTTTTCTATCTGATCTATTCAGCAGATTTTTCTAATTCTGTATCAGTGTAAAAGAATAGAGAATATTTATACATGCCTGATAAAAATACCAGAGCTGAGAAGAAACTCTTAAATGAAAACACAGACATCAAGAAAAACCTAAAAAATTGTAAATTTGATTTGTAAATTTGATTTTTTATTTGAATAATTTAGAATTTTATTCTGAACTTGATAATACTATTTTTTAAAAATTTTACAAGTACCAAATATTTATGTTAAACATTTCAAAATAAAAAAAAGAAAAAGATTGTATATGAAACCATAAATCTTCATTATGAATAGTTTGTTTTTTCAAGCATGTAACCAATTCAATATGTTAGCCTCAAAACTGTCCTGTTTTTCTGTATCATCTCTGAATAACCCCTCTCTTCTGTGCAGTTTTGAAATGCGTTAGTGGTTCTCTTTTCTTTCTTTTTTTTTTCTTTTTTGGAGGAATGTTACTCACATTTGTTTAGCCACAAATGCTTCATATTTTTTTTTTAAAAAAAGCCCTTTTGTAAAAAAACAAAATAAAACAAAAAGAGCTTTGTCGAAACAACAAAGATCCAAATATCGGCTTTGTCCAAAAAGAAATCTTTCATTCTGCCTTTCTAATCTATCATCACTCTATTAGGAAGTGGTTTGCATGCATATTTCATTATCTATCTTTGAAGTCATGATTGGTCATTGCATTGATCAAAGTTCTTAAGTCTCTCAAAGTTGCATTTATATTATACATAATATAGCCACTTTAAAATTTATTTTCCTGGTTCTGTCACTTTACTTATATTAATTTATACTAGTTCTTCCACGTATTTTTGATTCTGTCTCTTCCATTTTTTTAATGGTATACTATTCCATTCATTTATATCTTATCATTTTTTATCCATTCCTCAATTGAGGATACACCCTTATTTTCGATTTCTTTGCTACAACAAAAAGTGATACTATAAATATTTTTGTATCTGTCACTATTCCCTTTGTATTTGATCTCTAAGAAATATGAGAATAGTTGTGGTATCACTGGGTAAAAAAAGTAATGGGTAAAAAAAAAGTTGCTTTTCAAAATTTTCAGATTGGACCAATTAATACCTCCATCTACAGTGGTATTAATGGGCCTTCTCTCCCACAGCCTTTTCAACAATTGCTATTTTCTTTTCTTTTTTTTTTTTTTGGTCACTTTTCCAATCTGATATGTATAAGGTAGAGTCTCAGAATTGTTTTAATTTTCATTATATTATTAATAATGACTTGAAACTTTTTTCATACAGATGTTCATAATTTGGATTTCTTCACTTGAGAAATACCAATTTATATGCTTTAACTACTTACTGACTTTTGTTCTCATATATTTGAATCTGTTCCCTACACATCCTGTATGTTAGACCATATGATGAGAAAAATATGCTACAAAACTTTTTTTTGGTTAAATTTTTTCCCTTTTCATTTTACCTATATTGAATTATTTTCATTTCAAGCACAAGTTTTTGAATTTTATATGACTAAACTTGTCTATTTCATTTCTTAAGATTCTCTCCATTCCTTGTCTGGTCATGAATTCTTCCCCAATCCACTATTGCAAAAGATATTTCCTTCTCTGCTTCTCTAATTTACAATGTTCCCTTTCATAAATACATATCATTTATCCATCCTTTTAGAGCTTACTATAAAATATGTTATTATATGGTAATAAAAATAAAAATATGTTATTATATGGTCTAAAAAATTGTTTTATTCTCTTTTTTTTTCAGTTTCCTCAGTCTTTTTTGTTGAATTCTGAGTATCCATCCCAGTAGCTGAGACTTTTGAAATTTATCAAATTCTAACATACATGTTCTTTAGTTTCTAAATATTCTAAACCTAATCTGCTCCACTGAATATCTTTTTTTTTTTTTGGCAGTACCAAACAGTTTTGATGATTACTGCTACACAACATAACTTGAAATCTCATTCTTTTTTCTCACTTTTTTCATTTCTTCCCTTGAGATTTTTTACCTGAAGATGAATTTGACTATTATTTTTTTCTAGCTCTATAAATTAGTCCTTATGTAGTTGTAGTGATATGACACAAAATAGGAATAGATATTGGACTTGTGATTTCATTGATATAGAAAATTCCCATTTGAGGAAAGTCATTCTAACACTCTCTTCTGTAGCTTAGGGGGAAAAAGCATTAAGGTGTAGAACTGAAATTTTTGGGGGAATTCATGTCATTTTTATTATATTGGCATGGTCTAAAAATAGTCAGTTAATGTAGTTTTAATTAATTAGATATGTCAATTTCTGTAGAGAATATTTTGTAGTTGTATTCATATATTTCCTGTGTGTGTGTGTCTTAGACACATTCTATATTTATTTTTAATGAAATTTCTCTGTCTTCCTGCTGAGTTTTTTGGTTTTTGTTTGTCATTTAGGGAAAAAAAATGATAGTTCATATAAGCTTATCTTGGAGACTATTAAATTGCTAAAATTACTGTTTCAATTAATTTCAGTCACATTCAGTTTGAGATGTCCAAAAGGCACTTGATGGTGAGGGCCTGGAGCTCAGGAGAGAGATTAGGACTAGATAAACAGATCTGAAAACTGTCTTCCTAATAATTGTACCTGTGAGAACGGGGAATATATAATATAATATAATATAATATAATATAATATAATATAATATGATATGATATGATATGATATGATATGATATAATATAATATAACAATAACTTGTAAATAAAAAATAGAACTCCAAGTGATAGACTACAAAGAAGAAAAAGAAGAATGCCAGGAATAGAACCCATATGAACAGGTAATTCTTAAAGGAAGAAACTCAAATTATCATTTGCTGGATTATTTTTTAAGTAGTATTTTATTTTTTTCCAATTACCTGTGAAAACAAATTTTTTTTTAATGTTGAGTTCAAAATTTTTCTCCCTTCCTAAAACAGCTAAAACATGTTGATATGTTTTATATATACATATATAGATCTGTAGCTATATATGATCAAATAAAACATATTTCCATGTTAATCATATTATGAAAGGAACCAAAAGGCAAAACATACACACACATACACACAAAATTTTATTTTATTTTTTTTTAAATTTTATTTTATTTAATAATAACTTTGTATTGACAGAATCCATGCCAGGATAATTTTTACACGACATTATCCCTTGCAATCACTTATGTTTCATTTTTTCCCCTCCCTCCCTCCTCCCCCCGCCCCAGGATGGCAAGCAGTCCTATATATGTTAAATATGTTGCAGTATATCCTAGATACAATACATATTTGCAGAACCGAACAGTTCTCTTGTTGCACAGGGAGAATTGGATTCAGAAGGTAAAAATAACTCGGGAAGAAAATCAAAAATGCAAATAGTTCACATTCATTTCCCAGTATTCCTTCTTTGGGTGTAGCTGTTTCTGTCCATCATTTCTCCAATGAAACTCAGTTAAGTCTCTTTGTCAGAGAAATCCACTTCCATCAGAATACATCCTCACACAATATCGTTGTCGAAGTGTATAATGATCTCCTGGTTCTGCTCATCTCACTTAGCATCAGTCCATGTAGGTCTCTCCAAGCCTCTCTGTATTCATCCTGCTGGTCATTCCTTACAGAGCAATAATATTCCATAACATTCATATACCACAATTTACCCAGCCATTCTCCAATTGATGGGCATCCATTCATTTTCCAGCTTCTAGCCACTACAAACAGGGCTGCTACAAACATTTTGGCACATACAGGTCCCCTTCCCTTTTTTAGTATCTCTTTGGGGTATAAGCCCAATAGAAACACTGCTGGATCAAAGGGTATGCACAGTTTGATAACTTTTTGGGCATAATTCCAGATCGCTCTCCAGAATGGCTGGATTCGTTCACAACTCCACCAACAATGCATCAGTGTCCCCGTTTTCCCGCATCCCCTCCAACATTCATCATTATTTTTTCCTGTCATCTTAGCCAATCTGACAGGTGCGTAGTGATATCTCAGAGTTGTCTTAATTTGCATTTCTCTGATCAATAATGATTTGGAATACTCTTTCATGTGAGTGGTAATAGTTTCAATTTCTTCATCTGAAAATTGTCTGTTCATATCCTTTGACCATTTATCAATTGGAGAATGGCTTGATTTTTTATAAATTTGAGTCAGTTCTCTATATGTTTTGGAAATGAGGCCTTTATCAGAACCTTTAATTGTAAAGATGTTTTCCCAGTTTGTTACTTCCCTACTAATCTTGTTTGCATTCGTTCTGTTTGTACAAAGGCTTTTTAATTTGATATAATCAAAATTTTCTATTTTGTGATTGGTAATGGTCTCTAGTTCATCTTTGGTCACAAATTTCTTTCTCCTCCACAAGTCTGAGAGATAAACTATCCTATGTTCCTCTAATTTATTTATAATCTCGTTCTTTATGCCTAGGTCATGGACCCATTTTGATCTTATCTTGGTATGTGGTGTTAAGTGTGGGTCCTCACACAAAATTTTAAAGTGAAAATAGTATTCTTTTGTTGGAGAGGATGTGGAAAAACAGGGACACTGATACATTGTTGATGGAATTGTGAATATATTCAGCCATTCTGGAGAGCAATTTGGAACTATGCTTAAAAAATTATCAAGCTGTGCATATACCCTTTGATCCAGCTGGGTTACTACTGGGCTTATATCCCAAAGAAATCTTAAAGAAGAGAAAGGGACCTGTATGTGCCAAAATGTTTGTGCCAGGTCTCTTTGTAGTGGGCAGAAACTAGAACTGAATGGATGCCTCTCAATTGGAGAATGGATGAACAAATTGTGGTATATGAATTATGGAATCTTATTGTTTGGTAAGAAATGATCAGCCGGATGATTTCAGAAAAGCCTGAAGAGACTTACATGAACTGATGCTGAGTGAAATGAGCAGGACCAGGAGATCATTTTATACTTCAACAACAATACTATATGATGATCAATTCTGACGGACGTGGCCATCTCCAGCAATGAAATGAACCACATCAGTTCCAATAGAGCAGTAATGTATTGAACTACACCCAGAGAAAGAACTCTGGGAGATGACTATGACTACATAGAATTCCCAATCCCTATATTTTTGTCTGCCTGCATTTTTGATTTCCTTCACAGGCTAATAGTACATTATTTCAAAGTCCGATTCTTTTTGTACAGCAAAATAACTTAGGGCATGTATATTTATATTGTATTTAATTTATACTTTAACATATTTAACATGTATTAGTCAACCTGCCATGGTGGGAGGGGATGGGGGAAAGGAGAGGGAAAAATGGAACAAAAGGTTTGGCAATTATCAATGCTGTAAAATTACCCATGCATATAACTTGTAAATAAAAAGCTATAATAAAAAAGAAAGAAAGAAAGAAAAAAGAAAATAGTATTTGTAGATTTGTATTCAGACTCCATCTGTTCTTTCTCTGATTGGATGTGGACAGCATTTCCATCATAAGTTTTTTGGGAGTGTCTTGAATCATTGTATTGCTGAGAAGAGCTGACTCATCCATAGTTTATCATTGCATAATGTTGTTGCTCCTGTACATGATGTTCTCCTGGTTCTCCTGTAGAAGCTGAGGTGGTTCAGGAAGGAAAATTATGCCTCCAAATGTTGTGGATATGTTAAGAGGGTTAGTTTATATATTTGTGTTTATATCTTTGGAAGTAAATATTATTTTGTAAACTCCTGCATTTTATATGTGTGTGTATATATATATAAACACATATGTTTATTATTGTTAATAATGAATTAATATTTTAAAATCTTATCAGTTTTAATTTCTAAATAATAAAAATCAATAAATACCATCCACATTAAAGAAAAAACTCTTCGGGGGAGGTCCTCAAAAATTTCTAAGAGTATAAAGAACTACTGAGACCAAAAAATTTTCAGAACTACTGCACTAGATTTTAAGAAAGGCTTGGCCTCTATTGCACCTTGCTTTTCTGTGAAAAAGAGCCATTGGCAAAAAGGTTCAGGTACCCAGAAACTCTTTTCTGATCACTTTTATTAGTGATATCCACAAAAATACCTTTAACTGAATCATGAAAGGTGATGTTAATATCCAAAAGAATCCAAAGGCCAATATTGTATTGTCTAGTGCTGCTACCCAGGTATTGTTAATAGAATACAGAAGAACACAGTCCCATATCCCAGAAGATAGAAATCAAGATTATTACCTATCTTGAGTTCAAGTACTCTGATTAGATTGAAGGGAGGGTAGGTGCATATTGATCCTCTCTTATCTATTTTTTGGCAAATATGGGTCTGCAAATGTGATGAGTTTGGACCCTATATTTTCCACCACCAGTGTTTTTAAATGGATTGGGTTTTTTTGCTTTTGTTTTTGTTTGTCAAAGAGTGTGACATAAGTGTGTTGAAAAAGAAGAGATTGGAAGGACTTTGTTTTGTGTGTAGGGGAGGATTTGTTTTTTCTTTTTTGTTTTTGTTTTTGTTTTTGTTTTTTTGCATTTGACTCAGGATTTAAAATTTGAAACAATGAAGGTAATGATTAGTCTAAGTATGTTGGAGGTAAACAACCTTAAAGATCTATAGTGCATTTTCAAGACTCTGATTTTACATTTGTTTTCTTAAATTAAATAAAAATAGTCATTCCAAACATTGTATAATACACTGCTACTGTCTGACACTATAAAGTATCAACTATAAACCCAGCTCTACAAAAGGAGTTTGTCATATAAATCCAAACCAGGAAGGGAGGAGATTGGGAGGGGGTGGTGTAGTAAGATTGCTTACATGTTAATTATGTAATCCTAAAATAAACACCTTTTTGTATTTTCTGCCTTAATTTTTTTTCCTTTTAAAAATTCTCAAAGCCATAATAACTCTCTGCTTTCTCTCTTTGCCCCACAACAAAGAGTTGAATGAAGATTTTAAACAATCTTCCTAGGAGTTCAATGAGTACCAGAATTTCTGGTACTCATTGGTACTCCAAAACAATGGTACCAGAACTTGAGGGGAGAAGAGAGGGATCGTTAACTTAAGATCAAGTTCAAATAAAAGTGCAAAAAAGTGAAAAAAGAAGTTCCAAGTCACAAATAATAAGAGAAATGTAAATAAAAACATCCCTGAAGTTCCCTATGCACATGTAGATTTTCAAAGCTGATAAAAAGAGCAAAATGGCAACTGAGAACATGGGGAGACAGGCATATTAATGCATTGTTGGTAGAGTTATAAAATAGGTAGTCCAACCATCCTGAAAAGGAATTTGAAAATATATCCCCAAATCACTATTAGGCATACAAACCAACAAGCCTTTTTTTTTTTTTTTAAGAGGAAGAAGAGACATGCTTGTATAGAACAATTAATCTCTATCAATTAAGAAATAACTGAACACATTATGGTCTGTGAATATAATAAAATATTATTGTCATAAAAAATGATGAAAGGGAGATTCAGAGAAATCCGGGAAGATTTGTATGAACTAATATAGAGAGTGAAGTAAACAAAACTAGGAGAACAAATTACACAATGAATACATTATACAGGAAAACAACTATGAAAGACTTGAGAACTAAAAGAACTAGGAATAGAGTAGCCAAAAACAAGAAAGAAAAAAGTCATTTAAGAATTTTTTTAATGCACTGAAGTAAAGCCTAGAAAGAATCCCAGACAAGCAGGACAACTATGAAAGTTACACACTGGATCTATTGTATATTTTAAAAGAAAACCAATATGTATTAATAGACTTTCATAATTTCATATGCAATCCTTTTTTTGGTTCTACTTTGGAAATGCTTGTTTTAATCGCCTTTTGTAAGTTCAGACTAAAAATAACACATTTCTTAAAAGTACATAGAAAAGAATGGAGGGAAGTTAAGAACATAGAAGAAGCTAGAGTATAAATTCTTGGGAATATTATGTTAAATTTAATGTATACTTTTTTAAAGTTTTTCATAACAGATTCACAAAGTAATATATGCATATATATGTATATATGCATACATGTATATTTAGATATATTGGTAAATAGTTAAAACTAATTCTCTTAGGAAAAAAAATTGCATGTGTGTACCTTTTTAAGTTTAATTGGTATTATTAAATTTTTCTCCATCATTTTCTTAAGTCTAGATGCTCAAAAACCCAATAATTTTGCTTATTGAAACAGACCAGGATAAAGATAATATGAGACTTGCATATGAAAAACATTAAGAAAGCAGGCAAGGAAAACAAGACAAAAATCATCTAAGGACAGCTAAATGGCAAAGTGGATTCAGGACCCTCCTGGGCCTGGAGCCAGGAAGATCTGGATTCAAGTCTGTCTTCAGACACTTCCTAGCTGTGTGATCTAGGTCACATCATTTAACATCTATTTACTTCAATTTCCTCAACTATAAAATGGAGATCAGAATAGCGTCTACCTCCCAAACTTGTTGTGAGATTCAAATGAAATAATATTTGTAAGGTATTTAGCACAGTGTCTGACAAATAGTAAGAATTTTATGTTTCCTTCCTTCCTAAAAGAGGAGGAGAGATTATCCATCATGGAGATCCCGAATGCTACTTGCTCATACCCCACTAAACTGCTAGCATTGTGAGCACAATCCTCCTCTTAACTTCCTCAAAGGTAGAAATTGAATTCTCTCTTTGGGGCTATAATCCAACCTCTCTATCTCCTCACTCTTCCTCAAGGTCTTCCCATAACTCTGCTGATCTGGAGTGATTTGGCATTGTTAGGGTTGAAGACAATCTTAAAAGGAAACGCTCATTTTATGTGAAATTTGAAAGATTAGTGTATTTTATTCTAGCAATATGAAAAGAGAGCAACTTTTCTTCTGATAGATACAGGGATAAGAGTAGGAATGGGAACCATGTGAGTGAAGAAATGATACCACCACAGCTTGCCTTTATTTTTATCTCAAATTCACTTGCATATCATACCAGAGAGGATCTTGGGAAATGTCTAAGATAATTAACTCACTTCAGTTTTAAGAATCTGGAATATTTCATCTTAATCTAAAAGTAACCTACCTGCTTTTTGTTAGCTAGGTGTGACTACAGACTAGTCAGCCTTCATTTACTAGAGTGAGATTCTAATTCTGTACCCTAGCATAGACGTCTCCAAATTCGGGTGCAGAAAAATAATCCAGTGGAGTGCAGTAAGAAAATATTAGAACAATTTTATATCTTTTTATCTTTAAAAATAACTGGAACCCTTGCTTTCTTTAGGTATGCCCAATTCTATTATGGAGTCCACTATATCCCCCTACCACATAGGGAAAGAAGATCCCTTTGATTGGCTATCTGCATTTTTTAAAGTGGCAGGACTGAATCATTAATTCTCTCCCACCAATTACTTCACCTTTTTATGTGGTTTCTATCTTCTGTGCTTGGCACAAATGTCATGAATTTAACTGATGAGAGGGAACCCTTTCCTTTTTTTCCTCAGCTTTGAGAAATGCTCTTAGGTGTTTGTTTTTATTTTGTGTTGTTTGTATTCTTTAGTTTCAGGTACCAAAGATTATTCTCATGGGACCTGGGACATAGCTATGGCAACTAGGATTACAGTCGGGATCAGCATGGAACCTTTGAGAAAACAGGGTGCTCAGGCACTCGGGTGCAAGGAGGGAGTTTGGACTTGGAACTGCAATGGTGCTTTGTAAGAACCAAGCCAAACCATGACTCAAATCCTGTTCCCCTCCCCAGAGACTGAGATGATGCAAGAGAGAAAGGGGGATTATGCCTCCTGTGTGTTAAAGGAGTAAATTTTCATATTGTAAAAGATTTTCTGTTACAAAAGAAATAAATTAAACTTTGCAGATATCATTAAATATAAATATACATAATATATATTATTAAATATGGATTGGCAATAGTACCCTCACTATCCATCATGGTTATGTGTCATATAAGGTACAAGAGAAATCCCAAGGGGAAAATGAGAGTTCTACAATGTGGAAGAATTAGCAATGGAATGCTCAATTTTTTGTTTCCTTTCATATTGCAATTGACATGTGATCAAACCATGTTATTTGCATATTGTATTACCTAGTTTTAATTAAACTAACCCTCACAAAATGTATAAGTAACTGAAAAAGCTTTCTGCAATAAAATTACAGATTGAAGAGGATACTATTTGTGAACACAAGCAAATAACAAAATGTCTAAGTCCATACTTCTACTCTTATAAGTTCTTTATTACATGTATTTCAAGATAAAAACAATACACCCTTTATAAAAATAATGGGTATGTGATTTAGACATAAAGGATGATACCATAAGCAAATTAGGAGAGCAAGGAATAGTTCACCTTTTAGATCTTTGGGAAAAGGGAAGCATTTATGACCAAATAAGAGATGTAAAAAGAAAATAGATAATTTTGATTGTATTAAATTAAAAATTTTTTGCATTAACAAAACCAATGCAACCAAAAATAGCAGGAAAACAGACAACTGGGAAACAATTTTAACAGCCAGCATTTCTGATAAGGATCTCATTTCTAAAATATATAGATAACTAAATCAAATTTATAAGAATACAAATCATTCTCTAATTGATAAATGGTCAAAGGTAAGAGCCAGCAGTTTTCAGAAATTAAAGCTACCTTATTAGTTGGTTAATTAATTAATTAATTAAAGCTAATCATTAAGGAAAATGCTCTAAATCTCTTTTGATTAGAGAAATGCAAATTAAAACAGTCCTGAGGTACCACTTCACACCTGTAAGACTGGCTAATATGATAGAAAAAGATGACAAATGTTGGAGGGAATGTGCGAAAATTGAAACATTAATGCATTGTTTGTGAAATTGTGAACACATCTAGTCATTCTGAAAAGCAATTTGGAACTATTCCCAAAGGGCTATGAATCCGTGCATATTCTTTGATCCAGAAGTGCTTCTCTGGGGTCTGTAACTCAAAGAGATCATAAAAAGGAGAAAAGATCCAGATGTATAAAAATATTTATAGCAGCTCTTTTTGTGGTGGAAAAAAATTGGAGATTAAAATGCATTCCCATCAAATGGGGAATGGCTGAATATGTTGTGGTATATTAAGGTAATAGAATACTATTGTGCTATGAGAAAAGATGAGCAGGTTGATTTCAAAAAAGCCTAAAAAGACTTACATGAATTGATGTTGAGTGTAGTAAGGAGAACCAGGAGAACACTGTACACAATAAGAGCTACATTGTGCAATGATCAGCTATGATAGATTTATCTCTTGTTAGCAATAATTTAAGACAATTCTCAGGAACTTCTGATGAAAATTGTTGACCACATCCAGAGAAAAAACTGTGGACTCTGAATGTGGATCAAAATATATTATTTTCTTTCTTTGTTTTTTCTTTTCTTGGTTTTTCTTTATTGTCTGAGTCTTCTTTCACCATATGATCAGTGTGGAAATATGTTTAACATATGTAATCTATATCAGATTATTTCCTGTCTTGAAGGGAGAAAGAAAGGAAAGGAAGGAGACAAATTTGGAGCTCAAAATCTTACAAAGATGAATGTTGAAAACTATCTTGACATGTAACTGGAAAGAAGTAAAATACTATTAAGGTTTTTTTAAAAAGATAAAACCAACAACAATCAAATCAGATCTGATAAGGAGGTAGCCAAATAATTCAAAACCTTCGAGATTTACTTAAAGATTTACACAGTACTGTCATTGTTAATGGACTTCACCCTAAATGTGTCTTGAGAGATTTGTTAATTATATTATAAAGACATTCTGATTAACAAGCTGTTTAACAACTAAGCTATTGTGGCCAAAAATGATGTATATGTCACCTAGAAAAATTCTCATATCTGCATATTTTAAATTTAAATACTTGGAAACAGAATTTTGCAATTTTAGAAATATTTTCCAAATAAAGCGCTTCATTGAATTTTAAATGTTCTTGCTTAAAAATGCATTTTAAAAATGCAAAATGGGGTGCAGCTAAGTGGCACAGTGAATAGAGCACTAATCCTGAAGTCAGGAGGACCTCAGTTCAAATCTGGCCTCAGACACTTAACCCTGGCAAGTCCCTGGGCAAGTCACTTAACCCCAAGTGCCATAGCAAAAAAAAAAAAAAAAAAAGTTTAGATTATTTGTAAAAACTGGTTGGTACCAGGGAAAATAGAAATATATAAGCCAAATTTTTAAGAAAACCTTTGTGTAATTTTTGGATGGGATTTTAAAATGAATATCACAACATAATAAGTTCAGCCACAAGTTGGTCTTCCACATATCTTGATCTAAGATTGTGATCCACTTATCTTTTTAAAACTTCTTTTTCAGTTAAAAGTCATTAAAACCAAGCATCAAGATGAATCACACCTTTGAATTATATCACAAAATGTTAAAATATGGTTTTAAAAAATTATGAAGCATATTTAGTCATATTGAATTTTTATTAGTAAGGCAAGATGTCAATATTAAAATGTCTTAAGATAGCCTTTCATGGATTCTGTCAATACAAAGTTATTATTAAATAAAATAAAATTTAAATTAAAAAAAAAGATAGCCTTTAAAATTCTTTGAATGAATATAATATAATAATTTAAAAGTAAATATAATTTAAATAAAATTGGGATAGCAAAACACTGTTAATATATGAACATAATATATATATGTAATAAGCTATATATAATATGTAAATATGCAAATATTGGAGTGGATGCTCAAAATTTTTTACTGATACGAGTACTCTCTCATAAAAGTTTGGAGGCCACTTCTTTAAGAGACAATTGAGTGTAATGGGCTGAGGCTTGAGTTGATGCACTGAGGTCCCAAGCACATGAGGCTAAATAGTAATTGGACCATACTCTATTAATATATAAGCTTCGAGAAAGAATGGCCCCTGCCCACTCTTTGTGCAAGTCCTGATGTGTTGTATAGGAAATGATGATTTTGGTGGGTGGAGGCAGGGGAGTGGAAAAGGAAGGGGAAGGAGAAATTTTTGGCATTGCCATTGCAACAGTTTTCTCAGCTCAGATCTCTCTCTGTTAGCTGGCTTCCTGTCGCAGCTGCCCATATTGCTGTCGCAATCCTTATTCATCTCTTCACTTCAATAAATATTGAAGATTTTCCCCTTAACCTGAATTCCTGACTCCTGCTGATTTTAAATACACGGTCATTACATTTGGCGCCCAACATGGGGCTGTTTTTCATTCCCTGTGGCAAAACTGTCCATTCATATCTTTTATAAGGCTCAGCTAAGTTAATGCTGGGCACTGAAAAGGCAAATCTTTTCATATCCTCCTTATCCAGAGGGATAGAATAGAAACAATCCTTAATATCAATGACCCAAAGAGGCCACTCTCTAGGCAATTGAGTAGGAGATGGAAGTCCAGGCTGAAGAGTTCCCATAGTTTCCATCTGTTCATTCACTTTTCTTAAATCAGTGAGCATCCTCCATTTTCCCGATTTCTTTTTTACAATGAACACTGGGGAATTCCAAGGACTTAGAGAAGGTTGTAAATGCCCTTGTTCAAGCTGCTCCTGTACTATATCTAATAAGGCCTGAATTTTATCGCTACATAAGGGCCACTGTTTTATCCACACTGGTGTATCAGTTTTCCATTGGATAGGAACTGGTGAAAGTGTTGGCAGGCCTTCAACAGCAGCCCTCCTTTTTGGTGCTTTCACCTCATTTCCTGAGAAGACAGGGAGGGTGTGATCACCTCCCCTTGGGGGCTCTGACCTCCCTGAGGAGTCAGGGATGGCATGACCACCTGTGTTCTAAAACAAAAGAAAGCGGGAGATGTAATGGGCTGAGGCTTGAGTTGATGCACTGAGGTCCCAAGCACATGAGACTAAATAGTAATTGGACCATACTCTATTAATATAAAGCTTGGAGAAAGAATGGCCCCTGCCCACTCTTTGTGCAAGTCCTGATGTGTTGTATAGGAAATGACAATTTTGGTGGGTGGAGGCAGGGGAGTGGAAAATTGAGATAGTTAGCAGTGACCCAGAAGAGATGATCCCAGAATGTCCAATAGAAACCTCCCATCTAGCAGCCACCAGTTACCAAAGGACTGACAGAGCAATGATAGAACAATGTGCTCACTAGCAATAGCATGCATGTCATGCTAAGTGAAAGCAGCACAATGGCATAGCCATAGTATGTGTGGGGTCCTGAAATTTTAAGAGCCTTGAGTTAACTGCTCTTCCATGTATGTACCTTGGACACACGTGTTGCCTATGAAGATGTCCTTCATATATAATCTCTACGTATGCACTCTTCCCAATGATTGTGTTTCCAGGAGAGTGTGTCCTAATTTATTTTGGAAAATGGAGGGTGGGGGCATGTTTCCTATGAGATCTTTCTTACCATATTATTTGATTAAATGCCTTTGTATTTTATTCAACTATTACTGTCCTGACTAGTGAAAAAAGTAAGCACATCCAAAAGAGCTTGTGATTTGTGGTTTTGAAAGGATTCAGACCCATGGAATACCTTGAATCTGAAGTTTAGATATTCTGATTGTTATTAATAGAAGAATAGTTATTCTGGGTTTATCAAATGCTTTGAGATAATAGGAAAAACTTTATGAGGCAATTTATTATATTCTCCTTCTCACCTGGGACAGAAAAAAAGGTAAGTTATTCAGCTAAGTGATTTCAAAATATTATTAAATCAGACAACAAAAATCCACCATTCAGTAAGAAAGCCTCCTAACCTGCTAAAAAGACAAGGGTTGTTGAGGGATAGGGAAAAATTCTAGGATAAAAGACATCTTATCAGGGAACCAAAAAGCCATGACAAATCTTTTTAGAATCCTTACAAACTGTTAAGTCATTAGAATTGATAGAGACAATAATTATCTAATTTAGCATAGTTCAGTATGATTGATCTGATCTTATGAGGAGATGTTATAGGCCAGAACTTGAAACAAGGTACTTAAGTAGAACTGATAGAAACAATGCTTGTGTTCACATCTTTAGAGAGCTCATATAAGCAAGAAGCTCTTAGGGGCAGAGAGCACTCTGGGACAGACACAGAGCACTCTGGGAGGAAGCCACAAGCCCACTCTCGGAGGTGGAGTCAGATTTATTCCAGCACCTTGGTGCTGGCTGGAGATATTTGGAAGAAGAGAAGCCGAAGCTGGCAGAGGCAAAAAGATTAGCAACAAGAACTCTTAGAACCAAGGGAAAAGATAAGAAATAAACATTTGGATTTTATCAGCTGGCTGTATTTGGAGTGATTATTACTCTGAACTGAAACTTAAGGCTACCTCCAGAAAATCTCCCCAAGAAACCTGCTCCCAGAGAGAACCATCACATTATACAAAAGAAGAGAACATCACAAAATCTAATTTTGAAATAATCCTAAACTATACTGTATCTGTAGAATATTAGTTAAGAAAGTTTAAAAGCTTAAGATTCAGTTAGTCTACAATTGCTCCACAATTTGTTTAGCCATTAAACCTACTTTGTTTCCAGTTCTTTGCTATCAAAAAAAAGTTGAGTTAAATTTGTTGATGCTTTGTCATTGACTTTTTTGAACTATATGTCTTGCAGTAGAATCTCTGGTTCAAAGGATATTTTTGTCTTTTTCTTTAGTCTTTTTCTTTCAATAATTCTAACTTATAATTTGCCTTTTTATCCCAACCTTCCAAAACTGATTATTACACTCTTTTGCCATCTTTGCCAGTTTGTTGGTTGTTATGTGAAACCTGAGGATTTTTTAAAAGTTTGCATTTGGCTTATGAGTGATTTGGAACATTCTTTCACATGATTATTAATAATTTCTATTCTCTTTTTGAGAAGTATTTGTTCATATCCTCTGACTACTTCTTGACTATTGGAAAATGGCTTTCAGTTTTATATATTTCTGTTAATGTATGTGTGTGTTCACACACACCTTAAATGTTAGACCTCAATGAACCTTTTCCCAGTTAATTACTTTTCTTCTTACTCTTAATTTTGCTCATGAAAAAGCTTTTCAATTTTGTGTATTCAAAATTATACATTTTATCTTTTAAAATTTCCTCTGTCACTCATTTGGTTAAGAATTAATCTATTATACAAAATTGTGAAAGGTATAAGATCTGTATCTCTTCTAATTTTTTTATGATAGGATTCTTAATGTGTAGGTTACCAATTCATTTTGCACTTACTATAGTATACTGTCTAAGATGTTGCTTTAAATCCAATTTCTGCCAGACTACTTTCCAGTTTTCTCAGAAATTCAGACTCATTAAAAACCAGGTTATAGAATTTATCTCTGATTCATCCCTATCTGGACTGTCTCATTGAGGTACTTTTCTCTTTTTAAATCAAAACCAAATGATTCTGTTTATTAGTGTTTATAATTAAGATTTAGAGAGGGTTATCTCCAATCATTTTGCTATATATCTTGACACTGGATTCAGATGGCTCGGGAAGAAAAAATGAGGCTGGTGATTTTGCACATCAATCCTTCACTTAAATCTAATTTTCTTGCATGGCATGGCATCACTTCCCTGATGTAATATTCCTCTTTGAGAATGAAGGACAAACAACAAACTCTGTGAGTAGGAGTAGAAGCTGCCCCACTGGACCCAAATGGACCTAGCCAATTAGGCAACACAGCTCTTTTCTTTTTCCTTCCCTTCCCTCTATCCATATTAGGCTATCATACCTTTATCTGCAGATACTCTGCCTAAAGGAATGTAAATTTTGATCTTAAACCTCAAAAGATATCTTGAGGTTCACTGGCTAGGACCATACCTTGAACCCAAATTGCTCTGGCTCCCATTGATTGATCAACAATAAGTCTCAGGCTAAGCCCCATTTGGTCAGTGTTTGAACCTGACTAGCTCAGAGTGAATCTAAATAGCAATTGTTTCTATTTTGGCCAGCAACTCAGATGGTCTTCCTATCCTAGACTGATTTTTCTGAGGAGGTAAAAGAAGCCATTCTCTGCCTCATTCTTTGTGAGGCAATTGGGGTTAAATGACTTGCCCAAATTCACATAAGCTAGTTGGTTGGTTGTCCTTCAGTCTCAAAGAGGATCAAAATGACATCATTATATTAGAGCCAAGTTACAGTATGTCCAACTATGACTGATCAAATTAATATGAGTTTGGAATGCTCTGCCACAAGTTAGACACGAATACTTCATGTGAACATTTGGGATGGATTCTCTAACTTTGTGCATCTTGCACTTCTGAGTTAATTCAATTTTTCTTTGCTCATACAGCACAGCCCCTTCTCTGATGAAGACATACCATGCTTAGCAGTCCTATCAGTGTCAGTTCAGTGTCAATGTCTCCCATGTTGTGTAATCAATGCAAAGTTCTTAAGAGAAACCTCTTAAGAGTGTCTCTGTGTTGATTTTTCTGAACACCAAGTGAGCACTTACTCATTTTTTTTTTTTTTGGCAAGCACATATTTGGTATTCAAACAATGTGTCCAACCCAGTGGAGTTGTGCTCTCTGCAATAGTTGGAATGCTTGGCAGTTTAGTTCAAGAAAGGACTTCAGTGTCTGGTATCTTATCCTGCTGGGTGATCTTCAGAATCTAAGACAATTCAAATGGAAGCTATTAAGTTTCCTGGCATGATGCTGGTATACTGTCTAGATTTCATAGGCATAAAACAATGAAGTCAGTACCACAGCTCTGTAGACCTTCAAATTGATAGTCAGTTTAATACCTCTCCTCTCCCACACTTTCCTTCAAACACTGAGCTAACTCTGCCAATGTACGTTTCAACCTCATTATCAATGTATATTTCCCTGGAAAGTATACAGCCAAGGTAAGTAAACTTATCCGCAGCATTCAAAACTTCTCCATTTTCCATAATCAATGGTTCTACGTATAGATGATGTGATGCTGGCTCATGGAAGACCTATGTTTTCTTGATGTTAATTTTTAGGCCAAAATTAGCACAAGCAGCAGAGAATTGATCTGTACTTTGTTGCATCTCAGCTTTGGAGGCTGCAATGAGCGTGCAATCATCTGAACAAAAAAATCATGCATCAACACTCCTATTTTAGTTTTGGCTTGTAGCTTTTTCAAGTTGAAGAATTTACCATCAGTGGTAGCTAATCTTGATGCCATTTTCATCCTCACTAAAGGTATTTGAGATGGCTGAAAACATCAAGCTAAAAAGTATGGGAACAAGAACACAGTCTTGGTGACTGGAAAAATGCAAAAGCATCATCTATTGTCCAGTACCAGACAAGACAAGCATGCCATCATGAAATTGATATATAGTAGTGATGAACTTTTCTGGTCAACTAAATTTTGACATATTTTTCCATAAGCCCTAATGACTCACCATATCTGAGGCCTTGGTCAGATCTATCAATGTTGTATGCAGACCTCTGTTCTACTCCTGGTGTTTCTCCTGGAGTTGTTGGGCAGCAAACACCATATCAACTGCTTTTTAGCCCTTTCTGAAGCCACACTGACAGGATTATAGTAATACTGAATTTCTCTGGCATTCTCATTGAGCCAAGAATCCCACAGCTCTCTAAATTTGTTTATGCTTTACTTTTTTTAAAATTTAATTTAATTTTATAATAACTTTTTTATTGACAGAACCCATGCCAGGATAATTTTTTTTTTACAACATTATCCCTTGCACTCGCTTCTGTTCCAATTTTTCCCCTCCCTCCCTTCACCCTCTCTCCTAGATGGCAAGCAGTCCTATATATGTTAGATATGTTGCAGTATATCCTAGATACAATATCCTAGATACAATATATGTGTGCAGAACCGAACAGTTTTCTTGTTGCACAGGGAGAATTGGATTCAGAAGGTAAAAATAACCCAGGAAGAAAAACAAAAATTATGCTTTACTTTTAATGGAATAAAATGCTACCTTCTTAGAGATGAATGAATTATTCTGCTGGGATACCCTGCATAATTATCTTTTTTTTTCATTTAGAAGTATCTGAATTTTACCATCATTTTCATCATTTGCGAGTGTTCTGAGTTAGATGAGTAAACATAGTGCTGTATACCAAATCTCTGAAAGTTTCCCACTTCTTTTTCACTCCACTTTGCCAACTCTGTATTGGCTTAACTTGCCCTCCAAGTTAGCAACAAACTGTTCCCCCTCAGAGAAGTGCTCTAATCTATTGACATTAATTCTTCTGGTAGTACTTTTGTCTTGGGGCCTCCACTTTTTTTTAATGCAAATATTCAGCTTGGAGAAGATGAATCTGTGATCAGTCCAGCATTCTGCACACATGTTGTCTTTGTCACTCTCATAACCTGTAAGTCTCTTCTCCTTACAATTGCATAATCTATTAAATGCCAATGGGTGCTGCAAGGAAGCATCCATGAAGTTTTATTGCTTTTAGGTAAATCGAATATAGTGTTGGTGATGAGAAAGTCATATGATGCACAAGTTTTCAATAATAAATGACTATTGCTGTTGCTATTTTCAATTCCAGTTCTCCCAAGGATTCCCTGCCATGTCTAGTAGTTTGAGACTACTCTAGCATTAAAGGCATCCATCATCCTCTTTTGGCACATTGATGACAAATGTCTACAAGTTTTGATAAAAAAAAATTTTTGACCTCATCAGAGTTCATCATGGTGGGACCATAGGCATTGATGATGACATGGCATTTTCTTGCAAGTGACAATCGCATTGTCATTCACTTCTTTTGGTAAGCATACAATCTTATTTACTAGATTAGTTTTGATTGCAAAACTAGCTTCTCAGTGCTACCCTTCACTGTGACCACTCCAGAAAAAAAAAAGAGTATTTAGCTCCAACATCAGGAAGCTGGCCTTCATTTGACAGCCTTATTTCACTCAAGGCTGCTATTTGTATGTGATACCTGTTGAGTTCTTTTGCAATAAGAGCTGTTCATCTTTCAGGTCTACTGGATTTTGTATTGTCTAGAAATGTACCTACATTCCATATTCCAATGATGAGTGATATCTACTTTGCAGAAGTTTTTGTACATTTTTTTTTTGCTGTTTTAACCATAGGGTAGGATGTCTACCTGCCATGGTAATCAGGCCAGGGTTGGGTAAGCACACAATTTTGGGGGCACTTTTCTATCCCTTTTCTGATATCCACAGGTGAGTCATGTGATCCTTAAAAGGCTATTCAGACATTCAAAGGACTGCCAAATTCCTCTGTTGCTTACAGTGAGAAGATGATCCTATGGCCATAATTCTTATAGTTCCCAGTGTATCTGTACCTACTGCTTCATCACTTGCCCATTGCCAAATGGGCCCTTTAGCCCATCTACCAAAACAGTTTGGGTGTAGCCTCTGTGCATGCTATAGGCTTCTTGGAACCATAGTTGAGAGGTCCATCAAGTGGACATGAAAGGTAGAAAGCAACCCTGAAAAGGGTTCATCAGCCCCACATCAGAAGAACTAGCCTTTCCTGCATACACTCTACATCCTTTATAGCTAATAAGCATCAACTGTGTGAGGCTGGATTTGAACTCCTTTCTGACTTCAGGACCAATGTTCTATCTACTGTGCCACCTAGCATCTCCCTTTGCTTCATTTCTTACCTAGCCTTAATCACTGATTGGACATTGTCTCAGTCAGACTAAAATCTAGAAAAGACCTTAGCTTGAAAAGGCCAAGGTTTTCCACTGGATCCAGAGCCATTTCCAGTCATTCTGATCTATGTCTGGCCACTGGACTCAGATGGCCCAGAGGAAAAAGTGAGGCTGGTAACTTTACACATCCTTCCTTCAGTTAAATCCAATTTACATGTATATCAGATGCTCAAAAAGTTATCAAACTGTGCATACTCTTTGACCCAGCAGTGTTCCTACTGGGCTTATATCCCAAAGAGATACTAAAGAAGGGAAAGGAACCTGTATGTGCCAAAATGTTTGTGGCAGCCCTGTTTGTAGTGGCTAGAAACTAGTAAATGAATGGATGCCCATTAATTGGAGAATGGTTGAGTAAATTGTGGTATATGAATGTTATGGAATATTATTGTTCTGTAAGGAATAACCAGCAGCATGAATACAGAGAGGACTGGCGAGACTTACATGAACTGATGCTAAGTGAAATGAGCAGAACCAGGAGATCATTATATACCTCAACAACGATACTGTTTGAGGATGTATTCTGATGGAAGTGGATCTCTTCAATAAAGGGAGCTAATTCAGTTTCAATTGATCAAGGATGGACAGAAGCAGCTACACCCAAAGAAAGAACACTGGGAAATGAATATAAACTGCATTTTTTTTTTCTTCCTGGGTTATTTATACCTTCTGAATCCAATTCTCCCTGTGTAACAAGAAAACTGTTCGGTTCTGCACACATATATTGTATCTAGGATATACTGCAACATATCTAACATATATAGGACTGCTTGCCATCTGGGGGAGGGGGTGGAGGGAAGGAGGGGAAAAATCAGAACAGAAATGAGTGCAAGGGATAATGCTGTAAAAAATTACCCTGGCATGGGTTCTATCAATAAAAAGTTATTTAAAAAATAAATA
Organism: Antechinus flavipes; assembly: GCF_016432865.1. Lineage (NCBI taxonomy): Eukaryota > Metazoa > Chordata > Mammalia > Dasyuromorphia > Dasyuridae > Antechinus > Antechinus flavipes. Next base: position 228,285,370 of record NC_067402.1, read on the forward strand.
AATAAATAAAAATACATGTATATCAGGAAACCACCTCCCTGACATTCTGATCCTCTTCAAGAATGAAGCTCAAACAATAGAGATCTAAAAGTGAGAGTCTTTTTTCATTCCTACCTTCTCTCTTCCTCCCACCCCTCCCCCTGCCTCCCAAATGATTTTCCTTGATAGTACAGATCTTTTGTTCCCCTAAATGAATTTTGTTATTATTTTGCTTAGCTCTGAAATATAGTCTTTTGATATTTTGGTATAGCACAAAATCTACAAATTAATAGTATTGTATTTTTTATTATATTCGAATGGACCACAATGAACAGCAAATTGAATATTTCTCCAATTATTTAAATTGTTCTTCACTTCTTTAAAGAACATTTTTAATTGAAATTACACAAGTACCAAAAATAGTTTGGTAGACTTCCAAACATTTAAAGTATTTTGTAGTTATATTGATCAGAACTTTCTATTACTGCCTCTTAGATTTTATTATTACATAGAAATACTATTGATTTTTGTGTTTATTCTGCAGCATGCCTATTGAATTGTCTCAATATGTTTCTTTTCTGATTCACTAGGATTTTCTAAGTAAATCATTACATCATTAGCAAATAAGAATTGTCTCTTCTAACTATATTTCTTTCATGTGTTTCATGTGTTACTAACATTTATAAAACTATATAAAATATTAATGGGAAAATGAGGCATTCTTGCTTTTCTCCTGTATTTATTGGAGAAGGTTCTTCTCTATTGCTTATAATATTTACTTTTGGTTTTAGAAAGATACTGTTATTATATTTTTTAAAACCCTTTTATGCTCGTATTTAATCGGGTTTTTAACTATATTTTCCCAAAGAATTTGTCATACAGGATATAGTCATACAAATAGGATATTTTTTGTATGATTATATCCATTACTTTCTTCATGTTGAATCAAACTTGGTCAATAATGAATTTGGTAGGGATGAATTGCTGTTGTCCTTTTCCTGGATTTTATTTTAAAGTTTGAAATAAATATTCATTAATGTTACTGGTCTAGAGTTCTCTTTCTTTGCTTTATTATTACCTGTATTAGCATTATATATACCTAGTATTAGCATTATATAAGATGTCTTATAGTCTTGAAGTTTTACTAAAACTTTAGATACACCATGTATTTATTTGCTAAAAGGAATTTGATAGAGTTCTTTTCTTTCTCAATTTTGGAGAATAGTTTGTCTTTTCAAAACAGTTTGAAAATAGCTTGTGAAAATAGTTGTATTGTTTTTTAAATTTTTGATAGAATTCTGTAAATCTTTTTTTCTCTTTGATTTCCTTTAACCTCAATTCTATTTTCTTTTCTGAGATTGGTTTATTTAATATCATTATTTGGTATTTTATTAGTTTGAATATTTTATATTTTTGTTAAGTAATCCCTTTTTGGTGTTATATTTTCATATTTTTCCAGTTTTCTTGGCATATAACTATGCAGAGTAGGTTCCACTAAATCTTTTTTTTATTGTTTTGTTGTTCTTTTTTTACATTGTTCATTTAGTTTCATGCCCTCTTCATTTTAATCTAATCATTTAAAGGATTACTATTTAAAAACTATTCAAAGAATCAACTTTTAGTTTTATTTATCAGTCTTATGCTTTTTTGAGTACATTTTAATTTGCAAAACCTCATGTTCCAAATTTCTCTCCTTTCCTCCCACCCCTTCCTTACACAGCAAGCAAACTAAACCCATACTTTTTTTTTTATTTCTAATTTCTAGTCTAACTATTCTCTAATTTTCAAAGTTTTCTCTTTTTAATTGTTTTGGGTTTATTGCTGACTTTCTAATTTTAAGTACATATTCAGTTCATTAATCTTCCCTATTTCTATATTGTTTATATATGCGTGTCTATGTATGTGTAGATAGATAGACAGACAGATAAATAGACAGACAGACAGGCAAATAGATAGATGGGTAGATAGATACATGTGTATGTACATATGTGTGTATTATGGATGTGATTTTTTTCCCTCTGAGACAATTTTAGCTGCATCCCAAAAACTCTAATGTGTTATCCTATCATTATTGTTCTTTCATGTAGTTATTGCTTATTTTTCTATTATTTGTTGATTTCATTTATTATTTATTCATATTATTCATTTCAGGATTTTATTGAGTCTTCAATTGAGTTTGTATTTTTTGTTTGTATTCTCTGAATTGACTATTATTTTAATTTTTATGGTGTATAAAAGATGGATTTAGTATTTATGCTTTTTTACATTTATTTGCAATTTCTCTGTACTGACATACAGTCTATTTTTGTAAAAGTTCTATGTGGCATTAGGTACATTGATCCCATTCAAAAGGTATCATAAATCTTTTAGCCATAAATTCTCCAAGTTTGATCAACTCTACATTTTACTATTGTTTATATTTTTGTTATATTTCTAGACTTATTTAATTATGATAAAGGAACATCTCTTATTCTTATTGTGTTATGCTATGTTTTTTACAATACACATAATTTTTAGTTTATGATGCTCTGCCATTGAAATAAGTTTTATATTAATATTATCTTATTGTGTCTCTATGGCCCTTATAAACATGATTTGATTTCACTTTTTATATAGTGAATTTTTGTTTTTGTTTTGTCAAGAATTGTAACTCTTGATCATTCTCAGGATCATTCAGAGTCAGGATAAATCAAAGTCCTTGGTCTTTAGGGGGAGAAGTGAAGGAGGCAGGCAAACTGCCATGCAGCTTGCCAAAGATGTATCCTGGATTCTGGAGTCTGGAGTCTCCAGCCTCTCTTCTCCTCATCCTGCCACCAAGTGACTCTGACTTGTCTCCCCCAGCCCTCCATTCCTTGCCTACGATTATCTCACTACTAAAACATTCAGCAAGCATCAATGGTGAGGAGAGCCATCACATCACCACCTCATCTAAATATGTATATAGAGCCATTATGTCACATCGAATAGGTAATTAGCCTTAAGTGCTCTGTTGTCTGATTCAAGCATACCTTTTGGTAGTTTCAGCACTCTACATCACAGGACTTCAAAATCAGCAGGAATCACTGGATTCCCTGACCCATAAGTTAATGGACAATCGATTGGTTTAGGACTATCTCTTAGCTGCTGAAGGAGGCGTATGTGTGATTTTTATTTATATACCCTCCTTCTAGGATTTCTGGAAATCTTTTACATTACCATGTTGATTCATATTATTTGTTATATCACTATTTGCATGTACAATTCATGTTTGTTATATCACATTGAGCCCGTGCTGGCTATGGGGAGAATCATCACTAATAGCCTGTGCTTTATTGCTATGTGCTTGTGTAATAGCTCCCATGCTGATGGGTTTATGTATACCTGTTTCCAGTAAGATCCTTCAGCCCAGAAACCCGCTAACAAAATATCTGGCTTGACTCCCCACTTCCCTTTGGTGTTTTTCATCTCTTTTCCTGAGAAGTCAGAGAGGATGTGATCACCTCCTTTTGGGGGCTCTCACCTCTCTGAGAAGTCAGGGAGGGTGTGACCACCTGTGTTCTAAAACGAAAGAAAGTGGGAGATGTAGAGGGCTGAAACTTGGAAAAGGTACGCTTGAATCAGACAACAAAGCACTTAAGGCTAATTTGGCAGCTTGCCTGCCTCCTTCACTTCTCCCCCTAAAGCCAAGAACTTTGATTAATCCTGACTCTGAATGATCCTGAGGCCCTCCAGGGAGTTAGTCTGGACATTACATCCTGATAAGATAAATATTGAAATGTAAGGGGAAATAGGAGAGATGGTTACTAACACAAATAGATGAAATTTATTCATAAATTATATATGATGTATATTTTGTCAGTAATTGTAATTTATTTTGTTATACATGTCATTATAATGGAATAGATAATAATATTATTATATTTCTTTATTGGGAAGATAGTATTGATATATGCTAGTAAGCTAAGTAAGTTGCTAGTAAGCAATATTTAGCACATATTAATGATATCTTCCTTAATCTATAATTGCTAAATGTACATTTGACTTATTCATTTGTCAGTTGTTTGCAATTCTATTATATATTTCATATATCTACATACAGTGAAAATCATTAATAAAGTATAGTACATTTATACCTAATAAAATATGGTACAACTGACCTTGTGTTAACCTTATGAGTTCTTTGAAATGCTAATATCCGGCACACCCACAGGCATCCTAGTATCAAGTTATTTGCAGGTACAGCAAATTTCTTCCTGAGTGAAAAATATAAGAGGGGGGTTAACCAGTGACATTTCTGCAAAAGCAGAATATAGCTTTAGACAGAGATCTTGAAATATAAAAAGGAAACTTCCAGATGCAAAAATAGGCCTTCTTCACCCTCATCATTCTGCAAGATCACATTGGTTTTAGTATACATACCCCATCAGTAACCTCTGCCCTTGGGATTCCTTTGGTGGGAGAGCAGAGAGAAGTGCTTCTTCCTAAACTTCCATTGAATAAGAGCATTAAGGCCAATCATCATTTTATTTCTCACTAAATTGTAGTCCTTTGGATTTATTCCATCAAGTGTCCCAGTTGGTATCTTCCTTCTCCCCTCTCCTTCTCAGCTTCCTCTAGTGAGTTGTCTTGACCTCATTACATTGTAAGTTCCTTGAGGACAGAGACTATCTTTCTTTTTCCTATTTGTATTCCCAGTGTTTAATACTGTGCCCAATCATAATAGGCACTTGGTAAATATTGATTGCCTATTTAATAAATGTCTCTTGGAACTTGACTCACTAGAACTGGTGGAGGGCTTGAATACTTTAATTGAATATTAAGAGGCAAACTGCATTCATAACTTTGTCCAAAACATTTCATCTTCCTAATATTCCTAAAGGAATATTGGAGGGGACATAGGGATTGAATTGAAATTAATCACTTTGGGGCATCTACATGACAGAGTGGATAGAGGATCAGCCCTGAAGTCAGGAGGACCTGAGTTCAAATTTGACCACAATTGGTGAGACTTACATGAACTGACGCTAAGTGAAATAAGCAGAACCAGGAGATCATTATATATCTCAACAACAATACTGTATGAGGATGTATTCTGATGAAAGTGGATTTCTTCGACAAAGAGAAGATCTAACTTTGTTTCAATTGATCAAGGATGGACAGAAGCAGCTACACCCAAAGAAGGAACACTGGGAAATGAATGTAAACTGCTTGCATTTTTGTTTTTCTTCCCAGGTTATTTTTTACCGAATCCAATTCTTCCTGTGCAACAAGAGAACTGTTCAGTTCTGCACACATATATTGTATTTAGGATACACCGTGACATATTTAACTTGTATAGGACTGCTTGTCATCTGGTGGAGGGGTGAAGGGAAGGAGGGGAAAAGTCGGGACAGAAGTGAGTGCAAGGGATAATGTTGTAAAAAAAAAATTACCCAGGCATGGGCTTTGTCAATAAAAAGTTATAATAAAAAAAATTTGACCTCAGACACTTAATACTTCCTAGCTGAGTGATCCTGGGCAAGTCACTCAACTCCAATTGCTGCAGCAAAAGAAGAAGAGGAGGAGGAAGAAGAAGAAGAGGAAGAGGAAGAGGAAGAAGAAGAAGAAGAAGAAGAAAAGAAGAAGAAGAAGAAGAAGAAGAAGAAGAAGAGAAGAAGAAGAAGAAAAGAAGAAAAGAAAAGAAGAAGAAGAAGAAGAAGAAGAAGAAAAGAAGAAGAAGAAGAAGAAGAAGAAGAAGAAGAAGAAGAAGAAGAAGAAGAAGAAGAAGAAGACAGAAAAAAAGAAAATAATCACCTTGAAATAAGGTAGAGTGGCTTTTTGAGAGAAAAGAGACTTTTGAGCCAAGAATTTGACCAATAGGTGAGCAAGGTGGCCTGGAGAATTTGCCTTGAGAAAACAAACAACTTCAGAACTGAGGTTCTGAAGTTTATGGCTAACAAAAGCTAAGTCCTTGCCCTAAATGAAAGAGTTTTGTAATTCTCCAATTGAAAAGATCATAGTAACATTCCAGTTGAAGAAAAAGCAGTCTAATCCACTACTATTTAAACCAGTGGCTAAAGGAGGAAACCACAAATTCTCCTCTCCTTCAACTATTTTATATCCTTTAAGAAACATTTCCTCTACAATTCTGACTATAAAATACAAAGATTAACCCAGGAGAAGGGGGATAAGTAGAGTTGTCCTAGAGCTAATTCTAACTTCTAACTTCAGCATTCACAGATCAGAAAACCAATTGCTAGAAATCAAAGTTTGATTTATTGTTTTGTTGACTGTCTAGATTTAAGAAAGTATTAATAATGCATTTAAATTTAATTAAATTTAAAAGTGTGTATATACATGCATTTTCTCCCACCTAAGACCAATTAAATATTTGCCAGCATTTGGTTATGGGATTTAGTCCAAGGGAGTTCCATTTTGTTTGTCTATCTTCATTTATTATATTTCTTTAAGTTTTGCTTTTATCTTTATCCTCTTGTGTACTTTTAAAAATCCCTTGCTTATCCCACTGTTGGTTTGTTGTTGCTGTTGTTTTAATAGATCACAGGTCACTTTTTCTTCTTTTTTTTTTTTTTTAATCGCTAAAGATGGACTATTTTATTTCATTATTTATTTCATTTACTCATTATTTTAGTAATTGTTCTAATTTATCTTTCTTGTGTTTCTGTTGTTTGATTATTTCTAAGTTAAATATTCTACTCAGATTTTTTTTAAAAGAAATACCTTAAATATCTCTCTTGTACTGTTTTTATTGATGGTTTGTAGGATATATCATTTTAGATTGCAATTTGAGCTCCTTTGCTTTCCAGAATATATTATTACATTCCCTCCTGGAATTTTTAATAGGTCTTATGTTATTCAAGTTCTTTATATATTTAAAAATCTTTCTCCTGACCATGTACAAAATTTCATGTCATGTAAAGAGAGCTTTCAACATTCATATTTGTAAAACTTCCTGTTTAAATTTTTCCCCTTCCCTTTCTTCCCTTCCTTCCTCCCAATACAGCAAGCAATCTGATATAAGTTAAATATGTGCAATTTTAAAATATATTTCGTATTTATTATGTTGTGCAAGAAAAACCAGATCAACAATTCTGATGGACATGATGAAATGAGTCAGACCAGTTCCAATGGCTTTGTGGTTAAGAAAGCCATCTGCATCCAGAGAGAGGACAGTGGGAACTGAATGTGGACCACAACATAGTATTTTCCCTCTTTTTGTTGTTTTTTGCTTGCATTTTGTTTTTTCTCATTTTTGTCTTTTTGATTTGATTTTCCTTGTACAACATGATATTTGTGGAAATATGTATAGAAGAATTGCACATTAACATATATTGGATCACTTGCCATCTAGGGGAGGAGGTGAGGGAAAGGGAGGGAAAAATTAGAATACAAGGTTTAGTAAGAGTAAATATTGAAAATTATCCATGTATATATTTTGAAAATAAAAAGCTTTAATTTAAAAAATTGTTGTCAGTCTTTGGAACTATTAAATTTAATCAATATATATCTTGAAGTTTTAAGTACAGGGATGTTTCTCTCTCTTTTTCTTTTCCCTAAAGTCAACCTGTAGATTCTTTTAGTTAGTGCTTTATTCTCTCCATTCACACTTTTCTAATATTATTTCCTTCATTGTGGTATTTAGATTTATTTATTTAGCATATTATTTTGGGAAATTTATCATCTTTATGTTCCCTCTATATATCCTATCTTTAAGGTTAATGAACTTTGCTTATATACAGATCTTGTAAACAGATTCTTTCAACGTTATTGCCTTTTGCTTCTTTTCTTCCAAATTATCTTTCACTTTAATATTTTTTGAATCTAGATTTATTATTCTCTTTCTTTAGAGATATCACCACTGTGGATTTAAGATTTTTTTAATCTGCTAATTCTTTCAAGCAAGAAGACTTTAAGTTCTGATCTTTATTCCTTCCTAAATTTTCCTCTTATGCTTTCCATTTTCTTTTGAACTAGTTTGTAATACCTTGTTCCATGTTCTCTTGAGATCATATGAATGTATATTTTTCACCAGTCATTTTTTTGTCTTCTAAAATTTGATAGCAAAGTTTTGCCATCTCTTTGAGGATTTAGTAATCATCATAGGATCATAGATTTAGAATTGAAAGGTTCTTTAGAGATCACTGGACTCACCATACTTTAAGGCAAATGAAACTTAGTGACTTTCCTAAAATCACAAAGATAGTAAATTGCAAAGTTTTGAATGCAAATCCTCTGTCTCAAGTCAAAATCCTAAATCTTCCCTACTTTCTATTGATTTATTTGCTTATGTTACAAGTTTTTAACTGAAGAGTCTTCTAGAAATCTTTGGATGTTTCATTTCTGGCTCCTTCCCCTCTAATGATGGGCATACAATCAGGACCAGGATACTACAGCCTTCTCCCCTTTCCCATGGGAAATTTATTTTTCACCAGCCTTGGTCTCTGCCCCAGAATTTTAATTTCCTTTCTTTCAGACCTAGGACAATCATATATGCATAGAACGCCAGCCCCAGTTCTTTCCTTGGCTCCCACAACCTCCCAAGTTTTTTCAAGGAGAATCTGCACACTCTAAGACACCCCATATCTACTTCCTCTCTCTCAGTGGAAGTAGTAATAAAGTAAAATTGAGATTCTCTTACTGCTGATGTAGATTTCTAGTACTTACCTCACTTCTACTACCATTCCATGCATTTATGAATCTTATCTCAGTAAGGCTCCACATATTTGCCAATATGATCTTTGGATTGGAGATCATACTTTCCCATAACCTATCATCTGGTCTTCATTTGTATTGCCCTTTTTGCTAAAATCCATCAATTACTTCTCTTTCCCCAACGCATAATCTTTTGAAACCTTGAGCTTTGCTCAATGCACAGAAGAGTTTACTTTCATTTTTTACTTAAGCTTTTGGCCAGGACTTTCTAAAATATTAACAACCAGGTACTACCTTTATCGTCCACGTCAATGTCCTTTAGTACCACCCAGGTTTGTCCCTTTGGATCCAGTGGGAGTCCCCTTTCTTTCCCATTGAAGGGCTTACCCTTAGGAACTATAAAGTTCTAGACTCCTGTATTTGATCATTTGAACATTCATTTACCCAAAGCTTCGCTTCCTCCACTTCAACAACAAGAAACACATTCTGATACCATCCTGAAAACTATTGCCAAATGTCCTGGGTCAGACCTGACTCAGGTTGGTCTAGGCTGATTCAGATTCAGGATTGGAAGGAAATGAGAATCCTACACTGCTTAACAGTTAACAAAAAGAATTTTCCTCATTCCTAGTATATTCAACAATACAGCTTCTACTAGTTGGGCATGCTCCCCATCCTTGATTCAAAGAGTGTGTAGTGGGTCAGATGGACATGGGTATTCACATGAGAAGAACAATGGATGGAAGCCAACAAGATTAAATAGAAATAAATGTAAAATTCTACACTTAAAAATCAGATTCATAAATATAAGATGGGGAAAGCATGGCTACCCCCACCCCCAGATGTGGGAACTTTGATAGACTATAAACTCAATGCAAGTCAACATAAAATGCATTTATCCAAAAAACTTTGGTTGCAATAAGTGGCATAGTTCCAAAAATGGATAGTCCCACTGCATTCTGCTCTATCAGACTACATCTGGAATAGTGTGTTCATTTTAAGGTACCATATTTTAGAAAGGAGATTGAAAATTTGGAAAGTGTCCAAAGAAAGGCAAGTAAGATAAGAACAATTTTGAAACTGCCACAAAAGGCTAAGTTGAAATAATCAATAACAATTTAATTAATATTTATTAAGCATCTACAATATTCCAGGTACTTCAAGGATTTGTGTTCTACTTTGGGAAGAAATACACAAAACTAAGTAAATATACAGAACTAAATACAAACCCAATTTGGGATTATGGAGCTCACTAATCAATGGAGAAATCAGTAAAAGGCCTTGTATAGGAAATAGCACATGATGTGAATTTGGGATTAGAAGAGATAGAGGTGAGGATAGAGAAATGGGAACATTTAAAGTTGGGGGGACAGCCTGTGCAAAGGTTCAGAGATGGGAGAAATCCTAAATTGGGGAAAGCAGATAGGTCCTTTTGGTTGGAATATTGTGTGAATATTTAAGATAAATATATTGGAGCCAGATGTGAAGAGTTTTAACTGTTAAACAGAGAAGTTTGAATTTTTTCCCTACAGTCCTGGATTTCTTGAACGGAAGGTAATATGCTCAGACAGATACTTAATAAATATTAATTTAATAGCTGTGTGGAAAATAGATTGAACTAGAGGTTTAGAGCAGAGGCTTTTGTAATAGTCCAGGCAAGAACTGACAAGGACCTAAACTTGTGTGGTCGACCTTTGAGTAGAGATAGACATAAGTGATATTGGGTAAATATGATTGACAATATTTTGGTAATTGATTGAATATGGAAGTGATTCAACTCTTAGATATCACTACATACCTTTCAGATTGGCTAAGATGACAGGAAAATATAATGACGAATGTTGGAGGGCATGTGGGAAAACTGGGACATTAATTTAGTGTTGGTAGAGTTGGGAATTGATCCAATCATTTTGGAAAGCAATATGGAACTATGCCCAAAGGGCTATCAAACTGTGCATACCCTTTGATCCAGAGTGTCTCTACTGGGTCTGTATTCCAAAGAGATCATAAAAATCACATGTGCAAAAATGTTTGTAGCAGCCCTTTTTATAGCGGCAAGGAACTGGAAACTGAATGAATGCCCATCGATTAGAGAATGGCTGAATGAATTACGATATATGAATATTATGGAATATTATTCTTCTATAAAAAACGATCAGCACGATGATTTCAGGGAGGCCTGGAGAAACTTACATGAAGTTGATGCTGAGTGAAGTGAGTAGAACCAGTACACAGCAACAACAAGATTATATGATAATCAATTCTGATGGATGTGGCTCTTTTTGATGAGGTGAGAGAATTGAGGGTAAGAGATCCCCTAACAGCAATGGGATCCCCTTAGCCAATGCCAGGCTTTATGAAAGAATTCTCAAACCCCAATGAATACAGGCTCAAGGTTTGTGGCAAAGAATGGAATTTATTTATACTAAGAATTCAGCTTGCTAGACAGTTTTCTTAGTGGGCCTTCCTGATTAAGAATTTGGCAAAGGTGGGTTAAGAAAACAGTACACTAAGACAGCTTTCTTAGCAGGCAAAATCCTGTTAGGACTTCTGCAAAGATATCTGAGCATACAGCGCTAGATATATTGGGGCTGCTTTGATCGTTGGCCCCAATCTGGGGGCCTAATAATCTCTGGATGAATCTGAGAGACTGGTTTTCAATTCAATTTAATTCAATTCAAAATTGAATGAGATTACTTATTATGGGAGTTTTCTTTATGGACATGAGGGTATGTCCCTCCTAGGGGAAAGTTTGAGACCCTGAATTATCTTTCCCCCACAGATTAAAGGGGACACAGTTCATATCAGGACCTCTCCAACCCTTCCCCCCAAAAGGTCTCAGTTTATATTATTTTCAACAGTGAGATGATTCAAGCTAGTCCCAATGGTTTTGTGACAAAGCACTCAGAGAAAGGACTGTGAGGACTGAGTATGATTCACTACATAGTATTTTCGTTTTTGTTGTTGTTGTTGTTGTTATTTGTAGACTTCCCTTCTGAGAATTACCATGTATGCCATGTCAGCTGGTAGGGTGGACCCAGGAGGTAAAAAGGGGCTTACCTCTGAGGCAGGAGGTTGTGTCTTACAGGTGTTAGAGCTTTTCTTAGGATACAACACTAACTCCAGGTGACTCCTTTCTGCAGATCCACCTACACAGTGCTGAGTGGGTAGACACAGGGTAATCCCAGAGGAGAGTATATATAAAGGGCCAGTTTTGCCATAGGCTAAGAGAAGGATGCAGAGAGAAGTAGAGAGAGAGGGAGGCAGGGATGCAGAGAGATTCAGGGATGCAGAGAGAGACACACAGAGACATACACTCTTGCTTCCTGCTAACCCCTGCTGAGATTACCAATGAAGAAAGGCTGTTTGGCACTTTAATATTGACTTGTCTCCATGTCTATATGGGGAAGATTGATATGTATGGCCCTGGCAATCAGTAACCTCAGAATGGAAGATTACAGTTATTTGCTTTCATTTTGTTTTCTTTCTCATTTTTTTTTCCTTTTTGATCTGTTTTTTTTTTTTATGCAGCATGATAAATGTTGAAACATGTATAGAAGAATTGCACATATTTGACATATACTAGATTACTTGCCATCTAGTGAGGAGAGGAAGGGAGGGAGAAAAAAATTAGCAACACAAAGTTTTGTAAGAGAGAATGATAAAAGTTCCAACAGAGCAGTAATGAATTGAATCAGCTACACCCAGCAAAAGAACTCTGGGAGATGACTATGAACCATTACATAGAATTCCCAATACCTATATTTTTGTTTGCCTGCATTTTTTATTTCCTTTACAGGCTAATAGTACACTATTTCAAAGTCCGATTCTTTTTGTACAGCAAAATAACTATTTGGACATGTATACTTATGTTGTATTTAATTTATACTTTAACATATTTTACATGTATTGGTCAACTTGCCATCTTGGGGAGGGGATAGGGGAAGGAGGGGAAAGATTGGAACAAAAGGTTTGTCAATTGTCAATGCTGTAAAATTACCCATGCATATCACTTGTAAATAAAAGGCTATAAAGAGAGAGAGAGAGAGAATGATTAAAAAAAAAAAAAAAACAATGCAAGTGTTTTGAAAATAAAAAGCTTTAAAAAAAAAAGAATATGGGAATGATGAAGGAGAGGGAAGCATTATCCACTTTGGCACCTGGGAGAATGATAATTCCCCCAACAAAAAATAATGAACTGAGTAATTCTGGAGAAGAGACAAATAGACATGATATTGGGCCTGAAATCACAAAGACCTGAGTTCCTATGCAGCTTCAGACATTTACTAGCTGTGGAACTTGGAGCACGATATTTAATCTCTGTTTGTCTTACTCTATTGGAGAAAGAAATGTCAAACCATTTCAATATCTTTGCTATGAAAACCTCATGGACATGATATGGATCACAGGATCACAAAGAATTGGACAAAACTGAACAATAACAGTTCTGGAGAAGTCTGGGGGTAACAAAACTGTTTTTAAGTATTTTGAAGGCAGTCATGTGGAAGAAGGATTAGAAAGGCTTTGTTTGGTCCAAAAGGATGGAAATTAGAGTAATTAATGGAAATTATATGGAAAGGCAAATGAAAGCTATTCAAGATGCTATCTTGGGAAATGAGTCCTTCCTTAGTGAAGTCCTCATATAAAAATTAGATGATCACTTATGATTGTCACAGGGTTATGTGAGATGGAATGGCACAAGGATTATAGGAAGAATTTGATACTAACCACGTGGTACTGTTGAGGGGTGAGAAATATTGAGGGATCAGAGTTATTCTTAACAGCCATGGAGTTCCCAGGCCAGTGTCACAGGTTTTTGCAAAAGAATTGGCAATCCCGATCTTCAAGCAAGGTTTTTGGCAAAAAAAAAAAAAAAGAGTTTATTTTAATTGAGAAACTATTTTCTCAGCAGACTGCTTCCTGACTAGGAAAATAGTAAAGGTTTAGGTACAGAATCTTATTTTTTTTATTAGTCTTCTATGGTTTGGGGCTAAGGAACGATTAGGGGCTAATTTCCAAATCAATAAAGGGTGATATTTGTTTCCCAGACCAAAGTGATTCCTAAATCAATTGGGAAGTGGGAAATTGCCGTGGGAACCAGATAGCTTTCTCAGAGCAGGGAGATTCAAATGAGTGGGGATCATTTTTAGGAATTTCTCCAGGCCCACCCTTCACAAAGATCAGGGAGATACAGTTCTCTTACAGTGGTCAGTGTTGTACTTGGAGTACAACCTTCCTCAGACAATTACTAGCCATGTGACCCTAGGCAAGTCTTTCTTGTGGTGTCCTATACCCATTTCACAGAGGAAGAAATTAAGTAGTTTACCTTTATGTAACCTTAACTTTCTTCCTCTGTAAGTTGGACATAATTCTAGCACCTCCCTCACAAAGCTGTTCGGAGGATCAGATGAAATTATGCATATCAAGTGCTTTGAAAGACTTAGAGGGCTATATTGTAGTAAAATGCTATTGACAGGGATGACCCCTGAAACTATCCCTTTAATCTATAAAAGAAGGGAGATGCAGAGTCTCAGGTTTTCCTCTAGGAAAGCATATCTTCCCAACAACGCTCTCCCCAAGTTAAGCTGTCTCATTCAATTGGAAATCTTGGTCAAACCACCCTCTATTGAGCTTTTGGGGGTGGCCCAGATCCCCTTCAAGAAATTCCCCAGATTCTGGTAAAAAGCCTTCAAAATGATTTCATGCAATTGGAGATCTCTGGCTGGTGGTCCTTTATTGATTAGCCCAGACAGCTCCCAGCCCCAGGCCAACATTTTGCTCATAAAACAACGCTTTGGCAAAATTCTTCATTAGGAATTTGCCCACTAAGAAAGCTCCTTTTTAATGAACAATAAACTTTCCTTTTCTGCCATTCAGACTTTTCAGGTTGGCAAATTCTTTCACATTTGATATGCCCCGACCAGAGGGGAGTCCCTATCCCAATTCTCACAACTCTCTGCACTTCCACTAACTGCATCACTATTATTGTAAAGCTATCATCATTACTAATATTTTGTTATTTTTATTATCTTCATTAATCTTATTATAAGGAGTTTCTCACTCACTTTTTGGTTGAACTGTTGAGATCCCTTCCAACTGTGAGACTCTGTGACATATATCCAGGGATGAAGCTTCAAGAAATGTTAATGATGGAAGAAAGGGAAAGGTAAATTAGGAATGAACAAGTATGTAGATAAAAGAGATGCTATTCTGGAAATGATTTGGGGGTTTTGAATTATTTTCTTTTTCAAATTTTTAAAAATTATTATTAAAACTTTTTATTTTCAAGACATATGCATTTTTCAACAATGATCCTTGCAAAACCTTGTGTTCCAAATTTTCCCCTCCTTTCCCTCACCTCCTCCCCTAGTTGGCAAGTAATCCAATATATGTTAAATAGGCTAAAATATATGTTATGATTTTTTCAATATATGTGTATGTATATGTAGAGTGAATCTGACATTGACTTACAAAAATTGGGTCAGAGTCAGAAGAACTTCCAAAATTGGCAAAACTAGGTCATGTTTGTCCATTAGCATTCTACTCATCCTTCAAGCTCAAGATCAAATACTATGTCCTCTATGAAGTTTTTCCTGATCTCAAAAGAAGCAATCTCTTCGTCTTATCTCGTGACATTTTGTATCCCACTCTGAATTTATAATAGCATGATTTATATTAGGCTTATCTGTATGTGTATATTTATTAGATTGAAAAATTTGGGGCAGCAGATATTTATCTTAGGTATCTTTATATTTTCCCCAATACCTAGCACACTGCTTTGAACATAGATACTTACTAAATGTTCATTGAATGCAGGAAGGTCAGGTCAGGACTAAGGGAAGGAGCTTCTTTTTAAGCCCAGACTTTCTCACAACCTTTCAGGGACTCCCATTTAGTTGTGGATGGTCCAAGGGAATGAGGCAGATGCCATCATTGGAAATAATGTCATCCTGAAGCAGGACTGCATGAGTTTTCCTTGGAGTTATGTATCAGTTCCTCAGTTGCACCATCATTTCTTCAATTAAAATAGCTGCCTTGGTTAGTGAGTTGGGGAGATGCTAAAGGTGAAGATAGGAAAGGTTGCCTAGCTCCAAGAGAAAAAGAAGAAATTACTATTGACACCTTGAAGAGGAATCAGGAAATGGTGACCATCAGGGACAAGAAATGTGGGGTAGTATCACTGCCACAGAGTGTTCTAGCTAGTTAGAAGGAACTTTAGATAAAACCTATTCCAATCCACTCATTTTACAAGTAAGGAAACTAAGGGCCAGAAAGATGAAAAGATTTACCAGAGGTCATGTGGCTAATTAGTAGTTAAGGGAGTATCTATTTTAAGGACAAGAATGAAGACTGTTAGTTCCTTGAAAGCTTTTTTTTTTATTTATAGTAAATAGTAGTTCTTTAATAAATGCTTGTTGAGAGAAAGAGAGAGAGAGAGAGAGAGATTAAAAGAAGCACATGGAATCTTGAATATAGGATAGTAGGTCTAGTGAAGAAAATGAGAGAAAAATATGAAAGAGATAATAGAGAAAGTCAATAGAAACAAATGTGGGGGAGGGATGAAGGGACAGGAAGAAGCAGAGTCATTGAAATCCAGAATCAGATAGTCACAGAGAGGGCTACACACAGAGAACTTGAAAATTTGACATAAATGCCACTAGGATTACACATGAGTTCATTTTATTTTCACAATCTTGTGAAACAAGTTGGGCAGGCTTTATTATCCCCATTTTGCAGATGAAGAAATTAAGACATAGAAATCTTATTGAATGATTTGCTCAATATCATGCCATCTAATTAGTGCCAGGTGTAAGTCAAGAAGTCAGTCCTATCATACTACCTTTCTGACATCGAAATAAAGACCAATAGAGGGACAGAAACCTAGATTTTAGAAATGGTGAGAGAAAGTTAAAGACAAAAATGGATATAAATAGAAAAGGAGACAAATTTAAAAGCACTAGGGATGGATGATTATTCCTAAAACCATAATCTTAGCATGCCTCAATGTACACAGCTCCACTCAACCTTAGCCTGAATGGCCATCCACCTGAATGGCCACACCTTCTGATCCCTCCAATTCTCTCACACATTCCAACCAAACCTGTCTTTTATCCTCACTATGACCTTAACTCCCTAGACTCGTTCCTTTGCACCAATCTGTTATTCATATTCTGGCTTCGTGTGCCTCCTTCTCTATGCTTAAACTTCCTTTATCATTTCTCTCCCTCCTTTCCTTCTCTATTTTGTTCCTGAACTATGGAATATTGTTAGAGAAAGTGATGATCCATGTTAATTCGATCCACTCCAAAGCCATGCTTCCTTCCATTCAACAAATATTTATGTTGGACCTTTTGGATATAGAGCTCTCAATGATTGGCACAGATAGAAAGAGAGAGATATAAAGTTTAAATAAGATAGGATCCCTATCTTGAATGTTGTAGTTTTTATCTGGACCCACATTGCTATCTTCCTCCATACATACCATTTTCCACCCTCCTACAAAAAACTTCAAAACACTCTTCCCTTTACTTTGATTTTCTTAAAGCTAGCAATCATGCTACTCCTTTGATCTACTCTGCTAATTTTCTAGAAAATACACTTGCTACTTCCTCTTCACTAGTCACTCATTCTCTAATCTCTTTCTACTTCGTGTCTGCTAACGCTACTCTTTGGAAATTTTCCCTGAAAGATCATCTCCTAATTATCCACTATGTTAGGCCTTATCCTCCTTTGATAATATATAAAGAATTTTAAAATTAATATTATAGCCATTTCAGTTTCATATCCTCTCCTTTCCCTCAACTCTCTCACCCATTGGGAAGGCAAGAAATATGACAGCCATTATACATATGCAGTCATGCAAAACATTTCTACATTAGCTACATTCCTCCCTCTGAAGGAAAAAAAAAAACAAACTCTGTACTCTTAAGTCCATCAATTCTTTGTCTGGATGTGGATAGCATTTTATATAATGAATCTTTTGGAGAAATAGTGAATTATTATCTTAATAAGTGTTATTAAATCATTCATAGTTTATTATCTTTAAAATATTGATATTACTGTGTGGATAGTTTGTTTGGTTCTGCTAAATTAACTTTGCTTCAGTTCATATAAGACTTTTTAGGTTTTTCTAAAACCATCCCCTTCATCATTTCTTACAGCACAATAATACCATACTTGTTCAGTCATTTCCCAATTGATGAACATTTCCTAAGTTTCCAATTCTTTGTCACTGTAAAAAAGAACTGCTATAAATGTTTTTTATAATTATGCTTCATAGAATTCCCAAAGGGCTATAAAACTGTGCAATACTGCTACTGAAGTGGAAGGACACCCCTCAGGATCATGAGAAATTTAATCTTGAAACTATGTAGTTAGAAGTTTGTTACTAACTCTTCACACCCTAATGTAGATGGCATTTTTAAACCCCAAGATGTGCTGCCCTAAAAAACCCCAAGACCTTGACAACTTGATAAACATAAAGAAATACTGTCTTATTGCCGTCTGGGAATGGCACTCTGAGTGTGATAATCTTTGCCTCCTATCTAGGATGAAATTCTTTTAGTATGACAAATGTATTAGGGGACTTTTATGTTTCTTTCTATAAATATGTGTCTCTGAAATCGATTGGTACTGACTCCCCTGTTCTGGTGGGGTTCAGTCGCTAGCTAGCAATAAACACTCTTAAATTTACATTATTTTGGCTGTCCTGTATTTTCTCTTGTCCGGGCACTTCACTACTAATTCTGCACCCCAAGGAAATCAAAGCAAAAAAGGAAAAGATAAAATTCAGAAAACATATATGAAACATCTATAATGAAGACAAGAGGACTGATCTTGGATTAAGAAATATAGATATGAACTGTCTTCTGACTGACTAATGTCAGCCTGTTAATAAGTCTCTCTCATAATCCTCTGCTTAAATATCAAAATGATCTTTCTAAAGTTCAGGTCTAACCATATCATGCCCTCCCCCCAGTCAATTAACACTAGTGGCTTCCTATTATCTCTAGGATAAAATATAAAATCTTGTGTTTGGAGTGAGTGACACTGATTTTGGTATGTCTTAGCCCACAAACAGCAAGAGAGTCAGACAAGTGGTCAGAAGAAGATTACAGGGGTCCCTTTGCTGTCATTGGGAGCAGGACTGTGTTACATTGCCCATGCTTAGGTCTGCATTTCATTCCTAGGTCTCAGACCCAAGGTGAAGAGGAACAGTAGCAAACTAGAGTTTGCAGTCACAGAAGATTGGGATCCTCTTCACTGTTCTAGAGCAGAAAAAAGTATTTGTAGTTACTCACAGATCAGAGCATAATTCAAGACAATAGTAAACACTCTCCCTACATCATATAACCCTGGAAGAATAAAAAATTTACAGGTCCCCAGAATTATATCTGAAAAAAGCTGCATAAAAAGTCTGAAACTTGGGAGAGTACCCTCTTGAATCCAGAAACAGAGCTTAGTGTAGTGTCAAAAGTTGAGAAATAGGCATGAAAATGAGTAAACAGCAGCAGAAGAAAATCATAACAATAGAAAGTTACTTGGGTTGTAGTATTCTTGTTGGTTTTCTGGAGGTTTCTGGACCAGCCTTGGTTTCAGTTCAGTAATCACCATGAGAATAGCCAGGGATAAAGTCCAAATTCTTTATTGTCTCCTTGCCTGATGCTAGGCAGCTTTCTGGAGAGCCTTTCAGACTGTCCCTGATCTCTGTGGGGAAAGTGCAGGAGGAGAGCCTGCCACCAAGGTGATGTGATATGAAGTGAATGAATCTAGCTCTCCCTGGCTCCAAGAACTTGAGCTCCCTTCTCTAGTCTTCTGTCGTCTCCGAGTATGACCCTGGCTGAGTTTGTCTCAGTTTATATGCTCTATTATAATTACTTATCATAAGTATGAATCTTGTAGAATTATATTAAATACTAAGTACATGTACTGAATTAGAGAACAATTAATCACCATGTTAAACTAGATAATCATTTTCTTATCAGTTCCACTGATTTAGCACCTTGTAAGAATCTTTGTTTCAAGTACAAGAGTTCTGGTCCATAACATTGGGTGAAAATCAACACACACACTCAGGAGATAAAGTAAAAACTGCTACATCCAAAACCTCAAAGAAAAATATGAATTGGCTTCAGGCCATAAAAGAGCTTCAAAAAAGACTTTAAAAATCAAGTAAAAGAGGTAGAAGGAAATTTGGGGAAGGAGATGAGATATTAGAAAATTGTGGGGGAGGGGAGGAAGCCAACAGCCTAATAAAGGAAGCATACCAAAAAAATACTGAAGTAGATAACATCTTTTAAAAAAACCCAGAATAATCCAAATGATAAAAGAGGCACAAAAATTCAGTGAAAAGAAGAATGCCTTGAAAAGGAGAACTGATCTGATGGACATGGATCTTTTCAACAGTGAAATGATTCAGGCCAATTCCAGTGGTCTTATGATGGCATCTGCACCTAGAGAGAGGACTGTGGAAACTGATTATGGATCACAACATAGTATTTTCACTTTTTTTGTTGTTTGCTTGCATTTTGTTTTCTTTCTCATTTTTTTTTCTTTTCGATCAGATTTTTCTTGTGCAGCATGATAATTGTGGAAATATGTATAGAAGAATTGCACATGTTTAACATTTATTGCATTGCTTGCCATCTAAGGAGAGGGGGAAGAGAGGGAGAAAAAAATTGGAACTCAAGATTTTGCAAGGATGAATGTTGAAAGCTATCTATCTATCTATATGTTTTGAAAATAAAAAGCTTTTAAAAAGAAAAGAAAAGAAGAATAGATCAAATAAAAAAAAACATTTAAAAATTCACTGAAGAGAACTTCTTAAAAAGTAGAATTGACCAAATGGAAAAGGAAGTACAAAAGTTCATTGAAGAAAATAATTCCTTAAAAATTAGAATGGGGCAATTATGCAATATCAAGAAACAAACAAAATCAAAAGAATGAAAAAATAAAAGAAAATGTGCAATGTCTCATTAGAAAAACAACTGACCTGAAAAATAGCTCAGAGATAGATAATTTAAGAATTACTGGACTACCTGAAGTTAGAATTAAAAAAAGAGAGAGACTAGAGAGAGACTATCTTTCCAGAAACTATCAAGAAAAACTGCCTTGATATTCTAGAATGAGAAAGTAAAATAGAAATTGAAAGAATCTGTCAATCACATCCTAAAAGATCCCAAAATGAACACTCTCAAGAATATAATAGCCAAATTTCAGAGCTCCCAGGTCAAGGGGAAAATACTACAGACAGACAAAAAAGAAATAATTCAAATATTGTGAAGACATTGTCAGGATAATTTAGCAGACATCCAGAGAAAAAACACTGGGAAGTGAGTATGGAGTACAATATAACATTTCTACTCATTCTGTTACTGTTTGCTTGCATTTTTGTTTTTTTCTTAGATTATTTTTACCTTCTTTCTAAATCTGATCTTTCCTGTGATCTTAACTGTATAAATATGTATGCACATATTGTATTTAACACATACTTTAACTTATTTAACATATATGGAACTACCTGCCATCTAGGGGAAGGGGTGGGAGGAAGGAAGGGAAAAGTTGGAACAAAAGTTTTTGCAAGGGTCAATATTGAAAAATTACCAAAACCATATTTGTATATAAAAATATATATAATAAAAATGAAATTAATAAAAAGATAATTTAGCAGTTTCTACAGTAAAGTATCTTTACTTGGCTTGGCATATGATATTCCAAAAGAACTAGAATTACAACCAAGAATCAACTAACCAGCAAAACTAAGTATAATCCTTTAGGGGGAAATGAATATTGAATGAAATAAAAGAGTTTCAAGCATTCCTGATTTAAAAAAAAAAAAAAAAGACTAGAGCCAAATAGAAAATCTGATTTCCAAATACAAGACTCAAAAGAAGCATAAAAAGATAATAAAAATAGACAAAGGAGATGGATGTGAATTGAATGTGATAGAATGATTATCTAAAAAAAATAGCAAAATTAAGAGGTGAAAAAATAGAATACATTGAGCTAAAAGGAAAAGGAGAGATAGAATCATGTAAAATATTTAACATAAAAGGCAGAAAATAACTCTCACATTGAAGGCAGGAGAGAATTAGCTTAAAGAGAGAATAATATACACATTTAATTGAGCATAGAAATCTATCTTATCCTACAAGAAAATAAGAGAGGAAAGGGATAAAAGAAGGGAGGATAGTTAGAGAAGGTAAAAGTTAGAGGCAAAATGTTTTTAAGAATGGCCAGGGTGAAAGGAAAGAGAGAGAATAGGATAAACATAGGAGAAATAGGATGAAAGAAAGCACATAGTAATCATAATTGTGAAAAAAATTTCATAGCAAGTTTCTCTGATAAAATTGTCATTTCTCAAATATATGTAGAATTGAGTCAAATTTATAAGCAAGAGTCATTACTCAATTGATAAATGGTCAAAGAATATGTACAGATAGCTTTCAGATGAAATAATCAATTATTTATAATCATACAAAAATGCTTTAAAGCATTATTGATTCAAAAATGCAAATTAAAACAACTTTGAGGTACCACCCTATACCTATCAGATTGGCTAATATGACAGTTAAAAAAATGACAAATGTTAGAGGGGATGTGGAAAAATTGAGACACTAATACACTATTGGTGAAGTTGTATACTAATTTAGCCATTCTATAGAACAATTTGGAACTTATTAAGCAATACAACTGCAAAGGTCAGTAGCCAGAGGATTCTCTAACCTTGGGAATTAGGAGAGACTGGTAATGAAGAATACAGAGTAATGCTAGGGCATTAGCAAATGAAGTGACTATCCAGGGTTAAGTAATTTACAGTATTTTTCAGATATTCATACTGAAAATTCCTGGTAATAACAAAATAAGAGATCTAGAAACCCAAAATATAAAAAATGAAATGCTCCGATCACTATGCTAGGCCATGGATCTACAAAGACAAAATGGAAAATAATCTATCACTTCAAGAAGCTTATTAGGAATCCTCTACTAAGGATATTCAACATGTATTATTCTCTGGGTTGCTGTTACTTTGAACCAATGATATTACAAGGGTGATGTCTTGACTTGCATGAGAATGAAGTACATCTAGATGTGAGACAGATGTGCAAAGTTATCAGCCTCACTTTCTTCCACAGTGATCAAAGTTTAGTGGCAAGGCAAAAGTACAATAACTGCCAATGGCCTGGGGTGCAGTAGTTGACCTAATTTCTAAATTAGGGCCTTTCCCAGGTCTCAGTTTAGGTGAGACAACACCCATCCTTTATGACATACTGACTTTGTGACCTGAGGCAAGTCACATAATCTATATATAATTTATAATACATCATAAATTGTAGTGAGTTTACTGACTTGTAAAGTCAAGTCAAGTTGTAAAAGAAAACATAGACCTCCTACCCTAATGAAAATAAAAACCCTCAAGAAAAATTAAGTGTGAAAAAAAGAGAGAAGCAAAGTTGCAGGATACAAAATAAATCCACATAAATCATCAGCATTTCTCTATGTTACCAATAAAATCCAACAGCAAGAGATAGAGAGAGAAATTCCATTTAAAATAATTGTAGATAATATAAAATATTTGTTAGTGTATTTGCCATGACAATGCCAGGAATTATATGAATACAATTACAAAAACACTTTTTACACAAATTAAGTTAGATCTAAACAATTGGA
Source organism: Antechinus flavipes (assembly GCF_016432865.1). Classification (NCBI taxonomy): domain Eukaryota; kingdom Metazoa; phylum Chordata; class Mammalia; order Dasyuromorphia; family Dasyuridae; genus Antechinus; species Antechinus flavipes. The sequence continues at coordinate 228,308,650 of NC_067402.1, forward strand.
AGAAATGACAGTTCTACCTAAATTAACCTATTTATTCAATGCCATGCCAATCAAATTGCCAAAGAGATTATTTTGTAGAACTAGAAAAAATAATAACAAAATTCATCTGGAAGAACAAAAGGTCAAGAATTTCAAGGGAATTAAAAAAAATACAAATGAAGGTGGTCAAGTTGTATCAGACTTAAAATCATTCGGTACTGGCTAAGAAACAGAGTAGTAGATCACTGAAATAGATTAGATTCACAAGACATGCTAGTCAGTGACTATAATAATCTAGTATTCGATAAACCCAAAGACACCAGCTTCTGGGATAAGAACTCACTATATGACAAAAAAATTCTGAGAAAATTGGAAAACAATATGACAGAAAGTAGGCATTGACCAACACCTAACATCCTATACCAAGTAAGGTCAAAATGGGTTCATGATTTAGATAGGAGAACAAGGGATCACCTTCCTCTCAGATCTGTGGAGAAGGAAGAAATTTATGGCCAAATAAGAACTAGAGAACATTATGAAAATCAAAATGGACCATTTTGATTATATTAAATCAAAAAGGTTTTGTATAAACAAAATCAATGATTAGATTAGAAGTGAAGCAGAAAACTAGGGGGAAATTTTTACATCTAAGGATTCTGATAAAGAACTCATTTCTAAAATATATAGCGAATTGACTCAAATTTGTAAGAACACAAATCATCTTCCAGTTAATATATGATCAAAGGATATCAATAGACAGTAGTTTTCAGGTGAAGAAATTAAGGCCACTTCTAGTCATGAAAAAAATGCTCTATATCACTATTGATTAGAGAAATGCAAATTAAAACAACTCTGAGGTATCACTTCACATCTCTCAGATTGCTAGAGAAAGATAAATGATAAATGTTGAAAAAATTATGGGAAAACTGGGACACTAATACATTGTTAGTGAAGTTATGAACTGATCCAATTATTTAGGAGAGCAATTTGGAACTATGCCCAAATAACCCTTCAAACTGTGTGTATCCTTTGATCCAGCAGTGTCTCTACTGGGTCTGCATTCCAAAGAGATCATAAACAAGGGGAAAGGATCCACATGTACAAAAATATTTATATTTTTCGTGGTGGCAAGGAACTGAAAACTGAGTGGATGCCCATCAGTTGGGGAATGGTTGAATAAGTTATGGCATATTAATGTTATGGAATATTATTGTTCTATTAAAAACAATCAGCAGGCTAATTTCAGAAAGGCTTGGAAAGATTAACATGAACTAATACTAAGTGAAGTGAGTAGAACCAAGAAAACACTGTATATAACAACAAGATTACATAATGATCAGCACTAAGGGCTGTGGCTCTTTTAAACAATGAGGTGATTCAGGTCGATTTCAAAAGATTTATGATGGAGAAAGCCATATGCATCCAGAGAGAAGACTATGGAGACTGAATGTGGATCACATCATAGTATTTTCACCTTTTCTGTTGTTGTTTGCTTGCTTGTTTTTTCTTTATCTATTTGCTGCATAAGGCAGGAGGAGGGAGAAAAATTGGAACATAAAGTTTTACATGGGTGAATGTTGGAAACTATCTTTGCATGTATTTTGAAAAATAAAAATGTATTATATTTTTTAAATGATAGAGAGAAAAAGAGAGAATGTTTCAATTTACAATCAGTTCCTTCTCTGGGTATGGATAGGATTTTTCATCATAAGTGCTTCAAAGTAGCTGTGGATGATTGTACTACTGAGAATAGCAAAGTCATTTACACCTGGTCATCCCAGAACATTGCTATTATTTTGTATATAGTACATTTCACTTTGAGTTCATGGAGGAATTTCCAGGTTTTTTTTCCTAAGAGCATCCTGCTTATCATTTCCCATAGAACAATAATATTCCATTACAAATGCATACCACAGATTATTGAGCCATTCCCTAACTGATGGGCATCTCCTTAATTTCCAACTCTTTGCCCTGAGAAGAGAGCTGCCACAAATATAAAAATATATATAGGTCATTTTCCTTTTTTTATTTTGAATCTTTTTTTGTATGCATGCTCAGCAGTGCTGCTGCTAGGCCAAAGGGTACGCATGAATTGACAGTATTCTGGCACAGATCATACCTTTTGATCATTTATCAACTGGGACATAACTCTTATTCTTTATAAATTTGACTCAATTCCCTTTATATTTAATAAATGAGGCCTCATCAGAGAAATCTGCTTCAAAATTCTCGCAATCATTATTGCTAACTCTATTTCCCCCATCTATTCTCTCTCCTTTCATCCTGTTCCCTCTCAAAAGTGCTCTTCTATTGACTACTTCCTCCCCCAATGCACTCCTTCTCCATCTTCCCCCCATTTGCCACTCCTCTCCCACTTCCCTACAAGGCAAGATAGACCTCCATATACACACCGAGTATGCATGTTATATCCTACTTGAGCCAAATCACTCAACCTCTCCTGCTCCTGCTCCTCTTCTCCTTCACTGTAAAAAATTTTTCTTGCCTCTTTTTTATGGCAGATGATTTGTATAATTCTTCTCCTTTCCTCTTTCCCCAGTACATTCCTCTCTCACCCTTTAATTTCATCATTATCTTAAAAAAATATGATTCCTTTATATTCAACTCACATTTGTGCCCTCTGTCCATATATACTCTTTCTAACTGCCATAATAATGAAAAAAAATCTAATGTATCAAGTATCATAATAATATGTAACAGCATAATGTAACAAGTATCATCTTTGCATGTAGAATATAAACAGATAAATCTTATTTAGTCCTTTAGGAGAGATATCACTTTTCTGATTACCTCCTTATGCTCTCCAGAATCCTGTATTTGGAAATTTTCCATTCAGCTCTGATCTTTTCATCATGAATGCTTGAAAATTCTTTATTTCATGGAATTACCATCTTTTCCTCTGAAGAATTATACTCAGTTTTGAAGGGTTGGTGATTCTTGGTTGTAATCCTAGCTCCATTGCTCTTTGGAATATCATATTCCAACCCCTTTGGTCTTTTCATATAGAAGCTGCTAAATCTTGTGTTATCCTGACTGTGGCTCCACTGTACTTGAATTGTTTCTTCCTGGATGCTTGCAAACTTTTCTCCTTGACCTGGAAGTTCTGAAATTTGACTATTATATTCCTGGGAGTTTTTCATTTTGGGATTTCTTTTAGAAGATGATCAATCAGTTCTTTCAATGTCTATTTTACTCTTTGCTCCTAAATACCAGCACAGTTTTCCTTATTAATTTCTTGAAAGTTAATGTTCAGGCTCTTTTTTGATCATGACTTTCATTTAGACCAATAATTTTTAAATTCTCTCTCCTGGATCTATTTTCCAGGTCAGTTGTTTTTCCAATGAGATATTACAAATTTTTTCTGTTTCTTTTTTTGGTTTTGCTTTATTGTATCTTAATTTTTCATAAAGTCATTAGCTTCCATTTATTCAGTTCAAATTTTTAAGGAATTATTTTCCTCAGTGAGCTTTTGTACCTCCTTTCCCAATTGGCCAATTTTGCTTTTTAAGGCATTGTTCTCCACATTAGCCTTTTGTATTTCCTTTTGCATCACTCTCAGTTCTTTTCCTAATTTTTCCTCTGTTTCTCTTACTTGATTTTCAAAATCCTTTTTGAATTTATCCATAGCTTGAGCCCAATTCTTATTTTTCTTGTAAGCTTTAGATGTCGGAGCTTTGACTTTGTTATCATCTTCTGAATGTGTGTTTTGATTTTCCTTGTCACTATAATAACTTCAATGGTCAGAAAATTTTTTCTGTTGTCTGCTCATTTTCCTAGCCTAATACACAGATTTTAACTCTTTGTTAAAATAGGGCTCTGTTTCCAGGGTAGAGAGTGCATTGTCCCAAGCTTCAGTGGTTCAGTGCAACTGTTGTCAGAGATGCTTCTAGGGGCTAACCACAAGAATTCTTTTCTGCCCTGGGGCTGTTAGGAGTGTCCCCACCCTATAAGACACAAGATCTAGTGTGCTAAAGCAACAGAGTCCTCTGGGGTTGGGGCTGGGGCTGGGGCTGGGGCTGGGACTGGGGTTGGGGTTGGGGCTGTGCTGTGGAACCAGTGCAAGAGTCCAGCTAAGAGATCTGGAAGCTGCTGTACTGCTTCTACCCTAGTGTCACAGATCTTTACTGCTGACCTTCTAAGTTGCCTTCAGCTGGAAAATGTTCTATCCCATCTTTTTGGGTGTTCTAATGCTCTAAAATTTTAGTCATTATTTAAAGGAATTTGGAGTGGTTTGGGGGGGAGGGGTTGGGCATGTTCCCACCTTTACTCTACCATCTTGGCTCTACCTTCCTCTTCTAGTTCCTTAGACATGTCATTCTATAATCCATCTATATACTTTCAAACTGGAAGTTCCTCATGCCTAGATTATCCTACCTCCTTTTATTTGCATCTTAGCTTCCTTATTTCCAACAAGACTCGGATCAAATCCTGCTTTTTGCAGGAGATCTTTTTAAGTCTTCTCCAATTCTTAGTTCTTTCTCCATTGAGAGGACCTCCTTCAGCTATATATATCTTTTTTTTTCATTTAATAGGATTTTATTTTCTCTAATTACATGTAAAGATAATCTTTAACATTTATTTTTGTGAGATTTTGAATTCTAAATTTTTCTCCTCTTCCCAAAGTGAGCAAAAAATTTGATAAAGGTTATATATATACTATCATTTTAAACAGGTTTCCAAATTTGTCATGTTATGAAAGAAAAATCAGAACAAAAGGGGAAAACTATGAGAAAGAAAAAGCAAACAAAAAATTGGTGAAGATAGTATGCTTCTATCCATATTCAATCTCCATTGTTCTCTCTCTGGATGTGGATGATGTTTTCCATCTCAAGTCTATTGGAATTGTCTTGGATCACTGTATTGCTAAGAAGAGCTAAGTCTATGGCTCTTTTCAACACTGAGGTGGCTCAAGGCAATTCTAATAGACGTGTGATGGAAAGTGCTATGCACATCCTGAGAGAGAACTGGAGACTGAATGTGGATGAAGCATACTATTTTCACCATTTTTGTTGTTTTTGTTGTTTGCTAGCTTCCTCCTGTTTTTTTTTTTCTTTTAATCTGATTTTTCTTATGCAGCATGACAAATATGGGAATATATTTAGAAGAATTGCACATGTTTAACCTATATTGGATTGCTTGTTGTTTTGGGAAGTAGAAAGGAGGGGAAAGAGGAAGAAAAATTTGGAACACAAGGTTTTTCAAAGGTGGATGTTGAAATTTATTTTTTCATGTATTTGGAAAAATATAATATTATTAAGAAGAGCTACATATATCATAGTTGATCATCACACAATCTTGCTGTTAACAATGTACTATGTTCTATGTCTGTTCCCTTCATTCAATATCAGCTCTTGCAAGTTTTCCCAGATTTTTCTGAACTCTAACTGTATTTTGCATGTACATATTTTATCTCCCACTAGCATGTGAGTTCCTTGAGGTTAGGGACTGATTTTGCCTCTCTTTGTACCTCCAGCACTTAGCACAGTGCCTAGCACATTGTTAGTACTTAGTAAATACTTATTCATTTGACTTGATGTGAATTTATGGGAGATGATAAGATCACTGAGACAAGATATAGAAAGATGAGGACCCTCTAGAGAAAACTTAAGGCATATGCACAGTTAGGGGACAGAGTGTTGCTATGAATAAAGGATACAGCAAAGGAACATTCTGACATTTTAGAAGGAGAGCTGAGAATAGAGTTGTCTGTAAATCTGGCTTCCTTTGTCCCTGATCTACTAGACTGCTATAGAATCACTAGATTCTGGAAATAGAGAATTACTGCAAGTCAGTTTTCAATCTAGTAATTGATTTTTTTTTTACTTGACTTTGGAGTCTTTGGGGGAAATAAATTGGGAAATGAAATGAAATTTCACTGCAGAACATAGTAGATCAATGTTTTGTTTCTAGAAAATGACTCCCTTACCCCCTTCCTTCTGGATTCTGGTGAGATTTGATAGCAGGATAATGGCCCTGAATGGACTCTCAATTCTGGCGGGTAGCTTCCAGCTCAGAGAAGAAATGCTTCTGGTTTTAATGGGTTTTGGTGGCTTTAGGGCAGGAATAGGGAACCTTTTTTCTGCCAAAGGCCATTTGGATATTTATAATATCATTTGTGGGCCACACAAAATTATCAACTTATAGAACTCAAGCAGGGGGAAGTTATTGTACCTAGCTTTCAATTTATCACAACCTATGGATGCCTTAGCAAATGATTTCAAGGGCCTTAAACAGCACACAAGCCAGATGTTCCTTACATACAAACTGAACCTGGTTAGACCCAGTCTCTCATGGAATATCCATACTCTGTGGAACTAAGGCTTTCTCTTCATATGTTTTGTTTACAACATCATCTTTCATTCTGCATATTATCTCACTGCCCAGGGAAAGAAATGGTGGTCTACAATGTTGAAAGAGGCACAGAAGTCCATGGGAGGCTGGATCCATTCAAGCTCAATTTGTGTTTGCTTCAAGGACAATACAGATTGAAGCCTATTAATTGGGGAATGGCTGCATAAATTGTGGTATCTGATTATAATGGAATATTATTGTTCTATGGGAACATCTTGGGATACAAGATCATTTGCCAGTCTATAGGCAGTACTCTTGTCTTGTATGTTGCCACTAGATTCTGATGATTCTGGAAGAGACAGTGAGGCTAATGACTTTACATAGCTCTGCCTCACTTAAATCCAATTCACTCCTGATGTCATTGGTTCTCTTCATGAACAAAGAACAGACAACAAAGAAGTCAAGTGATTGCAATAACCTTCTAATTATTTCTTCGTCTTCATTCTCTCCCTATTACAACTCTTCCTATTACATAATTGCCAGTTTAATTTTCCTAAAAGATCACGTCATCCTTCTGTTTAAAAAAACAAACAAACAAAAAAACTTCAATAATCTATTATCTATTGAATCAAGTCCAGATTTACTTATGAGGCATTCAAGGTCCTACACAATCTACATTCAACCAATCTTGCCAATCTTGTCTTATACTATTTTCCTAAGCACCAATCAAACTGAACTAGTCATCATGCCCTAAATTAATCCCTCCATTTTTTTCTTTTTTTCCTCAATAGTATTTTATTTTTCCAATTACATGTGGAGATAGTTTTTGACACTGATTTTAATAGCTTTTTTATTTTTCCATATACATGCAAAGGTAGTTTTCAACATTCATCTCTGCAAAATCTTATGTTCCAAATTTTTCTCCCTCACTCCCCCTCCTCCTTCCTCTAGACAGTAAGTAATCTAATATAGGTTAAACCTGTGCAGTCCTTCTAAACATATTTCCATATTCATCATGCTGAATAAGAAAAATCAGATCAAAAAGTAAAAGAGAAAAAAACAAGCAAAGAACAACAGCAAAAAGTAAAAATACTATGCTTTGATCCACATTCAGTCTCATTGTTCTCTCTCTGGATGTGGATGGCTATTGGAATTATCTTGAATCATCTTATTGTTGTAAAGAGCCAAGTCCATCACAATTAATCTTCATATTATCTTATTGTTGTTTTATACAATGAAATCTTGTTTCTACTTACTACACTTAGCATCAGTTCGTGAAAGTCTTTCCAGGCTTTTCTGAAATCAGCCTGCTCATCATTTCTTATAGAACAATGATGTTCCATTACATTCATATACACATTTAAGTGGATATCCACTCAATTTCCAGTTTCTAGCCACTACAAAAAGGACTGCTACAAACATTTTTGCAATATGGTTCCTTTTCCCTTTTTATGATCTTTTTGGAACACTGCTGGATCAAAGAGTATAGTTTGATAGCCCTTTGGACATAGTTCCAAATTGCTCTCCAGAATGGTTGGATCATTTCACAACTCTACTAATAATGCATTAGCGTCCTAGTTTTTCCATATCCCCTCCAATATTTATCATTATCCTTTCCTGTCATTTTAGCCAATCTAATAGGTGAGTTGGTATCTCAGGATTATTTTAATTTGCATTTCTCTAATCAATAGTGAGAATATATTTTCATATGACTATAAAGATTAAAGCCCCATTTCTCAAATATATAGGGAATTGAGTCAAATTTATAAAAAATAAAAGCCATTCCCTAATTGACAAATGATCAAAAGATACAAACTATATCCAAAGAACTATAAAATCATGTATATCTTTTAACCTAACTAGGCATGAATCCCAAAAGAGATTTTTTAAAAAGAAAAGGGCCTATATGTACAAAAATATTTATAGCAGGTCTTTTATCAGGGCAAAGAATTGGAAACTGAGGGGATGCCTATTATTTGGGGAATGGCTGCATAAATTGTGGTATCTGATTATAATGGAATATTATTGTTCTATGGGAAATGATGAGCAGGATGCTCTCAGAAAAACGTGGAAAGTCCTCCATGAACTCAAGTTAAGTGAAATGTGCTGTGTACAAAGTAATAGCAATGTTGTGGGATGATCAGCTGTAAATGATTTTGCTATTCTCAGCAAGAAATGATTCAAGACTACTCTTGAAGGACTTAGGATGAAAAATGCTACATATTCCCAGAGAAAAAACTGTTTGTTTCTGAATACAGATTGAAGCATATTCTATTTTTTTTACTTTATTTTTATTGAGGGATATTTTTGGGGATGTAGGAAATATAAGCTTTCTTTTGCAACAAGACTTGTATGGAAATGTTTTGCACAACTAACTTCATAGGTGGATTCTCAATGACGGGAGGTTGGGGAAGAAGGGAAAGAATATGGCACTCAAAATTTTTAAAACAAATGTAAAAAATTGTTTTACATGTAACTGAGGAAAATAAAAATATTAAATAAAATTTCAATTAAAAAAATAATTAAAAAAGAGAAATGAGATCTTTATCAGAAATACTGGCTACAAAAATTGTTTCCCAGCTTTCTGTTTCCTGCCTAATATTAGCTTGGTTTAATTTGTACAAAAACTTTAATCAAAATGATCTGTTTGCATTTAATAATGTTCTCTAGTTATTCTAGTTCTCTAGTTCTTCCCTTCTTCGAAGATCAGACAGGTAAACTATTCCTTAGTTTTCTAGTTTGCTCATAGTCTATGAGAAAATGTCCCTTTATGTCTAAATTGTGAATCCTTTTTGACTTTATTATTTTACCTATTTGACCTTATTTGATATAGGATATGAGATGATGGTCCATATCTAGTTTCTGCTATACTATTTTCCATTTTCCCAGCAATTTTTGTCAAATAATGGGTTCTTATCTCGGAAGCTGAAGTCTTGGGTTTATCAAACAGTTGATTACTATAATCATTGACTTTTGTATCTTGTGTACCTAACCAATTCCATTGATCTACCATTCTGTTTCTTAGCCAGAACTAAATGGTTTTGATTACTGCTGTTTTATAGTTCTAGGTCCGGTATGGCAAACCTTCCATTTTTTACTATTACAGTTTTGCTCACCCTAGACACTGAAATGTCTTTTCGTCAGTCTCCATCTTTTCTAAATGTCAACTCCTTCATGAAGATTTCCTTGATCTTTACTCCATTCTTTCACAGGAAAGCTGGGTAGAGATCTCCTCAGTCCTTGAAGTTCCACAATTCTTTGTAGCTTTTATAACCTGTTTGACCTTGGGCAAATTAACTACCCTCCCTGAACTTCAGTTTTCTCATCTGAAAAACTAATGGATTGAACCTAATGTGTGATTATTCAAACTAATCCATGATTCTCCTATATCTATGAATGGTTATCATTCCTCTACCTGCATCGCCTTCTCCTAATAGCAGGAGCTGTCCCTCTTTCTAAACGTTTTCCTCGGTGTATAGCACATAATAAAAGCTTAATAAATGGCTTTAATTTATTTTTTAAATGAAGCAAACTAGACCTTCCCTCTCATAATCCACTGTTCCTGTGATTTTATAAACTTCACATAATGTATTTCATTTGCTTATCTTCCTTACTAGATTTTAAGAATCTCCAGGGCTGAGCCCTTGTCATAGTGATCTGCATGGTCCTGGTACCTAGCATAGTGCGCACAGTGCTTTGTGCTGAGTTGGGTGCCATAAATGTTTTTTGAAGGAATTGAAACAGTGATAAAGAAATCACCCTAGAAATGCAGAAAGTGACAAGATGGAGATAATAGAGACAGAAATAGTGTCAGCGATGGTGATAATAGAGAGATAGCCACAGATCATAGAGATGAATTAAAAGATAAAGAGTCGCAATACAGCTTTAGATAGCCAGAGACAAACATCAGCTGATTCGATTTCAATGTATTACTTTCTGTGGCTGGGGGGAGGGGGGAAGGGGAAAGGGGTGTAACGTTATTCGTGGCTCCTCCCCTCACTGTCCTCTGGCTCCTCCTCCTTCTACTCTTAGGAGCTACCCTCTATCCCCCCCCTTCCCCTAACACTTGGGTTGCTCTGATGTCTGGAGCTTTTCTCCTGTTAAAGGGAGGTGGGGATGTATGGGGGTGGAGCGAGTAGACTGCATCATTCTGAGTA